>NC_137643.1:20633077-21247452 GCF_963383615.2 Lipophrys pholis
TATGTGTTTTATATGTGTATTTCTATGGTGTGTGTACTCAACATACACACACACACACACACACATATATATATATATATATATATACACACACCTACAAAATAGATGTATTTCTTTACAAAGAGTGTGTGCGTCTCGATATGTATATATTTATGTGTCTATGTTTACAAGAATATTATTAGCCGTGTAATTACTTAAACCAAATAATAAAAACTATATATACTTTACAACCTGACAATGTAACTTTTGAAGATGAATCTCATCCAAAAAAAAAATCGAGTTGAAAAACCAGTGACACTGCAGAAAAGAAGAATGATGAAGGACGTGAACTCAATGTCTTAAATCTTCAATTTGTTTTCATAATTAGTGAGGCAGATCATCGTTGTCACGGAAACAAACAATAAAACGTTGCTGTTTTCCCGAGAAAACGTCATGTAAAGTTCTGTTTTTGATCATCTCGGACGTTGTCAGCCCTGCCATGATGATTGTCGCCGAAAATTAAGAATACATTTAAAAATATCCTCCATCGGTATGTCGGACTGTTTGCTCATGCTCAGAAAACCACCGACTCCAGCCGTGTACCACACGCACAAGTAATCCTCATAAAACGTGCGTTTTCCCTCGATATCGGGTGTTGTCGTGGGAAATCGATAACCAGGCGTTGAATGAGCGACCGTTACCTGCGATGGTGTGAGCGTAGAGGCGGCTGCCGAACGTGAAGACGTGCAGCTCGTACAGCTTGGCGATCTTCTCCAGGAACTCCTTGCAGTGGGGGCGGAGTCTCGTGTGGAGCATGGGCTCTCCTCGCCCCAGCTGGAAGTGGAAGATTCCCTGAAGAGGAACAGAAAAAAAAAAAAGAAAAAAAGAACAGAATGAAAGGATCCATTCGGCGAAGTTTCTCTTGCGCCGTCGGCAAACTACGGTAATAACGGGGTGTTCTGTTTCCAGCGGTACTGCAGCTGCTCTTTATTGTCATACAGTGACATCTAGTGGTTGCAGGTGGCATGTTCTGGAATATTTTGATATCGAAGTCACGTTCTATTATGTTGCAAAAGAAAAAGTGGAACTTCTCGTCCACTGATGTAGCAGCGGTGTGAGGACCGTCACCTTGTTGGACATGCGTTGGCAGTGCTGCTCGGTGGTGTGGATCAACGTCTGGTCCAGGTCCACCATGAGCACCAGCTTCTTGTTGCGGTACAGCCTCTGCTGGTCTTCTCGGCCAAGCTGCTCCGCTTGCTGAGGACAGAATGAACGGAGGGGGTAAGAAAACCTCGGGAACCGTCGCAACCACCAGGTGATTTGCCAGGAATTTACCTTTTAACCGGCTGCAGCATGTAGATGTTAAACAAAAGTGGGCCCAGGATAAAACCCTTGAGGAACGCCACATGTACATTTGTCCTCAAATTAAAACTCTCACTTTGAATCTGTGGAGCATGAATGCACAGCACATGGCTATAATTCATAGTGGTTCAGTCTTCTGCAAAACACACTAAATTAACTTTTTCAGCCTGCAGCCCTTTCTTTGCCCTGCTTCACATAACTGTTCATCAACTACTTTTTCAAGGCAGGTAACAAACAAGCTTTATTTATATTCTTTGTAAGTCTGTCGATGTTAAACAGAAGTGGGCCCAGGATAAAACCTTGAGGAACACCACACGTCCTGAGAGCAGCGGCTAACAAGGATACAGATGAAACTAATTAATACAGAAGAATATAAAGTAATAATAGAACAAAGTGTAGCTTTTACTTAAATTTGCGTCACTTTCAGGAAGATCAAATACATTTTGTTACAACCGTTGTCAACAGCGACAAGAAGGTTAGTTTCCATGGCGCTAAAGTTGCCTGCTTCTCTGAACTTTGTGTGCACCCGCCCCCGCCACCCCCACCATGTAGCTACCGTACCTTCTCTTAAAAATACACATCAGTTAATAAATGACCTCCGCCAAGAGGTTTGGGGTTTGGTAATTTGGTAGGCGGATTTACTTTGTGCGAAAGAGGAAGGGATTGGATTTTGAGAGCGATCCGGTTCAGATTCAGGATTGAAATCCTGACAGGAGGACGGTCCAAAAATCCTGGAGCGGCTAAAGAAAGAGCCTCTCACGGACACACACACACACACACACACAAACTAATTCACAATAACACACAGACAGTCTCTCACTCTCTCACCTCGGAGCTGACCATCAGCTCGGGGACGCTGTGCACCATGGAGACGGTTGCCGTGGAGATGGCAGTCTGCTGCTTCCCGTTGGAGCTCTGCAGCCTGAGAGGGATTTGATTTTTTAAAAGAGAGAGAGAGAGAAAAATTAGTGGCAGTTGTGTGCGTGTGTGTGTGTTTCTGTATTGGATCTCAGGACCTTGAAGATAATGCAAAGCTTCTGCATGCAAATTGTAATGTGCAGGAAGGATGTTTGCATGGAGGTCGGAGCCACGAAAACAGACCATAAAGACTCAAACAGTCACTGTCGCCGGTTCAAAATGCATTTCTTGATGGATTAATCTAATAATATTTTGTTTAAACATGTAAACTGCAGAAAGGAAACCGAAACGATGAAGGAGTTGGTTGATTATTATAGACGATTGGCGTATATAATCAGGTTTTTATCAATTTAAACATGTCAAATGTTTAGCTGTTTTTTTTTTTTTTTTACATAAACTCACGTATATTCATACATATTGAAATACTAGTGAGGGGGAAAAAGCGTTATTAAATGCAGTTGATGTCAAGAAAATACAGTTTAAACCGTCACTCTGGTCTCTGCTGCCCCCTGGTGGTCATACGGAGAATTGATCCTTACACTACGTTTTCAATTCATTCGCTCCATGAGTGTTTTAATCTGTACAAAATGCTCAGCAAGAAAGTTGAATGAATTATCGGGGAAAACTTGTCTGCTTAATCAAACTCATAAAGACGTCCCATGAGTTCTTTTACTTTGAAGATTTTCTCACAAATGCTTGGAAAAAGTTTTGGTGGGGAAAAACTAAAGGGATTCCGTGAAAAAAAGCAACAACATGAGAGGAATAAAGTTGCTTTTAAATGTGTTTGTTGTCCAGTTTATTCTGAGTGGGAGTGGACAGGCGTTCAAGGACTCAAAATCCTGCAAACAAGTGTGTGATTATTGTGGATTGCAGTGTATGAATAAGAAACTAACCTATAATCAGGTTGAATCCCTTTTAAACCTATTCCACAGCAATATAAATGATTCAAAAGAGCAAAATCTAAAAGTGAGGAGGAGGATATCTTGTCCTTTGTCAAAGCTGTTGATATAACTTTGTAATTAAATTGATTGAAATTGAGTCATCGGCTTAAAATTTCAAATTTTAAGGAGTAAAAGCTTTTCAATTTAGAAAATAAACAAAGAGAAAAGATGATATTTAGTGTGAAATTGATCAAATATATCTAAATATATTTGCAGAATATCCTCGATTGATTATACACAAATTCTTTTCCACCTTAAAATTTAAAATTATGAGCAATTTCACTCTTCTCGCGCACGTTAGAGGATTCTCTTATTCAGTAAAGTTGCCTTTCCACCCGTTTCCACTGAGACAGAGTCGGAGTGTTTTCAAAAAGTTGTCTTTTTTTTTTTTTAAAGTGTGTTTTCACAAAGACAGTATTTTTGAAAAGTTGAGTCCACCACCCCACCGTTTCCACAGAGACAGAGCACTTGAACAAAAGTTTTCAAAAAAGGTGCATCGTCCTCCCTTGACACAGAGGAGCGCTTTAGAAAAGTTGCGCTTTCCTCTGTTTCAACGGCGAAGAAGCATTTTCAAAAAGTTGTTCCCCCTGTTTCCAGTGAGAGAGCGAGAGAGCATTTTGAAAAGAGAATGTTTTCTTTCGAGCCCATGGTGTGCTTTTGAAAAGTCGAGTGTGTCCAGAGTGTTTTTAGAGGCTCCGAGCACCATTGTCATGTAAATGAACGCAACAAAAGTTTTCACTTTTTTACTTAAATTTTTTTTAAAAAGCCTTAAACAACACACTAACTGGATCGCTGACAGAAAACCTTAAAAATGACCAAAATGTGAAGAAGTGACGGGAACTACATCCACATCACACGCGGTGCGCATGCACAGTAGCAGGGTTTCACAAAAGTTGCGTTTTTCCCCTCGTTTCCACGGCGACGGCTCATTTTTCAAAAAGTTGCATTTTCCTTAGCTCCGAGCACCGTCGCCGTGTAAACAGACACCCGAAAAAGGCAACGGAACATTTCCAGTATCACCTGAACATGTCATTTGAATGAGCTGCGGTGTAAAAAGCTACTCACTGCGTGAGATCCTGGCCACACTCGGCGCACAGACCCTTCATCACGATCGGGTGGCTGCATCCTTCCACTCGGATGATCACGCCGCTGGAAAAACAACGCACAAAATAACACCCCTTTTCAGGTATTGGGGAGTATATGGGGCTACACTCAATCGCAAATCAAACATTTTAACTTCTTTTTAATATTTCCCCCCCTTTTGTTTTCTTACAAGGAGGGAAAAGCATAAAAAAATATATATATATATTGTTTTGAGAGCTGGATACGAACGTTTTAATCCAATTTGACCAAACTAAAGAGAAGCTAAAACACCGCAACAGCGGTTGTAAGGTTCATCATGGTGTTTTAACATCACTGAGCCTTTAAGAGCAATAGAATTATTTCTCATGATTTTCTCATTTCCAAGAAATAAAAGATAAAATGAACAAAATAAACTTTTTAAGGGAGAAAATCATGAAGACCATTAAAAAAAAAAAAAAAACAGTTTCCATTATATTTCTCTCATTATTTGATGTGACTTTTGAATCATTGAAGTAAAAAGCTTCTAGATAGATATATAGGTTGCCATGGATATCCTATCTGGTTTTTTAAAGACTCAAACATACCAAAAAAAAAAACTTAATACAACAAATTTGTCAAATTCACACCCCTTTGTTGCATGTATCTTATTACATTGGAGAACAGTTGGATCCAGGAGAGTATGGGGAATCTCTCTGAGAAAAAAAAATCATTCTTTCTAGTAACGAAAAGTAAAATGTGGTCTTTTTTTTAAAACATATTTAAATGTAAATAAACAAGAAATCTGAGTGTTTTGTTCACAAAATTTTAAAGAAATTAAGTATTCTAATAGAGGCTCTTATAAAGGTTGCCAATATGTGATCTAAATTTTAAAAAAGAATAATTTGATCAAATTCTGACATGCTTCCACCTGTCAATAACACAGGAAGTGCTGAACTTCATAATAAAAATATCCCCCATTTCCATTACAATTTCTGCGCTTTTATAAACGCAATCGTTTCGCAATTTGTGCAAAACGCTTCTGAAACGTCCCATTAAATACATTTGTATCACTTCTTTAAGCATGTGGGGGCTAAAACACGTGTTTAGACCTCGTAATTGAACGGAAGCTGTATTATTTTGACAGTCCTGATAGCATGGTGGCTCTCCTACGAGCTAACATTAGCTTAGCCACGTTAGCTTGGCGGCTAACTGACGCACCGGAGCAACGGAGCTGAACAGGCCGCCCGAGAGGCGCAGAAACCCGCCGACAGGAGAGAGACTCACCCGGGAGGGATGATCTGCCCGGGCTGACAGCAGAGCTCATTCACCACTCCGGCGCGGTCCGATTTGAGCTTCTTCTCGGGCAGCCGTGCAGCCTCCGGAGCCCTCTCCGGAGCCACCGGGACGCAGAGCGCCAGCACCGAGTCCACGTTCACCAGAGAGCCGGGCTTCACCCTCCACTCCAGCAGCCGCAGCGGCTGAGCCCCGCTGGGCCAGCGGACTTCCGACACCTGCACGACGGGGCCCTCCCCGGCTGCCCCCGCTCCGGCTCCGGCTCCCGCTGCTGCACCGCAGCCCCCGCCGGACGCCGCGGGAGGATCCTCCATCTGCCCCGCACGCTGCTCAGCAACACCCTGCTGGTTGTCAAACTGGTCCCCGCTGCCCCCGGTCGTGTGTCATGAAAGCCCCGCAGAGAGCAGGAGAGTCACCGCGAAGCTGCAGCCTCGGTTCTCGGTCCGCTCCGTTCGCTCTTCCCGCCCGTAAACAGGAAAGTGGTGCAAGTTGCTGCGCGCGGCTTCCGGTGGGGCCGCGGGGCGACAGCGAGCGGGCGACTTCAGAGTAAGAGCCCGTGAGAAGCTACCAGCGCCCCCTCCCGACAGGAGGGCCTCACGACTACCAGGCCGAGAGGGGGCGGGGTGGGGCTGGCCACCGGAGTGTTAAGCCCCATTTCCGCCGCACAAAAAGTGCAGGGATGGAACGAAGCGGTACGGAGCAGTTACAGCAAAGCGTAACCAGAGACAAATTTCGTGCGCGTTTCCTCCGCAGAAAGTACGGTTAAAATGTAGGCGGGGTTGAGAGCTCCACACATATGTGACATTGCAACAGGGGCGGCTGATCTGGACCTTAATGAATCCTCTGTTGTTGTTGTTGTTGTTTACATAGTCCGCTTTGCACTAGTTTTTTAGTTAACTTCTAGTTGCAGCCACAGAGCTGCAGCTGCAACTTCCGTGTTGGTTCCAAAAGAGCGAATGCCAGCCGGCCCCGGTGACCCTCGCCCCGGCTAAGTGCACCGGAGCGCGGTCCGGCGGCACAAAGCCGGTCGGCGCACCGTGTGTGGACACGGTTCTAGTGTGTGGACACAGTTCTAGCCAGCGACGCGACGAGCAGACTGGGTACTGGATCGGTTACGGCCGTAGTGTCTGCCCCCCCGAGTCCCGGTCTCCGTCCCTGCCCCGTGTCTGCTCTTTCGGGACCAACATGAAAGTTGCGCAGCAAAGAAAAACAAACAAACAAAAAAAAACAACCAGTGCAAAGCAGAATATTGATACAACCGACATGTTAAAATATTAAGGGCGTGTACTAAATCTCTGACCAATCAGCAAAGGACTCCTCAAAATCAGACCTGTTCTGTTGTCCTGAGTACCCCAAAAGCTTCAACCTTTGGAGCAGTTATTTCCATAAAATCTGCAATTCTTGCGGTGGGAACCTGAACCTGTACCAGACCATACTGTTCCATTCGTGCACATTTTGTGCGGTGGAAACGGGGCTTTAGAAAAACAAGTCCACACTTTTGTTTTTTGTGCGTTACTACGAAACTAAACACCCTTTATTGTGAAGCGCCGTGAGAAGGTGAACCGGAAGTCTGTCGGCGGTGCTCAGCGTCCCTCGGTCCTCTCGGGTCAGACGATTGACAGGTCGGCGGCTGCCGTCGGAATGAACCTCGGAGGGACGACAAGCGCCGTGAGGGGAAGAAGAGCTCAGTGACGGCGGAGCTGCTTGGAAACATGACGGGAGAGACGGTCAGAGCGGTAAATAAAACAACTTTATCTCCACCCGGCGGAAAAGACAACGGCTAGCTGAAGTGTTAGCCGCTAACCGCGGAGCTCGCGCCCTCCGACTTTGTCATGAAAACCTTTCTCCTGTCGGCCGTTTAAAGTCCAGTGTGATGACAAGCTGGGATTTGAACTCCTAAAGTGAGGATTCGAAGGGTTTATTGGTTGCTTTGGAATGCCGGAGGATTCCGGGGTTTGTTTAGTTTATGTGTCTTCACGTCCCTGATCCCTACTGCCACCAATAAATCACACTGTGGAGGAGATAAAGGCAGAAAAACAAAGTCCCACCAGGCTGATGTTCGAAACCTTGACACTGACTGACACACACACACACTCTCTCTCTCTCTAAGGGATACTTTCTGATCAGATTATTTCTTGTCTCCAGTTCAGATTATGCCAGCATCAACTGTCCCTGTTGAGGAGGTCGAGGTCCCCCCACCCTGCTTCCTCCCTGTGGACCTCCAGACCCTTCAGCTCGCTCAGGTAACCAGCCACATCCGGGACCAACTCAGCTCGTCCTCCACCAGAGATCATAATCCTTCTTCTGTCCCCCGCCGCCTCCAGAGATGGGAAACGCCGGGGTCTGCTGTGGAAGACGTTGGTCGGCCTGTCCGTCGGCGCCCCTGTGGTGGCGGGTGTCCGGTACGCTGTGTCGGACGCCCGGGAGCAGAGGAGGATGAGGATCGTGTTGGAGGGCTTTGGTCGGTTCTGCAGGTTAGAGAGAACTCGGTCCCATATATTCAGAGGCTTAACATCATGATCCACAAGTAAACACAGCCGGAGGGTCTTCAGCTTTGTTAAGCCATAATGAAAAACTGTCACGCCAAAACACCACGACTCACAATCATTTATTTACACGACAGCGGTGCCCAGAGCCACGGAGCAAGCAAGGAAGGGCTCCCGAGGCGGAAGTTATTGAAAGCGCTCAGTCTCTGTTGGAACTGGGGAAAAGGCAACATTTTGAAAACGCTCCATCTTCATGGAAATGTAGGAAAACTCAATTCATGGATAAAATGACTTTAAAAAAAAAAAAAAGAAAAAACGCTCCGTCTCCTTTGTGGTCATGGGAATTTGGTTGAAAGCTTTTGGGAAAGTCACCGTGTCGTTGGGTTGATGTCATCCAACTTTCTAAAAGGCGTCGTCAGCCACAATAACCCGACGTGCAGCAGCAGGAGACCTAAAAACACGCAGGCCTTGCTGCTTTGTCTGATCCTGGCGCCGCCCGCCAGCTGTGCACTGGACGTTCTGCACCGGGAACTCGATGGTAAAGAGGAACTCAAGGTCTGGGCGCCGCTTGTTGCAATAGACACTGATAGTCATCTGCCTTCTGCAGAGTGTGAGGTGAAGCAGATTCACGCTTCCGCCGCGCAAAGTAGTCCGGCTGCATGAGGCGAATTCGTCACTCATGTCTCTCCTCCTCCTCGTTTCACCTAAGGACTGATCCTCTTTTTATAAATGTCAGATCATAACTATGTATATTATATATAACTATGAATATTATCTCCCCTCGTTCACGTCCCCTGCCCCTGAGAGTCGGATCTTTGGACGTCCCACTGAAAACTTATCTGCTCCCCCCCAGGTCCCTCTCTGTGGGAATCCTCATCTCTCTGGACTACTGGTGGACCAACAACGTGTCTGTCCGCGGTCTGGACGAGGTTAGTTCAGCGTGATCAGTGTGAAACCGGTGAGAGGAAAGGCAAAAGTGGTGGTGGGGGGGTGGGGGATGCATAAACAATGTAAGGGAACGAGAAAACAGTGAGAGAATGCAAAAGCGTATGAGGGAATGCGTAAAGTGTGACGCTCCGCAAAAGTAGTGCAAGGGAACACAAAAACAGAGTAAGGGAACGCTAATGTTGATGGTCCAACGTGTCTGGACGAGGTTAGTTCAGTGTGATCAGAGCTTCGACTGGAGCGATCGCACTCCTGCATGAAAAAGAGCTGGACTGTGAGCCTTCCTGTTCTTGGCGAAAGCTTTTTGAACTCGCTGGCAGCCTGGTTTAGTCCAACCATTCCCCTCCGAGGGTAATGAGATAATTATAATTAGCACTGAGCAACCAGTGTCAGAACCCTACAATACATGTTCAGACCAGACGGACGGGATGCCAACAGTCAATATTTAATGGTGTGACACGGTTTGTTGAAAGAGCAAGCTGGGAGAACTCGAAACAGAGTTAGGTGGGGGAATGTGAGAAAACACAGAAGTACTGCAGGGAAACAGAAGCCGTGTGAAGGAAGACAAACAGTGTGAGGGAACAGAACAAATGTTGTTTTGAAGCACTTAAGTTCTTTGAGCTTCACGTATTCCAGAAGTTGAGATTCCAGCAAAAGACAGATGAGTTTTGCATGTCGGCGTTTTCGTACTCGACTCTCACTCATGCCCCCCAAACCCCCCTGCCAGAGCAGCGCGTCCTACTGCATGCAGCTCTCCGCCTGCCACCAGAGGGCGGCAGAGCACATGGTGGAGGGAGCCATCAGGAACGGAGGCCTGTACATCAAACTCGGCCAAGGTCTGTGTTCGTTCAACCACCTGCTCCCCCCGGAGTACATCCACACCCTGCAGGTGCTGGAGGACAGAGCCTTGAACAGGAAGTACAGAGAGGTGAGGACCGCCGCACAAACACCCCCACCCCCCAGCCCCCCGGAGCCCGTTTGGAAATCTCTGTTTTCCTGTGCCTGGAACAGGTCGACGCTCTCTTCCGGGAAGACTTTGACAAAACTCCGGAGCAGCTTTTCAAAACATTCGACCACGAGCCCATCGCTGCCGCCAGCCTGGCTCAGGTCCACAAGGCGGAGCTCTTCGATGGGACTCCTGTCGCGGTGAAGGTGGGTTCCAGCTTCCACCCAATCTGGTGGGACTCTTTTATTTTGAAACAATCCCTGAAGGTGTTCTGGTTCCCGCAGGTGCAGTACATCGACCTCAGAGATCGCTTCGACGGCGACATCAAAACACTGGAGATCCTGTTGGACATCATCAAGTTCATGCACCCCAGTTTTGGATTCCGATGGGTCCTGAAGGTCAGCAAGCGCTCGCATTTCTGTTGAACGTGACGGGGGAGGGGCGTAAAATCCCGTGCTTCGTGTTTTTCTCTCCAGGATCTCAAAGGCACGTTAGCTCAAGAGCTGGACTTTGAGAACGAGGCAAGGAACTCGGAGAGGTGCGCGGAGGAGCTGAAGAACTTCAAATTCGTCGTCGTGCCAAAAGTGTTCTGGAAGCACACCAGCAAAGTGAGGACGCCGCAAAATAACGTCACTTCAGCACCCCAAACACCTTTCATTTCATTTCATTCTTCTTTTTTTTCCTCTAAAGAGAGTTCTGACAGCAGAGTTCTGCAGCGGTTGCAAAATCAACAACGTGGAGGAAATCAAACGTCAGGGACTCAGCCTGAGAGACGTGAGTCGACACGCCGAGCAGCCGGATCGAAGCCGTTTGTGGAAAAACTTCACCTCAGGTGTTTTTGCTCTCCAGGCCGCCGACAAGCTGATCCGGACTTTCGCCGAACAGATATTCTACACGGGTTTTATCCACGCCGACCCTCATCCCGGAAACGGTGCGTGTCACAAGCGCTCTAACCCTAACCTAACGCTTTTGATGCAGCGGGTTGAAATTGTGTCCGAAAAGAGAGCGATCGCTGTTATTTGGAAGTTCCAATTGTGAATATAAACACCTTTTAAGTATTTGATCATTTAACGCATGTTGATCTAATTAATTGCGGCCCCGAGTTTCTAACATTTACTGTCCATGTGTTGAACAAAGCCGTCAAGACTGAAAGGAGACTTCAGAGAAAATTCTATGTGGATTGTAGAAAGTGCCTCATTATGACCATAAACATCTCCTTTAATGTAAAATGTGGATTTTGTCCCCCTCACTAAGGCTCCGTTTACAATGTTTAAGTGAAAACAAAAAACTTTTGTCGAGCGTCAAATTTACAAGACATCGGTGCTCGGAGCCACTGGAAACCAAACTTTTTGAAAACAGCTTCCACAGGTGGAACTTTTTGAAAATGCCCGTTTCCATGGAAATGGGGAAAGCAACTTTCCGAAAATGCAACCACTGCGCATACACTTGTAGTAAATACTTCTGCGCATGCTCAGTAGCTGGACAATAACAACGTTTGTCTCCAGAGTGTGTTGACTCCCAGTCCATATTCCCCTGGGACAAGTTTTATTCTGACAGTCACCGGAGTCACAATCCAACTCAGTAGTTTTATTTTGACAGTCACCGTAATAACAATCCAACTTCCATGTTCTCCTGTTGTTAATGTTGAGAGCGTATTGTTCTCTGCTGCATGCCTGTGGTTTCCCTACAAAAACAAACAGCGCACTCTAGTGGCCCAACATGAAACATTGCTGTGTAAAGACAACTTTCTTGGAAAGGACAAAATTTAAAAACTATGTGTTCTCTACTTGAACCGTGTGAACGGGGCCAGACATTGTGTAAATGTTGGGTGATTTGCGGACTCTGTGTTGACAGTACTGGTGAGACGAGGTCCCGACAACAAGGTGGAGCTGGTGCTGTTGGACCACGGCTTGTACGAATACCTCAGTCAGCGGTAAGAGCCGGACCAGGCCGGTCGATTGAGTTAGAAAATAAAGCTGAAAGAATGAATAAATGAATCCTGACTGACCTTTGACCCGCAGTGACCGCGAGGTGCTCTGCAAACTCTGGCGGTCCATCATCCTGAGGGACGACGCGGCCATGAAGAAGTACTCCAACTCCCTCGGAGTCAAAGGTAACGAGACTTCAGAGTACATCAAACCCGAGACGTCCTGGAGTCTGAGCCGGACCCTCCACCCTCAGAGTACTTCCTGTTCTGCGAGATGCTGCTGCAGCGACCCATCGACATGCGGCAGCTGGGCCTGTCCAACATCCTGAGCCGGGAGGAGACCAGGTACATGCGTCAGATGGCCACCGAGCGCTTCGACGGCATCATGCGCGTGATCAAGTCCATGCCGCGGCCCATGCTGCTGGTCTTCAGGAACATCAACACGGTGCGAAGCATCAACATCACGCTGGGCGCGCCGGTGGACCGATACTTCGTCATGGCGAAGAGGTGAGAGCCGGGAGCTCGCTCCGGGAAGGTTCAGCATCTTTAACACTCGGTTGGATCTGTGCTGGGAACTTGAAGAAAAGTCAGTGGGTGCGTCCTAATAGTCCCTCCCATCTCCTTTCCTATCCACTTTTCCTTAAACCCCGGAAGTGGTGAAGTGGCAGCCATGATAAGGAACGTTGGGATTCTCAATAAGCAAAGGAAAGGAGGCTCAAAGCTTCCTTTAGAACCTCCTTTATCCTAGGATGCATCCTTTACCAAAGGAGACCAGATCACGCTGCCCCACAATTCCTTGCGGCGACAACATTTAAAGGGACATGCTCATCCGAGCGTTCAGGGAAACTCAGGATGACTGAAAAGGGAGCAGATCATGCAAGTTACCAAAGCAATAATCTGCCTTGAACAACATTAAACAATCTAAAACCCAGATCCCAACTAGGAATGTTAGTGGATGTTGTAAAACAAAGACAGTAAAGTTTTTGTGCTGCTTATTCTACGTTTGATTGGTTCTTTATTCACCAGGCAGCCGTTTCACTTTGGTTCCTCTTTTCCTTTGATTTACATTCAAATCTTGTGATATTTCAGATTCTATCAGCGGTCACAAGGGGAAAGTGGTAGAAATGCCGTTTGTAGTCCATTTTTGGAAATTTGTAGTTTTTTTCACCACGGCAGACATCACTAACCTTCGCCGCTGTCAGATTATTATTAGGCCACCTGGTGGAGGTGCGGTCCGATTGTCACAACAACGTGATTGCCTGTCCACTAAGCTTCCTAACTTAGCTAGGAGGGACTATTAGGAAGTGGCCACTGATTTTGGCGTGTGGGCCGTTTCTCCAGCGCGGTGCGCGGCTGGGGGCGGATCCAGGCGGAGAAGGCGGGCCTCCTGCCCCGGCTGTGGCTGTTCCGCTGGGCGAGAACCTCGTGGGAGAGCCTCAAGTTCGAAGTGGCTCTGAGGTGAGCGTCCGCCCTCGACGTGATCATCGTGGAGAGATTCCAGCTCTGTTAACCGTTTTGGTCTTTCCAGATCGGAGATGGCGATGATGAGTCTGACGCGAGTCTGTGTGACGCTGCTCAATTACTTCGGCCTCTTGCATTTGGACGCCGAAATGTACGAGTACCTGAGATAACGGCGGAGGATCGGACGCGGGACAAACTACCTACCTACTCGGGCCAAAACTGTGATTTCCCTTTAAGGATGCGTGAGGAGACATCCCAAATCATGGACCGGATCCAAAAAAGACTTTGAAGAAAGACATCCAAAATTTTAAGGACTTTTAGGTTTTTGATTAAAATTTTAATTAAATATATGTTCAAATGATTTCAGCGCGTTTTGGTCTTTATTCGTATTTAACATGTTTTTGGCCACATTCCCACGGGAACTGAATCTACATTCAAGAAGGAAGCGAGCGACGGTTTTCTCCACGTGGACAAATCCAGACTCACACCGACGTTGTGTTTGTAGCTTTTATACAAAATGTGCTAAGAAAAAATGGAGGATCGTTTTTTTTTTGGGTGTGGGGGGGTTGGATGTTTGAGCTCAGAAATGAGCCGTTACCCGGTCGATGTCCAGCAGGTCGTCCAGGATCTGCAGGTCGGAGGAAAGACGGGGTTAGAGGGGGCGGGGCCAGAGTGATGACGTGTCTCCTGGGGTGAACTCACGATGTCCTGGGTGGTGCCGATCTTCTTGGCCAGCTCGCTGCGCTCCATGGTGCTCAGGTACAGGTACTTGTTGAGCAGCTCTCCGTCCAGGATGTTCCTCACCGCGTTCTGCAGGCTGCGTCTGTCGCTGTGCAGCATCCTGCCGGCACAGCGGAGGTTCAGATTGGGTGTGTGCGTGTGTGTGTGTGTGTGTGTCTGCGTGGTGTGTGTCCGTGCCGAGCCTCACCGGAAAGCTTTGGGGTTAAGTCCCGCGTGGTGCGGCAGCATGGTGGTGAGGGCGTTCTGCAGCATCAGCAGGCGGCGGTACGTCTTCTCCTGCATGGGCAGGAGGAGGCCCATCCCCCCGTCCAGGGTCGCTATGGAAACCACATCCGAAACTTGAGCGCAATCAAAACTTCATTTCACCCCCCCCCCCCCAAAAATGATTTTACACTTTCCAAACACACCTTTAATAAGGTGAACATGACTACATCCAAATAAAGAAAAGCTTTATTCGACGTTCTACCTACGATGTGTGGAGAGAAACAACTAAATACTTTTTAAACTCAAAACAAAACCCACGGGAAACTGCAAGATTACGTTCTAAATAGCGACGCAGGGTAAAACAGCTTAGAACGGCTGAAATTCCATCTAAAACTTCCCAAAAGGAAAAAAACAAACAGCCAAAAAGATATTTAAAAATGCTAAAATCCTTAAAATGACAAACTACAAGAGGAAGAAAGAAAAACAGGTGAAACATAAAATCTAAGAATTGTTAAAAATGCCCAACAGCTAAAATCTTTTGTTTTTGATAAAATGCGAACCGTTCATACAATCGTCCGGTGGTTCATCCTCTGGCTCTTCATCTCCTCCGTGAAGATATATACTTTTTTTTCATTACGTTTTTCTTCAATTCAAAAAAAAAAAGAATAAGAGAAGGAAAGAAAAAAAAAGCTCTGAAAATCACTAATAGTCATCGTGTTTATTTCACATCATGTCACACATGTAGCTTTAAGCCATAATTTACGGTTAAAAAAAAATATGTTGGCTAATTAAAGAAGAAGTCGTTTTAATCTTCACACGTTCTGTTCAACTGAAAGTGCTTCGGAGGTGGAACCAAAACGCCTGGACACCGGTACTTTTCTTAAAACACAGCTTGTTTTTCACCCCATAAGATACTGAACTGTGAAGGAGGATTTGAGCCTTAAACAGCCTTAAAGCGTAGGTCACGTGTCTCGTCTCTTCTTACGCAAGATTTTTATTAAAATATCTTTTTAAACTTTTCACCTGCGTTCAGTTTGTGATCTCTGAATTCTGTCTCCTGAGGTTTGTACTCTGAATTTTACTGACATTTATGATGCATTTAAATGAGATTTTCTTTGCATGATTTGATAAGTTTGAACTCGTTTTACAGTCTTTAACACGTCTCGAACGTGTTTTACTGTATTTTAATGTGTTTTTAAGATGTTTAGAGTATGTTTTAATGTCTTTTTAGTTCAAATATCTTTTATCTGGCAAATTAGAAATATATATACATGCTTGTCTTTTAACGTCACATTAAAATGTTGTAATGTGTATTTAACATTGTTTTAAACGCGTATCAATATGGCGTAGTCTCACCGAACCAGGTGATGTGCTTGTTGTCCCAGGTCAGAGCCTTCTTGCTGCCGCTGTCCAGCACCCCTTTGCACGGCATCCGCCAGAACGTGTTGATGTTCGCCCCCGCGTTGAAGTCGGCTCGCCGCAGCAGCCGCATCCCCCCGAAGCTCTCCTTGGCTGCAAACACAAGAGGCGTGACATGTGATCCCGAGTCAGCGTTTAAACGCGCGGACCGCTCGGAAGCGAGGCGCACCTTCAGGGAGATACATGTAGACGTAGAGGTTCTTGTCCCGGTCCGACACTGAGGAAGAGGAGGAGAGAACCGATGAGAAGCCGACTCTTTGATTTGAATCTGTTGGAGGAGAGATTTCTACAGGCGGTACCTAAGAATCCCAGCTGGTTGTTGTCCACCATGAACTCGATGCTGTAAACTTCTAACGGCTTGGCGTCCTGTGGAAACGAAGAGTTAAAACCCCAGCGTGAGAGGAGAGAAAGTTTGCACGAGGCCACGGAGGGGCGTCTCTTCTTCCTCCTCCTCCTCCTCCTCCTCCTCCTCACCCTGCTGACCAGCGACAGCGTCTTGCTCTCCTCCTGGTAGCGCAGCAGCGAGATGCTCTTCATCAGGTCGGCCGCCAGGATGAAGTTCTTGATGCTGAACATCTGGTGGATGTAGAGCTGCGTGTCGATGAAGGCCATGCCCGTCAGGTCGTTGTCCTTCAGCACCCACAGGAAGATCTGCAGGACGTAGGGAGACCGAGTCCCACACTCACACCAGGGCGGAATCTAAGCTCCAGCCTCATGACGCTCTGAAGACCGTGCAAGTGTGTGCGTGTGTTTACCTTCTGTCCGATGGCAGACACCAGGTATCCGTTGCAGTGGCACAGAGCCGTCACGGGCCCTTTCTGCTCCTTCTCGTAGAGAACTTTGAACTTGTTCTTGGTGAGGGGCTGGCCAGGCTCCGGCACCACCTCGATCACGTCCAGGATCACGATCTGAACACAGAGAGGCGGGTGAGTGCTGGAGACTTAAGAGAAGCCCCGCCCCCTCTTCCCAGTGTGGTGCCACGCCCCCCCGCTCACCCGCCCCCTGCAGGTGACCTCCTCGCCCTGCATGAGACAGGTGCCGGCGGCCACGTAGCCCTTCAGCCCGGACACCGTCTCCTGGCTCCTGAGGGCGACCGTCTTCATGCAGGTCACGTGCTCCCACTCCTCCAGGTCGATCCTGCAGCACATGGGAAATATGAAAGGAATTTGAAAGTCTAAAAAACCTCCTGGATCGTCACGACATGTCAGCTGGTTATCACAAAACAAACAAATGTTTCTGTGAATTCACATTGGAGATAGAACTGAACACAATGGAGGAGAAGCGGGTCCTCATCCAACATGGCCGCCACACTGACGTGGGAGCCAATAAGTCTGCTTATGAATGCCTGTGTGTTCCCTGTGTGTGTGCGTTACCGGGCGTTGGGGATGGCCTCCCAGCTCACAGGAGAGATGAGCTGGATGGAGAACTTCTCCTGCAGAGGGTTGATGTATCGATCGTCTGCAGGGAGAGAAAAGTAAAAACCATGTTTTTCTCACTGGGAAACTCATCACATCGCGAACCAGCACGTTGACCTCTGACCTCGCTCGATGGTCTCAAACTCCTTCTCCTCTCCGGTCATCCTGGGGATACGAGTGCACAGCTCCTTCACACTGGTGCAGATGGCATACACCTGAGAGACGAGTGAGAGGTGAAGCCGTCAGTCACTCTCGGGGACTGGGGGATGGAGTTATGGGGTGGTGGTGAGGGTGGTACCTGCCTTGGATTCTACGTGGTAGGCGACGTAGTGCACGGTGCACCTCAGCGGGATCTTCCTGACGGGCCACGGCGCATCGTACGAGAGGTAGGTGGGCAGGACGCTGATCCTCAACTCACCCTGAGACACAAACGCAAAACATTTGTTCAAGAAAACTCGAGAAAGGAGGATTTTCAAAAACTGCTTTTGTATATACATACACTTATATATACACAAAGTAAAACAAAAAGAGTATTTAAACATTATTATGAGCAGGTTTGACTTCAATATGTTCTGTCTCTAATAGCCTAAAGACAGCTTGAACCACTAGTATGGGTCAAATGGAAAATACCATACAGCGAATACTACTAGAAATGGCTACTAAAGCTAGAATAGATCAAAATTACTGCTAAAGCTAAAAATATAAATAAAGATTAAAAAAAAAACAATAAAGCAAATAAAGCTAAAAACAGCCAATACAAAGATGACAAAAATAGCTGAACAGCTAATAAAGCAAAAAAAACATAAAAGTAAAAACAGTAAACAAAGCTAAAAATAGAAATAAAGCTAAGAGATGCGTGAAAGCTAATTATAGCTAATGTAGCTCAAAATGACTGATAAAGCTTAATAAAGCTAATAAAGATAAAAACAACTGATAAAGCTTAATAAAGTTAAAAATGGCTAATGAATAGTTAATAAAGCTCAAAATAGGAATAAAGCTAAAAATGTATATAAAAGTTAGAAAAAAAAAAGTGATTATGTAGCTAAAAACAGCAAACAAAGCTAGAAACAAGCAGTAAAGCTAGAAATGCTAGAAACATCTAACAAACCAGAAAATAGCAACAAAAGCAAATAAAGCTGGAAACGTAATGCAGCTCAAATCAGCTATTAAAGCTAATAAAGCTAATATCACTAAAACAAAGACGAAAACCAAAGAGGCGAAGCTGGTTTCTAATCTGTCAAGTTGAACGTCTGAAGAGTTAAAGTTGGTTTGTGAGTCGTTGCTGCACCTGCTTGTTGAAGTACAGGAAACCTTTGGGGCAGTTGATGTTGTGAAAGGGGGAGAAGGACTCGATGGAGCCGTCGATGGTCATGGGGTGAAGCCTCATGGCTCCCCGGGAGGTGACCAGCATCCAGTGGGGAGACGGGCCGCAGATGAACACCTGAGGAACCAGAATGGACTCGGTTCATTGGACACTCAAAGCGTCTGAGCAGGTCTCACAGTGACGGGGAGTCAGGTTCTACCCCTGAGTATCCGGAGATGTCCTCGAAGAATCTGAAGCGGGCGATGCGGCCCTTGATGGTGGGGTTCTCCTCGGAGGCGCCGCTCTCCGCTCTCTTGTCCTTCTTCAGCTTGGACTTCTTCTCTCTGAAGTTGATGTTGTGAGGCACCTGAAGCGGAACACAAACGGATGAGGCGGACGTCTCAAGAGACCCATCGGACCCATCGGCTCTTACCTTTTTGAACCGGACTTTCAGGTTGTTCTGTGGCTGCTGCTGATCGTACGGGAACGCCTCGTAAATCAGAAGCTCCTGTTCCACGTGAACCTGGGGAGGAAAACCACGTTGCGGGAAGCTGAACCTGAACCAGACTCATCGGGACTCAAGAGTCTCAACTCACCAGCAGGTACGGCCGGCTGTGGTTGTTCCCCAGAGAGACCAGAGACACTTCTTTGACTAGCGGAATGTCTCCTTGACGAGTCAGCTCTTCCTTCTTGGCGTCCCCCTGAGCAGCGGATTGGCCCGAGGAGCTATCCACCAGCACCCTCTGGCCCACCGGGAAGTTTTTCACCAGGAACACCAAGCGCCAGTCGGGAAGCTGGTAAATCTGGTAAGAACCGAGGACGAGCGCAACATAGTTTGTTTTTTTAAAGGTACCTTCATCACCTGGCTCAGATTTTTTTTTAAAAAGCGAGGGGACTTCCTGTTCTTACAGTACCTCCATGACGCCATTCTCCCTGATGATCATGCACCAGTGGCTGGGCTCTGCTTTGGCCCCGCCTCCCTCGCTCCCGAGAGAAGGCCCCGCCGCAGAGCCGCGGTTCATCTCCTCTCGAGTCGCTGCGCTGGCGTTGGAGTCTCCGTACAGCATCTCCTCCTCGTCATCCACCACGTTGCTGCGTGCATCCAATCACAGATCAGGAGGCGGAGCAACGACGGAGGGGGAAAGACGGAAAGGAACGATGGCGGGGTAACAATTGAAAGGGCAGAGAAAGAATGTCAGAGGAGGAACTATGGAGGGGGAACACCAAAGAGGAACGACAAGGGCGAACCATAATTGGGGGGGGGGGGGGCAGTGTGGGGAACGCACAGAGGGGAATCACGGAGGGGGAAACACAGAAGGGAACGACGGAGGAAGAACGTCATTGGGTGAACGACAAGGAGGAACGACAATGGGGAACCATGAGAGAGAACGATGGAGGGGGAACAACGAAGGAGGAACCATGAAGGGGCAACAATGAGTGGGTGATGATGGACGAAGAAATGTGGAGGAGGAACAATGGAGGGGGAACGACAGGAGGCACGATGAATGGGGAATGATGGAAGGGGAAAGATGACGAGGGAACGACGGAGGGGGAAGCAGAGCTCACCTCAGGTCCTGGATGATGGTCTCGGCCTCCGAGTGGCTCCGGATGACGGCGTCCTCTTTGGCCGAGCAGGTGACTTTGTTTTCGGTGGTGAACATCCCGCTGACGTCTCGGTACGCGCACAGCGTGATCACGCGGGATTGCTGCGGGAACATCCAAGTCAAACACTGCCACCGTCTGGCGCCAATAACGGCTCTTCTCATTGGTCGGGGACTCACCGTGGGAATCTGGGGCTTCTGCAGAGCCAGGCGGTGCGTCTTGCCCATGTACGAGTCGTTCTTCAGCGCAAACATGGTGACCACGCCCTCTGCCGTCATGATGACCACGTAAGGGTCGGCCACGGAGCAGTGCACTATGGGGGATCCCAGGTCCACGGGGATGAAGTGGAGCTGCCTCACTGGAAGGAGATTTTCATTCACACCTTCTGCTCGCTACAACAGCACTCATGCAGTTTAAAGAAGTTTGAGTTTCACCTCCTTCCAGGAGTCGCAGGCCCATCGGGGAAACCTGGATGATGTACTTGTTGTCGCCGATGTTCCCAGCGAACACCGTGGGTCCCTGAGTGGCGAAACCACTGGTGTCCAGCTCCATGATCTCCTGACCCGTCTGCAGGATCTGGAAAAACATCAAGGACAAGAGCTGAGACCAGAAAGCACACGAGGAAATCCACAGATCGGGATAAAAACTTCAAACTGATTGAAATATAATCAGAATAGTGTCATTTCCAGTCTTTAGTTTGGTAAATGTGTCACTGAGGTGAATTACTTGGCACTATGGAGGACTGCGCAACGTGTAATGAGAATGGTAAACAATAAAGAAGAAAGTGATATTTTTTTAAACAATGAAATTTGTTGGGGATCCATTTTCATGCCGTTTAAACAAAATGTATCCATCAAGTTATTTGGGACTATGGGGGACCAACTGGCACGCCATGAGGGACCGTTGGGTTTGTGGCTTTCTGCTGGACGCTACAGTCGCTGATGACTAACAGAAGATGGTTCCTCCTCACATGATGTGTGCTTGTGGAGGTTTGTTTGAACTGTTGAGGTGCTGACTTGGCACCAGTCCCCCACTGGTGCCAAGTCAGCACCTCAACAGTTGAATTGAAGGTTTTTGTATAAATTTATTTGCTATCTAAAAAAAAAAACATTGAAGGTTGGCACAGACTGGGTTATTTAGGACAAATGAGGACAGCTTTGTTTTGTCGAGAAGGACTATAGAGTCCAACACCACATTACAAACTCCCTCAAAACGGGTCATACTGCTGTGCATATTTTTGATGAGTCATGTTTATACTATGGGGGTATTCGTGAGATCAGTTATCTTTGTTTTGTTGTTGCTTTTTGTATTTGTATGGCCTTTTTGTTTGAAATTAAACAAAAAAAGTGTTTGTCGAGTGTATTTTATGTATTATTATAAATATGAAGAACATCTTGGCTTGTCAAGTTTGTGGCTGGCCGCTATGGCGACTACAGTGGAAGAGCGATTCTGTTTCTGAAGTGTTCACCATGGTAGAGTCCTCTCGGCTCAGAATGAGGAAGCCGTGCTTCTTGGCGTCGTCCTCCAGAGGAGGCTCCGCCTTCTTCTTTTCCTCCTCCTCCTCCTCTTCCTCCTGTTCCTCCTCCTTGTCCTTCTTCTCCTTCTCTACCTCCTCCTCCTCCTCCTCCTTGTCTGCCTCGTCTCCGTCCTCCCCGGTCTCGGTGTCTCCTCCGTCCTCGGACTGCTCTCCTTTCGCAGCCTGTGGAAACAGAGCGATGTCAGTCTTACTGCGAGGAATCGAAGGTGGTTGTTTGGAGTTGATGCACTGGAGGAGCAGTTGCCTTTTTGTCTTCCTTGACTTCCGCGGCCGAGACGACGGTCCACATGTCGTGGCAGCCCGGCAGCTCGAAGGTGGTGACGACTTGCGGCCGGATGCTCCTCTGAGAACGAATGAAGGTGAAACGCGGTGCAAAGCAGAAACAAGCGCGACAGGATCCGAGCGATGTGACTGAGAATCTGTGTCTGGGGTGTTTACAGACTACTCCGTGGACCTCTGAGGCAGCCCATGGTAGACCCAGACTTCACTGTGGCACCGGGCTCCTGACCTGCGGCAGACGGCCCTCGCCACCGCAGGCTTTCAGGACGGTGCGTTCAAGGACAGTAAAAGATTTCACCTGCAGCACAGACAGAGCGCCGTTCTTCCCGTAGCCCGAACACACCACCACCTCCAGGTCCGGCTCCGGGCTGTTCTGAAACTGAACCAGAACACACGCCAGATTGAACCACTTCAGGACAGAAGAGCTTTAGAGTCCTACAGACCAGGACGACACCATGTCACAGGACCTCAAGCTGTCGTTTACTTTTAAACCAAATTTGCACTGTAAATATATTTAAAGAAAATGTGTCTTTATGCTTTTTATAAACTCACATCTGGTTAGAAAGCTTCAAAACTCACCAAGTCAAACTAAATAATGAGGCTGTTTATATATCATATTATGTTAAATATGAGTTCTTTTTAAAAGGCAGTAAATAATATAGATATGAATGACTTGTGCATATTTCGCCTCACAAAATTTAAATGAAAGATGTCACACAATTTTAACTAAATTCATTTCAAAAATGTATAAATTTTTAAAATTTCCCCACATAAAATATAATTTTATAATATACAAAAATATGACATTTTATCCCCCACAAAAAATGCTCCATAATTTAATAAAAAAATAATTACAAAAATATAATTTTCTAAATCTTTTTACAAAAACCACTTAAAAGTGCTGCAAAGTTTTATCCAAATGTATTGTATAAGTTTCACAATTTTTCCAACAAAGAAAATTATCAAAAGTAATGAAAGATGTAAAGAAATAAATCAGATATATATTTTTTTTAAATATGAATCATTTTGATAATCTTTTTCTATAAACATATGCAGCAAAATGTGCAATTTTTTTTCATTTTAAAATAGGAATAATTAAAAAATGTTTTGCATGAAAAACATAAAAAAAACAAAAAAAACTGCATAACTTAATAAAAGTAACTTAAAAAAATAAACGGATCTGTGTGACCACTCATGTCTAAAGTTGGGTACCTCCTCAGATAAGAAGGCCGGTTCCCCCATGGAGGCGTTGGCACACGGTCCGATGTTCAGCACGCTGTCACACACCTGAAACAAAACAAACATTTCTTCACACACACGCACACACACACACACACACACACACACACACACACACACACACACACACACACACAGGGAGAACATGCAAACTCCACAAAGAAATGTCACAGAGTTGTGATTTTTACCTCGAAGGAGTAGGTGGCCAGCTGAGTGCCTGACTGGGCCTCGCTCCCGTACACTTCAATCTCGTCCACCTCGTCTGGAAAAGAAAAGAAGTGAGCTATGAGGGCGCACACACCCACACACCACATCCTGTCTGGTATCAGAGTGAACGTACCGGTCCAGTTGGTGGACGTTTCCACTCTCTTCTTCTTGTTGGGCGGCTCCTCCTGGATGTCACAGGGGAGATTTTACTGAGGGAATCCAGTGAACAGGAAGTGCCGGGAGGTGAAGGAGCAGCAACTCACCTGTTTCTCTTTCTCCTTCTCCTGCTTGTCTTTGCCTTCCTCCGCAGGCGTCTCCTGAAGCTTCTCCGTGTACTTGAGGAGCAGAGAGTTTCCCAGGCGGGAGCCCAGGAAGAGGTAACCAGGCTCCATCGTCACCATCTGAGAGGAGAATGAGGAGGAGGAAGATGAGGAGGAGAAGCAGGGTGAGAAAACAGAGGAAGAGGAGGAGAGCATGTTGCTCTATTAAAAATACATGTCATCCACCACCTGATGAAGGCGGAAAAACACGGCCGAAACATCCCAAAGGTATTTTGTAAAAAAAAAAGTACTTGCCTGAAATGACAAAAGCAAAATCCTCACCAACAAAATAAAATACCTTAATTGAACCTTTACGGGACTTACGCAGGTGGTCAGGACGCTGGCGGCCGCTTTGTCAAAGTGAAACGCTCGGACGCTCCTCATGCCGTCCGTGATCAGGGTCAGCACGTAGCTGTGGGGGGAAACAACAGGCCGGTAACGCACCGGGAGCGGCCATTTTGGCTCCAATACCTCGATAAGAACAGGAACTCACATCTCTCCGCCTTTCAGGGAGATCACCATCTTATCGTAAGCGATGAAGTCGGACTGCGAGCAGTCGAGCGAGATCTTCACCTCGTCCTGGAGGCCTGCGAGTGAGAGAGTCAGGGGTAAGTAAAACGGGGGCAACAGACGGTGGGGGGTGGGGGGGCTGCGAGGTTTCGGGGGACTCACGCAGGGGGAAGGCCGTGGTGCCGGTGGTCTGCGAGTTGAGGGAGACTCCGTACGGCGGGACGCTCTGGTTCAAATACAGCAGGGAGTTCACGGCGAACACCACAACGCCACCTGGAAACAGAGCAAGTCACTACAGGTGCACCACTTCAAGTGAAAACAGAAAACTTTCGTTGTGTCGTGGATGTCAATTTACACCGCGAGGACCGAAAGGAAGTGGCTTTCACGATTAGCAGAGTTTCTGCGTGTGGAGCTCACCGATGGGTTTGGGAACCGCCATGACCTGCGTGCAGTCGAAGGGCAGGTTGCTGAGGGACCAGATGACGGGATGCACCTTCTGCATGATGTTGAGGGAGATGGCCACGATGCTGCAGGTGTCCTGGCGAACGGCCACGCGCCTGCAAGAGAAGGTCATGAGTCTCCGGGGATAAGACCGACCGGGTCGCATTTCGAAAAAGCTCGACAAGGACGCTCTGGAGGCGCTGACCCCGGCCACGTCTGGTTGGGCTCGAACAGGATGAGCAGCGTGGGCTCGTAGTAGCCGTGCAGGAACTTCATGTCGACGATGTTGAGCAGCTTCTCGTCCAGCTCGCGGACGTCGATGATGTAGCTGGGCAGGAAGCTGGACTTTGGCCTGCGGAGGAGGAGGAGGAGGAGGAGGAGGAGGAGGAGGATTAGGAGACGTTCGGTCCACACTGGCGTGGAAGTTTAAAACTTTGGATCTAGATCCGTACCCTTCTCCGACTCCGCCCTCCTGCTCGTCCGTGAGCGTGTCCTTCCTGAAGGGCAGCACCACCAGCTTGGTGCCGTAAACCAGCATGACGGCGCAGCGGTTCTCCGGGTCGACGCGCACGATGGGGATGTGCACGTTCTGCACGAATCCGTCCTGGAAACACGGAGTGCAGCTCACGAACAGTCCAGACCGCGACGACGTTTTCAAGTGAAACCGGAAAACTTCTGTTGTGTTTTGGGTGTTTGTTCACGCAGCTCGGAGAAATTGGAAATGCAACTTTTTGAGTTGGTTTTGGTTTGACTTCTCGTCCGTGGAAACCAGGAAAACATAACTTTTCGAAAATGCTCCAACTCATCTCCATGAAAACAGGGGAAGATCCAACTTTTTAAAAATGCTCTGTCTCAATGGAAACAAGGGAAAAGGCATCTTTCCCAATAAGCACTGTCACTGTCGAAATGTGTGGCGGGGAAACATGCAACTTTTTGAAAACATTCCAACTCCGTCTCAATGAAAACGCAATTTTTTTGTTTTTTAAGATGCTCGGACTTCGTCTCCACGGAGGCATAGAAACGACATAATTGTCTCCAAAAAGAGTCCAGAAACGCTGCTCCACTGCTCTGCATGCGCACCGCGGCCGTAGTAAATAGTTCTGCACATGCTCAGTAGATAGACAATAACAACAGTGTTTCCTCCAGAGTGTCATGACTCCCAGGCCGTATTCTCCTGCGACTTGGTAGTTTTATTTTGACAGTCACTGTATTAACAATCCAAATCAGTTGTCTGTCCACTAGAATGTCTGTGTACTTCCCATTTCTAATGTTTATGGCGTATTGTTGTCTGCAAACGTGTGTGTGTGTGTGTGTGTGTGTGTGTGTGTGTGTGTGTGTGTGTGTGTGTGTGTGTGTGTGTGTGGTCTCACGCCAAAAACAACCAGCCGAAACTCGTGGCCTGGCATGTTAACTGCATCGTTTTTCAGCTTTTCTACCGTTTCGGTGTAAACAGACAGCGTTTTCAAAACAATTCTGTGTAAACGCAAAACTTTAAACGTAAAAATGATGCATTTTCACGTCAAACATTGTTGCGTAATCGGGGGCCTGAAATCAGCGTCTTTCTCTTACCCTGAGCTCGGGCTCCTCGAAGTAATGAAGGGACAGCGTCTTCAGGTCGTGAGTGCCGGGGTCGTACTCCACCACAGACAACTGGACACAGAACACGCACGTCAAACAAACTCGACTTTCAAATGATGAGGAAAAATCCTGTAAAGCAGCCTTTAATCTAGATTAGTCAAATTTAAAATCAGCATACGCTGTAAAAAAAGAAAAAAAAGAAAAAGATCTTGCAGCATTTCTGAGGAGATTTGAGACACAAAGCTTTGATTTAATGGCTTCATTCTTGGCTGCCACTACGGGAACTGATGAAAACTGCAAGTCAGCAAAAGAAAAGCCATTCGTCCTTCTTGCGGCTGTCTAATGTAATCACTTTCTACAACAAATACTATTAGGTAATTGCTTTGTGAAGTCTTTTGTTGGCAGATGAGAGCATTTCTTAATGCAGTACTATAATCCCACCGAAGGATCATGTCATGTCTCTGACGTTTCTTCATCATTTACAATAATACAGCATGAGGAACAGGCGCTATGCGTGTGCGTGTGTGGTTTATTTTATCAGTCAAAGCACAGAAACTGTATGGAGAGAAATCCGTTTGTTGTGTACAAATGCAGTGTCAACTTCTTACACCATGTTGTAACTGTAAGCAGTGATCGTTTTGTCGTCTTTAATCAAAGAGGTCTCTGTTGTGACGTCCCCACCTTTGCGTCCTGAAAGCTGAGCAGCAGTGCGTCCCTGCTGGCTCCGACGAGCTGCACGCTGGCCATGGACATGACGTTTCCAAACAGGGAGAAGGACGCCACCTGCTCCAGCTTCTCCTTCCGAGCTTTGGAGTCTGACACGACAAGACATCTCAGTAAAACAGGCAGCTTATCGGAGCAAATAAAACGTGTGGTAAAGTACGGAGGAACAACACACCGGATGACTTGTCCGTCTTCGACGTGCTCTGAAACAACAACACACATGTCAGACGACGTCGGCAAACTTTCCTCCGCCAGGCTCAGCAGCTCTGGTGCTCACCTCCACATCGTGGATGATCCTGTAGACGAAGAGCTGAGACGTTCCCGCCACCACCAGGTTCTTCTCCTTGCTGGAGATGAAGTTGCAGTAGACGGAGAACTCCACTGCGGTGGGCGTGTGGGCCTGTCGGTACACGGCGTACATCTCGGCGAGGAGCTCGCGGCGCCTGGCGAGCCAAAAAAACACTCGCGTCAAGACCGGTTTTCCAACAGAGGAACAGTTAAACAGGTATGACGTATAAATTAAAGCCATTTAAGTGTATTAAAAATCCGGCGGTTCGATTAAGGCTTCGCTTACACAACGGCTTCAAGTGAAAGCTAAGAACTTCCATTGCGTTTTAGGTGTCTATTTACACAACAATGGTGCTCGGAGCCACTTAAAACGCAAGTTTTTGTACGACTCCCAGCGTGGAACTTTTTGAAAACACGCACATGCCCCCCATAAATACTTCTTCTGCACATGCTCAGTAGATGGACAATAACAACAATGTTTGCCTCCAGAGTGTCATGACTCCCAATCCGTATTCCCCTGGGACTTGGTGTTTTTATCGTTCAGTCCCCTACAATAGCAATCCAACTTCGTTGTCTGTCTGTTCAAATGTCTGTGTACTCGCCATTGTTAATGTTTATAGAACATTGTTCTCGGTGCGCACTTGTTTGTAGTTTAACTACAAAAACGTTCAGCGGAAACTCGTGGCAAAGCATGCCAACTGCATCGTTTCCAGCTTTTCTACCGTTTCCGCGTTGTTTTCAGTAGGTTGCCATGTAAGTGTGAAACTTTTCTGAAACCCCCCCAAAAAATGCAAAGATTATACATTTTCACTTGAAACGTGAAAACGAGACCTTGGAGGCCATCTATCTCCTCTGAGACTTCAGGAGTCTGTGTATCACGAACCGGCCATGAGAAAAAAGATTTAGTTTCTTTTTAAACACAGTAAGCTTAACATCCAATGATTTGTATTTGTATTTATTTTAAACCAAGGAAAATAATCCTATGTCTGTGACCAGAGCAGTTAGGATGTATTAAGTGACTGCATCGGTACAGTCTGTCTGTAGGCCAAGTCTCATCAAACAGCAGGATTTGCAAAAACACCATAAGGGAGAAAAGAACTTAGTTTTCTTGTGCTTCAGAAATGTGTTTTAAAGGCTTCATGTCTGACTCCCCTGATCTGTACGAGGATGCAGAGGTGTAGCTCTGACACTGTCATGATCGATTAAATGCCATACAGACTGAGAACTTCTTTTAAAACCTGACATCTACTAATACGTATCTAGAAACGTTAACGAGTTATTCAGAACGTTCTTTACTAGTTTGTACTTTAATACTCAATAACATTGGTCTATATTTCATGCAAACACAATGCTAACTTCGTAGTTGATTCAAACGTTTGCGTTAATTCTTCTATAGCCTACGAACAAGAGCGAATTCGTTGTAATTCGCTTATAACTTACTTCAGTTGAGGATAGCATCGCGCTTTATTCAGATTAAAAAACTACAAATGTGTATAATCAAATGTGACAGAATGAAAGCTAAATGCTAATAGTAGCATCGTGAAGCCGGGTGTTAGCTGAGTTAGCACGCATGTTTGCGACTGCAGGGCGGCTCGAGTCAATAAAAAAAAAAAAAAAATGAATCAAACTTGTCCACATACCCACGTCCGGGAGCTTATCTGAGTCTGTAGCTTTGCTTTATCTCCTTCTGTTCCCGTTCAGTGCGTCATATTTTATGATGCATGAACTTAAGCGGTGCTTAGCAGGCGGGTAAGCGCCGTGTTGTGGTTGTGCTGGTGGTTTTCTTCTCCTCATGCGGAGAAGCTCCGTTTTAGGGTTAACATTCAACACCGCCCCCTCAGGTTTAGGAGTGGTATTACACGACCTGATGCGAAATGTATTCAAAGTTTAGTCAAGTAAGGACCTTCTTATGTTACAAGCAAGGGCGTAGGAAGGAGTTTAACGTTGGAGGGTATTTGTATTTAATAATCTGCATGTCAGAGGATTTCTTCAGTGTCAAACATGAACCGACACACAGAAGGTTGAAAAACTCTGGCCTGAGCCAAAGAGACTAAATGTTTTTTCCTCCTGTCATTTGCAGACATAAATTGCTCTCATACTGACTTTTTGTCCAGTAAGGCTCCAATATATGTATATGTATATGTATATGTATATGTATATGTATATGTATATGTATATGTATATGTATATGTATATGGTCAGACACACTTGGACTCTGGCTTCGACTACGGTGTGGGATGAGGATTAAAAAGATAGAGCAGCGCATTTTTTTTACCGACAAATCGCACTTTATTTCACGTTGATGTGCAGCCAATGGGCCGCCACGGGCCAGACAGGTGGCTCCCGCGCGCCGCCTATTGAGGACCGAGGTCAGATGAGTGTGAGTATTTAAAAACCTTTGAAATTTGCATCATCTGGTCTTCCCTAATGATGATTGAGAACAAGCCATGACCCTGTCATGTTAATTCAGGTCTCAGCTTTCCAAAGGGGCTGCTCCAAAGTATTAACTATATAGGGTACCAAGACTTTTGCACAAGTTTTTTTTTTTCACGTTCTGGAAATGTCTAATCTGGAATTTGATGCCTTTTGGAGATATTTTCAGCTTCTATTGGCTTCATTATTCACATTTATACACATTTTGACCCGGGGTGCCCAAACATTTGATCCCATCCATTTATTGTCCACCGCGTATCTGGGGCCGGGTCGCGGAGGCAGCAGTCCAAGCAGGGATGCCCAGACCTCCCTCGCTCCAGACACTTCCTCCAGCTCTCCCGGTGTCTCCACTTGGGACAAGGGCTCTCCACCGACGTGCACTGGGAACAGGTCCGACTTACTGCCGGCAACACGAACCAAACTCGTGCTCCGGGCGTACAGGGACCGGACAGCCCTTAACAAAGGGTTCCGGACTCCATACTCCCGGAGCACCCCCCACAGGACGTCCCACGGGACACGGTCGAACGCCTTCTCCGGATCTACAAAACACACACCGCTATTTACTGGTATGGCAGAGAGTCACTCACTCCTGCACTGTCTTACTGTGAAGGCCACCACCCTCTCCTGAAGGAGGAGTGGATGTGTGAGTGAGTAAATCGAGGTTAACCATGGCTTAGGTGCCTGTGGGTATATTTGATCAGCGTGGAACAAACCGTGTTTCCTTTATGGGTGCCGATGATTTGATATGATTCTCCTGCTTTTATTGGAGTCAGCTTAATTTATCCATATTGTTTAGTTTTTCTGTTTCAATTTATTCGCTCTTTTTCATTTTGTAATAAATAATATTTGGTTAAAATAAGGTGTTTCTAATTGAATCCGGGCCCCGCCCCAGCGTACTACTACACCCACTCTGTTTATTAGCTGCCTGGGGCTGGGGTTACAAACGTGAAAGAGTCCTGCAGGTTGGTTTGTGGACTTGAAGAAAGTGCTGGTCATGGGTTCAAATCCCACAGTCCAAAAAAACCTGCATGTGTAATTCAAAGTTTACTTTTGAACCATTTGCCAAATAGTTTTTCAAATTAGAGCTCTGAACAAAACAACTTGATGACAATTCGCCATTGTTTTATTTCACAAAATGCCTGTAATAAAATTGGACAAAGTCTCACCAGTTAAGTCAGTTCAACAGTTTACATACAATATTACATGTTGTATTTTCACAGCAGACTCCGGTTCGGCATTTTTTTCCCCACATGAAGTCGGTTTTAAACTCTGTTATTTGCTGAAAAGTTAAGACTGTAATCTCAGATAAAATTAAAGCAGACAAGCTTTGTTTGAAGAATTGTTTTTAATCAAACCAAAATGCTAAACATCAATAAGAAAAGCATAAACAGACTGCGACAATAACGACAGTCAAACAAAACCCACAGATCATGGTTTGAAAAAAAAAAAACCAAAACAAATCCGGCAGAGAAATTCAACTGGCACGTCCAGAAATTCTTTTCATCAAAGTAAACAAAAACACTTAAAACCTTGCACACGTTTGGTGAACAGTATGTGAAGCATGATTAAGTGGCTTCTGTTAAAAAAAAATAAAAATTAAAAGGCACATTTCAGTAGTTGGATGTGCTTGACTTCACATTTACAATAAACCAGTTCAGTGGAAAGACGGACATCTTTCTATCACGGGACTCGTTTGACTTGACTGAACAAAAGACCGACTTTTTAATTAAAAAATAAGAAATCATGAACCCAAACAGCCAAAAAGTCTAAATAAATTTCCAAGTATTTGAAACTGATTATAAGTATGAGAGGGGGAAAAAAAAAAAAGGTTTCAGAGACGTGAACATTTGTCCTTAAATTCTCTTTTCAGAAGCATTCGATGATCAAAACAAATCGAAATGAGAGCCGTCGCTTTCTGAGCTGGAGGAACAAATGCAGTCTGCAAAAGAAAAAAAACTAAACGAGTAAGACAACGTTTCACGTTTGTCATGGAAATGAGACGCCTCAAAAAAAAAAAAAAAGACGCAATGACAACGTTCCATTTTCAGCGGAAATTGTTGGTTTCAGGCTGAGCGTCTTTCCGTTTGGGACGACGTCGCCTCCCGCTGAGAAAAGTGCATCATTGAGTCTATAGTCTACCTCCGGTGGCGTCGCTACGATCTGGAAGAGGTTTATTCAATCTATGAAGACGTTCCAGAGGTTCTCTCACTGCATCAACTTGTAGAGGTTTGGAGCACGATGGCAAAAAGAAATGAAAGCTAAACCACGGCGGACATGCTCTCCGGTAAACAGTAGTGAGTGTCCGAAGGGGGGAACTCCCTCAGCGGTGGATCTTCTGACACGTGATGACGTACTCGGGGAAGGCCTGCGTGTCGTTGAAGATGATGAACATGGACGGGCTGGTGATGTCGTCGGTCACGCTGTCGTATCGGAGCGGGATGTCGCCCGTCTCCCTCAGCGGCGCCGTCTTCATGGAGTGGCAGCCTTTGGTGTAGTCCCCCGTCAGGACTTTGGACACGAACACGTACTTGTAGCCGTCGGCGTTGGGGGGGGAGTACTTATCCTGCACGGACAGAGACGAGTTGACGGCGAAGTAAACGCCCTGGCCGTAGAGGGTGGCTGCGTGGGGAGAGCACAAGAGAAGACACGAGAGCCGGCGGGTGAATCGATCAGGGGGCGTCAAACACATCCGCTTTACTATCGGGGCCACAAACAGTCCAATTTTATCTCGATTCGGCCAGACCGGTAAAATAGTGCCATAATAACCCTGAAATTTAAACTTTCAAACTTTGTTATGTCATGAAAATGTTGATATTTACAGAAACATAAACAATTACGAGTGAAAATGACTATAATTTTAACATTATGGGTGATTCGGGATGAAAACCGATATGGGAAAAGAGCAAAGGAAGCGATTTGGACCAAAAAATACAAACTATGATTTTTTTTTTTTTTTAAAGAAAAATTGGAGTTTAGATTCTCGATTTGTTTCCTCAATGCATTTAAAAATGACTGCAGCCATCAGCTATATCGTCAAAAGTGCAACTTTAGTGCTGTGATTGTCCTCGGAGTTAAAATGCGTATAAACAATCCCAAAATAAAAAGTAAACGAGGCTCCGTCAGTCAATACATTCCAGCTTCAACCAACAAGGAACGGCAGAACGGAACGGCAAAAATGCTGAAAAACTGTAGGAGGTGAAAAAAAAACAAACCAAAAAAACAACCCTAGAATTTGCAAAACAAAAATAATTTTTTACTATAAATTCGATAAATCATTTTTTTGTCCCAAGTAAAGTCGGTCTGTTTGTAAAACATTTAACTGTGATTGAGTTGAAAATTGCTCCTTGAAACGATGAAATGAAGCCATGTGTATCTTTTCTAGTTCTAACCCTGTTTGTGTTTGTGTTTGTGAATTCGGGACGCCAGATGTCAACATATACAGCCAATGGAAGGTGTGAGAGGCACTTTAATACATTCCCTCCAGCGTATTTCTTTAACGACGTACCGTTCTTTCCACAGAAGCTTCTGTTGAAGCCTTGGATGCAGATTTCTTTCACGCTGCTCTCACTGGTGCCGTGGTAAAGCGTCCGCTCGATCTCTGGGTAGGTGGCGCGCTGCGATATGCTCGCCTTCTTCAGCTTGTACTGATTGTACAGCAGGCGGTTCATGATCTTCTCCACCTGAGGACGAGACACACACACACACACCCGGGCGGAGTCTCAGCAAACAAGGTGCCCGAGGCTTGTGTTCTGGAGGCGTGGCGCTCCGCCCCTCTTCTCACCTGGATGATTCGGATTTTGCTGTGGTACTCGTGGATGGTGCGGTAGAAGTTCTTCACCACGTCCTGAAACTCGTCCGACTCCACGTCCACCTTGCAGGCCTCGGGCAGGTCGGAGAGCAGAGAGTAGTCTTCTTCTGGAAACCAAGGAGTCAGTTTTGGTTTAAATGATTGCGCACGCAGGTAGTTGTCCATAAATATCTAACAGTTCATTTGCATATAAGATGAGAGGGCTTCAGCTTATCTCTTCATAACCACATACTATGCCGTGTGTTTTACAACGTGATGATTTATATTGGAATAACGACAGAATGATGTTTGAATGGGGAAAAGCTGTGGAACCAAAGTCATTTTTAAATGAGTGACGGTAATACCGTAGGCCCAGGGGGAATGTGGGGAAGGTTAAAGGAATCACAATGTGGATGCCGCCAACTCCACTATCCAACACATCTGCAATCGATCGAGTGGGTTCAAGTGTTCCCTTTACTGGACGGCCAAGTCAAGGGAACAACTTCATCATGCGTTCATCTGCTGGATCCAAATCAGGGCCTCCAAGAGAACAGACCAGCTCGGACCTATCCATGATGGGTTGTTATCTTTGGGGGTTTCATAAACGGGAATGTCACTAAAATTCTTCTTACCTGGTACCTCCACATCGAGGCCCTTCACGTTCAGCAACTTCCTGGAGATTTTCACGGATTTCCCCGTGGCTTTGTTGCGTTCTTTCATCTTCTCAAAGTTGATGATGTGGAGCTCATTGTCGAGCAGAACGTCGACGTCGCACATCTTCTTCTTCCAGGCGTTCTCGATGTACACCGTCGCCTCCGGACAATAAGCCGGGGTGTCGGTGGAGACCGGGTCGTGCCACACCCACTGGATTGTTCTCAGGACTTCCTGGTCAGGCACAAAACTGGACAGCTCCTTCAACAGCTTCTTCACGTCCCACATTGCTCCAGACACAAAGTCCTTGAACCCGGAAACGGTGATTATGGTCCCCTGAACCTGAATGTCCACCGCGTGCTTCCTCTTGATTACCTGCAGACAGTTCCAGTGGTACTTGGACATCTTCCTGATGTTCCTGTCCTCCACCCTCTCGTCTACCTGCCTCTGGCTGACCTTCTTATTGAAGGCGATTTCCACCCTGGAGAGGTCGCTGTCATAGCCGGCGAAAGCCACCAGGCGGACGGTGTTGGCCGAGTCGATGGCCTCCTGCAGGGACATCTTGCGGATGTCCTTGTGGGTTGGGTCCAACCGGGGGTTCTTTTCAGCTCGGCCACAAAATATCTCGTCCTGGACCATGGTCTTGGACAGCTCCAGGGCTTTCTGCAGCTGCTGCTGCTCGTCGTCCTCGGGGGACCAGTTGCTGGATTCCAACGAGTACTGGATGGCTAAAGACAGTTGGGCTTCTTCTTCCAGATTGTCAAGCGGGAGCGACGCTCCATTCACGTTGTTCTGTTCACCGAGGGGCCGCGGAGCTTCTCCTGCCGCCCCTTCACCGTCCGTCCCTCCGTCCGTGAGGCTGCTCGGCTCGTCTGTGGTGTACAGGTCAACGCCGTCCAGGTCATCCAGGTCCAGCGGGGACGCCTCCACCCGTCGCTTTTCGTCCACTGCAGCGAGGACTTTCTTTGCATCGTCTAAAAGGACTGTGGAGAGGAAAAAAGCAACTGTTTGAAAATGGAACAAGAAAGGAAAGAAAATAATGAGAAAGAGAGAAGAGTCTACCTTGAGCTGAAGATCCACCAGTTGGGCTTTGGACTGAATCTGATTTCAGCGCAGAATCGTCCACGGAAACCCGGGGGAAGCTTTTGGGCAACATTCTCCACGCTCCGTTCGCAAAATCCTGGAAGGATGATCGCAATGCTGCTTTTAGCACAAAACCACTTCCAGGTCTCAGCAATGATCAGAACCTAACTTTGTTATTGTCCTATTGGAAAGTAGAGTTTTATGCTTCACTGAAAAAAAATAAAATAAAAGATCCATTTAAACAGGCAAAAACATTTTGAATTGCGATCACTAAATAAGTTAGCGATAAACAATACTATGTCCTCTTTTAATATTTGGCCACTGTATTAACATAAATAATAGAAGTTGATCATCAGTTTAAATAATATACCTCAGAAAACCGAGTGGAAATATCACCTTTCTGACTGTAAACTGAAGAAAAAAGAAACTGGAAAACATGATTCACAGTGTCTGATGATAGATAGAACGACAGACAGACTTTACTGTCATTCTGACAATTACATAAGAGACGCACTGAAATTTCGATGCAGGGTCAACGATAAAACAAACAAAAAGTACCGGAGATAAAGTAACTTAGAAATCCCTGGGATAAAATAAGGTGCCTAAAAATGCAGTGCAACAATATATAAGCTAGAACGGGAGCGGGTGGGCTGTCACATTCATCAGTATTTGGAACCTGGGCAACTGTAAAGTTGCTAAAGATGTATAAGCAAGAAGTATTTGGAATGAGTCCGATGACGCTGGTGAACTTTGGAAGCACAGATATGTTTTTTTTTTTTTTTTTCATAATGTGCAAGAAGACGATCAAGAAAGCCGTGAAGGATTCAAGGCGAGAGCTGCTGGTAAACTCGGCCTCCGGCGATACGGGACAACGCCTGGAGGACGACAACCCATCAGGAAGACCGACAACTGCTCGGCTTCCATTCGCTGCCTCACCTCATAATGCAAATGGTCCCAGGGAACGTGCTGCGTGCTGATGTACACCTGGAACTTGGCCTCCATCTCGTGCAGGATGCTCAGGCAGTCCTTGTGGTTGAGGTAGCGGGTCAGGCCCGGCGCGCTGACGGCGATGGTCTTGGTGCAGATGGAGGAGATCACGCCCTGCAGCACCTCCTCCGCCATCTGGCAGGCGACCGCCTGGCCGTGGAGCTGAGGAGGTGCAATAAGAAGACACTCAACGGAGGAGAACAGGGGGGTGGCTCCTCGGCCCGTCCAGCAACGGTCGCCAGGAATCCCCCAGATCGGCCTTCGTTGCAACTCCAATTACAATTGAACGAGACAAAGAAGGCTAATCGGAGGTTAAACAACAATTCACAGAAGGCTCCGGAACAATCTCTCTGAATTATAGACTGTGCAGTTAGATCTGGAAATGGAACAGGAAGTCTTTCTTCTTCAAGACATATCCTTTGGGAGACGCCTTATAGTCTGGAAAGTACGGCGAGCTCATTTTGAATTTGGTCGCGGAAACGTCTCTCACAAAACTTGGAAAAGGAACATCAGAAGATCGAAAAGGTAAAACGAACCAATTACAAACGACTGAAATGTGAGAAGAAATCCTTGTTTTTCGTGATCAAATGGATTCCATAAACCTGAGTATGACTGGAGGTTTACAAAGAAGACTTCCTTCAGTCGACATGAATGCCAATGAGCATGTCATCACTGCCTTCAGTGAATAAATGATGACATCAAAGACTTGAGCCGATGTTTCAATAGCATCTATGTACGGGGGGGAAATGTTTGGCATGCGAATGTGGAAGTGGTTCAGTTCTTTAGCTCCTCTGGAATCTACAAAGGTGTTGATGGACGTGTCATTTCCTGCTACACTTCTATTTGTTTTTGCCGTATTAAAGACGTTCTTGCAACATGCTTGAGATTTGGCACGTGAAAAAATGGTTGATTCTTAAATGAGAGAAAATATAAAGGTGGATATATATTAGGAGTACAGAGAAGAATCTATACGATGCATACGTAACATAAATGTTACTCCAACCGGAGAAGAAGCAGCTCAAACAGGAAGTCAAGTTAAGGTTTCCTGTACTTGCATGGCTGGCAAACACCCAGTCGATCAATCCATAAACTCTTTCTGAGGAATCGAAACCCAATCTGGGAAAATTCAAATATATATGTATTTTTTCTTACACTTTCCATGGAAAACACTAAACTATTGACACAAGTGTCTTAGTGATGCTTACAGCAGCTCTGCCGTAAAAAAATACATCTCTAAATATTAATAATTATTAAATATTTGCACATAGGTTGTTCTTATACCCGTGAAAATGTGAAGGAAAAAAATGCTTGAAACGTTCCTTAATCTATTAAAAAACAGAAAATAAAGACAATTCAATGACTCTTGAGATGCAGTTGCAGCTGAACGCCGATGGGCCTCTCACCTTCAGTCCACAGACGTCGCCGGCCTCCAGGGGCAGGATGGACACCTGGTTCATGTCGGCCAGCAGCTGGTGGCAGTGGATCTGGATGTACTTCAGCATGCCCAGCTCCATCGGGATGACCGTCTCCCTCTCCACGGGCGTGGTGAGGAACTGGAGGATCGCGGACTGCTTCTCCTCCTCCATTCCCTCCAGAGTCCAGCCGTCGAGACCCCCCCCTCGGTCCGAGACCGTCACGGAGCAGAGGCTCAGGCCTTCCAGGAACGCCGACCACTCTCTGCAGCCCAGCATGCACCCCTGCTCCGAGTCCAGGGGCATGCTGAAGTGGCACGCCTGGGATTTCAGGAAGCCGCAAGTCTGCTCGGCTTCGTCCCGGGAAAGGGACACTACCACCACGTCGGAGTCCGTCACAGAGTACAGGGCTGAGCAGCCTCTCCGTCTCATGGCTTCCACAAGCCGCTCTTGTACGTCTTTCTTTGCGAGGAACTGAGCCACGCCCGGCTGGAGGGTGACCTTTGTCTCAGCCATGCTGCCAATAAAATCCGAGACTTTTTGTTTGAGCTGCTCCACTCGTATTGGGTTGCTTCCTGTAATGTGCACGCCGTCGTCCTTCATCTGGACGATGGCGTTGGGGTTCGCCTTCTGCAGATCCGTCTGAAAGGTGCTGCACCGGAACAAAGCTCGCTTAAGCGGGTCGGCGATGGCAACCTGGCTCGTTATGATCTCCGTGGACTCGGTCTGGTACTGCATGGGCTCCTCCTCTTCTGCCTCGACATCTACCGGATGACTCGTCTGCATCTGGACGTCATTCCCAGAGGAATCCTGGCTCCCGCTTTCATGGCGAGGCTCGGCGGCTTGAAGGAAATCGAAGTATGGCTTGACCACCAGGTTGGCGCCGTCCAGTTTGTGTGGCAGCTCCAGCACAGCATCCACAGCTGCTCCAACACATGCACACACAGGCGTCAGTGACACAACCACGAGGCAGCGACAAGGATTCAAAGGGTTAAGCTTACATTCGTAGTTGGCGAAGGACACCTTGGCCGTAGCCTCCGACAACATGACGACCCCCTTCACTTCTTGGCCGCCGCCTCGGTTGCTCTCGAAGTACAGAGCCAGCAGGTCCAGAGCGGCTCCGGGATGCAGGTTCTCCACCAGGATGGAGTCGGTCTGCTCCATCTGTTCCAGAGAGACGTGCGCGCCGTCGAGGGCTCGCCGTGAGATGCTGGTGCTCACTTTCTGGAAGTCTGTGAAAGAGAGAACAACTCTGAAGTGACAATGGAGACAATGCTACGTTACAGTTTGTCTTGGAAACACGTTTCAGGAGTTGCCCGTTGCAGCGACGGTGGATGGATTTAACTGGAGACCGAGGCCTTGTTTTGAATCAAACGGAAACTTTTCATTGTGTTTCGGTGCGTTTACATGGCGACGGTGCTCGGAGTCATTGAAAACACAACTTTGTGAAAACTCTCTGGCTCTGCTACCGCTCATGTGCTTCAGTCAATTCATTACAAAAACAAACAACAGCACCAACTCCTAGTCTGGCAAGCGAACGACATCGTTTTCAGCGTTTCTGTCGTTTCCCTGCATCGTTTTCAAAATGTTGCTGAGTCAACGCAAAAGGAAAATGCAAAAATTTCACGTTTTCACTTGAAATGTTGTCACGTTAACGGGGCCTTATAGTCTCCACTCCTCCATCAGTGAAATAAAGACACCCGCCCTAGTTTTCCCTAGAACATCGTCACTGAGCAGAAACTCCGTCGGGGAAAAAACAACTTATTTTCTCTCCATATAGAGCAGATATGCCTCATTTATCCTCCCATCTGTCACTGAAATTAAGAGCCGAGACACTTTTTCCCCTTTCGCGTGCAGCAGGCCGCGTTCCTGCATGCATTTGCTCCACTCAAATACCAGATCGTCACACACGCTCACTATGTCTGTTTGTCACGTCGCCATAATAAGCATAAACACTCAGTTTTAATCGTCCAGTAAATTTCACCCTCAGCTGCTTCCCTCTCAGTGACCCGGAATCATTAGCTTGATTACTGGACGTCCCAGCATCTGTGGAAACCTAACAAACATAGATGGCGGACCTTTTGTGAAGGTGTGGCTGAGGTGGATGAGGATGAGGTCCCTCCCCGGTGCAGGCAGCAGCCGGTAGTCCTGCGTGTCGAGCCCAATCATGTTCTCCACGTAGAGCTCGATCATCTCGTTGCTGGTGCTGGGGTTGACGCCCCGCAGCAGCAGCCGGCGAGGGTCCTTGGCGGCAGGCCTGCGCACGAGGAACTCCACGTTGTGCACGACGTGGTGGCCTTTGGACAACACTCGGGCCGCGGCTGTCGGAGCGATCACAGCGCAAGAAGCACAAGAATTAGACTTTAAACTTACAAACTCACGCTCGCATCTTCTAGTTCTTGAGCTTGCCTTCTGCCTCCTCGAACACCAGCACCGCGCGGCCACCGCTCTTCTCTACAGAGACAATCGGACCTCCACCGGAGCGACGGTTGTTCTCAAAGTAGAGCAGCAGCAGCTCCTCGTCCAGCTCCCCCGACGGCGCATGCACCTCCACCGTCTTCTCCTCCAGGCTATCGGCGGACATCCTGCAAACAGATTTCACACCGTTCAAGAACAGAAACCTCTCAAACCCCTTGTAACAACCAATAATAATCCCAATAATCATAATTTTGGCCATTTTAAATGTAATTAAACCAATAATATAATTAGTTGAGCTAATAATATAATAATATATTAAGATTATTGGCTGGGTGTTAGATTAAATCATACTCTTTGGGGGGAAACTGTAATGTCATAATGCATTAATCCACAAACTTTTCTTTGGTGCAGCTCTTTAGCTTCTATGTTTTATGTTGAAGTTAAGTGCCAGTCCAATTATTTAAATTAAAAAGTAAAAATTGAATTGTTTTAACGTCTGTGCAAATAAGTGCATCCTCAAAGGACAAACACCTATCAGGAAAAATGCCATTAAGTTATAAATCATATCTCAGCAGATAAACAATGTTGATTAAATAAATAGTATAAAAAAAAAAACCCTCTAACAACCATAATTTAGACAGTGCTGCAGAAGAATCATTAAACACTGGACGTGATATTAAACTGTCCTTTGTCCCCATAGATGGTAATCACATGAGGTTTCCTGTTTGAGAGTGGCGTGGGAGCTGTGTCTCAGATATGGGAAAGGAGTACATTAAAAAGTAATTCCTTAAGAGTACAAGACAATGCAAGATTGAGACCAGAGCTGAGATATCAGTGAGGCTGTTATGAAAGATAGCGTCCTCATTGCTATCAAACTAGCCTCAAAGCCACGCTGTCAGGGTGCAAAAACATGCATAAACCAACAGCTGTAAGAGAAGGTTTTTGGATATTTCACTGTATTTTGCACCAAAAGGTTTCATTAAAATGTGTTTGGTCCCCCTGATTTAATACATGTAAACTGGCCAGTTTTATGACATGTTTTATCTGTTCTCCAAAGCTTTAGAACTCTTTAACCAACTTCAAGAGTTACATTTTCTTATTTTTGAGATTAGATTGTTTTCAAAACCTGTTTGTGAGTTTAGCGGGGCAATCCTTCTTCAAAGCTTTTCGTAGAAACCTATTGGACGTGTCGTGTTTCAAGGGCAATCCATGCTCTACAAAAAGCGGAAGAAAGTTCAGACAGTCGAGGGTCTGAGCGAACAAATGACGTCTTTCCTTCGCTGAGCTACTTCTGTCAGAATCGTCGGGGACGAAGTCTCTTCTGTTGTATGTCTGCCAACTTTTGTGTGAATGGTCAGGTTTGTCTCTGTTTATTTCTGCATTACGCTACAAGTCAGCGACGGGGCTGTGCGCTGCGCAAACACACGTCCCAGCTCGCTCATGAACGTATCAGTCATATATTAATATTGTTTGGAGTAGCGAGCCCCGTAGCAAGGAGCACGGATCGGAGTTCACGTGATGCACCTGAACGCCTCACTTGGGGCTGTCCGCTCCTGCAGTTAAAACTGGACCAAACATCACGGACCGGACACAAGCTTTCTCTATTATTATTATTGAAACAGTTCTGGGAACTGTGTTTCTGACAACATTTAAAGCGAGAAATTAGCCGTGCAATTGGAAAGCCTGCGGTGTCTGCCAGACGTTTGTAGTTTAACTTAAGGATGGTGCGTTCACGCACACAACAACAGTGTCTGTGGCCTACAAACAACTATCTCCAGTGTCCACGGACACCCTGGAACCTTCCACACTGCAGGAGCAGGTTTAATAAGCCGGCATAGAGGATATGAGTGAGTTAAAGAAGAGTTAAACTGATCAGAGAGGCTTGTGGTTTTATTTACCTGAAGTTAGCGCGGGGGGCGCGCGCCGTCCTCCTTCCCACCAGAAAGTGAAAGTAGAGCTAAAAAGCGTCAGATTGAGAGCTGGCACCTGAAGCTACAGCGACATGCTGTGTTTATACCGTGTTTCAGACTTTGACGGGGTGTCAAAGTGGGTGTCTAAAGGTGGAGTTCAGTTAAAAACAACTCACCTGTCACCCTCTGAACATTAGCCACTACCAGAGCTGGAGCGGAGCAGCACTTCCGTGTTGTGCTGCGCGCTCAACGTCAGGTGGCGTCATCACGACGTCCAGGGGAAACAGTGTCTCGAGCTCAACGTGGCAAACCTGCTTCAGTTTTTATCTGGAATATTATATATTTTGATATAAGCTGGAGGTAAACTTTATTTTGTTAAAAATTCCATTTACATACCAGTAAATTTGCAAAGTGAAACCTCAACCAAACTGTCTTCACGTTAAAATCCCACCTGGACGCAACTAAATTAAATACCGCACGAACTCTCAAGCTGTGAAAACCAGAGCCTTATGTGAACGATTTCATTTGATTTGTTAACTTTTTATTTGAATTTAAATTAAATTATACCTGCCTTTATGCCGTTATGTACTTCTTCAAGTTTCTTCCTCACCTCCAGCGCGTCTGTTATTGAACATGTTGTACTTTCAACTATGTAAATATAATTGTGTGTGTGTGTGTGTGTGTGTGTGTGTGTGTGTGTGTGTGTGTGTGTGTGTGTGTGTGTGTGTGTGTGTGTGTGTGTGTGTGTAGTATAATAGAATAGAATAGAATTTAACATAATATAATATAATATATCAGGGACACTGGTTTGCATTCTTTAACAAACCGTTGTGCTTATTGTTTTTCAATGTGTACAGAGAGCTGCACAGTATGTTTCTTTAGTGATTAGATAAGATGACTATCAAGTTTCTGGAACATTTTAAATGAGCAAACTGCACAAAAACTAAAAAAAAAAGTCAGTCCTACTCTTGTATCATTACATTATTGGCTGCAGTTATCACATTTTCAAAGTATTCCCTTATCATTAATGAATAATAGTATTTTAAATATGAACATAATAACTATTAATATTATTCTTTATATGGAGGTATATAAAAGCAACTCCACAAACAAAAGTACTGAATTACTGTACAACAGCTATCAACACTATGGCCATATATGTAAAAGTCATAGAACTGTAAACTAACGAAAAGAGATTTTACCTGAAGACTTCACCCGGGATAGTTGTTTCACTGTAGTGTGTGCCTCTCATAATATATTTTAGATATGAGTATAAGCAACATAATTCCTCCCGTCTGGTGTTTTGAACCAAACACTCGGTTGTTGGAGAGCTGACCTCTCCTCTCCTGTTGAGCCGGTCTGTCTCGGCATCATCTGCCTCATGAATACATCAACATCTGAGCAGACCCCATACAGTTCAGTGCGCTTTAAATCTCATTAACTTTCCATATCATTATTACAAGCTCATGCATAGATAATCAGCAGGCCAGGCTGAGCAGTTTAAAATTTTAATGTGACATGAAGATAAAACGCTGTGGGAAGAATCTGATTCCGTCTCACACTCTATAGAATATATGGCCACTGGTTAGTAGGAATGGATGTGGGTATTGTTTTGTTTTTATTTTAAATACTAGAGAAAATGAGCTGAAATAATGAGCTGCATAATGTAACAGCTATAGAAGTTATATCTATATCTATCTATCTATCTATCTATCTATCTATCTATCTATCTATCTATCTATCTATCTATATATAGATATATAGATATATATATCTATTTATAGATAGATAGATATATCTATATATAGATAGATAGATAGATATAAATATAGATATGTATATTTTGTATATTTTTCACCATAGGGTTTCACTAAAATTGGCTTTATGTTGAGATTGTAGTAATTCTCGGTACCTTCAATTTTCCCAGAAGAGAAGGTACATTCAAAGTACCCAGATGGTACTCAAGCACCAATTTGACAACAGAATCACCACGTTTTCCCTGTAATTCCCAACTTCTGTGCATCAAACCTGATGAGATTTATAACAAATAAAGTTAGTAATTGACCTTCATTGTGACCTTTAACAAAAAAGATTGAATCATTGGGCATTTAAAAAAAAATTGTAACACAGGTTAATCTGATCAGAAGAGCTTGTATTATAATAAATACTCAGATTTATAATAGAATTCTGTTTTGTTTTTTTATCTGGCTTTGCAAAGAAATTAATAATGCCTCAATATAATATTCTCAGTATTATTCAGATGGTTCAGTCATTCATAATGATGATAAAAAAACAATTTGTTATTTCAATTGTGAATAATAGTGTATTTTTCAAAAATGCAGTTAGTCATATATTATCAAACTGGCTCGTACAGGGTTATTTATTTTATTTGTGATCGATTAAGTCAGGATACAAAACAAATAGGAATCCCCTTCATGGAAATAAAGGATAAAATGTTGATGGTATTGCAGTGTTAAGTAAATATTCATTAATTACATTAAAATAAGAAGCAACCTGGGAAGAACAATGACAGAAAATGCTTTAAAGGATTTAAACTATAAACGTACATGTAGATTTTCCATTAAGCAACAGTGGAAGTTCTCTTAGTTGTACAATATTTGGTTTAGTAGTTTAGTTTGTCACATTGAATGAAAACATCAAACATGTCAAGAAACTAATGGTAACTGACGACACCGCAAAGTTTTAAGCCTTACATGCCGTTTAGAATTGAAATTGAAAAAAATAAAATAAAAAAAAGAACAATGTTTTCGTGGTTTAGTGGGCTGGACTGGAGCCTCTTGACCAGTTTCTGCCTGTAGGCCTTGTGTGTGGCACCCCTGTAGTACATTCTAATGACTGATTTTACAAATGTGACCCCAAATACACAGAAAAATAGAAATGATCCTGAGAGTTTATGTTGATTATTTAAATGAGGCGACCGCAGACACATCCTACCTGCCATACAGGGCTTCCACGTTGGCCTTCTGAGCCATCGAACGACTCGCAGCTGAGGGGGGGTACGTCGACGTCATCCCCTTCGAGACTGCCGAAGCGCCGAAGATGTCCATTTACCATCAATTAGCAGCAAGGAGTCTGCCATAAATAAAAACACTGAGCTCAAACGTTTCTCGGCGTCTCTGCAGGGGGAACAGCTGGAGCTTGGATTCCATCTCCTTATCCTTCATTATTCATCATCTGGTATGTTTATGTAATTCACTGAGGATCGCTTCAAAGCAGTGACCCCCAGAAACCTGCTGGCGTTCACAAGTTTTTTTTATTACAAAATTGTCAGGATCAGCAAGGAATGATGGGAAAGACGTTACACTAACAACCACATTAAACACGGGCAGTCGGGTGTACATCCCCTTGTGTATCAAGCCTGATCAACAGCTGTGGTTTTGACACAAATACATGTTAAAAGTGAGGATATCTCTTGCAAAGGTGTTAAACATCTGGACTTGCAATGACTGGGAACAATCAAATCTGATATTTCTGTCTGTGGAGCAACAATTAGCGGCTGAAATGTGATAGAAGAGGGATCCAAGTGTGGATGAAGTGCATTATGTTTTAATAATTAACCTTCTGTTCCTTCTCACGCACTCCAGCAAGAGGAGAGAGAGAAAAAAAAGAAAGAAGAAGAAGCGATCGACATGTACTGCATGGTGGGAGTCCACACACATCTGCATAACTGAATAATTCAAGTGTTCATTATCCGTCTCTCCCATACACATCCATGTCAGTCACCCAAACGGCCAACACAGTCAATGAATATCAAATCGTCCTTTACTTGTTGTCCCTGAAAGTGACTTTGTGGTGGGTTTGTTCTCCAAATGAATCCCCTCAGGTGGACGTGAAAGGAGCTCAGACACAGGGAGGCGACAGAGTGTTGTGACGTGTGAGCAGCTTTAGAGGTCTGAGGGTTATTGGCCAGGTCATGAAATGTTTGGTGCCCGTCGTTGTCCACTAGGTGGCAGTATTCCCTGTTGAACAAACCGCTCCGGTCTCTTTCAAGACAAGTGCTGCGTTTTGCCTTTGTCAGCCTGCTCTCGCATGGAGATGGAAAAGAAGATCCAAGATGCTGGGAAACCGTTTGGGTTCAAGGCACCTGGAGAAAACTGCTAAGAAACCATCCTCCAGAGATGGAAGATTAATTCTCAAAGCATTTGGGGACGAGGTGGAAACGAGTCGGTGGAAGTGCTTCTGGGGTTCAGTTGAATGCGGCAAACAAACACCTGTTAGTCTGAAGAAAAGTATTTCTGCTTTCTTGGTTTCAGGTGAGTAACATACCGTGGACATGTTTCCGCTGTGGCGGAGGAGGAGAGAATTCACACAGAACCAAACACAGAATATCTAGTGAGTCAGTCTTGTAGTTTAGTTGGTGGTTTATTCAACGAGACGCAAACGATGGAAAGAAAGCTGTGTCATTGTCCTGATGGTTCCTGTTGTGTTGGCTGGTCTGGTGAGAACCGTGTGTCCTCCCCGTACTGGTACGTTCCGCTTCCTGTGACTAATGCCCTCTAATGCCCTCTTATGCCCTCTAATGCCCTCTTATGCCCTCTGATGCCCTCTTATGCCCTCTTATGCCCTCTAATGCCTTCTAATGCCCTCTAATGCTCTCTGATGCCCTCTAATGCCTTCTAAAGCCCCCTAATGCCCTCTAATGCCCTCTGATGCCCTCTAATGCCCTCTTATGCCCTCTAATGCCTTCTAATGCCCTCTAATGCTCTCTGATGCCCTCTAATGCCTTCTAAAGCCCCCTAATGCCCTCTTATGCCCTCCAACGCCCTCTAACCCCCACGACACGCTGTGATCTCGCTTCACGGGGCTCGTCTCTGAGTCGGATGGTTGCTGGTTCGATTCCCCATCTCCCCGTCCACATGCCGAAGTGTCCCCGAGCAAGACACCAAGCCCCAAATTGCCCCCAATGGACGGATTGAGCACCTTGCAAAGCAGCAACCTCCACTGGTGTTGTGAATGGGTGAATGTGATGAATAGCCCTTTGGGGGCTGCTCATGCGGTGGAAAAGCGCGATATGAGAGAAATCCTTTCTTTTTCTTATCTCTACTGCTTCCGTGATCCAACACTTGTGGCAGGCCTCTTCAGTCTGGATGACTCTGGCTTTGTCCCAGTCTCATGATTGGGTTCTCTCTTTCGCGGTGGTCCGATGTGGCTGATGCGAGGTTTTCGTGTGAGCCTTTCTCTTATGTTGCTCGTTTGTCATTTGGTTATCTACTCCTCGGGCTGGTTTTCACATTCATTGTTTGTCATCTGTTGAATCGTTTTCCCGTTTCTCCGATGTATGACTTGTTCAATTTGTTTTCCGGTTGGATTTTGACCCAACTAGTTGTCTGGTCTTACCGGTTGTGTAGATGTACTTTTTCCACGATTGTTGTTCTGCGTTCAGTCACCAATCTGATGTTCGGCAGAGTCACCGTCCCCTTGATTAGGCAGTTGGACTTTTTTCTGATGAAGACTGAAGAATCCAGTCGAAACATGTCAAAGGTATCTTGTAAAAAAAAACCTACTTCCCTGTAGAGAAGAAAGCAAAACACTGACGAACAAGCTGAATGCATGATGCAGGGCTCAACTGTGTTTACCATGCATATGTTTTTACATCAAAACCAGCAGTTCTGGTACAATAGTGTGCGTTGCGCCTCCTCTGGGGGGCGCCAGAGAGCTTCAAACATCAGCAGGAGAAATCTAGGGATCCAGGGATTTTTTTTTCCTTTTAATATTTGAGCAGAAATCCACAGAAGTGGGAAAAATTAGAAGATAAAACAATGATTTATTTCGTTAAAACACACATATCCATATGGATGTTATCTTCTCAAGTAAAAAAAAAAAAGATCAGAAATGTCATCAACCAATCAAAAATGACCACTTGGTGTGAGAGTTGAGGGGCCGCGATATGGTTCAGACTCTCGATCCTCTCAAATATTAGAATTGACTCACTAAACACACAGCAGGAACTAATAAACCCACTGATGATAAAATAAAATACACAGTGCAATAGATGGCAAAATCCCGTCTTGAAAACTTCCATTAAAGGCACTTAAACGTCCCGAGTCTCTGTTAGAATTGCAGGTCACGACGTACGTTGGAAAAAAACAACAACCCCCAACCCCATACAGTACACCATGGATTTCAGCGATAAGGCACCCCTGTGTCGTGTGTCAGCGGTGAGTGATGAAGAGCCGTGCGTTTGCGCTGCACCTCCAGCATTAAAAACCCGTCTGTCACTTTTTTCATCACACTGAACAATCGATCGCGTTGCTCAAACACAACTTTTATTACACACGCCTCGCAGCAGGTCTCTGGAAGAGTCCCCCAGGCCAAAGCAACCAAACTTCTCCCAAATTGCAGTTTTTCTTTTCAGGTGTCTTTGTTTTTCTTTTTTCTTTTTCTTTAACAGTGACGTTTTCGCATACAAGCCGGGTTCACCGGAGATTCTCCATTTTCAAATAGCTAAAAGCTAATAATTGCTATATTTTCTACTTGGCAAGCGCATATAAAATAAATACGATATCTACTTTTGGTGAGTAGCGAAGCTGTTCGGTTCGAAAAAACAAAACAACTTGGTTTGGTTGAAGCTCAGCTAGTCGTTACTGATTTAGAGCACATTTGTGTCGTTTCACTGCAAAAAAACAACAAAAACAGCAGCACTAACTCGTGGCCCCGGGTTCTGCCATTTCCATGGAAACGGAGACGATTTCCAAAACGTTGCAGTTTAAACGCGAAACTTTCCTGAAGTGAAAAAGCAAAAAGCGACGCGTCATCAAGCTAAAATGAACAAACATGAAGCTGTTTACTTAGGTTTAGCCACTCGACTGCTTAGACATATCTAAGTAAACATTTTATTTCAAAACCCACCTGACACCTCCTTCTATCTCATTATTTTTTATGGGTTTAGTAGAAATGAAACGCTAAAGGACACTCAACGTTCGACATGCACAAAGCTTTCCATTCCTTCTCTGCATTCATTTCATCTGTATTTCTGTCCGTTTCCAAGAGGTTTACCAACACGACCCAATGGCGCAGCACCACCAGTAACCACAGGGGGGGTAGTGTTGAGATGAGAAGTGAAACTTCGGAACGTTTCCGGCAGAAAACTGCATCCGATTGTGCGTCTTTCTCAGAAACGGACCTAATTTCATCGCTACCGTGGTTATTAACTTTCGATTTTTCCATATAATAATGACCCACGATCTTCTTCTTGCCGGTATGGTGATTTAGTGACGTAGGCCGACCTACTGGACAACAGGTTCAACCCAACAGCGACTGTGCAGATGGACTGAAAGTGTTAATATCTGCTGCTTTTGGCATGACACAAGGAGTCTTCATTCAACCATCCAACAAACAAATCCACAAATATAATGTTAAATAAATGCTAAGCAAGTATAAGGAAAACTGTCCTCTTTTGCCTTTAAACATCCCTAGAGAGATTTATTTAATAACAAAAAAAACCATTCAATTGTATTTCAAACAATGTATGTTTAAAGTAACTGGTCGTTTGAAGAGAATATTATTGTAATCTGTCATTAGGTAATCCAAAGTGCTGTTTGAAGAGCAGATATTTTTCATTATTAGGATTGAGGCTTTTTTAAAAAAAATTTTAACCATATTACTACACAAAAAAAAAGTTATATATATTTATATATAATTGGAATTAAATATAATTTAATTCCAGAAATTCTAAGGGATTTCTGCAACATCAGTTGCGGAAGACATATTATATTATTATCAGGATTTTATTGGGAATATTAACAGAAGAGGAAATCTATCAAATTTCTGATGTATCCTCCATACTACTGAATATTCTGTCCATAAAGAGGAGGCGTACTTTGAATCTATTCAAATTGCCACTTTGTATGAACTTCCAGTATCAATCTAGCATCCCGAGCCATGAGATATTTTTTTTTTTTATGGAAATAGACATCAGGTCACCCGATGCAAATCCTGTTAAAACACTCACAGCGACTGGCGAAGCTAACAAGATAGCGCTTTAGCATCTCCGTGTGTTAACGTGCGAACGTCAGTACAGCAAAACGTCAACAGAGAATGTCACATGTTTATCTATTTAGTTCGAGGAATTTAAACCGGAGATGGGAGCGACATGGAAATTGCCGGATCTCTTTCGTGGATCGTTCATTTCAGCACCAAAACTTTAAAAGCCTCGACCGTCAAACGCAATGGCGCTAATCGTGAAAGATCATTAAACACTCATGTTAAAATCTTCTGGGACCAGGATTCCCTAAAGAAAAAAACCAAAAAACTAAACAAAAAAAACCCACAAGTATTTTAGTAGTTGTGATCGACCAACAGAGCCAAAATCCCTGAGGCATTCTCATTCAAATCAATGTGTGCTGGGAAATTATGGCTTATGTCTGCACTATTTGTAAAAAGAAAGAAAAGAGAAACCCCTAACTTTAGCCCTGGGTTATTCTATAAATGTCATGTTGTAATAAAAGATATTCTTTCGGGCCTGATTTGGGTGTGATTTTAAGCGTCCCTTTGGCCTCGTCAAACTCCTATTTCACAGCTGCAATCAGACAAAGCAGGAGGGAAGTAGCCGAGTACCGCGGGTACTTTATGCCTGAATCGGTCAGTGTGATGAAAAAAATAAAATAAAATAGAAGGCTGAAACTGTCTCGCATTTTCTAGCAGTATAATAAAGAATAAATCCTCGCTCGCTGCAGCATCAATGATATCCAGATTGCAGTTGATGGGGCTTTTCTTCCTGTTTCTCAGTTTGGAGTAACGGCGGCTCTTCAAGCACGAACGACGACAACGATCAATCCTGTTTCCGTACATCAGCGGGGTAATTATGGCACTTTGTTTGACTTGCTGCTGTCAGCAGAGCTCGTTTCGGGACAATAACCGAACAAATGGCGTCAGGTGGCCGCCATTCTTCTCATTGTCCCATTCCAAACACGCACACACACACGCGCACACACACACACACACTTGTGAGCTTTCTTTAGCGAGCGTGTTGTTGGACGTCTTTTTCTCCCGCCTGGATTTGCGTCGCGTTTAACGACTCGTGAAGAGTGACCGGGCTGCTTTTGTCTGGCTCATCGGGACTCACAAAAGATCCGTCGGTTCGACGAAAAGACCAAAAAACTAAAATGAGCAAACAGGATATCGGACGGACCGGAGCGGCGTGACGAAAGCGTCTTTGGAGAATCATGGGTAAAACACGCACAGGTAAAACCCCGCGCTTCAAGAGCGCGCGCTCGCCATCATCTGCCTTTAAACATCTGGATTTTGTGCTTGTCCGCCAGCAGCAGGGTGACGTTGTATTCGTAGTCCCCGTCGTGGACGCCCGTGTGCCTGAAGGCCCCGGCCAGGTGGTTCTCCTCCCAGTAGTGGTGCCAGTTGCCGTACTGGTCGGCGCCGAATCCGAACACGCTGACCTGAGACGGGCGAGAGCAAACGGGGTGAGAAAACGCCCGGTGCTGAGGAGCGCGAGCGATTCGTCTCGTGCTTCCTGTTAGAACGGCGGGGGGGGTTTACCTCGTCACAGATGTGGACGGCGAGCAGCAGGCTGAGGAATCCGGTGGAGGGATATCGTCCGTGACTCTCGAGCCAAGACTCGTACACGTATTTGAAAAAGGCTGGACTGTAAATCAGCACCTGCGGAGCAATCGAAGGAATGTTTGTTTTTTTTTGTTGCGAGAAAAATGATCTGCAGCTTCACACCCAGTTGATTTAACAGGTTCGTGTTGAGGAGTGTGCTTTTTCAGCGCCGTGGCTCTGGGCTCCGGTTTGAAACGGAGGAGAATCTTTACAGGGCGCCGGTGCCAAGTGGACGATGGCGCCGACTGAAACGCATTCGCATCAAACGGCCGTTCTGGCCGGCGAGAACACTTCAGGGTTATGCCCGGGCCGTTTCATGGAAAATTAACTCTCCTAAATGATCGCACTTTGGAGAAAAGGAAATACGATTCATGTGCCACTTCACCTTGAGCCCACACAATGTGTTTTCCTCCTGAATATCACAAAATCGACCGTCCCGAAAGGCCACGGCCAGAAATCCCTGCTCTCCACATAGCAATTAGGCAGCTTGATAAATGAGATGGAACTGGGTCAAACTTTTGTTTGCTATTTATTTTACCTCGAACAATTGACATATTGCCCTTTCAGGACTCCAGACCTTCGTCTGGAAATGTTGAGCTCATAACCCGGATCTGTTTGGCCTCCAGCTGGTTATTTGGTTCATTTGCTCGATCTGTTACCCAACACTGACACCTTGTGGTCTCTTGAGGGAAACGTTTCAGTTTGTATAATAGAACCGGTGGGAGAAAAGTCGCGGCAATGTAGCTCCTTTCTTTTCATTGAAATCTGAAGCAGCGTCTGAAAGTTGCTTATTTAATGTGCATTAGCGCCAACAGGATGTGCGATTCGGGTTTCGGTGATGTTTAAAGTGTTTATGTTGATTCGAGTGCTACAAAGGCTAAGCTAAAGCTATCATTGCTAAGATGTCAATAATATTTTTACATGTTGCTGTTTGGAGTATTACTAATAGTTTGATTTTTCTCAGATTAAAACCAAGGTAAAACCGCCGACTGGAGTTATTTGGGGATCTGTTTAGCTGGATGGATTCAGCAGTCGCTCAGGAGGATTTTAACGCCGCGCCGTGCTACATGCTACATGCTTCATGCTAAAGCTCACACACACCAGAGATGGGAAGCATGACTGGTACACTGATCAGCAGCGAGCTCGGTCCCTCGGTATCCAGTCCACACAGTGCTTCGATAGAGGTACTGTAAACGCACAAATCATTTGTGCAAGTTGTCTAAATTCGACTTAAATGCTTTTAAGTACTCGGTATTGGCAAGTAGCTAAAGGTTAGTACTCATACATGTACTCGTCCTTTAAAAAAGTGGTATTGGTGCATCCCTACCAATTACCTAACAGATGGATTCAACCTTTACCTCCTTGAACAGAATTGGTCTTTTCCTCCCACTTTTGTACAAAACGATCAGATTTTAACAAGCTAGAAATAGATAAGGGAAGGTCTATCACCCCTTAAAGGAACGACACCCCAAACGTTGTCACACAAAAGGTACTTTAAAGAAGCTTGTTTTCCATCATGGAGGTAAAAACGCTGGTATTCTGTAACTGCTGCCGTCCCAGGTCCTTCCGTCGTTGGTGGCATATGGAAGCAGAAATGTGTTGGAAAGGTCGGTCAGTGTTGTGATGTGATTTCTAAACGACATGATGGTTCACTTGAGGTGGAAAAACCTGCATTAACCTCAATTAAATAAACAGTCAAATGTAGCTTTATTCTTGTTCTGCCTTGAAGCACACGGGATTTAGTCAACGCAGCTTCGGTTGTCAAGGTGGCAAGGATGAAGCCATTTAGTCTGTTCATATCAAATGTTCATGTAGGCATTGATGAAGATTAAACGCCACAGTAAAGAACTGCTGATATTTTCACCTATATTACCGGTTATGGCTGTATGTTTTTGTTTTATTTTGCAATGAAGCCTTTTCAGCCATTTCACTGGTTTTGAGCCTTTTTAGTCTTTTTATAATTTTTTTTTTTTAATTAACCATTTTAGATCTGTTTGATTTTTTTTTACCTTTTGAGATTTATTTAATTTGTCTTTTTGAGGACTTTAACCGCTTCCTCTACAATAAAAACAACATGTTGCAGTATTTTAGGCCCCGTTTACACGACGCTTCAAGAGAAAATGCATAATTTTTGTGTTTTCCTTCCAGAAACATTTTGCCTTTACACAGCAGCATTTTCAAAAATGACGTCCGTTTACACGAAAACGGTAGAAATGCTGAACACTATGTAGTTAGCCTGCCAGGCCACAAGTTGCCGCTGTCGGTTGCCTTTGTAATGAAACGTTGGATTGCTATTGTGGGAGATTCTCACCTGTAAAACTACCAAGTCCCGGGAGAATATGGAGTGGGAGTTTCCCGATTACACTTAAAAATGTTGTCATGAAAACGGGGCTTTAGGCTTTGCGTGCTCCATTTAAAAGGTTGTGGGTTCAAGTCTGGTTTTAGTTCAAAAACATGTATGGGAGATAATTGGTGACTGTAATTTACAGTGTATGGGTGCGTCTCTACGGTAGATATCGTAATAATATAGATAATAATAACAACTCAAACCACGGGATAAATAAACAGAATGTTATATCAACATAAAAAAAAAAAAGATTTTTCACTTTATTGTGTCTTTATACAGGAACTCACCTTATCTTTGTTTGCCTTTATCCTGGCTGTGACGGGTATATATGTTCTGCAACACAAGAAAGAAACAAGAAGAAGCTTAAAATAGTGTCTGCAAATCATTCAAAATAACCTGAAATGTTTTGGCTGCATGCAGCTCCGCATCCCCGCGCATGACGCTAATCACAGTTGACTCATGTCGACTGGAAATAAAGGAAATGAAGAGTTGTCGTTCCTCATTACACCTTCGGTGGGTAAAGCACGAGCCGTCACCCGTTACGGTAACATATGCTCACTGTCGTCTCCTCCGCAACCATCCATCACCGACACGGGGGTTTTAAAAATAGTTTGCACGTGGAGATTGTCTCGGTGGAGGCAGCGTAACATGCAAAAATGTACTTCTTTCATGGTAAAACAAACGTCAATTTGAAGGTAAATTCGTGCAGGCCGTGCTGATAAGGGGACGGCGGTGACTGATGAGGAGTAATTATATGGCAGGATACAAACCAGACAAATGTGACTAATTAAAGAAAGCTCTATCAAGGCTATTGCCTCTGCAGCATTAAGTCTCATTAGAATTCGCGGGGCGCGCCGGGTGCTTTAATTCAGTTTGTGTTGAAGCGATATGAAAATGACCTCATGTCACACGAAGCAGTGCAGTGGAAACCAAAACTTGGCGGTTTTTATTTCGATGCGAGGCGTAGTGGGAAACACTGCTGCCTCACAGCGATAAAAGCCCCAGATCGAGTCCAGGTTGTGGGAAGTTTTCACTGTCTAGTCCCCCGTAAAAAAAACAATCTAGGAGTTAATGCCATTAAAACATTGAAGTATTTCAGAGACACCGAACATAACATTCCAGTAGATTGTACTTGTGTAAACAGGTTCTAAAGCATGAAAAACTATAATTTGAAGGCTCCCGTTGACGTGCGATGTCACCCATGATGTTATTCGTAATAAACCACCTTCAAAACAAGTCAAAGCGTTTGTTCAAGCATGCAGCAAGTGAGTTTCGAGTTACAGTGGATACATTAGAGAAGTGATGAGTCAGTCGCTTGAACGGCCCTTTTTAAGTGATCAATGACAACCGGCGCGCAGTCGCGAGCCGCTCGTAAGTGCGAATGACATCCGTGATGTTCCCAAACGAGCCAAGTACTTAAGATCCGGGTCCCTTCGAAGAGCCATAAATCCCATCTCTTAAGCTATATACCCTGCAAAAACAATGACGTACGTTTGCTTTCTCAAGCCGACACGTCGCAGGTTCTGGCCAGAACCTGTAATAAATTACGAGGAACTGAGGCGCAGAACGCCTCGTGGAGGAAATGTGAAATTTGAAAGTGATGGGGGCGGCATGTGACCCGAGAGCTGCTGTGTCTGCACATGTCAGCTTCCACCGCAGAGCAGGAGGTCTGTCAGCGTTTCAGCTCCTGTGTGGGGTTTCCTCTGCAGCTCTTTGCATAGACTTAAAGGACAATGATTCAAAGTCAGAGCTGGAGGTGACACAGAGGACATTTAAAACAGCTGAAACAGCTAAGGCCCACTTTACGTGTTGGTTTTTTTTTGTTTTAGAAAAGTGTCGTGTTTACTCTGTAATATTTTGAAAACGATGTCAATTTACACGAATACAGCAAAAAAAACCAAAAAAAAAACCCAACAACATTCAAAACAATGCATTTAGCACGACAGGCCACAAGTTAGCACTGTTGGTTGTTTTTATCATGGAACCACACGCACACACGCACACAAAGAACTCTACACAAGAAACATTAACAATGTGCAGTACGCCGACCTTCGTATGGACAGGCGACCATGCTGGATTGTTATTAGGGTGACTGTCAAAATAAAACCACCAAGTCCCAAGAGAACATGGACTCCGGAGGCAAACGTTATTATTGTCCTTCAACTGAGCATGTGCAGAAGGACTGTTTACGACAGTCGTGGTACGCATGCACAGTGGCAGCGTTTCAGGAAAGTTGTGTTTCCCCCCCCCCGTTTCCATGGAGACAGAATCTGACAATTTTAGAAAAGTTGTGTTTTCCCCGGTTCCGCTGGAGATGGAGATGGAGCCGGACCCAGAGAGTTTTCAAACACTTGGGCTTCACCAATTTCCATTGAGACGGAGTCGGTGAATTTTCATAAAGTTGCATTTTCAGTGTCTCTGAGCACCGTTTTCGTGTAAACAAACACCCAAACTGCTAGAGCATTCCATTTTCACCTGAAAAGGCGGCCTAAACAAGGTTAATGAAGGTAAAACAACTAATATGGTTTAAGAAGACGAACTTCACCACTAAAAATGACTTTCGCGGTACAAAAGGGCCTTCAAGTTCCCCTCCAACGCCTCAATATCCACCAGTGTCTGTACATCTGTTGTTTTTTTTACTAAGAAGAGTAAACATCGTGTTTGTGCTCGGTCCAGGCGGCCCCCTCTTTCCCGTCGAGCACCACTTTATTAACGAGACGATAAAGTCTGGGAAAACGGAGCGCGGCTCTCACGGCCGAAGATGTACAGGCAGTTGGGCTAATGCTAATATTAGCGGCAGTAAAGTGAGACGTAATGATGCAGAATGAGTCCTCTGGCAGAGCCGCAGGACAAATGCACATTTACAGGCAACATTTGTTTGGATGCTTCCGCCATCAAATAGATTGGCGCGACTGAGTTATTGGCAGTGGCGTTAATTGGCAGCGGCTGCATGTTGTTTTTTTTTTTTTGTTTCTTTCTCCCGCTGCTGGGACGTCCAGTAATCAAGCTAATGATTCCGGGTCACTGAAGGAGAAGCAGCTGAGGGTGAAATTTACTGGAAGATTAGAACAGAGTGATTATGCCTATCATGGCGATGTGACAAACAGAAGCAGTGAGCGGGCGTGATTGCTGGGACGATTTGGTATTTGAATGGAGTAAATGGATGCGGGAACGCGGCGCGCTGCACGCTAATGCAGTGTTTTCAGGAATGGGGAAAAAGTTTCTCAGCTCTTAATGTCAATGACAAATGGGACGATAAATGAGGCATATCTGCTCTCTATATGGAGAGAAAATACATAATTCTAGGGAAAACAAGGGCGGGTATCTTTATTCCAGTGATGGAGGGGTGGAGACTATAAGGCCTCGTTCACACGACAACATTTCAAGTGAAAACGCTTCGTTTTGGCATTTTCATTTGAGAAAGATGTTGTGTTCACGTGGCAACATTTTGAAAACAAAACGGTGAAAATGATGTAGTTAGATTGCCACGAGTGGGTGTCGTTGGTTGTTTTTCGTAATGAGACCGCACACACAGAACAAAATGTCGACATTTGCATTGACAGGTGATGAAGTTATTACGGTGACCGTCAAAATAAAACTACCAAGTCCCAGGAGAATATAGACGGGGAGTCGTGACACGCCGGAGGAAACATTGTTGTGATTGTCCCTCTAGTTGCACATGTGCGGAAGAACTATTTACACGGCAGCGCTTCAGAAAATGTATGTTTTCTCCCGTTTCCACGGCGACGCAATGTTTTCAAAAAGATGCATATTCCCACGCTTCCACTGAAACAGCGTCAGAGCATTTCCAAAAAGTTCTGTTTCCCCCGTTTCCACAAAAATGGAGATGGATCATTTTCAAAAAGTTGCGTTTACCCCCCCTTTTCTACGGAAGCGGAGCTTTTTCAAAATGTTACCTTTTCCTCACGCTTAACTGGCGACAGTCGGAGGATTTTCAAAAAGTTCTACCTTGCTAGCCTGTTTCATAAAGTTGTGTTTTCACTGGCTGCCAGCGACGTTATAGTGTAAATGGCCCAAGACACCATGAGATTAAATTTCACAAAATTAGATGTGAAAATACATTGAATAAAATTGTGTATTTTCCCAATAAACACAGGAGAGGTTGAACAGCCAGCCACTAAATATATCTGTAACTTTTTTTTAATACTGCTGCAATATACCAGAGATGAGGAGAGGTAAGACTGGCCCAGAGCTAATAAAAATAGGACTTTAGTCATAAAACCACTGAGGGCTCATCAGTGGAAGAACCTCATCACATTAGACATCATCATTTATCGTCGGAGGGGGAACGCTCACTGTGTGATGGTGCCAGTGGTCAGAGCGCTGATGATCCACTGCAGGTCCAGAGTCTTGAAGGGGATCAGCACCAGGCTGGTGGCGTTGTCCAGGTCGATGGCGCTTTCCGGGTACATGACGTGATGCGTCGTCCTGGCGCCCACGTCCTCCTCAAAGCCTGAGGTGGGGGCCTGGTTCATCCTGCAGGGCAGAGGAAGAAGACTCCTGTCATTTCTCATATTCGTCTCCTCCCTAGTTAAGTGAATACAATTTGACCCCCCCCCCCCCCCCCACATGTCAGAGAGATGACTGTTTTGCCGTGCGAATTCACGAAAACAAAAGAACGGACCACGTGTTTACATTTAACAAACAACACATGGCTGGCACACACATGCAAAGCAATAATCATTATTTAGAGATTAAAAAACAAACAAACAAAAAAAAAAACTATCTATAAAAAGGACAAAAGGATAACCATGGTTTTGGACATCCGATCAGCAATTCATTCCAATCCAGTGTCCGTTTGGGGCTCGGTAATTACATCCTGGCAGGCGAGGCGAGACATTCCTATTATTACCACCAACAATCCTCTCAGACCGGGCCTGTAATTGGCGGGAACACAGCTTGACAGTGGCGGTTGCTTTTCGGACAGCCGCAGGAAGTGACACACGTGTGCGATGTGCATCACCTTTTCGAGAGCAGTATCATCTTCCTCATTACTGACTGGGAAGGTGGCAGTCGTATAGCAACCAGACACTTTTCCTGCCGGGGATCCAAAACCACCTCCACTTTCTGTGAGTCAACACTCCACGGCGGGAAATGGTTTTCATTTTATGTTACAAACCTTCCCTTGACCTTGTGCAGTTAACAAAATAGCTTCACGACTGCTCTTTTGCAAATTATACCAAAATTAATTAGGAAAAGACAGACGTACACCAAGCAAGGCTAACATGATTAACTGAGCAATTAAACCCATTAAGGCCCGAGGCAGAGTTTGACCTTTATTCCAGTACAGCTGAATGTAACACGACTTTACCTCCTTGCACATGTATTTCAGCATGAATCATAAACAACAGGGGTTCATGTTGCATTACTTTTTAAAGGAAAATGTGCCTTTTTTTAGTTAAACGTGGTGTAATTCTCCTCACACCAACACTAATTTCCGTCACTGTATAATAAATCCCGCCCTCATCAGTGGCCTTTATTGGAAATTTATCAAATGATGACGCGTCACAGATTCCATGACAGGGTCATTTGATGTGAAATTTTTTATTTTACAAATGCTTATAAATTGTTATTTTCTTTTGAACAGTCATGGACAGCAATAACATAACACCTGTAGAAGTATACATAAATACATACATTCACCCATAATTCCAGCTCGATCAGGTTATTCAGTAAAATGTAGGGAAGCACTATATTGGATATGTGTCGATATCCGATTTGAAGATTTTAAAAAAACGAAATATTGACCGATTCAGATACCGATATAATTTGAAGTCCACATTTCTTCCCTTGGATGTTTAAGACCTTAACTACTCCCATTGTTCACGGGGTGTCACGTGAAAAACATTAAGGCGACACTTCAGTGCAGATCAGATTGTGATCCAGTTACAATTCACGCAAAAAAACTTGAATACTTTTTGTTTCCAGTGGATTTTACCGGCTTGTGCAGGAGGCAAGATGGATAATTCACAGCCTTTAGTTTCAGGCAGCTGAGAGGAAGCAGGAAGGCCAGTTTCTCCCAGGCGATTAAAAAAAACAACCCTGCTGCACCAGACGGATATTGTTGTTATTATTATTATTATTATTAATATTATTATTATGACTAACACAGTGCTGATTAATATGTTATGGCATCATTAGTTACAGCGTTTTGTAAGGAACGGGACAAGCATTGTATGGAATAATGACTTGTCACTGCAAGTGATTAACTGAGAGCAGAAACTGTGGCGTTCAACAAACCGCCGAAGGCAAGAGACGAAGGAGCGCTAACAACTTTTTACGCTTTTCCATTAACAAGAAACAAACAGTTTTGGTTTTTTCTCTGTTCGTCTGGAGCGCGAAGCCTACACGGCGGCTGGGCGTTTCATCTGAACCAAACCGGGGTTTGAAACCACAGCGTGTGGAGAAGACCGGCGGGAGGCATTTATGACGCGATGCATCAGTGGAAGGGAGGCGGCGTCTTGACAGGACCGCGTCGCCGGATGTCTTCCTTAGCGGTAACCGCCGCATCTGGGAATTTTTATGAAAATCACGAGATAAATGGATCCTTACCGTCGAGGGCGGATGAGGGAGGCCCCCCGAAACACCACGCCGCATATCAAACGCCATGGCGCGAAGAATTCATCGCTCCCAGAGGTTTCCTTCTCACCACTTTGAGGGAGCGCTCAACGGTAGCATTAGCTTTTCCCCAGCTCTTAATTTACTCCTCTGCTATTATGTAGGTGTAACGGAGACAATGGGAATCAAAATCAGGCCTGAATGGAACTTGAGGCGGCGGTGTCATGCTCCTTTCAGGAAAACAACAAAAGACTCTTATCTTTGGTTGGTGGGGAGTTTCTAGGAAACAGAGGACAAAGTACAGCCCATTACAATCTCAGTCTACAGCTGAAGAGGCTCTTCTTCCTCTCAATTCTTTCCCTTTTCTCATCAGCCATGTACAGTTGTGATCCAGTTCTCATGAAAGCATGAACGCATCTTGTGTATTTTCTGTGCATTCCTCCAGAGATCGGTCCAAGGCCATCACTACAGAGGCGAACGCCCCAGTAATGCAGATGTGGAGGAGTGCTGGTTCAGTTCACACCAGTGGATTTTGCTATTTGGTTTGATCTTGCGGGGGTGTGTGGCGTCAACCACTCCAAGGAGGCGAATAGTTCAGATTCTCCTAATGAATATGCAACATGAGATTCTGTGAACCAACCTCTGGCTGCGTTTTAAACAAAATAGATATTAACTGTAGAGCCATAACATTATGACCAATAGACCCCTGAAGTAAATGTTGTGGAGTCGAGCTCAAATAAAAGACCCTGGACGTTATGATGTAGGACCACCGATGAGCCTTGGCTGTCCATGAACCTGCCACAGGGACATTACTTTTCTTTTTTGGGCAATTCACGATAGTCAATGCAGACTAGGACCACTCCATAGACTAGATCCCTCAAAAATCGAATCACCCATCATAATCTTGAAACTACTTCAACAGAACAACAATTTATTTTCTTTGTTTACATTCAAGTAAAGAAGATGTGCCTACACATTGAAACTCTGAAGTCACAGATGGTCAGGGGACAATTTTCACATTTTCATAGCTATTAAGATTACTTTACCATCAAACCACAGAAAAAAACAAATCTACCAAACTCTCACACATCTTTAAAGAAAATCATTAAACTCCCAACATGCATGCATGTTTACACTGGTTTATGTTAAATATTAAAGGGGTCATATTATGCAAAATTGACTTTCTAAAGGTTTTCCAACAGTATCACACAATCAGAAATCCAAACCCTATATAGTGTCATCGGGGGTTTAAGCCAATCCCAATCAAGGCAGGCCCTCCTTTTGACTCCTCCCACAATCAGGCAGCTCTGCTCTGGCACATGGCACCACAAGAGGAAGTACTTCCTCCTTTTCCCAAGATGGGCAATGTCTGGGCGGAGCAAGTCCAGCACACACAGACACAGCAGATTCTGAATGCAGCTCCTATGATCCAATATTCAAATAGAGGAAAATCAAAGAAAAGCTGGATTTGTAGCAATAAACTTTTAATTTGTTTTTGGACCAAAGAGATTCGTGTGAAAGTGTTGAAAAGCTGTGTGATATGAGATCTTTAATAGGTCAGTGCTGGACTTGGACTAAAAGTCTGATGTTAAGCCACACACCCATTGGACCTAGTATATTTATGATTTTGGACATGAAATAAATGTTATAAAATCCACTTTTTTTCTGAAAATAAGACAGGCCAGGTCATAGCATACTACAGCATAACATACCACAGCATAGCATTATAGTACAGCATACCATAGCACAGTATATCCTAACATAGCATAGCATAGCATCTCATCCCATACTAAACATTTTCCTGCTAATTAAGAATTTCTTTGAAAATTATGTTCTTTTCAATGGCTGTTGGAATCCATATATCATAGAAGAAAAACAAATGTAATGTGTGCTGATTAATAGCTTTGAAACATATGGTAGGTCTTTATATATAGCGTGCAGCAATCCTTATCATTAAATGCTAAAAGGAGACATTCGTCAAGCCAATGCTTTTAGCAGTGGCAAAGACTTCATCCTGTTAGACATGTTGTCCAATTCACACACATTAAAGTACAAACTCAGAGAAATGGAAACAGGTGTTATATAAGGTGTTCACACGCCATTGACAGCAGGTTAGGGTTCAGTATCTTGTTTCAGAAATCTTTGGCAGCTCATGAGCAACAAGTAATAGCAAATCTTCTACAAATTCAAGGAAGGTCGAACTTGGTTGGAGGGGTTAGATCTAAGCGCACACTGGTTAGCTGCTGTACCATCAGAGACCATGCTGAGTTCTATCCACCACTGAAACAACAAAACTCTGAATCAAACTGTGGAGCAATGAAAGAATAAGACTTTCCCTTATTTGGTTAATATGTTGATGAAATCTTTACTGCATTCTGTTTTGGGAGTTAGCAATCACAAGTTTGGAAGACAATTCAAAGTGAAGAGATTCAAACCCTGGTAGGGGTGCGACACAATGTACCCAATCACATAAGAAACAGTAATCCCTGTACTTTTAGATTACATTCAGATCTAAAAAGGGTCGACCTCTGCAAATCGCACCCTGAATGTGAACGTTGACTGATATTTCTATATCAGATATCGCCTCCTGATCGGCTTGTGGTGCAGCTTTCTGTTTTATAATACTGAGAAAGTTCTACGGCCGCAACAGAAAGTCTGCAGCACTCTCCAAGAAAAAAAGAACAGAACCAGACAGATGACTCATTCTCTGTGGAGGACTAAAATTCAGAGCAGAGGTCTTTCTGCTGACGGCAGAGCTCTTGACAGGTGATTTATAGCAGAGTCATATAGGGGCTTTACATATACAGTACCAGAGGAACTCTAAAAAGCTGAAATATGTTGAGATAGGGTGCAATCCTTATGTTAGCAATATGTATTTGCATGAGGTTCAGAGTTCCCTTCTGGAAGCACTGTTTTTGTTAAAACAAAACATGTCTTTTTTGAAAATTCTCTCATGAGCTCGTTCCAAAACAGACCATAATGTGAATCTGTGTTAAAGTTTGAACAAAACAGTGACTAAACCTCACTAGATTGAATTATTTCAGGAGGATAACAGCGACAAAAGAGAAAAGAGTTTTCGTATTGTTAAGCACTAATGGTGGGGGGGGTGATATTATAGTTTATAGTTTCACAAACAGAAATCCTCTCCTGATGGCGAACCTTCCACTGCGAAGCGAAAGGCTCTGATTGGACAACAACGATAACCTTGACTGAAGCTGAGTTTTACTGTAATAAGTAGAAGACGCACACTGGATTCTTTGACTGCACTATCGTTACATAACATGTAATGACGGAACACAAAATAAAAGAAAGGAAACCAAATATTTGCAGTGTTTTTATATTATATACATTTCATAGCAAAAAAATAAGTTTTTTTCCTCTTAATTTTTGGGCAATTTCCACAATTACGTTGCAGAGCAACAATGTTTTTCATTTTCCACCTGGAAGCTTCTGTTTCAAGTGATTATAGCCCCATTTACTTAAACTAAGTACAGAGTACTTATCAAATGCTATGAACTCTAATTTAAACTCCATACGCAAATGGAATGTGGAGGCTATGTGTTGTCGGGATGTAGCATTGCTGGTGTGTGACTCCCAAAGACTCTTTAGCATGTAGCATGTAGCATGGTTCGGAGAAAAATCCTCCTGGAGCCACTGAGCAGTAAAACTAATGGGCAACACCGCGCTCACTCTGCTGGTCCAAATGTCTCAGGTGATGAAGTTGCTTTTTTTGCGCCTCCACTTGATATTTTGGCAGAAAATAATTAACAGTCTGCTTTATTTTTGTCACTATCACAGCTATTAAAGAATCTCCAAACCATCGCTCGTGCTCTCTCGCCTATCCGCTGCTGATGCAGCCGAGGTATGACGTCATGTACATGTTGGGTGGTTATCGGGAAGATTTCACAGCTTCCCTTTGGAGACCCGATTCAAGGTATCCAAAGGCCGGGTGCTCCAGCGGTCGGGCACCAACTGGAAAGGTTAAACACCCACTGGGGGACAGCCAATCAATTGTTATTTTTTAAAAATAATAAAATAGACAAAGCTGCACCTTTAAGAAAATAAATGAAAATATGTGAATTCATTTTTCTAAGGACACTTGCTTTGGCCGGGAATCAAACTCTGGCCTCCCGCATGGCGGGTGAGAATCCTACCACTGGACTACATACTGTACGTGAGAGAGAGAGAGAGAGAGAGAGAGAGAGAGAGAGAGAGAGAGAGAGAGAGAGAGAGAGAGAGAGAGAGAGAGAGAGAGAGAGAGAGAGAGAGAGAGAGAGAGAGAGAGAGAGAGAGAGAGAGAGAGCAGTTTCTAGCCCATTAGGTTTTCTCTCTCTCTGACCCCCCGGCAACAATATTTAGTCACCTGCGGGCAAAAATATAAATCAGTGCCATTGCTGGTATCGAAGCTTCCCTCGTTCCAACGGCTCAACTCTGATCAGAGGTACTACCTTCTAGTATTCGTCTATTGAAACATGCAGGGGAATCATCATCCTATTTTCCCCCGTTCTGTCAGAATGGGTAATTTTTCCACACCCTGCTGGTCTTCTTTTTAAAAAAAAAGGTTATTTATCGTACCGTTAGAATTGGACCGTATCCGCGAGGTTTCTCAAAGATGTATGAGACTCGTAGCAGAGGCGCAGAGGGGGAGGAATGTGACGGGGAGATACTGCGAGAGGCGGAGGAACAGGTGCTCGCCGGTATTCTATAAAAGATGGTTGTCTAAAGATGTAGCGTCGCCCAGCTTATCAACGCCATCGCCGGCTGCAGCTGTGGCGCCGACGCCAAGCAGCAAACGGTGAGCAGCGGCTTCATAATTCAAAAGCGAGTCTGAAGAAAAGCCCCCCCCCCGCCAAGGCTCCTGATTGGCATCAGGTTGACATTTACTATTTTGCTGTACATGTCTATGCATTTACAGTCGAAACAACAGGTTGAAACCTCGTTCAAGACATTCCCCTTTGCAGTCATTATTTCTCCCCTTTGTGAGGCGCGATGCTGATAAATGATTAATGATGACTTTAATGTCAGGGATGTTTGCCCACCAGCTGCTAGTTGGACATTATTTGTCAAATTATTATTCATTTTGCGCTGGAGATTCTACAAGCTGAACGCCCCTGTGCCACATAAAGCTGCTTCTCGGTGCCGCCGGATCACGCGGCGTGTAAAAGCCAACTAACGCTTTAAAGGTCAGCGGTATTTCAGTACTGTCTTAATTCTCCGCATGCCTCGGCGCTTTGCTGCCGTCTCTTCCTCTGCGAGTCCGAGCGAGAGCGTTCTCCGGCTGACTAATCATCGCGACTTCGCGGGGAACGCGGCGCTCGTTTCTTCTGTCAGGTGAGTGAGGCGGGAGCCTCGGGTGTGATTTTTTTTAAAGCTCTCGTCTTATGATCAACAGGACGGCTCAAACTTTCCAACCGCTCAAATAGCACGGGTCCAAGAGACCTATGGAAAAGGTTATCTAATACACAGAGAGCCTCTCGTGGCAGCAGGAGGCGGCGATCGATGCTTCAGCTAATAGGTATCCAGTGAAAAGTTGGATGAGCGAGCACCGTCAGAAGTGAAACGTTCAGCTCGCTGCCAGATTGCCAAGTGGGATAGTCAACAGCCGCGCCGACTGACTGCTCCCTCATAATTAAACACACTTGTACAGCCCCTCACCTTGTCTTAATTTGATGCTGCTCATCGAAGCGGCCCTCATCTTGGGGAATGTAAACAGATCGTGACTGGCTAACGAATCCTTCCGCATCTTGTATGTGCGGCGTGGCGGTTCGCTGTGCGAGTGTGTTATGCTAAAGTTTACTAATCCACTTGGGGTTAATTGGAGAAGTTCCTTTTTCGACGCATCGGTGGGCAGCCACATTACGGCCCTGATGGGGTCAAGGGTCTTGCTCAGGGACACACACTGGTGGCCTGTCAGTGGGGATTGGACCTGTGAATTTCTGGGGTTCATAGCCTTGCTCAAGGACACTCACGGTCACTCTACCAACTGAGCCAATTTTCGATTAACCTTAGCGATGTGGCTCGAAAACAACATGAAGAGACCACATGAGCAAGTCCCTTCAAAAGAGTCTCATGTGTCTGATAAACATGAGGTGATGGGAACCATCCCCACCTCCTAGTTGGCTCAGTAGAAACCTTTCAGTGTCTCGTACAGACGTTACAGACACATGTGCAAGTGTAGACGTGGTCCAAATGAGTCGCTGAAGTTCAAACTCAACATGAGCATAGAAAAGTCATTTTGAACAACAACGTCTAGAGTTTACAGAAAAGAGTTCGAAAAGACAAAATATCCAGTGGGCTGCAATTCTCTGGGCTACAATACATTGGTGATGCCAGAGGTGGAAGGAGAATGGAAAGATTGGTTGGAGACGGCAGAAAGGTCACAACTAAGGTGTGTAGAAGAGCAGCTTTATGATTTTCCAACAGTGCGAAGCTTGAAACTGAAGGTCCAGAACAGCAGAAGAACTTCTGTCTCCATGTGCCTTAGTGAATATTTCTTCTGAACACGTGTGAGTAGATAAACAACAACATGTTTGATTAACCTCCATTTGAATATTGGATCACAGGAGCTGCATTCAGAATCTGCTGTGTCTGTGTGAGCTGGACTGGCTCCGCCCACACATGCCTATCTTGGGAAGAGAAGGAAGTACTTCCTCTCGTGGTGCCATGTGCCAGAGCAGAGCTGCCTAATTGTGGGAGGAGTCAAAGGGAGGGCCTACCTTGATTGGGATTGGCTAAACCCCCGATGACACGATATAGGGTTTGATTTCTGATTGGCTGGTTGGAGCAAACCTGAAACAAGCCAGGGAGAGAGAGGACAGACTTTCTTCACTTCTGGGGCGTCATTCCAGGTCCGGGGACGATTATTACTGTTGGAAAACTTTTAGAAAGTCAGGTTTGGCTTCAACCCAGGATATATTATTATTATTATTATTATTATTATTATTACTATTATTAACAACACCGTTTTCTTGGGTGAAATCCCTTCTCCTCTTTTTGTCTCCCTACAGAGTTTTTTCACAATTTCCACACCCATAAGAAATCACCAATAGTCTTAAGTAGCAAAGCCCTCAAGTCCCATATAAATGAGAGAGTAGGGAGAAAAAAAAAGTCTTTGAAATTCACTTGAAATGTTTGGTGCTGCTTAATCTTATGGAATATGTTTGAAAGCTGCCCAGGAACCTTGAAGGATGAGTGAATCCTTTGTCGCATATCTTCAAATGTCCGCATGGCAGAACTGCACACGCCTTTTTTCGATTGGTAGAGTTTTCTTTTCTTCGCATCTTCTGACGCTGTTTCAAGTAAACTCGCCGCTTCCAATGATGACAACGGTGGATGAAACAATACAAACACGGCACAACAGCGCTCTAATATACTGACATGACAAGGGAACCTTACCATTATTGGCCTGTAACACAAAGTAAACAGAAGAACACAAACACAATCATTGTGGATATTACAGAGTGATATATCCCTCTGGTACTGCAGTGCTGTGAGCCTCTCGAGGCAACAGTGACATTGAATTTAATTAGTTTTATACCACGTTCACATTTCTAAACAAAACCAAAAGGTGACATTTGATGGAGGTCCTGCAATTAAACCCCTGACCTCCAGTCCTCATCGCATCGCAATAACAAAAACCAAAAAAAACGAAAAGGACGGGCCTGAATGCAGAGTTGAATGGGAACCCTGAAAAATGAAGTCTTGATTAGAAATTGAACGATTTCAACAGAGCTGCTCTGGTCGTGCGCCACGATAATAACAATAAGGATGAGCAGGACTAATGGAGGAAAAAAAACTGGCTCTCAATGCTGGGTCTCTCAGCTCCAGGGCTCTGATTACCAAGGCAAAGTGCAGCTTACCGGTGCTCAGACGGAGGTCGGCGGGGGATAAGAGGCACTTCGCCAGGAGGTTCGCGGCCACTGGTTAGCATGCGGGAGCATATCACGATGGTGAAAAACGTTCTCCGAGAAATGACGACGCTCCATTTTTCCGAGTCGCATTAACAAGTTCACGGAGCGTCGTGCCCGGATCGAGACGCAGGCTCCAGCTCCGAGGCTTAGTCCTCAGTTGCGTGGGAAATCCCAGTTTTGAAGGCGATTCCAAACAGGGATTTCTTTGAGTCACAAATGTGGCGTGCCTACCGATTACATCTGCTGGCTCCAAGATCCATCTTAATGAAGTTATTTGCAAGGGCTTACATCATGGTGTAGAATGTAAGCTTGACTGATCCTCGATTCAGCAGAGTAAATATAAATGATGAGACAATCATACATCCGAGACTGCCTGCGTCTTTGCAAATGAAATATGCCCACGGAGTACACACACACACACACACACACACACACACACACACACACACACACACACACACACACACACACACACACACACACACACACACACACACACACACACACACACACACACACACACACACACACACACACACACACACACACACACACGAGTACTGTGATGGCAGACTGCTCCCAAAGTGCTGCGAGTGATTAGACCTAAAGAAAGAAATCCGTCCTTACCAGAACATTTGCAGAGAGTGAGAGGGTTTGGACAGTCATCTGGTGCCTTGCCGGAGTTTTTCGTGAAATAAGCGCCACATGACCTTTCTGGGCTGGCGCCAGGCCCTCACATGCACTCACCGGGTGTCTTTTGTGTTTCCCCCGGTTTGGTTACAGGACTGTTGTGAAGCGGCCGCCGAGCCAAAAGACAAACCTCTCGGACTGCACCCCGTGCTCTCATCAAATTGTTAACGATTTCAGGCTGTGATTCAAGGATCTTAAATAGGATCTAAAAAAAAAACCCCAAACAAAAAGCCGAGAGGCTTCACTTCGCAGAGTTCAAGCGTGTGGGTGAATTTTCATTCAGAGCCGATTCTTTCTGTGGTTTAGAAATCTAATCAAAAGTCGATCCAGCACTGCCAATTTAAAGAGGTAAGAAAGTCAGCTTAGGACCTAACGGAGGTATCAAAAGCTCGACTTTAAAAGCGCCCTTTACACAACAAACGTTTCAAGTGAAAATGCATAATTTTTGCTTTTTTGTTTAAAGATCTCATATCGTACAGCTCTTTAACACTTTTACGTACTTTTAAACAACAACATGTTTGATTTTCCTCCATTGGAATGTTGGATCATAGGAGCTGCATTCACAATCTGCTGTGTCTGTGTGAGCTGGACTGGCTCCGCCCACACATGCCCATCTTGGGAAGAGGCGGACGTACTTCCTCTCGTGGTGCCATGTGCCAGAGCAGAGCTGCCTAATTGTGGGAGGAGTCAAAGGGAGAGAGAGAGGACAGACTTTCTTCACTTCTCGGGCGTCATTCCAGGCATGGGGACAATTATTACTGTTGTAAAACTAATTTTGTAGAATAAAAAGTTAAGAAAAGTTTCACATTGACACGGCAACATTTTGAGAAATGATGTGGTTAGCATGTTGGGCCACTAGTGGGTGTTACAGTAGGCTTTAGTGTTTATCGCGTATTTATCTCTTTATTACAAATGCAAAGAATTCATATTTCTACTGTTGTTACATGTGAAATTTATATTTTATTTCATTGAGTTTGTTTTTTATTTACATTTATTTTGTTTTAAAACTTATTCTAACAGGCAAGGGTGGCATCGGTGTTGATGAGGTTGGTGTCAAATTACCAGAAATCGATAGTGCATATTTTTCTTTCTTACTATAGCTAATCATATAAATGTTCCACTCCTGTCTCCTCTTGAAGATCGGTATCCAGCAGACTAGTTTTGGTTGCAAATATTTCATCTTCCCTGCATCTGAGCTCCAGGAGTTGAGAAGTGTTGCCACTATCTCAGACTTCAACTCCATAAAGTCGGGTGTACGTTCGCATTCGCGAGATTAGAAACACGTAATTTGTGTGAAAAATGTACTTCTTATCTGCATTCAGACACAAACTGGAAGTTCCTGCAGTGTGCATGTATACGTCATCCTCAGATAATATATAGTTTTTACTGATGATATGCATTGGATTATCAATTATTCTGCCTTAGCAGGGAGACGAAGTGATCGATGAAAGCTAACTGCTTCAAAACAAGTGCATCTTCTGTTGGATTTCATTATTCCCTGTCTGTCAAAGGCTCTTTTCATGCTTAAATCTCTTTTCGGGCTGCAATCTGCTCAGCAAACAAGAAGCTTGAGCTGATATGCTGATGCTGTTTAATATTCACAATAGTCTAGAGACGAGGCTTTAAGGGATCCGAGTGAAATGCATTCTGGATATTTGAGACATATTGTTCTTTCGTAGGCTAATGATCGCATATAATTTCACTGTAACAGTCGCGAGCTCCTTCTACTGCTTCCATTATCTGTAAGGCGTTTATGTGCCGAAGCAATTGAAAGAACATTCAGGATGCTCATATCGTATTGAACTGATTTGCATAAAGCGCTCATTCAAACTAATCAAAACTTTGGATCAGACTCTGAGACCCGTTTACACGACAATGTTTCCAGTGAAAACACAGTTTTTGCACATGGGCAGCAGCAGCGTTCACAAAAAGTTGCATTTCCCCCCGTTTCAATGGAGACGGAATCGGAGTATTTCCAAAAGAGACATTTTCCCCTATTTCCACAGCAATAGTGTTTTCAAAAAGATGCGTTTCCTCTCCATTTTCCTGGAGAAGGAGTCGGAGCGTATCCAAAAAGTTGAGATTCCTTCCCGTTTCCCTGGAGAAGGAGTTGGAGCATTTTCAAAAAGTTCCATTTTATCCCGTTTAAAGACCGAGTCAGAATCTTTTCAAAAAGTAGTGTTTCACCTTGTTTCCATGGAGACAAATCGGAAAATTTCCAAAAAGTTGCACTTTCCCTTGTTATCATGGACACAGAGTCGGAGCATTTTCAAAAGGTTGCACTTTCCCCTGATTTCATGGAGACGGAGCGTTTGCGTTCATCCAGTTTCCATAGAGTCGGTGGGTTTTCAAAAGAGTGCGTTTTCTCATTCCCATGGGGACGGAGTTGGAGCATTTTCCAAAAATGGTGTTTTACCTTGTTTCCATGGAGACGAATCGGAACATTTTCAATGCACTTGCCAGTTTCCACGGAGACCGAGCATTCTTAAAAAGTTGCGTTTACCTCCCCCATTTACTTAGAGATGGAGTTTTTGACAAAAGTTGCATCTTCCCCCTGTTTCCATGTACACGGAATCAGAGTATTGGCAAAAAGTTGTGTTTTTCCCAGTTTCCATGAAGACTGAGTTGGAGCGTTGTGAAAAAGTTCTACCTTGGGATTCGTTTTCAAAAAAATGGTTCTGAGCACCGTCGATGTGTAGACGGACAATCACTACACAACAAAAGTTTTTCATTTTCACTTTTAAACTAGGTTTGAGCCCAAACCCAGCTGCAGACGTTTGTTTGTCTGGTGGCGACCGGAGGATTCAGGAGCTCCACGGCGTTTTCGATTAACTGGTTTCCCTGTTAACTGGTGACCGGCTTCCTCTCGCGTCCCCTTTTCACAGCAGACGTTAAAAACCCGACCAGAATCCGTAGCTGTCCTGGCGAATGCTGTTTAACCACATTTCCATTAAAGTTTAAAGTATCGTAGTGTTTGTTTGTCTTATTTTAACATCAGTTGCTGCGAATGGCTGGTGGCAGAAGTCACCAGTTAACAGGGGCACCACTGAAACCGAAACACTGGACGGTGAAGCACGATCGTAATGATCAACATTTTGTAATATTATTATCAAATATATAGAAATATCACATTTTTATTATTTGAGCTGATATCCACTGCATGTTTGCTCCGCATCATATCGGGGGGACTACTTGTACACGATGGGGGAAACTTGTATGACTCCTCCCACGCTGCAGTGGTACTATATTGTAATGGGAAATGACCAAGGAGAGGCGAGGCGAGGCGAGTAGGGCTGAGTAGGTACTGGTGGAAAAGCGTCGTCAAACTCAGGGTTGAGCATCTGGACAGTTGTGACATTCAGGCTCAAAACAAAACGAGGGGAACACCCCCCCCAAGGAACCATTCTGCTAAAAGCAAAGTAATAACTCTTGCCTGGGTGCCGTCGCTGTCATCCGATAATTGAATTGGTAGACAATGGCGTGCTGCTGTCACAGCGGGGGGCTGGCGAGGAAGATAAGTGCAGCGATGTGGCTTCGTACCCAGGCGGAGTGTCACAGCAGGTTGACGAAGCCCGGCTGTGATAAATTAAGAGCCATGCTAGAAGGCTGGCTTGGAATTTGGCTTTTGGAGATTTAAGCGGCGCTCTGGTTACTCCCATGATTTGATCTCGGTGCTGGCCGCGTCATCCCGACCCCCGTTGGCTATCGATCACCGCCGAGTGCTCGTGTCGCCCGCCAAATCGGCGAGCATCCTCAAACTACTGCACCTCATAATGATGCGGCTGGAGCCTCGGGGGGGGATTCCACACTCGGTATCTATGAAGAAGAAGTGCCCTGTATTTACCGTTCCATTATTTCACGAGCACGCGGTGTGGAACATATCCGCTGCGTCAGCGTTTCTCTGCTCGGCTGACTGAAATGAAGAGGTTCTCAGGATAACGACTCGTGCATTTGAACCAGAAGATGGAGGCAAGCTGGATATTCTGTCTTTGGTTTATATATAATGTTATCTTTTTAAATGCGACCACCCACCCATCCATACATCCCGCTATCATTCATCCAACCATTCCTCCATCTATCATTCATCTGACCGTCCATCTATCCATCAGTCATCGATTAAATCCATCCATCTGTCCATCCATCCATCATTCATCCAGCCTTCTGTCTTTCATCAAATTGTCCGTTTGTCCTTCCGTCAATCCATCAATCATTCGTCCATTGATTCCATCCATTCGTCCGTCCGTTCATCCACCAAACATGCATCAGTTTTATAACTCAAATTTTTGGTTCAGAATTTTTGAGTAAAACTTCGCTAAACAAAATGTAATAAAAACTATTTAAAATTATAAAATAAACCTGAAGGTTTCACAGTTCTGATGCAAAGGTTAAAGAGAAAGACATTACCCTTCTTCAAAAAGCCTCTGGCCATCCTACAGCCAAATAATATATCAGATCAGCCATTTCAAACAACATATTCTCATGTAAGGTACACGATTTTGTAAACTGTTAACAGAAACTTGAAATAGGTTCAAGTTGTTTCCTGTACGATAGAATCCCTGTAGGTGACTTATAAAGCACATCGCCGATGAGGACATGAAGTCATTAAAAGTGTTTCCTGTCATGTTGGGCTTTTGTTCCCATCACATAACATCACTGTGCTGTCCTTTTTAAGAAAAAAAAAAAACAGCTCGTTGACCTTATAGGTGAAAACTGACCCAGTTTGAAAAAAAACAAAACAGGATGACATATTGTTAATCACTTTTGGAGCGCGACACTTTTCCAGCGACCAGGCAGAAGGCAGATTTAATGCGTTTTCAGGTCAGTCAGACAGGACGCGAAGAGACCAGAACGGATTGGTTTTCTGTTGAAATGTGACAAATGTCAAACCAGGAATAATCACAAAGAAAAAAAATTATTACAAGCATCAACTGTGAGGTGACAGGTTTCATGGCAGGAAATGACAGACGGAGGGACAGTCAACAACGAATCTTTACATGCTTCAGGGGAAATTACTGTTGGTTTCACGGCAATTACATTGCTTCGTTGGTGACGCAACTTGAGAGTCAATCTTACCAGAAAACATCCCGTACGTCTTATCTCAGGCATTAAATGTGTAAAACCTTTGAAAGCAAAGCAAATCTGTTGGATTTAAATTGTCAATTTTGACGTCAGACTGTTCAGAAAATCTTATTTCTACATTTTATTCAGCTAATGATGCTTTCAACGCCGCGCTTTGAGTTTGTCTGTTTTAAACCTACGAATGACAAAAACAAGAGGAGGATTAATTTCGATCTCTAAACGTGGGTCTTCACCAAACAGAAGCTTCATGTAAAGTTGCCAGGAAGAAGATATCAGGATTTCTTGGTAACAAAAGAGACGATAATGCAGTTTTAGAGGATATATACAAAAAGAAAATTAGAATAATAATCTTGTTTTATTTTCAAAAAGGTTTGTGTTTACATGTTTTGAAACGTTTCCTTGGAAATGGCCGAAACGCTGAAAACAAGGTAGTTAGTGCGTAGGGCCATGAGATGGCGCTGTTGGTTGCTTTTGAATCAAAACCACACACACACATACACAATAAACATGAACAATGGGAGTACACAGAAAGTCGTATGGACAGATGATAAAGTTGGATTGTTATTATGGTGACTTTCAAAATAAAACTACCAAGTCCCGGGAGAATATGGAGTCATGACACTCTGGAGGAAAATATTGTCGTAATTGTCCATCTACTCCCTCATATATAGAAAAACGATTAAAAGGGGCAGTAGCAGCATTTCAGAAAATACGCTTTTTCCCACATTTCCATGGAGACGGAGTCAGCCTTTTCAAAAAGTTGCATTATTAACCCATTTCCACGGACACCGAGTGTTTTCAAAAAGTTTCACCTTGCGGCCATTTTCAAAAATGTGCATTTTCAGTGGCTCCAAGCGCCGGAGTCCTTTAAACTCACCTGAAGTTTTGCATTTTTCCTTGAACACGATGTTGTGGAAACCGGGGGCCTCAGGCTACATTCACACTGGAGCCACGCCCAGATTCTGTTCTGTACAAACAACTTCCTGTTTGTCCTCCTCTGTTCATTCGGGCTGCAGAGTGTGAAAAACCGTGTAAAAACATCTAACCTTGACTAAAAAAAAATCAGAAATAAGCTTGAAGACCTACACAAAGCCTTGAGGCTGAATACTTTTGTGGTGCTACACAACAATGGAAATCCTTTAAAAATTAAAAAAAAAGAAAAAAGACATGCCTTCTTCGATGTTTTAAAAGATGAGAAGTCTTCGCTCTCGTGTTGCTCGGTTACATCGATCCTGAATGAGGATAGATGCCAGTTTCGCTCATTGCAAATATTTCTCCCTTATCTCCGCCGTGTCCGAGCTACAAGAGGGATGAAATGTGATTCCACTATCTGTGTCTCCAACTACTAAAACTTGGCTGTATTTTCCACATTGGGCCAGATAGAAGCGCTTTGTGTGTGAAATGTACTTCTTATCTGCATTCGGATACAAACTGGAATTGGCTGTTCAATTTTTTTTTTTTTCAGATAAGACGCCGCAAAGTTATGTTTCCACAGTTCATATGCATTAGATTCTCAAATATTATGATTTGAAAGGTAAAATAAAACTCTAGTTTTAATAAGAACCATGACTTAATAGTCCTTTAAAAAGTGTAGATTTCCCTCAAATCTCATTATTCCAAAGCCACAGAGGTCACTTCTTTTTTTCTTTTTTTTTTTTGAAAGGCTGGTATTATGGCTCAAATCTCTTTTAGCGCTGCAATCTGCTGAGCAAACAAGTGGCTTTAGCGTGCCGTTCAATATTCATGATAATAGTCTACAGAGGAGGCTTTGGAGGATCTGGGTAGAAATACATTGTGGATCTTGTTTTCCAGTCGGCACGTATCACTTCTGATCCCTCAGCAGTGTCATCGGTTAAAGGCCCAGTTTTCGAGTGAAAAAAAAATCGACCAGTCTCCATGGCAACGACGCTCAGAGCCACTGAAAATGGGGAAAACAAAAATTTTCAAAAACACTCTCGACTCCCGTCTCCACGGAAACGGGGAAAACACAACTTTTTGCAAAACACACTGGTTCTGCACATGCCCACCACGGCCGTAGTAAATAGTTCTACCGCACATGTATGAGTAGATGGACAATAACAACAAGAGTCCAGATTCTCCCGGGACTTGGTAGTTTTATAGCTGAGAGTGGCCTGGAATAGGAGTCCAACTTCATTATCTGTCTATAGGAATGTCTATAATACGGTTCTCTGCGAGCATGTGTGTGTGGTTTCATCACAAAAAACAACCAACAGTGCCAACTCCTGGGATTGTAGGACAACTCATCCGCGGATGAGGTTTCAAAAATTTTTTGAGAACATAAATCCTCTACAATGTACTTTTACATATTTTTTTTTATTTCTAATTGATATTGTATATATTTTTCATATATCTAGTATATGTCCATATATATTTAGTATAGTATCGTATAGCTTTGCAAGTGCAGGTAAATACATTTTTATGAATGATTTTTGATGAAAAGCTCAGTTGGAAGCCGCACATAAATATCCTGAAGTCAAAATTAGATACAAATATTGGCATGATGAGTAAAATCAGACCAGTATTAGATAAAAATTCACTCAACATGATATAACTCCCTCATTCTTCTATATCTGAGTTATGGTGTGGAAATATGGGGAAATAATTATCAAACAAACATTGATCCTATTTTATTTACTTCGGAAGTAGCTGATTATTACACTCAAACAAATCCTCTGTTTGCCAAAACAAAGACCCTAAAAAATACACAATATTGTCGACCTTAATACACTAGCATGTCTCCGTGTCAAATTTCCTTATAATCCTTCCAAATGTGTCAAATATACTTTGAAATCCTTCAAATCAATAATGCAGAAAAAAATGAGTTGTGGGCGAGTTGTCCGCGCACCAACTCCTGGCCTGGCCTGCTAACTCCATCATGTTCAGTGTTTGTTTCCCCGTAAACAGACATCGTTTTGAAAATATTGCTGCGTAAATGCAAAACTTTTCTGAAACGAAAATGCCCCCCCCAAAAAAAAAAAAAAAAAAAAAAAAGGGAGGCGTTTTCACTTTGTCGTGTAATCGGGGCCTAAAAAAGATGGGCGCTGACGGGAGAAAGAATCGGATCACTCAGCCGATTGTAACTGTGATAATTCAATAAAGCTAAAAAAAAAAAAAGTCCACCCCTGCAGCCTTCCTCTCCACCAACAAGCCTCCTCTTATCCGACGATATCCAGTCAATGCAGGCGGAGTTTAGATCTGTGGCTCCTCCAGCCTGCAGCAGTCGCAACCAACAAAGCCGGACTGAGTGTTTGTTTCCCACTCTGACGTCCACAATAAACTTCATTTTTCATCACAAAGCACAGCAGAATCGACCCCTCGGAGAAAATCTACCGCTCGTCGTAACCACCCCCCCCCCCCCCCCCCCCCCCCCCCCCCGCCAACCTCCAGGGGGCAGCGATCGCTGCAACAGATTAATTCGGGCGACAAAACCCGGCTGTTGTTTCCCCTCAGGCACGAGATAAAACATTTGAATATTCAAACTGCTGGTTTGAGATATGAGCATAAAACAAAGATGTGGGAAGAAATAAAAAGATCTCTGGCGAACAGCAGGGGTTACTGTGTGAAACTTTGCTGGTTAAACCAAATAAAGAGCACAACTCACTGAAGCAACAGGAGAAAAATATCAATCTTCAGTGTAACAGAACTTCATTTCCTGCTTCTTCCTCTCAAGTCCACCTTTGAAAAAAACAAACAAAATGCATCGCAAAACAAACCATAACAATGAAGGCTGATAAAATGTAAATTCTACAAGGTAATTCCAGTGTTTGTTTTTTGTTTTTTTGTTAAAAGTGAGCAATTCTTATCTACGCTAGAAGTCATTTTCGAAGCAAACACATCAAATGTAGTGGATTCCAGTCTTATCAAAAGTGAAATATCTGCAATTTCCCCTCGCTGAATATCAAATGTCTCTGCGAACGAGGAGAAAAAGAACAGAAGCTGTCCGACAAATCCAAGATGTTTCCCTTTTGAAAGATGAAGGAAGACTGAAGGTTGAAATGATTATTGGAAGCATCAAGAATGACCCAAGAGCTTTTTAGTTTTACCTTGAGTATCTTCAGAGAAGTGAGACGGGGAAAAGTACAATTAAACCAAGAAGGTCAAATGAGTTAGTATATTAGAAAGATGGTTTGAAGTTGGTGATTGGGGACTTCTCAGGGACCAAAGTGAAGCTTTGCACAAAGAGATATCATGGGTTCGATTTATTTCTTCCCTGTTTGACTGTTGTGATTTCCTTCCATCAAATAAAGTAATCATCTCTTTTCCCACATCATCTACAGGGAGAAACTGAATGAGCATTAGTGATGGAAGGTTTCCGAACTATGATCGGACCGCAATTTACTGTGGTGGGGTCAGGGTTAGCGTGTACTTCTTAAAACGCTGCACTTCTTAAAAGGTGTGATGAGACAAAGTGTAACTCGTCCACAAAACTGCAACCCTGGACAACTCGTCCACGGATGAGATCTCACAATTTTATTTGAGAAAATAAACCTGGTACAATGTACTTTTACATATTATTTCTAGTTGATATTGTATATATATTTTTCATATATCTAGTATATGCCCATATATATTTAGTATAGTATCATATGGCTTTGTTTACAGTTCTAAACAAATTGAACAAGTGCATGTAAATACATTTTTTGGGAATTACTTTTGAGGAAAAGCTCGGTTGGAAGCCGCATATAAACATCCTGAAGTCAAAATGAGCAAATAATTCACATAATGTGTAAAATCAGATCGGTATTGGATCAAAATTCACTCAACCAATTATATAACTCCCTCATTCTTCCATATCTGAGTTATGGTGTGGAAATATGGGAAAATATTTCGAAAAACATTGATCCTATATTTTCTTTTACTTCAAAAGACCATTAGACTCAATACACAATAATACACAATATTGTTGACCTTAATACACAAGCAATTTTGTATCAAATATACTTATTAACCCTTTCAAATGTGTCAAATGTACTTTATAATCCTTAATATAAACAAAATGCTGAAAGAATTTGTCGTGGACGATAATGAATTCTTATGTTTTTGTGTCAAATATATTTAATAGTCCTTCCAAATGTGTCAAATATACTGTGAAATACAATCCTTCAAATCAATAATGCTGAAAAAAAAATCAGTCGTGGACGAGTTGTCCAGAACCGCACGGACGAGTTGTCCAGGTTTGCGGTTGTGTGGACGAGTTGTCCGTCCACCGATGAGACGAGGGTGGGCTCACGAACTCTGATCAGAGGCTCATGGATCATCTGTTGTCACTGATGAACTCCTCACACCGTCGTTCACAAGAAACGTCTGCAGCTGGGTTTGGGCTCAAACCTTGTTTAAAAGTGAAAATGAAAAACTTTTGTTGTGTAGTGATTGTCCGTCTACACATCGACGGTGCTCGGAACCATTTTTTTTGAAAACGAATCCCACGGTAGAACGCTCCAACTCAGTCTTCATGGAAACTGGGCAAAACACAACTTTTTGCAAATACTCTGATTCCGTGTACGTGGAAACAGGGGGAAGATGCAACTTTTGGCAAACACTCCATCTCAAAGTAAATGGGGGAGGTAAATGCAACTTTTTGAGAATGCTGGGTCTCCGTGGAAACCGGCAAGTGCATTGAAAATGTTCCGATTCGTCTCCATGGAAACAAGGTAAAACGCAATCTTTTGAAAACGCTCCAACTCTGTGTCCATGATAACAGGAGAAAGTGCAACTTTTTGGAAATGTTTCCGATTTGTCTCCATGGAAACAAGGTAAAACACAACTTTTTGAAAAGTCAAGGTTAGATGTTTTTACACGGTTTTTCACACTCTGCAGCCCGAATGAACAGAGGAGGACAAACGCTGTTTGTACAGAACAGAATCTGGGCGTGGCTCCAGTGTGAATGTAGCCTGAGGCCCCCGGTTTCCACAACATCGCGTTCAAGGAAAAATGCAAAACTTCAGGTGAGTTTAAAGGACTCCGGCGCTTGGAGCCACTGAAAATGCACATTTTTGAAAACGGCTCCCAAGGTGAAACTTTTTGAAAACGCTCGGTGTCCGTGGAAACGAGTTAGTAAGGCGACTTTTTGAAAAGGCTGACTCCGTCTCCATGGAAATGTGGGAAAATGCTTATTTTCTGAAACGCTGCTACTGCCCCTTTTAATCGTTTTTCTATATATGAGGGAGTAGATGGACAATTACGACAATGTTTTCCTCCAGAGTGTCATGACTCCATACTCTCCTGGGACTCAGTAGTTTTATTTTGAAAGTCACCGTAATAACAATCCAACTTTATCATCTGTCCATAAGACTGTCTGTGTACTCCCATTGTTCATGTTTATTGTGTATGTGTGTGTGTGGTTTTGATAGAAAAGCAACCAACAGCGCCATCTCATGGCCCTACACACTAACTACATTGTTTTCAGCGTTTCGACCATTTCCAAGGAAATGTTTCAAAACATGTAAACACAAACCTTTTTGAAAATAAAACAAGATTATTATTCTTTTTTGTATATATCCTCTAAAACTGCATTATCGCCTCTTTTGTTACCAAGAAATCCTGATATCTTCTTCCTAGCAACTTTACATGAAGCTTCTGTTTGGTGAAGACCCACGTTTAGAGATCGAAATTAATCCTCCTCTTGTTTTTGTCATTCGTAGGTTTAAAACAGACAAACTCAAAGCGCGGCGTTGAAAGCATCATTAGCTGAATAAAATGTAGAAATAACATTTTCTGAACAGTCTGACGTCAAAATTCACAATTTAAATCAAACAGATTTGCTTCGCTTTCAAAGGTTTTACACATTTAATGCCTGAGATAAGACGTACCTGATGTTTTCTGGTAAGAGTGGCTCTCAAGTTTCTCACATTTCTTGAAAGCGCCTGTCTAATTCTGCCGTCACTTTATCCAGGTGGACACAAGATAGTTCAGCGTGGGCTTCTCTCTCGCACACTTCCCAAACATGGAGACACTTTCAAAGAAAAAGTCTCTCCATGTTTGGGAAGTGTGTGAGTTTTAAGCAGCACAATGATGATAACTGGAGTAAATAACTACATTCCTCTTTAAAAAAACAAAACAAAAAAAAGCAAACATTTGACATACAGTCCTACCTGGATTATCCAGATGTGTTGTGATATTTTTTTTTCCAATATCACATGCGCAGCATGTTCAACAGCAGTGCTTTATTCCTTTTAAAATTTTAATTAAGATAAAAATAGGTTTGGGGCCACAAAGAGAGAGTAAACAGTTTTATTTTGAAAATGATCATTTCCAATTCCACTAGTCTGCATCGAGTTTTAATTTGGAAAAATGCATCACTCCCGTGGTTAATGCCATCATTTTTTTCCTTTCATACATCATGAAAACTCATTAAGATCTTTTCATACCCCGTCCCCGAAAAAATTAAGATTGTGTAAAGATCGATTTTTCATTGGTCAAAGACCTATGGGAGACCAGCGCCTAAAGGTCCTGAGATGCTCTTGTTTTGGTCTTGACTTGGTCTCGGGTTCGGTGATCTGGACTAAAACACTAATTCAAACTATAACATCTCAAAAACAAAGCCGAGACCCTCAGCAGCGCGTTTTTAAATCAACAGACTCACTTCTTATTAAACTCTACTTTTTCCCCACCACTTCTCTCAGTGCTCTGTGTTTTACAAATGAAAACGCTCAAGCCAGGATCACAGAAACAGTATAAACTCATCAAATTAAATATTTAAAAGCCTTCTTCACACTTCTAGGTCTATATCAGCGGAGACGCCTCTCTATATCGAGAGGAATGCCAGCCATTCCGAGAATAAACACAGAGAACAGAGTGTGTGAGTGTGGATATAAAGGCGGGAGGACCATCAACAGCCTTTTAGAGTGAGCTTCAAATGAAGTAATGAAGGTATTCTGCTTATAAAAGCATCTTGTTTACATCCTGCCTAACCGAGAGCCGCAGTTTCTTGCTATTTGTCAGTTTTAGCGACGTCAGCCTGTTTGTGAGAGTTAGACATTTACCACGATAGGAACCGTTTCTTTTGACAGTAGCATAGCACTCTGGATAAAACAAAGTGTACTTTGGGGAAAAATAAAGGCGGTAGCACGGGTTCTCAACATTTTTTAGGGAGGGACTGAGGGATTAGAGAGTTCCCCTGTAAGACTAAAACACATTTTCTGAACAACCCGTAATGTAAATGCAGCTAGGACATTAAAATCAGTAAAAAAGCAGATTAGAGAATAAGCTTCTAGCATATATCAGTGCATACTCTATGTCCACTTTTCTGGATCCCTTAAGGCCCTTTTGGCAGCCTTGTTTGTAAAACCAAATTTAGTGTAAATTAGCACCAATTTTTACTTTGGATCACAACAGGTTTGTGCTTAGAGTGAGTTGCATGAACGACCAGTAAAATGGTGGTCAGAATACACAAAGTTTAGACGCATGTCGCAACAGACCCAGAAACTCTCGACCATCTGAACCTCTCCACTGTCCACCGATCGTTTTCTGGTCAGACCACCAGGAAAAACCAAGCCGCCGACGTTCCAACAGCTTCATTTGAAATGTACTTGGACAGAAGCCTGGGACAGATTCCACCTCACAAGTTGGGCAGAGAAACACATCATGGAAGGATGGGAATCATCGACGCATTACTCTTTGGCATGAGACTCACGTCTCGAACTGGACTTCACTGTCTTCACTGGCAGTAAATACGACGATGATCCACTTATTCAAATGAAATGCTTCACTCACTTGATTACCGCTGGCATGTTGTGCGCGGTTAATTTGTGCTAATGCTCCCCGGGTTGACAAAAACGGAGATGCCCCCTGTCAATCTGTGGAGAAACGTCGCCAGCTCTGCATTGCAGTGATTGGCTTATGGCAGAAAGGGGAGGGGACTGTTTGATACTGACCAGGTGTTTCTTTATTGGGGCTTTTGTCTTCAGCGTTCCTTTTTCAAGGGACGTCAATCTGTGTGGTTGTGCTGATGGCACCAGATGTCCAGTGCTGTTGCTTGAAGCCAGAGGTGTCTGAAATAGTTGTTGTACTGTGAACTTTTAAATTTCACTTTCTTCAACCCAGGGGTCTGAACCTTTTTGGCCCTTCTGTAGTGGTTGGCTGACGTTTTCACAAAAGTATACCAAAATCAACATTTGAGCTTGTTTCTATTTTATTAATGCACAAAAAGTCATTTTCAAAAGGACGGTTAACTCTTGGCTAAAAAGGGCTTTAAAAAAAGGAATGACTAAATTGGACAAGAATAGCTAAAAACACAAGAATTGGGGAAAAATCCTGAAAAAAAGTCTAAAAAATACAGAACGACAGATAAAGCCTCAAAAATCAGGCAAAAAAACTGTTGAAAATGTAATAATGAAGTTATAATTGAAACTTAAAAACAGAAACATAACATAACATATATCAAAAGTAGATATGCAACTTTATGAGCTGTGTCTCATTTTAAAGGTTAAATGCTTGTGACTCCAGTTAAATTGTTTGTGTTAAATCCTGGTTGAACCGTTTGCGCCACGTTTAAATACTAATGGGTTGCTAAGCTAAGCTAAGAAATGCTAACCGCTATTCACTGCTGCATGCCGCTATATTAGCTTTGTGGCTAGGTTAGTTATGTCACGTTGACCATTTGAAGTCTGCTGACGTGTGCTTTTGATATAGAAAAGTGCGATAAAGTGCGTTATGGTGTCGTGGAGTTTCTTGGCGAACGTTCATCCGCTCGGAAAGTCAGCAGGTGACAGGGCGGGGGGCGGGAATGTGCTCACTGACCTGATGACGAGGTCGCTGGAGTCGATGGCGGCGCCATAGCGAGACCCCTTCAGGTTGCCCGAGTTGCCCACCACGGCGCAGGTCCTGCAGCGCTCGGGGCCGGCGTCCATGTAGAGCACCTCGTCGGGGATGACTTGGAACAGCTCCTCCACCACCTCAGTGAAGTTGGCCGGCTGCCGCTCTGACTGCAACCACTGGTGACACAGCACACAAGAAGACGGGCCTCAGAAAGTGAGGGAGGTGAGGAGAGCGAGGGAGGGAGAGAGAGAGAGAGCGGCGGCTCCGGGGCCACTTTAAGTAGAAGTGATTGAACAAGGGCAGCGGAGCTCGAGACACCGAGCACATTTCTGAAATAACCTCGGGGGCAGCTTAGCTCCGTCTGCAGGGGCTCTTTTAGCCTGGCCTTCTTCTGGTGGCTTTGAACTCAGAGAGACAGCAAATAGATGCAGGGATATGTGTGTGACTGTGTGTGTGTACACACACACACACACACATATATATATATGTATATATATTGAGGCAGCTCCAAACAGAATGGATAACAAATGTTCAGTAACCACCTCACCAAGCTCCGTGCCTGTATTTCCAGTCATTACCGCCCCTGAATGTAATTTACTCAACTTAAACGAGACGGCGGCGTCTAACGAGAATCACGCCGGGCCCAGTGAGCACCCGGAGGTCACGCCCTCGCCTCCCAGCATCCCCCCCGACCGAACCATCTGGCCCCGGGGCCGCCGCCGAGCGACACGTGCCCCCGTCAGGCTCTCCGTGAGACGCATTTCCCGAAAGCGGTAGTGACAGGAGGCAACCTTGCAGTAATTTTTCTATTCTTGCCTCTAATTGGACACGCTGCGAGGTGAATGTGGGAGTACCCGCGGCGCTGGAAGCCGTCCAGAGGAAGGTTTGGGGGGGGGGGGGGGGGGGGGGCAGCGTGACGTACATCTTAGAGGAGAGGCTTCTCTAATTGAGAGCGCTGTACTCTAATAACACAACGTACAGGATCGACAGTATATATTGATTTGATCCGATTAAAATATCCCCGGTGGTGCGACCAGTTATGTGGCCGATGTGGGTTTTAATTTACAAGAGAGTGGATTTAAACAAGAAATCCTCCATAAAGCAGTTTAACGACTATCTGGCAACCCGAAGTCCGTTTTTATGTCTGCTGTGTTTTATGATCCCTGGTAGCCGGAGGTACGTCGACTTAGTTGGAGCTAAAATGGAATTTGATAGGAGGGAAAACCCTACACGTCTGACTTTGCTGTCAATCCATATCCGAAGGGTTTTTTCTTCTTCTTCTCCCGAGCAGCCATTTGGCGGTGACACTCCGCAATCATACAGGTGACAAAATCCACCTGAAAGGAGGCAGAGGTAAGGATCCCTGCACTTACTGCAGTGAGTCATAGAAAGTAAGTACTCTGAAGTTTAGTCTGGTACTGGAAGTTTTCCTGGTTTGTACTTGAGAAGCTCAGTTTGGAAAAAAGATGCAGACAGTTGAACAATAGACACAACGTTTTGGACCAGAGAGTTCTGAGCATATCTAAGGTCTTTATTCTATTTGTGCACTAAAGAATTATTTTATATATAAATATATGTATATATATAAACGAATTAATTATACGCACATTTTCATTAGAGTCAAAATAAAAGCCCCCCACATTTTACACAACAAAAGTAATATTTTGTTAAAACCTTCCAAATTTACATTTGATCAATATTTAAAGGGGCCAGAGGCCATGATTGGACCAGAGGCCATGATTGGACCAGAGGCCATGATTGGGCCGACGAGGCCAGAGTGCGAGGTCCCGATCAAGGCTGCTTGCAGCTTTAATTGTTGGTGTTCCCTGTGTAGATGTGTTTGGTTTCATACCAAAAACAAACGACAGCACCCACTAGTGGCCCTCCATGCTAACTACATTGTCTTTAGTGTTTGTGACATTTTCGTGTAAAACGTGTCAGACATTGTTTTCAAAACGTGAAACTTTACGCATTTTCACCCGAAACGTGGTTTAAACAGGGCTTAAGAGAGATGGTGAGAAAAAAGCACAACGCTTTCCATAGCCAACCATCTCACTTGTTGAGATGGTTGGCGATGAGAGCTATGAGAACAAACTGTGCGTGGGAGTTGGCTTCACAACACGATCCTGGTTAAGATCCCTTGGATTGGAAACGATCGATGTGAAGAAAACAAACCGCGTAATCCCTCCTCTTTGCTCACCATCTCTTCTTTCCAGCACCTGTTTGAAGCTGAATGAGCGGTTTCATTTTAAACCCCCTTCCCGACCCCTCCCTCAGGATGGCGTTGCAAATGCCATTAAACCCGCCTTACCTGCCACCACCTGAAGGTGTCGTCCGAGAGGACGCTGTTCTCGCGGGTCATCAGCGGGTGGATGGACTGGTTGAAGCGCTCGGCGAACCACGGCTCGTCCTCCAGCTCCGCCACGCAGCGGCGGCAGGCGCACGGCCCCCTGGAGAAGAAGTTGTCGGACAGGCGGAAGGCGTACTTGAAGAAGTAGATGGAGGGGTCCCGCAGGGTGTAGCTAAACAGGAATGTGGTGAACGTGATGGCGAAGAACAGGAGGGCCAAAGTCCGGACTTTCCTCCGCTTGGGCAGAGACATGTTGCACAACGGTCAAGATTAGTTGGTGGGAAACTTCAGGAGAGCGGCGGACGAAAATGGCGTCATGATAGATGGAGAGTCCCGGAGGTCGCGGAGGGGAAAGCAGCCCGGCTGACCGCCGCTTTGCCTCTGCTGTGGGGACGGCCGCCGTGATTTTCACAGGATTTGCTTCACAAACGCGCCAGAAGAAAATCCATCCGGGTGGTTTTGTTGCAGGTTCGTGAGGATCAGAGGAAGGTAAATCCGCCGCTGGATGCCCAGCTCAATCCGATTCAGTCGCTTTCATCGACCGCTCAGATGTTGACTCCTCGAGGTCAGCGGCTGACGCGCCGTCCATTCTTTAATGATTCACCTGGGAAGCAAACAGAAGCACAGTGTTGTCACGCCAGCCCGTGCAGCTTTTATCATGTTGAACCGAAAGTGTCACCGGCGCTCAGTGTTCTCGTAATTTCGCAGCACACGGGAGTTCCGGGACGAGCCTGTAACATGGTGTGAAAAAAAAAAAGGTGTCCATCTTTTTTTAGTTATCACAGTTTTTCCCTCCCCTCACACTGCCAAATTACACCGACTGCAGCATAGTGTCTCTCTCTCTCTCTCTCTCTCTCTCTCTCTCTCTCTCTCTCTCTCTCTCTCTCTCTCTCTCTCTCTGCTCTTCAAAAGACCATCAAACTGCAGGGACGTCTCTGCTGAAAATCACCGCAACAAAACAGAAAGTCATCGGCCCTTTTCACGTCAATATCTGGAAGAGGCTTTTATTTACTGAGGTAAAATGAAAGGACAGTGAACGAGTCACTGATCAGGTACACGCACACACGCACGCACGCACGCAGAAAATCACATTTATTAAGTGCTCATTAGGGAAATCACGTCGTTCATGGTCTTTCACTTTGAAAGTGGGCAATTAAAACGTCTATACATGGACTTGAAACATCTTTTTTGACAAACGGGCTAATCACTTAAACCAGGCGGCTGCTTCTGCGTTACGTGTGGGAGGACTGTGTGCACCGGGTCAAAACACTAATGTAGTACTATATATTGTAATAGATTTAAAAAAATTTAATAAAATAAAAAAATATCTATCTATCTATCTATCTATCTATCTATCTATCTATCTATCTATCTATCTATCTATCTATCTATCTATCTATCTATCTATCTATCTATAAATTCAATTGAATTCGATATGTTATTCTATAATGTTCAGAAATTATTGTAAAATACATATTCATTGTTTGAAATGTGTCACTAAATGAGTGAAACAAGGACAGTTGGTGATCGTTTTACATCTCACGCTTCAAAATCATGTTGAAACACAGCAGTTATATTTGACCGGGAACATTATGAGTACAGTACAGTACCTTGAAACAGTTAAAATGCTGAGAGTCATGGATGAATTGTTAAAAAAAAGGAAAGAAAAAAAGAGAAGCTGAAACAGCCTTAGAGGTGAAGACCAAATGGTAAAAATACAAAAGAGTTGGGACATGGTGTCAAAAGTCAATAAAGAGTGAATGCAAAAGGTGTCCTGAAGATTTACCGGCTCGGATATTGTCAGAAAATTACAATAAACTACCATCAAGTACCGGAATCCCATCCATCCATCCATCCATCCATCCATCCATCCATCCATCCATCCATCCGAAAAAGAATTCTTAAAACTAAAGACTGTTGGCATTGAAACTCTTATTAACTTAACAATATTGAATTTGGTGGCAGCATCACATCTCCAAAAAGCTTATCTATTCACTTATTTCCACATATATACATAAATATATAATATTGTGTGTGTGCGTGTAGGGACGGGGGGGGGGGGGGTTCAATGCCAAAACTCTTTAGTTATATATAGTTGTGGCTCGGTCCAGCACACTTTTGTATAATTAATCGTGTTCATCAACGTGTTCATCGTCGGCGAAAGTGAAGCGACAGGGGCAAAAAACAAACAAACAAACAAACCAAACAAAGTTGTGGGGCATCAGTGAAGTTGAAGGTACTGCGGGAGTCACAGAGTTCATCAGACCCATGCTGGTGACAAAAGTTCCCAGAATACAATCGTGTAAAAAGCAGGATTTGTTTTTTTTCCTCAGACCTCGGCTTTTCATATGTGAACAAAGCAGGCGGACCCCCCGGGGTTCGGGTTTATTTACATGAAAAGGCCACCTCTGCCTCTAACCCTGCCTCTGGTTTTTCCATACCGACGCTCGGCTGCGTGTCGGGATTCCACAAATACGTCTAAATTTAGCAAAACGGCTGATGCACAACGGAGATAAAATGCTATCATCTGTGCACAAGGTAGGAAATACCCCGGAACAGTCGCTACCTGCGTCCTTATGCTCCGAACGGTTGAGTTGTTGTGGGAGACCCAATTACAAACGGAACGAGGTGGCACTTCTTTCCTCATTAGAAATTGATCGGGTCGTTCGAAGAGGATGGCATTGGAGGCAGCTTGATTTCTGTCAGAAACAAACACATGGAGCCGTTTATCTGCCGCGCTGAGGCCTCGTTTAGGGAAAACTGAAAACGTACATATTGTTTTGGGTGTTCGGTTACATGACAACGATGCTCGGAGTCACCCAAAACTTCTTGAAAAACACTCCCGACACTGTGTATACGCCGGAAACACAGCGCAACATGGCGGTAGTAAATAGTTCTTCTGCACATGCTCGGTAGATGGACAATAACAGCAACGGTGACCTCTGGAGTGTCATGACTCCCAGTCCATGTTCTCTGTTGACCATCAGTACCCAAGTACATGTACTTTATCGTGTATTGTCCTCTGTGGTTTCAATACAAAAACAAAAAGCAGCACCCACGAGTGGCCCAAAATGAAAACTACATATTTTTCAGAAAAGTAGCATATAAACGCGAAATGAAAAACGCAAAAAACGACGCGTCTTCACTCGAAACGCCACTGTGTAAACCGGGCCCGAGACACCAAAGGCTGCGAAGTTGATCTGTTATGTTGTTTCTGGCTCATGTATACAACCCGGAGCCGGCGACGGTCCCACCTGGCGAGTTCGACACGGATACCTGGGGAAACTGATAATGGACACATCAATGAGCGCTGCTGCTTCCATAAAACAGGCTGTTGACTCCATTCAGTTTGAAGGGTTGAAGGATTGGGAGCGGGGGTATGAGGTGGAGGGTGGGGGCTGGGGGGCAGGTGGAATATATTCTGAAACAGGTGGCGACTTCCAGCTTTTGACAACCGTCATCTCACCGTCGACCTTGTCCGACCAAATGGCGCGCTGATCAAAGATCAGCAAGCTGAGACAGCAAAGCGTCTGTTCAGACTTCAGAGACCGAGAGGAGGAGGAGGAGGAGGAGGAGGAGGAGGAGGAGGAGGAGGGGAACCAGGAGAGAGAAGCAAGCAGCAGGGTGGGATAAAGAAAGTGTATGAGATGTGATGTCTTTTTTTTCTTCTTTTTTTAAGTCATCAACTTTTTGGTGTAGCTACAGTGAAAAGTTTCTTCAGTTTGTGTTCAGGGGAAATTGTTTTTCTTGTCCTTTCCTCTGCTACTCGCAAGCAATTTAAGGAGGCAGTTTTGTGTTATACGGGCTATATGAGGAAGGTCTCAGTCTGGAGCTCGGTGACGGAGGGAAAGCAATATTTGGATTTTTCATTTTATTTGACTTTGGCTTATGCAGGCATCTTCCTCGAGAACTAAGTTTTCATGTTCAAGAGCAACACACAGGACAAGGACATATATCAGAGTATGTTATGGTACGATGTCTGACTTATTCATTTTAAGAATTGAATAGGAACAATAACAATAAGAGCCTTCAGATATTTTTCAATCTGACATTCATCTCATCTATTGTTATCAGTTGTAATATAATTCAATTGAATTCAAATGTATTTCTATAGCACCATACATATACTGTACATACATGATTTCTACGGCTGTGGTGGGCATAGCATTTCAGAAAAGTTACGTTTTCTTCCCCGTTTCCATGGAGACGGAGTCAGAGAGTTTTCAAAAAGGTGCGTTTTCTCGCATTTCCGTGGAAACGTAGTCGGATCATTTTTAGAAAAGTTACGCTTTCTCCCCCTTTTTGAAGGGGACGGAGTTTAGAGTTTCCAAAATGTGCATTTCCAGTGACTCCGAGCACGGCTGTCCTGGAGACGGACACCAAGAACACGACAGAAGTTTCACGTGAAACGTTGTTCGTGGGTGAACGATCCCCACATAATGCAGGCTAACTGACAATGCACACTTTATACAGGACGACGGGATTCTGGCCAATCAGACCGATCGTTGCCACCTGAACACCGATTCAACGGAGTCGTGTAAACGTCTTCCTTTTTGTAAAACTTTGCACCACCACCCAGTAAAACACATCAGTTCGACAACGGTGCTATAAATTCTGCCCCCACAAAGGTGATAACGTTGTAATGGAGCCCATTAAAGAGCCTTGAATCGACTATGCGTTGAATTTCGAGCTTGTAGTTTGCTCTCCTCTTAATATTTCGGTCACCCAGTCGCTCTCCACGAGACTGGTCGGTTGTATGAGAATATGAATGAAGAGGCTTTTGGCACTCCCACTCTTTCCAAACCGTCGCCTGACTCCCTTTCTGCCGGCAGTGCGAACGAGGCACATTTAAAAAAATTGTATCCACGTACTTAATCAACAGTACTTTATAAACGACGGACAATTAAACAAACCACAAAATGCATTTTAAAGGCCTGGAGATCCTTCTCTTCAAGTTAGATTGGACTGTAAAAAAGATTTCTGCCTCCAGTCGGAGGGCAGAAGTCCCGTCCTCTGTCTGCTTTACTATACTCGATCTAATGGACAATGAAATTGATAACAGAAAAGAATGAGCGCAGTGAAGAGTGAGAAGAGAGGCGAGTTAAGCCATCAGGGGGAAAAAAAAAACCTGAAGACTCTACTTCTATGAAATTATTAGTGTGCCGCAAGAAAACCGAAAGGACTTTGAAGACTGTGAAGTTCTGCTGCCAGGAGAATGTGGTGGCTTTTGTTGTAAAAGCAGTGAGGGAGAGGAAGAAAACCAGCCGAGATCGAGGAGCTGCTGGGATTCAATGTTAGACGGCATTAAAACATTTTTTTAAATTTGGTTAAACTTGATTGGGAAGGTGTCTGTTTGCAAGACAAAGTTTGCAACGGTTTTTTTTTTTTCCTTTGTAAAGCTCTGTGAATTGCCCTGCGTTTGAATGGTGCTCTATAAACACATTTGCCTTGCCTTGCCTTGCCAAACAGGCAACTTTTGGGGCATTTCGTTATTAGTCTGTTTACGCAGAGACACTGAGTACCACGTTTAAAAATAAAAAAAACAACTGTGATATTTCTCTGCGTTTCTTGCATTTACACAGAAACGCAGGTACGACTCACCACAAATGATGATTCCTGAAAACTTCGGCCACAGTGGGGATCTAAAGACGGGAGGCGGATATTTTACGTCACAGTTAGCGACGTCGCGTCTTTTTCAAGAATTCTGATTGGCTGTCATGGCTTCATGCTTCTCGCTACACTGCCCCCTATGGGTTTGGATGCTCATAGTAGCTCTGAACCACCAGGTGTGCATATGTGCGGGTCCATGTTTTTGTAAACATAGAGGGGGAAATATCTGTTTTTGTAAAAACCCAGGTACATGTAGACATGGCCTGAAAACACAACTTTTTAAAAACACTCCGTCTCCATGTAAATGGGGAAAAGGCAAACTGTTTGTCTGCATATTAGCCAGTAGACAATAATAACAATGTCATGACTTTGAAAGTCCAAGTTGACAGTCACCAGTAATAACAATCCAACTGGTCCACACGAATGTTTGTATACTCCTACTGTTAATGTTTATAGGTTAACTAGTAAGGTTGACTGGTAAAATAGTAGCATAATAATCATTAAATTTAAACTTTAAAGACTTTCTTAGTTGTGGCGCAGATGAAAACGTCTATATTTTTTTACAAAACCAAACAAGTACAACTGAAAATGAGCACAATCTCAACATAAAGCCAATTTTAATTAAACTTTCTGGTGCAAAATACAGTCAAATGTCCCCAAAACTTCTCCTATAGCTGTTGCATTGTGCATGTTTTTACAAACCGACGGGCCGGATTGGAGCCTCTTGCTGCCCAGTTTTGGCCCACGGGCCTTTTGTTTGATACTTCTGCTCTAAAGTGTCTTATCATCTGTTGAAACGAAGTCCACATCAGGAAACACACCAGTAAATTACAGGCTTCTGACTGTAAATTGGCTAATAATGATGATAATACCACGGCGAGGAAGCGATCCTTCTGCTTATTACTCGCCAGCATCTTTTGTCACCTTTTATTTTTGCATTAAACTAGAACTCATGCTTTTTTTTTTTTTTTCTGAGCTCTGCTGTTCGCTGCCCCGCTGTGCAGTCAGACTGGCCTCTTCTGAGTGAATAATGGGCAGTACTTTTTATATTTTCAAGCCGGTTTCACCACCACCCAAAGAGGAGAATTTACATAATGGGAGCCTCTGTCTGAATGACAAGAGGCCATTACGCTGGGAGACTGATAAAGCCAGCCAGGTTGCATGCTCCATGTGTGGAAATGGGCTTGAGGGACGGAGGAAGCCGCCTCACGGCTCAATTTCTTCGTGCGAGCGATATTGAGGCGGATCGCCGAGTGAGGAAACCTGAATCTCAGCTCTCATCAACATTCAATATCAGAAACCGCACCAGACGGGATGAATGAGCAGAGATGTTAAAGGCACCCGTGAAGAAATCCGGAGGGATTTTCTGTGAAATTTCTGCTCCATAACTAATAATATCAGTCAGAGAATAAAAAATGAAAAGGCTCCAGATTCTTTTCTTTTTTTTTTTCTTTTCTAACATTTGATGGCATCACATCTATGAGGCTTCACGCTCTGGTCTCTGCCTTTGGTGGGGAAGTATTTCATTTTCACAGATATTGACTTTCAGCTCTTATTTTAATAAAGAAAAAGAAGAAGAAGAAGAAGAGGAAGGAGGAGGGAAGGGGGCCCGCTTGTGTTTCCTGCTCGAGCGCAGACAGAAGAATCAGGAGGGGGGTTGAAAGGTGTGCGCAAAAAGTCCTCCGACGAGATTTGAATAAATGAGAGCGGCGTTGTATGAGGTCAGGATCGGAGACGTGGATGTGGCGCCGGGTCGGCCGTCGGATTATCAAAAGGTGGCTCGCATGAAAAGGGACATTCAATGGAGGCTCCATTTACTTTGTGCGCCTTTCAAAGCACAGGTCTACACTGTAAAGCCGCTGCGCTTTCACCCGAGATGTTTCGCACGTCTCCTGGCTTCACGCTCTCTCCTCCGCGTTCAAAGGATTGAATAGAATATGCAAACGGGTTCCATTTAAAAAGCTGCTGTTTATCTAACACGACGACGGTTTGAAGGTGACAGTGCTCTTTGCCAGCAGCAATGTGTTATTCATACATTTTTAAAGTGAACCGGGATTTATGTTTGGCGTCTAGACTCCAGCGTCTCGCACAGGTTTTTAAACCGTCCGAACCATTATTTTCTCTCATCTGCCACGGTGAACGTCGGCGCCGTCGAAATGCGCCTTGGAGACGAGTCCACCAACACTCTAAGTGATGTCGTGAATAGTCATCAAATCGGATTTAATCGAATCAATCAGCGAACGATCCTCGATCAACACACTATTTTGACAGTCTGGAGACCTGATCTGCTCAAGTTTTGTATAAAAAATGAAACACGCGGAAGCCGATTTGCTGAATGCGTCAACTGACAGGCCTACAAAATAAGACTATAAGGCCCCAGTTTTAACAACAGTTTTTCCAACTTAAAAGGCAAAGCTGGCGATGCGTTTGGGTGCGTGTTTATACAAATATGGTGCTCGGAGTCAATGACAATGCGACTTTTGAAAGTGCTACGTCTTTATGTAAAGGAGGGGGAATGAATGAATGAATTTTCACTGCAAAAATTTTAATTTTGTGCATTCAGTTTATAGCAGTTCATACACACATTGTTTTGGGGGGGGGGGGGGGGGGGGGGTACAAATTCTGTAGCCGAAATGGGTCTAGGCTGAAGCCAAAGCTTATTTTTGCCTATCTCTTAAAAAGCCATAAAGTTAAGCAGCAAAACCAGTGATGCAAGAGAAAAAAAACTGAAAAAAGTGAACATAACAGGAGTAATACAAAAGAAGAAAAAACTAAAACTTACTCTGTTATTCTTCTTAATCATTTCTGATTTCAGCCATTTTTCATTGTAACTATTAATCATTTTATATTTCAATGATTTTTTTTGAAGCACAACAGAGATTTACACAATTTTTAAGTCGTCTAAGACTCAGTCGCCATAGAAACGTGGGGAAGAAGAAACCTTTCGGAAATGATCCAACTCCGTGGGAAACGGGGGAATGCAGAACCTTTTAGAAATGCTCCAAGTCCGTCTCCGTGGAAACGATAAAAATGCAACTTTTCGGAACCGCTCCAACTCCATCTCACTTTGAAACGGGGGGGAAAACTTAACTTTTCTTCAACGCTGCTACCAAGCATGAGCACTGCGGCCATAGTAAATGAGTTTTCGGCACGCGCGCAGAGGAAAAACAATCCAACCGGTACTCGTCATCGTTAACGTTTAAATCGTTTTGTTCTCTACGTGCAAGTGTGTGTGGTTTCATCACCAAAACAACCAACTTGTGGCCTGACATGCTCACCACATCGTTTAAAGCATTTATGCCATTTTCGTGTAAATGGAAATTGTTCGCAAAACGTTGTTGTATAAATATGAAATAAGTCAAAATGACCCCATTTGATTTGGTGAAATGTGAAAAAAATATGGAAATAAGAACCCAAATTTATATTTGTTAATTGATTCAAATGCTTCATTGAGAGACTGTATTACAGAATGTCTTTACTGTTTTCTATTATCATTTCAATCATTCCATATTTGAAATAAAAGAAGACATTTTGTGAAGTACATCTGCATAATGTCTGTCCTCCTCCAACACTGAAGTGGTCCTCCAATAAGAGGACGGTACCAGCAGCTCATTTGAGACCCCCCGTCTTCAAATCCAGCAATTTCCTAAAAATGCTACCATTGATCTGGCAGTTAATCACAATCAATCATCCTTTTGATCAAAGATTTTTCACCGCATTTTCTGTTGCAGAGGCTGTGAATAATTCATTTTAATCCATATTGCAGCACTTCACTTCATCGTCGTCATGTCGCGACACATTTACATGGAGTAAATAGAAAAAACTCAACGACACAGGAGACAAAAAAAAAAACAATCTTATGGCTTTAGTGGCTTTCCGTCTCCACCCGATAGAGCAGGGCTTTCAAACTTAAGGTCCCGTGGGCCAAAATGGTTTATCACACGCTGAGATTTTTGGCCGTCCCAGATGAAACATTACAGTTATGAGAGAATCGTGGCGATATCTTTGGTCATGGATCTAAATCACTTTCGGCTTCTGTTTTCCTCGCGCAATCTGCACACAGCGAACGTCACGTCGGGACCCAAAGTCTATTAGATTCACGTCGTACCACGCGAGGAGCTGTGAACTTTTAAGATCGTTAAAATCACACAGTGTGCAGCGGGCAGTGATCGACTTCTTTTTTTTTTTTGGTTGAGATTTTTTTTTCTCTGCATTGTGGAAATCAAAGGGCAGGGAGCTCAACTCTCAGCTTCCTATTTGACTTTTGGGAAAAAGCGGGAACCTCGAGTAATCCTGCTCTCTGAGAGTCTGAGTGTTCCTCGCTCTTTTTCCGAAATGCCCGCGCTCCGTCGGGCCCCACAGGGCCGTGCATATCAGAAGGAGGATTTAAGTCTTTTTTTTTTCTTTTCTAATTCTTCAGAGGGCCATGTGAAAAGAAGCCAATATTGAAGCATCGGGAGCTCTCTTGCTGATGTCTGTCAGTGCAAACGGAGTCGAAACCAGCTTGGCAAATGAATCATGATGTGGATAAAAGCTGGTGGTGCGAATATCCAGACAGGCTGGCTGGATCTCTGAGGAAGCTACAAGGAACTTTCACAGTAGCTTTAACAGGTCGCACAGAAAGGATTTAACACAAACCTTTATTGACTTTACGTTTCCGACATGTCGTGGATTCAACCAATTAATTATGCATCACCCGGCTGTATATTATAGCTGGAATATTAATAATGAAGTCCCACTGGCCTTCCAGTCGGCCGCCCATTAATAATTCATCCTGTGCATGTAAACATCCCAAAGTGTTAGAACTTTAGTTTTCATTCCAACGATGCCAAACTTGGGGGGATTTTGGAAGTTTCAGACATCTCTTTGACTTGATGGAGTCCAGACGCACACACACACACAATAAAACTCCCACTGAGTCTCTCTTCTGAATATTTCAACGTGTAAACATGGTGCAGCCGGAGCTGGAACAAGGTGATACAGACTATAACTGCGGGGCTGCAGGTTGTTCCTCTTAAAGAAGACCTACTTACGGGGCTGGGTGGAGGGTGTGTCGGGGTGTTCAAAATGGCAGAGTCTGAGCCCAGAGAGCTGCTCGGAAACGCGGTGTGAAGGTTCATCTCAAAGCGCGGACGCCCTGCGCTTGTACTCTGTGACACCGGCCCAGAGTGAATGAGGCAGCCTCACCAGGAGTTAACGCACCAGAGAAAGTTTTATTGCTCCAGGCAACCGCCGGCACATGGGAGGGAGCGAAAGGACGTGACGAATGGAGGTCTGCAGCAATCTGTGGAAACCCGGAGAGGGGAGCGTCTACGTGAGCGGGTAATAGAATCTCGCAATAATGAAATCAGATGTATAATCAACCGCGGGGGCGAGGGCAAATAAATAAAGGTTTAATGGAGTCGTGTTAATAATGGCAGACAGGACGGCAACAAGGACGTTAAAAGAAAGAGGCGGATGATGTAAATGGAAACAATACATCGGGTGCTCTGTGGCAGCGAGGCAATCATTCACACAAATCTAATTCTACAGAGGGAAATAAGCGGGGAGCGTATTTATTTCCACTAATGCTGCCACATTGGAGCAGAGCACATTATTTATTCCAAATCTGGGTTTCAAATGTACCTGGAGGAAACCACGGTGAACCTGTTGACTCAGGCGAATGATGTGGCACGCCAGCAAGTCGACTTAAGGCTCCGTTTACGCAGCGTTTCATGTGAAAATGCAGTAACGATGGCGACTGTACAGACATTCTAGTGGACAGACGACCAAGTTGGATTGGTGTTGCTATAAAACTACAAAAAAAAAAGTCCCGGGAGAATATGGTCTGGGAGTCACGACGCTTTGGAGTCCACCATAGTTGTTATTGTCTACTTGTGCATGTGCAGACGAACCGATTACTACTACAATAGCAGCCTTTCCAAAAAGTTGTTTCCGAGCACCGTTGCCAAGTAAAGAGTCAAATGAAATTCTGCAAAGGTTTCCTGTTTTCACTTAATAACCTTGATGTGGCAACGTTCCCAATCAAGTTTGACCAAACTGAACCAACTGAGCATGTGCAGAAGAACTATTTACTATGGCCACGGCGCTCACCTTTATGTGAATGTATGTCTTTTACCAACTTTTCGCAAAAACTGTTAGGCCGGATTGTATGAAATCTTCAGGGATAATTTGTCATCACCTAAGGACCGATCCATTAGATTTTGGGACGATAAAAGCTAACTGTTTATGAATAAATCCTCCAAAACTGTGAAAGAATGTCCCTAGGGAGGCACCTCATGGAGCAGATCAAAGGAGATTAGCGTCTGTTGCCATGGAGACGCTCCCTGCTCAGTGTTTCACACAGTGACGTAGCTCCCTGACGGGCTAGTTAGCGCCAATATGACCGAACGGCTAACATACGAGCGATGCTAACTCGGTACCGCAAACAAATGTGCCATTGGCGAAGTTCAGTGCTCTACCGAGTGTAGCTCTAGCTCTTTTTGTGGGTTCCATTGTTAAATAGAAACAAACAACAGCACCAATTCATGGCCTGGCATGATAACGACGTTGTTTTTTAGCGTTGTGTCGTTTATGTGGGAACAGCCATCGTTTTTAAAACGTTGCCGTGTAACCATGAAAAATCTAAAAACCTTCCCGAACGTAGATCCACAATGTCAGTGTGAGAAGCTCCGCTCTGAGCCTTGAAGATCAGCATTAAAACTTTCATTCTGGTTAAAGTTTCCAGTTGACCTTGAATCCTCCCTTTGTTAATCTACTATGGGCCCGGGTTGCTCGGGGACTTCCCCTCATGCACTAACCTCTCCTCTGCTCTTGTTTTCACCCTCCATGCGCGTGTTTCTTTTTTTCTTTCTGCGTCCTCCCTCACCTTGTACCATCATCCAGGTTTTCCAGAGCTGGAACTTTCTGATCTGCTGCTCCACAGACTCTGCCTGGTACTGTGCACGGTTCTCTTCCTCTATCCTCTCACCCCCCCCCCCCCCGACCGTTTGGGCAGATGGCCGCCCGCCTCCGAGTCGGCATCTGTCAGAGGTTTTCTCCACACTGTCACCGAAAGCAGCCCGAGGAAAAAAAACAGACGCTGCACCCTGAGATGACTTATGTCATGATTTACTGCAGTGCAAATCCAAATGAAATGCAAGAATGTAATCCTCACTTAAATCTGAGCTTGATTGGTTGTTGTTGTTTAGTTGGGTTTTTTTTTAAATCAGCCATAACTTTAAGACCACTGTGATTAACGGATGACGGCGTTACAGTGGCACCTGTCAGTGGGTGGGATAAATCAGGCCTCAAGTGAACATTTTGTCCTCAAAGTTTGATGTTAAAGCGACTTCGATGAAGACAAGCAGGAAAATCTGACGCTGTAGCACAATGTCCATGGTCATTATGAAGTGGGAAGGAAGAGCCGAGTCGTATACTAAAGTCAATTTGATCTGTCATGATATGTCACAACTTTTTACATCTAATTGGAGGAAATCAGACCGATACTTTGTGCAATTCAAAGAAATTAAACTTTCCATTAACGTTCTATAAATGCTCTGGAGCCAGTCTGTATTGGTTCTTTAAAGCTTTCACTGAAATATAGCACAGACACATACTAAAACTACACAACATTTCTTAAAATGGCAAAATAAAAAGAATAAAACTGATTAAAAAAAGTCAAAAAGGCAAAAGAGGCTGATAATCCGACAACGATAGACTGGAACCAGTGTAGTTTTTGATTTTTCGACAATTAATTTGTCCATATTAAAAGTCCAAATGAATAATTTACTGTGGCCGTGGAGCGTATGACCAGTTGCAGCGTTTCTAAAGGTTCTCCTTCGTTTCCATGGAAACAAAGTTCGAGCCTTTTCATAAAGTTACGTTTTCATGGAGACAGAATCGGAGCACTTATACATAGTTGTGTTTATCCCCGTTTCAACAGGAGCATATTCAAAAAAGTTGCACTTGCCACGTTTCCATGGAGAGGGATGTTTTTAAAAAGTGTCACCTTGGGAGCCGTTTTCAAAGAGTTGTGTTTTCCGTGGCACCGTCGTCGTGCAAACGGACGCCCAGAACACAATAAAGTTTTCTGTTTTCAATTGAAAACGTTGTCGTGTGAACGGGTTCACATTCCCTGTTTGGTCTTTTCAGGGAAAAACCGTTTCGTTTGGGCGCCGAAAAATGAACTCTGAACCGGAGCGAACAAACGATCTCTGGTTCCCTCTGAAAACCTCGGTCTCGCTTCACTTGCAAATGCTCTTTCTAGCGGGCTGGGTGAGAGGACGTGACGTAGTGCGCAATGCATTCTGGGTAGTAAACAAACAAAGCTAACCACGCAAAGCAGAAGCAGACGCGGGTTGAAAGCAGACGAGGTTGGGAAAAGTTGATAAATATCTCGAAGTGGAGTAGTGAGGAGAACTCAGATAGGAGGAAGTAGAGAGGAAGACTCATTGATATCTGGTCTGAAGACTTTATATCGTGGTTGTTGGTGGCTACCCGTTAGCCACGCGCTAACTAGCTCGGGCTAAAGCGGCGAGTGGGACTTTCTCTTTCGGTCCAATCAATGAGCCGTGTTTCTTGTTTACATCACCCTGGTCAGTGTTTGTTTCAGGCGACAGCGCCCCCAAACCAGCAGCCGTTGTAATTGTGTGACGTTTTCCAGCTGGGTTGATCCGGTTTCTAAAGTGAATGTGAACGCCACCGCCCCCAATCCCCTCCCCAGGATTCTCCAAATGTGAAAAGGCCCCTTTGACATTTTGAAATATTTGCAAAAGACACATCTGCACTGTTTCCTGACATCCAGAGTCGTGAATTAAGGAAAAAAAGCGAAAATTGTAAAAAGTCCAGTCGTTCTGATTTATGAATTACTGAACCCAAAAGTGGCATTAATTATAAACAGTGCCCTGAAAAGTTGCAGCAAATCTTTTTCTTCAAATCATTTCACCTCATCCTGTGCTCCGTCTTTGTGACAAGCCATCCCCCTCCCTCCCTCCCCCCCCCCAAAAAAAACCCCCCCAAACGCAATCAGTATGCTAATGAAACCAACCAAACTTTTTAGCTTTGACACGAGATACACGGGAACAGTTTGTACCCACCGATTGCTCCTCTGGGCTCGGTGTCTGGCAGCCGATGATTTTCAGATTGAGATCGCTCCTGGTGCACGAGGAGGACGGAGGTGGAGCACGCTGTGACCACAGCCTCCCGTGGAAATAACTTCTGCTGTTTCCTCCTAAATGGAAAATCTCCTGCCGCTTTGCATGCAGTCAAATGTTTTTTTTGTTGAGTTTTTTTTTCCCCTCTCTCCTGCACTTCAACCGACGGCAAAGAATGTAAAGCAGCGCTGATTATTGATGTGTGTTGTGGAGCACGTTCGGTGTCCACAATGAGACATCTGTCCCATTAATCATTTTACGACGGGGAAACCGGAGACGCTTCGGATGAAATGAAATGTGTCGTCCGTTTTGCGCGCTCGCCAACACACAACGCTCCCATGATAGAGTTTTTACTCCTCCAACGCGTTCTACTGTGTTTTTGACGAGCCCATTTTGCATGCAGACAATAGCTTTTTTTTTTTTTGATGGCGAGATGCAGCCTGCAAGGGAATGTAAAACAGGCCCGGATATTAATGTGTTTTGTCAGGAAAGTTCTCCGTCCACAAGCCCGTGTCTGTCCCATTAATCAGGAGCACCGGGGGAAGGTGTGGGAAGCCTTGGACGGAATAAACCAAGCAATTTGCATTTTTTGCTCACATGAATAATGCCTGCCTTGATGTCAATAATTCCTTTTTGTTTTTGTTTTTTTTTGATTATATACGTTTTTGGTCTACCGTTCCACTCCAAAGGGTTGGAACTTTCCTCTTCACGTAGTCGCAACAAAAGGAGATCAGAGGGCGAGGCGGCGTGTTTACAGGAGAGACCAACGACTTTCTGCAGAAGACCGACAAGCCTCCAAGGACGCGGCACGGATTTGGCACTTTTCCGACGGTGTGCTTCCGAATTCCAAGTCATTCTATTTATTTGTCCGGCTTTTGTTTTTTTTTTGGGGGGGGGGGGGGCTGCTCAGACAATTGGTGGGATGGTAGACCTCTTAAAACATCAACCAGGCTGAGTTCTAGTCTTTTTTTTGTTCTTTTTGTATAAACGATCTCTCCATAAGCGTGCCAGTCAGTCAGACCCACCGAGGAGTTCAGTCTGTCTCTGATCTTGTTCCAGATTCGCTTCTGCATTATTTTTACAATTTTTTTATTTATTTTTTTCTTCAGGAAGAGAAGAGAGATAAATCGAGTTTCCTCTCCAGAGATGGAAAGCGTTGGTTGTTTGTTGAAAATGTTTACAGCGTGAGTTTATGTTTGCCACAGCGCAGTCGGAAGAGGTATGATGTCCTCATAAGGAAAATAGAAAAGAAGCTGCACTTTTCATTAAACCAGCCTCTTTTCAGTATAACCGCATTCAATGTCTAGCAACAACGCAACGCTTACTTACAGCATCGAAGGATCTGAGCAACAAGAATTTATCGGCGCACTGTATTCAAGGCCATTGCTACATGACTACCAAACGGTGTGTGCTGTTTTTCTGCATCAATATCAATACAATTTCGTTCATCCCCAGAGTTGCCTGTTAAATTGCTGCTTGCGTCTCTTTTACTGAACGCTCGAAAGTCAAGATTGTACAGTATCAGGTTACGGGACACCCCAAAAGCTTTGGTTTGATCAACAGTCTCTTTAGTTTCTTCTGTCAGAGGTCAAAGGTCAACAAAGGTCAACAAAGGTCAAATGTGACTTTATTGGTACCCGTAGGTAGATTTTTGTGCAGCAGGAGAGGGCATCTGGCTGTACATAGATACATTAAAAAGGCAGGACAGTAAAAAAAAAGTAGGGACACACACATAGACGGGCACTCTCTGACGAAAAAGTGAAAAAAATAAATAAATAGAATGAACCACTAAAATAGAATAGCAAAGCAACCTTTGTCATAAAGCACTTTCAAACGCCACAGTGGACCAGAACGCTGGACAAGAAAATAAATAACATGTAAAACTGCACAATACACATGTTAGAAAATAGATATAAGACACAGACAATACAAATAAAACTAAAAGATCAAGAGATTAAAACATGGGTAATATAAAAGGCCTTAAAAGATGAGTAAAACCGCGTGGAATAAAAAGTCAGCGCCTCAGGTGGCGTCGAGGGCCGAAGAGAACAGGTGAGTTGAGACGTGTTTGGAGAAATAAATAGGTTTGTGTTCCAGTTAAAAGACGAGCAGCGGCGCTCTGTACCACCTGAAGCTTACCGATGGAAGACGCACTAAGACCCACATATAAAGCACAGCAAAGGTGCAGCCAGGTAATTAAAGCAGGGGACTGCCATTTCAAGGTGCTGCCTTGAAAGCAGAGGCTTTATTTTGGCGAGGTGCCTCGGTTTGGTAAAAAAAAAATGTTACAACTGCCTTGATCTGGGTGTCAAATTTTTAAGTCCAGATCCATTCTAACTCCAAGATTTGTAGGACTGAACAACATACGGTTGATATTTTTCAACGGTCTCCGTCAGAAATGTCCGGCGATGACATTTATGACGGCGACCCAGTCGAAGCATGTCAAAGCTGTGTTGCAAAGGCTGATGGGAAGAAAATAGAAAATACAGTCTCTTTTGATGTTGAGGCACATAAAAGCCACGAACCCTTGACTGACAGTTATAGACTCAGGCAGCTTAGTGACCATAAAACGATCCTTTATATCCACAGAGGGTTCATACTGCTGCTGATCGATACCAATAGACTGGTGATTTTATGTCTGACTGGTGGCATTTCTGGCTTTCACAGCTCACTTTGTCCAGAACAGCTATAGACTCCTGATCCCCGCGCTGGAAGTCAGTGGATGAGAATCACGTTCACTAAATATATAAAGACAAAGAGTCCTGAAACAATCTAATGCAGCGCCGACATGAGCTTGATGCTTCACTCTGCATTTCTGAGACTCAAGTTTCTCCTTGCAAGTGTTTGCATGTATTGATCTGAGAGGGAAATCAGCAGAGAGCTCGACATGTTCTGTTTCTCAGAGAAGACAGAAAATGCAAATGTCCCCCCCCCTCTTTTTTTTTTTTTTTTAAATAAAATTTAAATCCTGCTGGTACTTCTCCTGCCGCTCCCTCTAACATTAGGTCGGGTGCTCCCACAGTTTGAGCGCCTTCCTCACCTCTGTTATGAAAATATGACACATTATGTCTGCCATTAACAAGAGCAGGGAGGGACGGTGGGAGGCAGACTGGAGACTTGTGTAGGAGGAGACCAATTCTCTCAGGTCCCCGAGAGACAGTCAGACCACACCACTGACTTGTGTAACGCGGCCGCTAATGATTGTCACCTTCGCAGTATAGTGGCAACAACCCCGAAAGGAAAACGGTGCAAATTATTTTAGAAGCTCCTCTATACACCCATGAAAGTTTTTTTTTTTTACAAAAGTTTGCAGAAACTCAGAAAAAACTTTATACATTATACATACTATATGCAGGGAACAGATGTTTTTTTTTTCTCTCTCTCTCTCTCTCTCTCTCTCTCTCTTCGGCAGACTTTTCGACTTGCAGTGTGTGTGGGATTAAGACAGGCTGCATTAAATAACCTGAACCTGCTCAGGAAGAACCTAATCTACTGCCACTGTGTTATCGGACCACTGCAGGTTGTTAATAATGTGAGCCACCGCCTGCCTCCGGACCGGGACGGGAGGAGAGTCGGATGGCTTCGGGGCCTCGCGGCTGAGTCAGGGAAACCCGGGAGTCTGTCTGCGTCAATCAGGGGGAAAGTGAGTTAATCGAGGAGTGTGGAACTTTTAGAACAGCGGGCATGTATATTGACCATTTCAGACGAGAAAATGTTCAACTGAACGACGTCACATCCAGTGGTGTAGCGGGTACACTCTCCGTTCTTTCTTTTAAATAGAAATGTTATTTTTCAGAAACAGCGGCATGTAAGACAACTTTAGCGCGTGGGAATCCGCCTGTAGTATTTGCTCATTGCATATAACTTCGGTATGGTTTTTTGTTTTGCAATTTAAAAAAAAAGGAAAAGAAAAACAAGGAAAAAAAAGAGAAAAAAAATTTTAAAAAGAAAAAAGTGACAAAAAGAAAAAAAGAAAAAAGGTGTAGTTTATCGGTTCGCAATATTTGCTTCGTCAGCCCTCATGCTGCTCGGTAAACAGACATTAACCAATCAAATCAGTGAATGCAGTGAGTGCAGAGTCGGGAGGGTTGTGGCTTCGTCACCCTAGGGAAAAAAAATAGGCAAACTGGCTCATATATACTACGAAGTGGTGCATCATGGGGGATTTAAAAGATGTACGCAATGCTGACTGAAAAATAAAGGATATACCCATATATACCGTGGAATACACCACTTATTATAGTCTTATTTTTGCTACACTCATTGACTTTGAAATGCACATGTAGTAGCTTGTAATAATTAAAATAATCTAACTACTGAGTAAAAAAATGCCACGCCAGTGGAACCAAATAAAAATGTCGTATCTTAATAAAAGATTGATAAACGAAATAGTTTATTGGATGATTTGTAAACATAAATCAACTAGGCCTGGGACTGTAATTGGAGAAACCCATTTAAGTGAAAGTTCTTTGAAGAGAATTGAAAAAATATATATTTTCAGTTTCCAATCGCTTGTGGAAACGCTGCTCCTCGTAATATCAATCCACTTGGTCGTCTGTCCAGACGAATGTCCGCGTTCTCCCACTGTTAATGTTTAGAATGTATTGACGTGTGTGGCTTCATCACTAAAACAAATAAAAGCGACAACTCACGGCTTGGAACGCTAAACTACATCGCTTTCAGTTGTTCTGTCGTTTCCACGAAAACAGACTTTTCAGAAAGTAAAACTCAAAAACGATGCGCTTTCATTTGAAAGGTCACGTAAACAGGGCCTTCATCTTCACACTGATTGGAATCAAGAAAAACATCGTTTTGTGGTTCAAACTATTGATTGATTTATCGACCAAATTGTGATTGTTTGATTATTTAATGAGAAAACTCCTATCTAATGAGACTGTTCTTTCTGACAAATGTGTCACCTTTCTAAAGAGTATTAGAACCGACATTAAGAAAGAGGGAAAAAAGGAAAGAAAGAACAAAAAAGAGGGAAAAAAATGAGAAAAATGAAGAAAAAAAAGAAAGAAAAGAAGAAAAACTATATCTAATCAAGGAGAAGCGTGTAGAATAGAAATAGATGTTAACCTTTGGATCAACCAGATGAGAAAATGCCAGTTAACATGATTTTTTTTTTTATCTATTATTTTTACTTTACAAGGGTCAGTCTAACTTTAGCAACACGTGGCGAGGATTGTACTCGCTCTGACGGGTGGAACACGGTGGAACAGAATCAGACGTGGTATCGGCTGCCTCCCGCCTGCCGCTCCCAGCGAAGGTGGTTTAAAAATACCTGAGCAACGTGTCATTTCTTCTGTCATGTTCACAGGGAGACCTGCTGGCCTGCCTTCATAATTATCTCACAACAGGAGAGACGGACGAAAATCAATCTCAGCGCGCGTCGCCTCCCTCATCAGCGTTAAACCCCCACGAGCTCCGAGTCTTCACCCTGCCAGAGATGTGAAGCTCCAGTCAGAGATGAAAAACCAGCCACAGATAAGAGGAGGACTCCTCGGGGCGGCCTCCGGGATTGGCCCGGCTCCCCGCTGCATCCTCTGGGGAAGCTCGAGTCTGTAATCCGAAGCAGTGGGGGTGGGGGTGTCCGCCCTCATCGCCAGCAGCTCATCCGCCCCCAGCGACACGGGAAATGATCCTATCGCAGGACATGGAAAACTCAGGCGTCGCCGACTGATGGAGAAAGCAGAAGAGGCCTCCAGAGAGAGAGAGAGAGAGAGAGAGAGGGAGGGGGCACTTTGCGGAGGATTGCACCGCAGTCGCTGGGCACGTTTGCCTAAACTCAGTTAATCAATGTTAACCTGATCAGCGCTGACTGGGAGATTACAGTGTTATCTGATTACCTTAATTACGGCGGGCTTCCTCCATACCGCCAGGATTAGATTTCTCTTTAACAACACAATAACACCGGGGACACATGTTTTATTTTCATCAAACTAAGCCGTTTTCTTTTTTTTTGGTTGGGGGGGTAATTGAGGGAAGAAAAAAAAAAAGGATAGGAAGCCGGTTTCAGTGTCCTCTCAGACTGTTGGATCAATACAAGAGCTATTCACCAAACCTGAGCAATGCACTCCAAATCACAATTACCATTAATTTCACATCCTGCTTCTATCAAGACATTTTAGTTAATCCAGTTACCTGGCACATGTTTGATATCTTTGTTTGCAGAGTCGAGCATCTACCGCTGGAGGACTTTGGATATTGGTTATAGGCCATTAAAATTATTAAAATTATATGCAAATTCAATCAATCTTAAATTAACATAATTTGAAGACACTTCCGGTGTTTATAACGATGATGTTTGACAGTATACAGTATGTGCTCATTTCTTCATGTATATCTGTTTACAATGGCTTTTATGGAATGTGAAATGACAGTGAAGGGCTAATTCTAATGCTGAAAGGACAACAATAAATATGTGGATGTTGTTTAAAGGTTTGAATATGGCTTCTCCTCTTTTAAAAAACAAAGTTGAGACAGGAAGCTATGAAACACAAGGAAATGTTTTATAACAATAAAGTGAATGAGCCAATGTAAGACAAATTAGTTTACATGACAACAATGCTCAGGGGTAATGAATATGAAACTTTTTGATAATGGTGAAACTTTTTAAAAAAAATGCTCCGACTCTGAAAAATGAGACTTTTTGAAAGAATCGAAAGAAATCGACTGTAAGAAGAAATCCGAAGGCACAACACGAACATCACGCAACTGTCGTCATAATATCATGATGTCGTATTCTAAATGATCGCGTGATCGCGTGGAAATGGTCACAGAATAGCTGGAAACACGGCGTGGCGCTTTGTTTTGGCTTTCTGTGTGGGATTGAACACAATTCGCCTCCAGCGAGAAAAATCTGCCTCACATCTAAAGGTCACGTCTCATCTCTGGAGTCCTTCGTCTTCACAGTGCGGAGAAGTGGAATGAGGGGAAAAAAAAAAAAAAAAAAAGACGGGACGAGGCAAAACAAACTGGGATGAAACACATAATTAAATATTAATTTAATTCCAGTTGTCAATAAATATTAGCATTTATATGGATCCGCGAGTCAACAGGTCCACACAGGTCAGAGACGGTCACACGTCAACACATCTGCTTATTAAATTCACCTGAAGCTGAAGGTAAAGCCGACCGGCCCGGACCCAACGGGGACACAAGGACCTCTGAATGAACCCCGACGAGTTGTTTTAAATCATTTTGAATGGCGGTTTTTGGGTAAGTTGAAGCGTTTCTCGATAAATGAAGAGGGAAAATGAAATGTACTGCCAACTGAATAGCGGGGAACCGTGTGATGTACGACCACACATGAGGGGGAGACGGACCTTCTTGAAAACAAATTCCAGCTTTGAAAATAATCAAAGGTAGTACTTTAGACTAGTAGTACATTTTCATCACGTATCAATGTATTCCTTTCTTTTATTTCGTTGTGAAGCACTGTGAACCACCTCCTGTCTGAATGCTGCTCTATAAATAGACCTTTTACCTCGTCCACCTTTTCAGTCGATAAAATAAATTAAATAAAGACGTGAGGCCCGAGCCGATTATGAAATTCGTGATTTAAAAAATTCTGATAACCGATATTTCACATTTTGTTGTGTTTGGGTGACACGTTGACGTAAACACATTGATAACTAATAAGGTGTCAAATCAAAGATGGCGACATCCGGTGAGCAGCGATAAAAGCATGGATGGGGAACGAGACGATTAAACAAAATGTAAGCGGCAAGCAGCCTGGGTCGAGACCTCGCTCCCTCTGGCCCAATCACGGTCCTCTTCCCAGCAGGTGGCGCTATGCCCGATGGTTGTGACCGTCTTATGGCTTGGATCCGATCTGGATTCTACGGCGACGTGTGAAATTCGAGCCCGAAGCGAACACCGTGTAGGATATTTACAGTATACTTCCTGTTTGATGGCGAGTATCAAAGTTTGTGGCGTGGACACGAAGGCAAATTGCGGACTTCCTGTCGGATTTACGTCAGAGGCATCGGTGCACGACTTTTAGGTCTTGATGAGACGAACAAGTGAGTTCTGGTTTGATCTCCCTACGACATTCCTACGGGCCGCGGTGGTCATTTTAGTGATCGTAGGTGGCGCTAGAGAGCACGTTTTGGCACTTTGGGTGTTCATTCATGCGCCGGTCCTGACAAGCGTGCTAAATTTTGGTGAGTTTCCTCTGGTGAGGTCCTCTGAGTCTGTAATCAGTGAAAGTTTGAGCCTCTCAGGCGCTTCACATTCTGTAATTTCATATTGTGAGATTTTATGCAGCGAACTGGATCGATGCACTATTTGCCTGCAGTGGTTTGCTCTTCTTCTTTTTTTTTTTCCCGCTTTAATTAGTGAGACGCTCCTGTTTTAATCAGTATGGACGGGTTGCCATATAACCTGATTACCTCATTAACCCCATTAGAGGAATCATTAAATCGTGGGAAACTCAGCCTTGAGTTGAAGACGTTTTCACTTTTTTGATTTATACACCATTTACATTATACAATAATACGACTGAACGTGTAAAACAGACAAAATGACACACTTTGAAATTTAAATATTAGAAAGGCAACACTCACACACGCACACACACACACACACACACACACACACACACACACACACACACACACACACACACACACACACACACACACACACACACAAATAGTAATTCTCTGATTGTGATTCATGCTAATATTGTTATTTTACTGGAGGGGAAGATATTTTTCGGTTTAAATAAATAAGTATTCACTCTACTGTAATCAATCGCCTTAATAAAAAGAAAATATATTCAAAGAAGCAGTTCAGCTTCATTCTTCGTTGATTATTGTCTTTGTTGTCGGAATTTCTTGGGAATCCAGTAAGATGAAAAAAGGTATTCTACAGTTGAAAGACGAGGACTTTTTTTTTAATTTGAAAGGTGTTTTGATTGTGGCGCTTTTCAAACGCTCTGAATGGGAATTGAACATTAATCTGGATTCCTTCTTTCTTGTACATTGCACTTTTAAATTGCACATTTTTCAGTAAGTAAACAACAATCCCGCTGTATTTTGAGTCGTATATAGATTCTGATGTTTTCTACTGTGTATGTTTTTGTTCCGATGCAGTAATCCTGTGATATTCTTACTTATCCTAAAGTCCTGATGCTCATTTTTCAATACGGACACCGTTTTCAAAACGCTGTATAAATGCGAAACCTTTATTTATTTATTTTTTTAAACAATGCGTTTGTGCTTGAAACGCTGTCGTATAAATGGATCAACCAGACTGCAACGCAACGATTTCGCATTTGTAATTCTACCTATTGGATGTGTTGCGCGATGCTTGTTGGCGGCGGAGTGGATGAACTCTCTCTGGCGTTTGTTGCTCCGCCGCATTAAACCGCTTCGTCCGGCGCCCGTTTCCCGCCAATTCGGCTCCCGAACGTCCGCCGTCGGCACCGACCGCGTCCGCCCGGGCGCCGCCGTGACCCCGAGTTCGCGACACGAAGGGTGGGAGCGATCCCGCAGAGCGGCGAGGGAACGTCTCGTTATTAACCAGAGATGAAAAACGAGCGGCACGCCGTCCAGTGCGACCTGCCGATGAGTCGCGGAGCGCCTCCGTGCACCCGTCAGCACCAACAGTCAAATAAATGTATTTCACTGTGAGAGAATGTGTAAAGCGAATGCTTTTTTTTTTCCCACGGCGGGGCTGCGGGGCTGCGGGGACTGCGGGCCGAGGTTCCCGGGTCCATTTTCACCCATTACATTCCTCCAGAGCCGTTTTCTGGCAGACGCATCTCCCCGAAAAAACGGGAGGGATGCGAGGCCTGAAAGTGCACACATCTAAATGTTGCATGTGTTGACGACTGCCAGGCTTTTTGCAACGTTGCTGCCCCCCCCACCCCCCCCGACCCACCCACCCCCTACCCCCCCAAAGTGCCGCTTTTACACCGATTATACTTTGGTTAACCGAATAATTCACGACGAACATGGTTCATGTAAGGACATTCGTTTATGAAAATGTTCGTGTTCTGAAGTTTCTACTCCAGTAGGAGAAACACTGAAAATAATGTACCTGTGACGCACCATTAATACGAATTCTGTCTTTGGATTCACGTCAATTTATAAAAAAAATTGTTAATTTTTTTCTTTCAAGTAACTACCATGTGTCGCTGCAAATTTTATTTGCTGGAAAATTGTAAAAAAAAGTCATAAAGGTGACAGACCCCCTGGTCCACCCACTCACGCGTATGCAGAAGAAGTATTTGCTAAGACCGTGGACGATACGCGCAGCAGCAGCGTTTCCGAAAAGTTGCGTTTTCCCGTTTCCACGGAGACTAAGTGTTTTCAAAAAGACGCGTTTCCATGGACCGTGAGCGCCGGTCGTCGTGTAAATAAACGCAACAGATGTTTTGGTTTTTCACAAGAAGACATGGTCAATTTAAACGGGGCTTCAATGGTTTTGGAAAAAACATCCACATGTCCTCTCAGTAAACGCGGCGGATTGTCTTTTTCCCAGCTTCGTAGCGGCTCCATGCAGTTTGCAATCAAAGGAAACGCTTTTACACCTCTTTCAATTCTCACATCAGAGCGTCCTTCCAGCTGTCGGCCCGCTCTGCTCCCGGCGCCGATTAAAGCCGACAAGCCTGACGGCGTCAATAATTCTGAAATCTAATGCGACACATAAATATTGAAAACCGCATTAGCAATAACTGAGACTTCCATTGTCAGAAATAATAACGATAAAATCTGGAAATAGCTGCCGACGCGAGACGCCGGGACTGGCTTTGAAATCAATTACTCAGCGGCAGATAAGATCTCACCGACAGGCGGGGAGTGCAGTCACATGCCCGATCGCCGATATCGCCGCGTGAAAAATCCAATGAGCAGCAAAACAAACACAAATTGAAGATGTCTTTTACTTTTAATAAGTGTAATTCTGCTTTTTTGCGACTCTCCCCAAGTCTCATCAAAGAGACAAATAAGCACATTTTCAGAGTATTAGCTCGGCTCTAATCCCTCCGGATAATTACCTTCTGGTGTAGCTTCCTGGGGACGCTCATCACATCACACACTTCGGATCAGCTGTAATTCACCAGCATAAATAAGCTCCGGGGAACATCCAGTGCGGAATCGCAGCTCCGTCTCCATTAAGAACAGACAGGAGGCAGAAAAAGATCACATCCTCTCAAGTTTTCGCCCACGCGGTGTCCGGTGGATTCTGCTCGAACGTGGAGACACCTTTCTTATTTTTTCCAACAGCTGCCAGAGATCAAACACTCCGGTGGTAAGACGTTCATGTAAAACCTGTAAGGATAATCTCATCCCACTCCCCCACCCCTACACACCTTTCGCACCAGAACGTTTTTCAAAAAAGCACATCGGCCCAAAAACGTCTGCTTCAAAACGGAGTTCAGTCAACGTTAGTTGGAGCAACAGTTTAGGTTTTATGATGCGATTACAGCGGGTGAATGTAAGTGGATGAATTAGATGGATGGATGGATGGATGGATGGATGGATGGATGGATGGATTAAAGGGTGATTCTGTGACAATTTTTTTCATCCTTAGGCCACGTTTAAATGTTTTCAAGCAAGAACGGAAAACCTTTGTCACGTTTTTGCCGTCCGTTAACACGAGAACGGCGCTCCGAGCCACTGAAAACGTAGGTTTTCGAAAAGGGCTACCAAGGTGGAACTTTTTGAAAAAGCTCCGATTCCATGTCCATGTTAATGGGGGGGGGGGGGGGGGGGAACAACTTTTTGAGAATGCATCTTCTTGAAAACGCGATGCCTCTGTCTCCTTGGAAACGGCAAAAAAAGCAAACTTTATGAAAAGGCTCTAACTCTGTCTCCATGGAAACGGGGGGAAACGCAACTTTTGGAAAACGCTCCAGCTGTCTCTGCGGCAACAAGAAAAAAAACGCAACTTCATGAAAATGCCATAGGTCCGTCTCCATAGTAACGGTGGGGGAAATGCTACTTTTTGAAAGTGCGTTGTCGCTGTTTCCATGGACACAGGGGGAAAACGCAACTTACTAAAAATGCTCCATGGAAACGGGGGGGGGGGGGGTCGGACGCAACTCTTTCTGATATATTGTCACTGCACATGCAAACCATGGCCGAAGTAAATAGACTCGAAGTCTGGTTCTGCTGGTTTCTTCCCGTTAAAAACGAGTTTTTCTCTCCACCTTCTCCTCTGCCTGCTCTTATGAAATTGTTGCTTTTTGTCTGTAAAAGTGCCTGGAAATGTCTGCGATGTATTTGGTGCTATTGAAGATAAATCTAACGCACTTCAGTGAAAAGCTGTTTTTTTGCTCTTGTTGTGTATAGAAAAACTCAAATGACTTTGCTTGTTGCCTTCATGCTGAAAATTGCAGCAAAAACGGTTCAACATGGCAACCTATTGTCGTTGATAGTTTAAGAATGTGTGATGACTTCTTGTATTTTAATCTAAGAAAACGCCTCTACCATTATTTTCAACGTCAAAGTCGATATAACAGATTGTTTTGAAAAGGATGATGAATAAAATGAAGGCCAGATAATCATATTCTTTAGCTGTTAAGCTTTTTATTTTTCCAGACTGAGTCAGTGTTTTTTTGGTTGTTTTTTTTGGGTGTTTTCACTTTGCCTCTTGCATCCTGTCCTCTGGATAAATGTAGAGCACAGAGTGGGAGGCCGCCTTTGTTTTGATTCCGATTCGTCACTTCATGCTGTGCCTGCAGGGGGTGCTATTTTACATAAATCTTACATAAGCTACCTCTAAGCTTGGAAAAGCGCAATTCTTGGGGATTTCTTCCAGCTACAAAACATCAGATGAGAGCGGCGGGACTTATCCTCTGGAGAAAGGCAGCTTTAATGTAACTGGAAATGTGTTTTTCAATTTTCCGTCAGCAGCCTCTGTTTGGCATCCGGCACCTTCCCGGAGCTCATACATTCACTGTATAAGTTTGCTTGCTTCGAGGGTGCTTCAAAGGTTGATTTTATTTTATTATTTTTTCCTTTTTCTTGAGGTGATCTGCTCGGGCACCCGGAGGAGCCCTCCGAGGCCTCTCTCCAGTTGTTTGAAGAACACTTTGCCTTTCGCCTTACCTTTCCACTCACATTAACTTTTACTACGTCTCCAATAGGCATCGGAAATACTTTTTAAATCTATAAAGCGCGTCTTTACTTCGCTTTTTAAACACTTGCTCATATGGATGCACCAATGCTACTGCTTTTTAAAAGGGCGAGTACTAACCTTTAGCTATTTGTCGATATCGAGTACCGATAAGAGTACTTATTAAACGACATAAAGTCTAAATTTACCCTCTATATGCAAACGATAATCAAAAGCGATTTGTTGCTGCAAACCATCTCCAGCAGCCTTGAAGGCTCCAGTATAACTGTAATCATGTTTAGCATGTAGCATCGCTGGTGTGTGAGCGAGGCCTATTTAGCATGTGGCATGTAGCACGGCTCGACATTATATGATATATAATTCCTCGGCACCCTGGAAAGGAAACTCCGCTAAATTCCTCCTCTCTGCTCCAGCATTCGAACGCAGCAGAATGAGTCAGAAAACTACGAACCAGTCAGAGGTCGCTTTTCAAAAGGTCTAGACCACATGGTTACCAATGGACCAATCGCTTTGCTCGTTACGGGGCGTAATACAAAAACCTGAAAGTCAGTTGCGAGTTGTGTACTCGAGCCGATAATTCGCTATATTCTGTAGAAAAAAAAGATGGATTTAGACAAAATCAGACAAATATTTTAGAAGCTTTGAGCAACGCGCTATATTTTCCGCCGGCTTTTCCCCGAAAAATGACCGTCCGACGGCTGGACGGCTCGCTGCTTAAAGCCGATGCCACCGAATACTCGCCGGGTTTTATCAGGGGATCTGTAACGAGTACTCTGTGCAGTATCGGTATATCCCTACGGGGTGACGTACGCTACTTCCACAGATCCTTTCTCTGTGGTTTCATGTTGCTCATCAGCTTTACAAAAGACACGCGGACCGGCACCACAGGCTTTGTAGCCGGGCTTTGTGTGTCTTCTGACAACACTACAAACCACTCTAATGTTCAGCTGTTCACGCCCCGCACAAATGATCAATATGTCGTCATGGGCAACAGCGGGCCTTTGATGGCAGCACAATATTTGTGCTCATGCCTGGTGTAGCGGCTCTGTCGTCTCTCTGTGCCGCTCAGACAAGAATACACCACAGAATCACATGTAAACACACGCCATCAACCCTTCACTTTATTCTTCGGCCATGTAAATGAATCAATTAGCGCCGCCAAATGTATTTTTTTTTTTTTCCTCCTTCACAGAGCCTCTCAGAAATCCAAAATGAAGACGTCGAATCTTGATTAGGATTTCACTTCCAGCCTCTCCGTTGATTAGGCTGATTAGCCGCACTTGATATGTACAGTTCTAATTATGCTACGATTCTTTTTGAGTTTTTTGGAGAGGGGGGGGGGACAGAAAAAGGAAAGAATTTGTAATGAAGCACAGCAAGACTTCGATGTTCAGAGTACGACTTGATCGACAGGCGCAATGTGATTGCTCAAACTTAATGACAAATATTGAGGCGGAACCTTTGAAAAAAATGATTTACTGTTTATTCTCTGGAGAAAATGCCCCAATTTTATAAACTAAAACCATATTTAAATGTTAAAGTGTCAATTGTGGTTTTTAAAGAACTCTGTGAATAATAAAAAAAAAAAAAAATCCACCATATGTCATGTAAGCTCCGTTAAACTGTTCAGCTTTGCTCAAAAAATAAAACGACATCATTTTCAGCAATTCAACGATGCGCTTCCTCTTGGGGCCTTGCAGTGACCTGCAGTTGAGGTCAACCGGTGAGTTACGTTGAAGTGAGACTTCCATATGAAGATTTTCTGAAACTACTATCAATTTCAGCCAAATCCTCTAACGGTTTAACAAGTTTCAGCTTGTTCGCCGGGTCATTTTAGCGTGATGGAGAGGAGTCGCCTCGCTGTCCGTCTCGCACTGGATCAGAGACACGATGAGCCGTTTAAATCTAGAAAAGATCCATTTCACCACTTGAGGATCTGAAAATAAGGTGTTTTAGAGTTTGGCGCTGCTTCCCGGATTACAGTTATCTCTGAGCATCATCCTCCAGTCTCTTTTTTTTTTATTCTGCCTTATTTTATTTCATCAGTGGATTTACTATCTCCCAAATGATTTCCCCGTCAGTTTTGACACTTTAAAAGTTATTTATTATTTGTTTACCTCACTATTTAGCTTTAAGGACACTTTCGAGGATGCTTGACTTAATCCCTTACTATTGCATCTTATTTTGAAAAGAGAGAGATAATAGTTCACTATTCACATGAAGAAACGAAAACGCATAACCGTTTATCTCAAGATATATGGATGTCCTGTCTTCTGTCTGTTTTTGTAGTTGTTTTCCGTTTATGTGTCTTGTTATGGGGAACGTTCTGAAGGGAGAAAACTAAATGTTTCATTGTTTTTCCTCCAATACTGCTCATTTTCAATAAAAAGACCTTGATAAATAATTTAAAAAAAAATTCTTAAAGTAAGTAAAATGTGATTTTATGGCCGTTTGACATTGTATCCACCAGAGAATCAACAAGCTGGACAAAACACCAAGACGAAGAGGACAGTTTTAGAGAAATCCATGGTAACGATGGTAAGAAGTCGGACTAGTTTGTATTGAGAAAGACAAATTGTTTTGTTTCCCAGCTTAAATATGATAATGTGAGCATGAAACAAACTCCAGAAAAATGTTTGATCAAAGTGCCGTTTAAAAAAAGAAAAAAAGGAAAACACTCTTGTTCTGCATCCGCTGCTGGTGCAGCGAGTTCGCCGTTATCTGTGTTTTGATTGAGGAGATTCCAGTGACATTCCCATCGGCAGCGCAGAGTCAACAGCAGAAAGGGAATTCATTAATTGTGGGGATTTTACGACTTAAAAGAAAAGAACCATGGGAGCGGATGACAAGCACATATAAGCTTTTTACATATCTCGGATCTTTACGTATACCTCTGGAGACTTACTCCTTTTATTTGGAGCAGAAGCGGAGTGAATGAACGGCTTCCAGTCGGCGCCATACGTCCTCCGCATGTCGGCGTGGGGGCCGACTCCATCGCTGCCAATCTATTAATTGTCAGAGTTAAAATTATACGCCGAGGAAACGCAGCTCACCCTGGGGTCACGTTTAGACGGGGAAACATATTTCATGAGGGTTGAGGGGAGGAGGAGGAGGAGGAGGAAGAGGAGGTGCGACCATCAGCAGAAAGCTGGCTTGACTGGATATCCTCCGACTGTTTCCTCGTGAAGAACCGCGCAATACGAAGTCCCCACGAAGCCTTCTGATGCGCTCGGGAGGAAATGAAATGAGTTCATTCAAATTCGGAGATAGACGGATGGATGCTGTCAGAGGTGGACACAGAAGATCACTCGCCACCGGCGATAAGGAGAAACTCAATAATGCTGCTATTATCCTTTAAGCTGATTACCAGCCGCTATGAGACGGGCTGACCTAATCTGACACAAGAGACTGCTCATGTTTACTTGGGAGGATGAGAAAAGTCACGGGCGCGAGTCACGTCTTCACCGGATCCGCCGGCGAGAGGAACCCCGGGTCTTTTGATTGTCTGTTTCGTTTCCTCCGGCTCGCGTCCAGCCCACCGCCGTTACCCTTTGACAGCACCGCCTGTGACACGAGCCCGACAGGAGAATTGACCTCGTTTTGATCAGTGAGGAAAGGAAACGTTCCCCAAATTTGAGAGGAATGACATGAAGCCTGCCACGCGGAGGATCTCGGTGGTGGGAGTCTCACACAGAGGTGAATCGCAGGTAAAGAGGCACTGGGAAAAGAAACAAGACTGCAGGTTCTACTGCTGTTGTCCTCAAAGTCTAACGCGAATCTCTGGGTGGATGAGCTTCGATACGCGGTCGGGTTCCGTTTGACATTCTCTTGTTGACATATCCCATAATAACCAGCGGGCTAAAACTAACGGATGAAACGTTACTAGGAAAATTGCAAATGAGACATTAATCGGAATGCATCAGGCAACATACAGACGTATGTGTGTAGAAACGTCGTTGACGACCGGGTTCACTCCCGTTGAGGAATAAAATAACAATAAATGACCAAATTTAGACATTTTCATTTGGTTTAGTTTGTTTTGATTCCCCTGCATTAAGAAATGAGCTCCACAAGGCCGACACATAGGTAGTCACATTCGCTGACATGCCGGGCACTCAATCCATCCAACGGCAGCAGGTTCAGTATCTTACTCCAGGACTCTTGACACATGGACAGACACGGAATTGAACCCGCCACCCTCCTATTGAGAGATGAGCCACTCTACCAACTGAGACATTGACGCTGCCCCACGTGGTCGGACTCCTGTGCTGCCGGATTTCTCCAGTAATTTGCCACAACTACGACAGCGCAGCAATGGTGTTGTAAAGAGCCAACCCAGGCTCTCGGTTCTGAGGTCGCAGACCTTTACTCCTGTTCGATATCAACGAACTAAGACGATAAAATGGAGTGAATCACAGGGAAGGTGTGGATTGTTTGCGATTGAAACGCTTTCAAATCAATTTCTTCAGAAGAGTGTGAGATGGTTTCAAGACATTTTCACTCACGACCAGACTATTTCTCAAGGCCTTCCTACTCTGTTAACCCTCACCAATGTTTTGCAATGTTATCGAAACTCCTTTCGCAAATTCTCTCCATATTTCGTGCAAACAGGGCCAAGTTTGTATGATAAAAGAGATTTTAGGACGATTACTACAACTGAGTGTCAAACACCCCTAATACACCCCAAGTGAGTTTTGGCTTCAGGGGCTTTATGTTTGACACCCCTGACGTATATTCATCGTCATAACATGACGTGCTACTGAGAGTTTGCCGTCTTCTGTTCGTGCATCTGTCAGGTAAGGATTACAAGGACCAGGGTTTACATGCGAGAGTGGATTGTTGGTGGAAGGTGCAAGAGAAAACCCAGGTAGCGGGTTCAAACCAGGGACCCTGGAGCTGTGAGGTAACCGGTCCACACCGCGCCTCCACTCGGACTCCTCTCATATATTTTAGGTGTGGTAACGTGGTGAGTTGGTGACATTGTCCTTGCTGTGTGTCCCTGTTTTTTTGTAAGCTTTGTATTTCTGAGGCGAACAGGCCGTTCTATCACCTGTTTTTGTTTTTTTTTATCCACTCAGTCATTACATCCACTTCAAATTCACTCCCAAACATGCATTGTGTAACCGTGTTGTAAAACCACATCTATTAATTCATGAGGAGATAAAGCACTCAGAATCAATGCCTTCTTTATAATCACCTCCTAAATCCCATTTTTATGGTCTCTGGGCTTTATGTGATGTCATTACCTTTATTATCCCTTGTGCTTTTATGGCCAGCTTTTTATTTATTAATTTCATTATTTAGCCTTTCAATTTTTTTGTGGTTGCTATCTTTTTTTTTTTTTGTAACTTTGTTCTGAACATTTTCTCCGTCCTGCTGCGCTTTTGGCTTCTCCTCGCGTCTGACGGTCGCTTTAATCAAATTTTGGTTCGTCGTGTTTCAATTTAAAGTGAGAATTCGCCATTTCTCACTTTAGATTGCTTTGACAAGGACACAAGAGTATAAGTAAGAGTATCAGTAGAGGTAACATGAGCAGCAGAAGTAGAAATAGTGAAAGTGGCAGTAACGGTAGAAATAGTAGTCATGGTATTCATAACTATAGTAATAGTCCTTGCAGTATTTGGACCCATTACATGGACAATAACAACAATGACGGCCTCCAGTGTGTCCGAGTACTCCCATTGCTAATGTTTATGGCGTATTGCTCTCTATGCACATATGTGTGTGTGGTTTCATTTAAAAAAAACAAGAGCGCCAACTTGTGGCCTGGCATACCAACTACGTCGTTTTCTAACCCCCTGACCCGATCTGGTCAATACAGTGGCTTGCAAAAGCCTTTATACCCCTTGAACTTTTTCCACATCTTGTCACATCAATTGCACAAATATAAATGTACCTCAGCAGCCAATGCAGTAGTGGTACTTTTCTTTCTCTGCTCGCTGTTGGGTTTCTGCCCCGGGATCTTCTAAATGGTCATTGCCGCCATGTGGTAATGTCACTTTCCCCTTTTCCTCTCACCGAGGCATTGCTGTGCGCCACATACTAATTAATTCCTGTCACCTTTACTTTCACTGATGGGAATGGCTGCAGCGGAAATGCTCTGCATCCTGCATTTATCAAAACTAACTCCCCCAAAAAAACAAAAGGGAAAGTCTTGAGTTTGCATGGACAGCAAATTAATTACGTGAGCAGGAACAACTCTAAATAAAACATGAGAGTACGTCCAAACACCCTGGAAGTCTATAAAGACTTTCAAGTAAAGGTAGTAGGTAGTATCTGGGAATTTACAGTAATTTCACAACACCTCTTTAGTAGGCATTAAATCATTTTAATTACAGACGGCAAACCGCTTTTATTTACATTCTTTAACGTCTCGTGATATATTTAAATTACGCCTCCATAAAAGTGTATTAGTGGTGCTAAATGCTACAATTAATCCTGTGGCCGTGCATATCTTAAATATAAAATATGTTTCTTTAACTGCGTCAGACGGAAGGAAGAAAAGTTGCTCATTAGTGGCGCCCAAAAACATGACGGGAGCCGTAATCGCAGTCTGATGGTGGCGGCGGTGGGGGTGATGATGGAGGTGTGTGTGTGATGGTGGCGGCGGTGGGGGTGATGATGGAGGTGTGTGTGTGTGTGTGTGTGGGGGGGGGGGGGGGGGGGGGGGGGTCCTCTGAGATGAATGACTGTGCAGAAAGCAGCACACCGGGGGAAGCAGGGAGGCCAGCAGCAGTATTAACATCTGCGGCACTCGCTGTTCTCCTGGCTTCCCATCGCTGGATGTACCGGCTCATTTGCATGTGAGCGAGGTTTCTGGGCCGTGCGGTCAGGTACCGAGTCTTACACACACACACACACACACACACACACACACACACACACTCTAAAAATAGTCCATCTTAATTATGCAGGAAGATGCACTCGGTTTTTCTCCAAATGATCTTGGGTGAAGTTTTCTTTTTCTTTTTTTTTTTTTTCGATTTTCGGTGGAAATCCCAAAAGGTTTCCGAGACTGGCAAAGCTTCACCTTCACCTCGAGAACGCAGGAGGAAATTTCAGGAGAGGAAAATCACTTTCTTATTTGGGCCGGATTACCTCCTCAAAGTCAAACAAAGACGAAACCACCGGAGAGATAGAAAGACAAAAAACTGTAGCTAATTGGTTTTCTGACAAAAAAAACCCCAAACTAACAGATAAAGTAATGGTCGTACGACCATAATGCACATGGGTCATAGACCGTCTAGGGCCTAATTCACTGAGATCCTTGATAGAAGAACAAGTTTTGCAGGCGATTTACGAAGGAGCCGGTATCTTAAAGTACGCAAACCAAAGTCCTCTTGGGAGCCAGGCTGAGGAAACGTCCCTCGACAAAACAAACAACGAAAGCACAGACAGCCACTGATCACACCGCGCGTTAATCCACTAGTCCCGGAGCCCTGGTACTCCATATTCATGAAGGCAAACGCACTAAATCGATAATGCGTGTTAATTTGCGCACTCAATCCTCAGTACTGCCCATTAGTGGATCAGCTTCCACGCGTGTGCGTGCAACGCCGCGCCTGTGTCTGTCTATGGGCTTTAACCGATCGGGAGCTTTTAATGAGGAGATCTCGGAAATCTATGCAAACAACTGCTGATTAGACTCAGAATGTTTCACGTGTGACAGCCGAAGCGAAGTGCCGACAACTCCGTCGACGACACATTGATTGCAATCAACGTTAAAAGCGCGTTAGCTGCCACGCCGTGCAATCTGGAAATTTGAAAAGCACAAGGGGTACAACGACATCGTTTTCAGTGTTTCAGCAAAGAGCTGAACGGACATAGTTTTATAAACGTGAAATGAAACAAGCAGATTGTTTAATACATAATACACACTTTAATCGCGCACGGATAACAACGCTGCCATATGCATTGTGCATCACGAGACGAGCGAATGCACTTAAACAGGAATCAAAGCGCCGGTCTAGAAGGCGCTTGTCTACAGGGAAGACGCTCGGCGTGGAAATCTCTTACGGGAGATAAGCCGTGACAGGAGGGATCACGGCTCAAACGTAACCTTTGAGTTTGTTCAGATTTAAAGAGCTCACATGGAAGGAACTGAGGTTTTTCTTGTTGTAATGTGACAGCAAAGCCGAGTCAATACTGCGTGAAGCCATTGAAGCGCTCAGCTCGCGGAGAAACACAGCGTGTATCAAGAGTCATGCTTGGAAATGTACTTTTTCTCTTTGTGTTTTGTTACAAAAGATATTTACACTTTAACGCAAATGGCCTTTTTTTGGGACTGCCCGCCTGTCCTTGTCTCATTAGTCCTTGAAGCAGGGGTGTCAAACATCAGGCTGCAATCCGGACAAACCACCAAGCACAATGTAAATATTTTAAAGTAAACATAGTTTTTTTGAACAGATTTCTTAAGAGTAGCAGAGATTACTAGATTGTTTGGTTTTGCATAAATATAGACTTTGCTTTATATACACACACACACACACACACACACACACACACACACACACACACATATATATATTAATTCACTTCAGGCGTGTGGAAAATTTGACATTTCAAACATTTTGAGATCATATATGTAACTGATAACCCCACACACACACACACACACACACACACACACACACACACACACACACACACACACACACACACACACACACAAGATGAAATTCAGCCGATTGTGGCCCCTGAACTTTGGTTTGACACCAAAACATCATGATTTTGGTTCCTAATAGGACAAATACCCAAAACCCAAAACACTAAGAGTTTTAGGTAAATAAAATCGAAAAACGCATGTTTAATGTTTTTTTTTGGGGGGGGGGTTTCACACTGATGCGTTGACAAAAATCCAATGAAGTCAAAGCAGTGCTAATTGACTTTACAGGGGGAAAAAAATCCATATGATTCCCTCATGTGTTCATTAGGCCTGCAGTCAGCAGCTGGCATGCTTCGCTTTGCATAATGGCTGCGAACAGGCGGGAACAGCTTGACCGGCGCGGCCCAAAGGTAACGAAACCAACACCTCCAAAGTTCACTCTTTAACAAATCATGCCCCATTTACTCCGAATCCTGAACGAGTGAATCTCCACTCATAAAAGGTTGGAGGCATTTCTTCCCTCAGGAGAGGGAATATTGGCCACCACACATTTTCACAAGCGAACAAACCTTTAATTGGCTAATTATTCAAATCACAGTTAAAGCCCGTCTCCGGCGGCACACGCACAAATAACGCCGTCAACTGGAGCCGCTCGGTTCAGCAATGCCGTGGAATATGAAGGAGCGCTAAACGAGGACGCAAAATGTGAGCGACACCAATCAGCCGTAACAATTCAGTCGTGCGGCGAGGAGATACCGAGCGGGTGACCTTGGATCACTGCGTCATGTGTGGACGGCGTAATGGCCTCTCGGTCATTGGTAGGAAAGCGACTGAATAAATAAGCATCTAAATGAATGATTAGATGCGGAGGGATGCCGAGTCAGCAGACAGGGCTGAACGGGAAGGGGGGAAGTAAACCGCCAACAGTTTGTACGTATGAACGGAAGTGATATTCCTCTTGGAAGTGCTGCAACGTGGCGCCAGGCGGGATGGGGGGGGGCACGGGAAGACAAATGGCTCCAAGGCGTCCTGAAGGAAAATCTGTTTCCTTCCTGAGCGAAACCCAATTTCAAAAAGAAACCAGACTTCAGCTCTGCAGCGAACCGAACGCAAGCGAACCAAACGGCCATCTGCCGAGACGAAGGGTGCGTTGATCTCACGTGGAAACGCTAAATGTTCGTTGTGTTTTGGGCGTTTGCATGACAGCGGTGCTCGGACCCAAAGAAGGTGCATGTTTCTGGAAACGGCTCACAAGTTAAAAACTTTTCTCAGGTTGGGGTTAGACGGGCGAAAACGACACTTTCTGAGGACGCTCGGCATCCGTCTTCTTGTAGCAGGAAGAAACGCTGCTGCGACTGCAGAAAATAGTTCTTCTCCCGGAAGAACTCGGCAGTTTTATAGTTGAACGTCACCCGGAACAGAAATCCAACTTGGTCGTCTGTTCATACGAATGTCTATGTATTCAGTATCGTTCATAAACTGGTCCACCATAGTTGCAACATTGCAGAAGTCAGAGTTACAATTATACAGAAATGAGGGAAAAAATGTCCAACAATCAGTCCTTCATAAACCTCCTCCAAAGCTCCTAAGACATCTGTCCAATAAGTGAACAGATGCTGCCTTTCATTCACGAGGACATCCTGTATGGGCAGTCCCACAGGGTAACTGATTCCAGGTTAAATCACTCAACTTTAGGCTCCGTTTACACGTTCCAAGCAACGAAAACACAAAGTCGGGACCAAAGAAAACGGACTTCGTCCCGGGCCTCGGCACAAACCCCCGTCCATCCACAAAGGAACGAGACAATTCCAGCGCTCGGCAAGGAAACTAATCGGAAAAGGTCGCGGCTGTTATCAAAGAGAATTCTGCACAGCGTTCATCATTACACAACCGTCGGGTTTTCATCCCTTCCACTTTTTTTTTTTTTTTAATTCACGCTCAGAAATGAGCTCCTTCTCATCTCTCCACCTTCGCCCGTCTCTCCGGCACATCCAAACCCAAACGGAGAAAATCAAGTTTGATTTAAAAGGGTTTTTATTTCTGCCTCCGAGGCAATAAAAACTCGAAAATTAGAAGGAGGCTGATATATGTGCTATATCCATGCAAAAGGCGGCCAGATGTACTTCCAATATTCATTACAGAACTGAACTGGAGAGAGTAATTATTCAGAACCATTACAAGCGTTCTGATGAAGTTTAAAGCTCTTTATTTGGGATGAAGTGAGTGACCAACCAGAATTTCAAAGATGGCTTGTACAGAACTGTCTAAAGTTTTGTGGTTCTAAGGGCATATTGGAGAAATACACTTTTACATGAGAATGTTTTCAACGGGGTCGTCCATTGGGGATGCGAATTCACATCGAAGCCGTTCAGCGTGTTCGTTTATAGGACAACGCTGATTGGTGTCTCTGCAAACGCAATTTTTTGAAAACAATCCGACTTGGTCTCCGTGGAAACGGGGAAAAGGCACCTTTCCGAAAACACTGCGGCACCATCTCGGAGTAAACAGAGAGGAAACACAACTTTTAGAATATTCTCCGACTCCGTCTTTATGTAAATGGCGGGGGGGAAATGCAACTTTTTGAAAATGCTCCAACTCTATCTCCATGGAAACAGCGGGGGGGGGGGGGGGGGGGGGGGGATTTTGTTATGGTTTTCCAACAGTCACAATCGTCCCCAGACCTGGAATGACGCCCCAGAACTGAAGAAAGTCTGTCCTCTCTCTCCCTGGCTTGTTTCAGTTTTTAAAAAGTGTGTTGTTGCTTCAACCAGCCAATCAGAAATCAAACCCTATATAGTGTCATCAGGGGTTTAGCCAATCCCAATCAAGGTAGGCCCTCCCTTTGACTCCTCCCACAATTAGGCAGCTCTGCTCTGGCACATGGCACCACCAGAGGAAGTACTTCCTCCTCTTCCCAAGATGGGCATGTGTGGGCGGAGCCAGTCCAGCTCACACAGACACAGCAGATTCTGAATGCAGCTCCTATGAGCCAATATTCAAATGGAGGAAAATCAAGGAGAAGCTGGAAACTTGGAATACAAGGTTTCTGGACCAACGAGACCATGTGGACGAGACAATGCTGTATAATAGGGGAACTTTAATGTTTATAGCGTATTGTTCTCTTTCCGTGTGGTTTCATTACAAAAACAAAAAACAGCAACAACGATGCAAATGGGGCCACAGTCAATTCTGCTCCCTGTTGCTATATATTTGGAGGTGTAGCTTCCTGCTAAATGTAGACACCTTTAAGAAACCGACGGTTCAACCTTCAAGTTCAGTTCTGGGTTCTGTGATGTTTTGAGTGACGTTTGCAAATTATCCCCGTGTGTGCAGGATCCATCAAAGTACTGCGATTCCTTTCTCCATGGGTTATTTTGTTGACTCTAAATTGCATGTAGGTGTGAGTGATTGTGTGTCTCTGTGATAGATTGCCAACCTGTCCGGTCGGTACTCCACTCCGCTCAACCTTCACTCAGATGAGGCAGGTGAATGAAAGGATGGACACTTGGTTTCATGTTTTCATTTTGGAGAGCGAAACAAGAAAATCCATTTCATCTCAGTACTTAAGAGGCAAAAATCAACTTGTCTTGTTTTAGCAATGCATTATATTACCTGCCAATAGTATATGGTATTGGCAGGTGCATTTCATAGTAACACAAAAATAAAATAAACCCAAACTGGACTTTATGCTGATGTAAAAAGACGTCTGGGTGTTTGAGTCGGGAACATTTTTTCCATTCTGGACATTAAACAAAAGAAAATCTGTGGAAAATGAAGCCCCATGACTTCAGTTATAGAAATCTGGACTAAAGATCAGGACCATGAAGGTCCGGTTGATTATAAATACAAAGTTCGACACTTGCAGTGCTCATAATAGTTATTATTTCACTGTATGGCAGTTAAATTGCACAAATCATTAAATATGACCAACACATCTGGGCTCAGCCGTGAAAGAACAAACCCCAGAGAGCAAGAGAAAACAAGAAAATAAAACTCTGGCGAAGCGAGTAATAGTTAAATCAACGTTAATTATTAACGTTAACTTCGCAGGCTCATATTGCTCGTGTTACGATTGTGTTCAGAGTGTGTGTGTGTGTGTGTGTGTGTGTGTGTGTGTGTGTGTGTGTGTGTTGCCATTGCAAAACACAGTGTAGTTTATGCTTCTATGAAAAATGCCGCGGTATTTTCAACTCTCTGACGCTCCCAAAAAAAGATTTATACAAATGCGCTGTCAAATATGAGGTCATTTCAAAATAATTGCAATTTATGACGAAATTGTCATTTTTCTACCACAAATTTTTTGTCTCATTCGTTTAGCGCGTGAACATAAAGCACCCACAAAGCTGTAGTGTTTACACCTAAAGGTCTTTTAGGACAACACATCTGTTGGAGCCTTCAGCTGTATCATGTCTTTAAAAATGTTTTCAAGCGAAAACACAAAACTTTTGTGTTTTGAGTGTCATCATTGCTCTTTGCCACTGAAAGCACAACTTTTTGAAAATGATCCGGCTCCATCGTCATGGGACTCGGTGGTTTTACAGTTGAGAGTCACTCGTAATAGCGATCTGACTTCGTGTGTGTAGTTTAATTACAAAATTAAACAACCGCACCCACTAGTGGCCCAACATGAAAACTACATCCTTTTCAAAACTTTGCATGAGAAATGAAACTTTTTGTAAACAAATGCGTTTTCCCTTGGAACATGTAAACGGGGCCTAAAGTTGATCGATCGGACATGTAATCAGATCGTCTAATCTAGAGATGCACCGATCCACGTTTTTTCACTTCCGATCCGATCACGATACATAAAATTTGGATATCTGCCGATACCAATACTATTCCAATACCAGAGCTCCGTTTGCTTTAATATCATTATCATCATTGTTGTTGATTTTATATGAGGCTTTAATAAACTCCTGTCTACCGGCAAGTATGAAATTGAAGGTGTTTTAGTACACCAGTTTCTATCATGACTAGGTCAGTGTGATTGAGTATGAGGGGGAGGAGGAGTGTATGGCTAATATTGGAATATGTGATAAGGCAGCTAACTTCAGGGTAGTAATGTTTTTTTAAAATGCTGTACTGTTTATTTCGTAATGTGGTATGTTTCCTCGTGCCTTATGTCATATATGTATTTTAATGTGGTGTATTCTTTAGTGTGTTGTATGATCAGTAACTATGTACGTTTGTATCTGGTGTTGTGTTTGTACCCCCCTGGGACTGCAGATGGAATATAGCTCTGAGCTAAATCTGGCACATTTACAGGACTGTGCGTCCGTTCGTCAATATGCACTGTCCCATCCACATTTCTGTGTTGCTTTGCAGTGATTTGAGCATAAAATACGTCCAAACAGCGACATGTTGTCATGAAAAGTTGGATAGCACAGTGCTGCTACGTTAGCCTGCCAGCTAGCTGCAAACTGTGGAATGGATTTCCCGACTCATTCCTCCTTGTCTCATTGAGACCCGCCTCCCTTCAGGAAATCCAGTCCACAGTTTGCAGCCAGCGAGCAGAGCAGCAGGGAAACACTTGAGGAGTCATTTCAGCAACAGTAAAGCACAGACGAGGCTTCGTGGATCAGAAATCTCCGCAGGTTGGATCGTAATTTTCCTATCGATACCGAATCGTCTGGACCTTCTGAATAAAACATGTACTTCCAATATTTGGTAGTCTTATTGAAACTCTAAGTTTTATTCTCAAGAGGGAACCATTTCAGGCACACCTACAATAGAACAAAGGATTTGTTTCAGACGGACGATCATCCAGTTCCTGGACAGATCAAGAAGATCAATACCGTCAAGTCAAAGTGCCAAGAGGTGCAGGTTGAAACGCTGTTAGAGTGCCCTTATTGATTGTTTAAAATACCACCGGAACCAAACTGGGTCCTGTTGTGAAGCGTTCCAGACGATGGAGGAAGTGGAGGAAGACGCTTTTCCAAGTTGTGAATGTACAGAGAACACATGTTATAAACAATAACAATGGCGAGTCCACGGACATGTTTGTTTGGACAGACGACCAAGTTGGATTGTTATTAGGTGACTGTCAAAATAAAACTACCAAGTTCAATTGTTATTAGGTGACTGTCAAAATCAAACTACCAAGTGGGATTGTTATTAGGGTGACTGTCAAAATAAAACTATCAAGTTGAATTGTTATTAGGTGACTGTCAAAATAAAACTATCAAATTGGATTGTTATTATGGTGACTGTCTAAATAAAACTACCACGTAGTATTGTTATTGGGTGACTGTCAAAATAAAATTACCAAGCGTGATTGTTATCACGGTGACTGTCAAAATAAAACTACCAAGTTGAATTGTTATTACGGTGACTGTCAAAATAAAACTACCAAGTTGTATTGTTATTCCAGGTGACTCTCAACTAATAAATCTACCAAGCTGGACTCGGAGTCACGTCACTCTTTGTTGTGATTGTCCAGCTTCTCGCCCACGTGTAGAAGAACTATTTACAACGGCCGTGTGCAGAAACAGCGTTTCCCTTTCGCCAGTTTCCACGGAGACGGAGTCGGAGGGTTTTCAAAAAGTTGCATTTTCAGTGGCCTCGATCACCACTGTCGTGTCCCGACAGCAAAAACACAGCGAGAGTGAAGTGGCATCCTGGTTTTATTCATAAAACGACCTGTCTCAATCTCACATCAAAAACAGACTCGTCTCTGAACCACTTCTGAGTCCGAGATGTGTTTCTTCAGAAGAGTTCTTGTCTCGACAAAGGGAGTGATAACTACATCTGTCACTAAACCTCTGGTTGCAATGCCAAGAGAGAAAAACAACAACAAACCTTGTTCTCTTGCTTTCGGTCACTTACACACAATTGACTCGCCAATCAGGACAAATCCACCGCTTCCACTGGCACAGCCTTCACGGCTGAAAGGTTCCTCAGACTTTGGTTTCTCTATTTACACCATTAATGGGCACTCCGAAGTGCCATAGAGAAGCAGAACTCATCCAAACACTTGTACACAGGGCTTACAAACAGCCTGGATTAATTAAACTCTTAATTATTAAAAGCCTGGATTTTTATTGTTGGTCCAGTTCTTTGCTTATTAACTCCATTGATTTCCTAACTGAAGACCACGTGCGTGTTCACCCCGTTTGTGAAGAGTTCTTCACTTTGCTGTTGACGTGAACTGAAACCAGGGGATGGAAAAACAAGGTGGAGGAGACGTGTTTGTCTTATCAGAGTGAATAAACTGCGCCCGGTCGACAGCAGCTCGGGTGGGATTTCAAACAATTTGGCACCTAATCACTGCAACACAAACCCACTGTGTCGTTTCATTGCATCTCTGGTACAGGTTCCTCACGCTCAAAAATCAAAATAGAATAGAATTGTCACGGTGCACGATACAGAAAGATCAAATCTGCAACTATAAGGAGAAAATCTATAAATATATATACAAGGGAGCCAATGGCAATATTAAATACGGTTTGTAGTAAAAACGATAAGCATATATATATATATATATATATATATATATATATATATATATATTAACTCCATTGATTAACTCCATTGATTGAGATATAGATATATATATATATATATATATATATATATATATATATATATATATACTTTTTCTGTAAGCTGTGAGCTATTAAGCTATGATTTGAACCTGCTGAAATGACATGATTTTGTCTGTGTGACTGATTTGAATATTGTGTAAATTGGGCATCCGTCCCTTTTGTATATTTTTATTGAGTTTGAAGAAAGGGTCACCCAAGTTTATCTTCTTTCGGCTCCTTTTCAATTATGGAAACAATCAATGGAAGGAAATCGGAGAAAAAGAAAATAACACGATTGAAATGAATGAAGAAAGAAGGAAAGAAATATTGTATAGATTTCTGCATGACCCCCCCCCAACCAGGGATCCATCCTTCTAACGCCCAACCGGAACAGTAGAAAGTCTCCACCTGAAACTGGATTCGCAGTTTTCTTCCAGTTAAAAGAGGGGGTTTTTTTCTGTCTTTCTCCCTCATGTGAAATCGCCGGCTTTCTTCTGTGAAAGTGTCTTGAAGCGACCGCGCCGTAGAGATAAAAAAAAAAAAAATGAATTGAACCTTAAACCAAGGCTCATGAGTTTTGACGATCCGCGGCCGTCCTCCGTTTTCCACGGAGGAATTTCCAACCTTCAGCTTACCAAGGTGCAGAGCGACAAAGTTACTGCCACTGGTTGGCTGGGCGATTGTTAATCGGGTAATCATATGTGCATCTTTGTCTGAACGCTGTCTTTGTTATTCATGTTTTTACCGCTGGCTGTGCCACAAATTGCCCCTTCAGAAATAAACGAAGCGCGCCCCGACCTTGGAACGTCGCTGCTGCATAAAACGCGGCTGATGCCATATTAGAAGTTCGGCGAGTTTCTGCAAAGTCTTTGCCAAAATTTGCACTATTTGCTTTAATAAGGGTACTTTTTTCGCAGTTATACAGAAATGCGAAACTCTTAAAAAAAAAAAAAAAGACTGAAATGATCTTATTCTACCAGAAACTCCGGCTCCCTACTCACTTACTTGAAGCTAATATTGATCTTGGAGCGAAAACGAAATAAGTGGGTTTAAAGGTTGAGAATTCTTCTCGCGTTTTCCAACTAAAACTGCAAGAAAATGAAGTGCCTCGACGCTCACTGGAAGCCTCACTCGTCTAATTCCTCGTCCGCCTCCCAACTCTAGTATTAAAAGGAGACGCTCGTTGTGGAGCTGAATGTGAAATTTGGCCCGTCGCGGGTTTTTTTCTTACTTGCACCGGCAAGTTAAGCGGAGAGGAGTATTTACATTCCCTCTCGCTCATTATTCCAGAAATGACCTCCGGAGCAAAATGAAGCTGTATTCTTGTAACTCCAGTCCAGTGGAGGAGAAGTCCTTTCTCTCTGAGCTCGGCTGCTGTTTTCCATCACATGTTTAATTAATGAAGTCTTATTAACGGCGGCTGCAGCGGAGCGCTAGTGGAAGTAATGATTCTGCTGTCAGTAATTAGAGAGCAGTGATAGGCCTGTTTATTATGATTAGTCTGTATATGGTGCTCATTTGCTATTTTCTGCTATTCCAGTCTGTCTCTGTCTTTCCCCCCCCCCCCCACACACACACACACACACACTCTGACATTTGCAACTTAGTGATGACTTATTGTTGCGGCTGCTGAGTCGTTCATTAAAGCCCGCGCTGAAAATAACTCCCTCTTTTCCTCCGGTTGGTAATGTATCTGTACAATGCACGCCGGCTGACATTGCGGGAACACGTGTTTCCAAAGGCGTGAAAAGAGAACGCGACCAAAAAAAAACGAAAATAATAATAAGCGAGAACAACAGAATCACGCCGCGCTTCGGATTTTACACTGTGAAACACGCTTCGCCCCGAGGCTGCCAACACAACCCGGCTCGCCAAGTGTCGCCTCCCTCCGTCAAAGACACAGCACATATTGTCTAAATCCACTTTGCATCTCCAATTCCCTCCATTGTGACGGCGGAACAAAGGGACGCCACATCGGGGGAACGAGTGCGAACTTTAAATGCCGGAGCAGCGTGACCAAACAAAGCTATTGACTTTGTGGTGCGAAGAGGGGGGGGGCTTTTGTCCTCATGAGCACGGCAATGGGAGGCACATCTTATCAGAGGGTTTTGTTTGTGCCGCACCTGCGTGGCCTCGACCGGAAATAAAAAAAAAAGGACAAAACATTCCCTTACTCTTCTGGGACTAGTTAGTCAAGACGAATGAGGATCGTCGGTGTGACGCCGCGCTGCTCGCAGTCGCAGGGAAACACCTCGGCTGGCTCCAAACGGATTCCTTCAAAGACTTCACACGCATTTTCTACATTTACTCATGTAGACGATGTCGACGTCTTCATTCTACTTGTGCAGTGCTCCGAGTTTCCCTTTCTTTGATCGCGTAGAAGCAGACAATTTTCCTCGTTTCTGCGTCTCCGATGTTTGGCTTGTTGCCACCAAGGTACGATCCGACGTTGAAATAACGGAGTGAGATAATGATTTAGGGCAGCGGCGCTACACCTGACCGGTGAAATATTTACAACATGCGTGGAAATGTGATTTGTTCCCGTCTTTTTTTCCTACGTGAATATTGCTCAGTGGAAGGGAGGCATCTTGCAGCCATTACATCAACTGCGGAGCAAAATTTCACACATTGTTTCTTTCTATATTGGCGATAAAAGCACATTGCATTCATTCTTGAGAATCTGGATGAAACTGATCTAGTTCAGGGGTGTCGATACAATACTGCGAGACATTTTCATCACGTATACTCTGCGCCACAACACAGAAAAACTTCAAATGTAAAGATTCTTACGGCGCAATTCCCAGATGAAATTGGGCTGTATGTGGACCCCGATGTGTTTGACACCCCTGATCTAGTTCAGATACAATTTTTTTTCGAAAAGATAAGCGAGAGCTGAAGCAGCGAGTCGGGTTACATCGATAAAAATGGATTTAATAAGAGCGTTTGATCTGTTGTGTCACCTGAATAATGTGGAAGTAGCTGCAGGGCGGCGTTGTGTCTCATGTGAGGAGTCGAGGAGCGTGGCGGCAGTGCAGCAGAGCTGGCATGTTCAAAGGAAGAAGATTTGAAAAAAAAAATAAAAAATCTGCCTGACCTAAAACCTCTCCACTGTGGGCCACATTTCACTTCATGTCAAAAGAAAGAAGTCTGCTGTGAGTCGACTTTGTAGAAACCGTGCGTTGCAACATGGAAGCGCCTCAGAAGATCCGACGAGGACAGACGCCTCGCTGAAGATGGAATCAATATGTAGTAAAATGACAATAAGGGGGATGTTTCTGAAAGCAGGTTTGTAATTGTATTACACAGCGTGACTCAAAAATCCAATAACTGACAGTACTATACGTTCCGCCCACTGGGTGTGGGATTATTGACGCTCAGCCTTTTGTGCCAGGGAGGAAGTCCGTCGGACAGGAAGTTCACTTCAGTGGTCGTCTCAGTATCGACACGCTTGACGAACCGAGCAGCAAGAAAACGTTCAGCTGTGGAAACCAGCTTGACTCATAATTAATAATCTGCAGCAGGTCAAATGCAAATCCATCTGGCAAAGTGTGACGATTAAAAAGTTCTGATGGAACTGTTGTTTTGAAAGTATTCTCTGGGCTTCGCACTGTTTTAGTAAAGGCTGATAAATACGACAAACATAAGGTCCGTGGGCCAAAACCGGCCCGCGAGAGGCTCCGATTAGGATCGCCAAACGTTTCAACGGAAACACAGATTTTCGGAATGGATTTCAAAAGAGTAGCGCAGTTATGGGTGAGGCTGCCATGAAGGTTCGCGACCTCGTTGCTATCAAACCAGCCTCAAAGACACGCTGTCTCCGGGAGTTTTTAAAAACACCCAGAATGCAACAGCTTTCGGAGAAGTTTCTTGACACGTCACTGTATCTTGCATCAGAAGGTTTCATTAAAATTGGCTTCGTGTTGACGATGTTGTTTTTTTCAATGGTAATTGTGAAAATATCAACATTTTCATCACGTCTACCGTGTGCCACAACAACAACAACAAAAAAATGATTTACAGTTTAAATCTAAAGGTTGCCATGGTACTATTTTACCCGTCTGGGCCACTCAAAAGGAAACTGGGCTGTATGTGGCCTCTGAACTAGACCTGAACAGACATTTACTTTTTTTTCTTCTTATTTAAATTAAATTAAATTAAATTAAATTAAATTAAATTAAATTAAATTAAATTAAATGAAATCAACCTTCCCGTGGGCTCACCACCCACAGGAAAGGTTCTTAATCGGTGCAATGTGATCTGGGTGACGGTGCTCAGACTGCCAACCCCGCCACCCGGAAACGGATAAGCGGAAGAAAATGGATGGATGGATGGATGGATGGATAAATTAAATTACATTGTATGGATGTAACTCTATTTACTAATTTATGATATACTTAAATTGTACATGATACCGTATATGAGGACCCTGTTTGAGGGAGGGTGTGTTTAAGTTACTGAAAGGTTATGAAAGAAAATAAATTGTTTAATAAATTAAATTGTTTTCCTAAATGCACTTTATATCTGTGTCTTGCACTTGATTAATAAAAACGGTAAAAAAAAAAGTAATGCATTTCAGACCCTTGCTTTATGCAGTCTTGTGTCGAGGTGGTATACTCCGTGAAGTAGTTCACCACCGCAACGCTAGGGGGCGTAGGAGGATCCGTCACGAAACTCAATGTACGCAATGCACAGCCTGGACTACACCACTGGCTAAAATTAAATATCATGCAAACTAAGACCACAACGTTTATGGTTTTTAAACTAGTTTGACAAAAAAAAAAAAAAGGTGATGGCCTGCAGTTTTGGAAATTAGTTTGAAACACTGGCAAACATGATTATGCTAATTATCTTTTTAAAAGAAAAGCTGAAAAATGGCACGTGCGTTCTTTGTTTTTAAGCGAACTCCTGTGAAGTAGGAACACAGTGTTTTGTTTCCGAATGCCTTCAATGCCTTCTGTCCTCCTCTTTCTTTTCAATCAACAATTATGCCCACAATGATTACTGTGCAGGTAATGTGATTTCCGCCAGTGTCTGGCATTACTGAGCTAAACGTGCGAGTTCCCGGCGTGCTTTTCTGACTCACTGTGAAAAGCAGCCGTCCTATCTCTTGATTAAATCGCCGCCGTTCCCAGCTCGGCGTCGTAACCGTGCTGAATAAACGGATAATAAGCGAGCTCTGGGTTGTTGTTTTTTTTTTGTTAGGAGGATTGATTTTCACATTCGTCTTCCCCGACGGAAAACAAAACAGACGGAATCACAGGATCGTTCCTCCTCCGTCGCTCTCTCAGCGCATCGACGCAGAAACAGACAAGAAAGGTCTGCTCTGGTTCCAGTTCCTCAGCTAAACTTTCTCTTCCCCTCCCAGGGAAATAAGCCGGCGTGGAGGTCGGAGGGGCTCCAACCTCGCTTTCCCTGCAGTGTTAGAAACCTCCAAAAACAAAAACAAAAAAAAAGAGGTGTGATGCGAGATAAAACTTTACACTAAGACTGTGTACACGGCAAGGTCTTCTAGTGAAAACACACTTTAAGGTCTGTAGCGCCGCAGTATGTAATAATGGTCTGATGTGTTATAATGTAGTAGTCATTATCTAATAACGCTGCATTTTGTAATAATCTGCCGTATTTTGTAATAAGATTTTAGACTTGTTACATATTGCAACGGTTACTACAAAATGTGGTTGTTCCATTTTTTTGGTTTTGAAGAAAATTTCACAATTTGGTCATTATGGAAAAAAATGTTTGCCCTATATCTGTATGCATGGTTCTATGCTTTAATGTCCTGCCAAAATAGCAATGGTAGAAAGTTATTACAAGTTTATTTTGAAAATACGTTAAAAAAATTTTTTTACAAAATGCAGCATTATTACATGAGTCCAGAGTGTATTACATTATTGCACATTGCAACATTATTACATAATGAGTCCAAAGTGTATTACATTATTACACATTGCAACAGTATTACATCGTGAGTCCAAAATGTATTACATTATTACACATTGCAACATTATTACATAATGGTCCCAAAATGTATTACATTATTACACATTGCAACATTATTACATAATGGTCCCAAAATGTATTACATTATTACACATTGCAACAGTATTACATCGTGAGTCCAAAATGTATTACATTATTACACATTGCAACATTATTACATAATGGTCCCAAAATGTATTACATTATTACACATTGCAACATTATTACATAATGGTCCCAAAATGTATTACATTATTACATATTGCAACATTATTACATAATGGTCCCAAAATGTATTACATTATTACACATTGCAACATTATTACATAATGGTCCCAAAATGTATTACATTATTACACATTGCAACAGTATTACATAATGGTCCCAAAATGTATTACATTATTACAAATTGCAACAGTATTACATAATGGTCCCAAAATGTATTACATTTTTACACATTGCAACATTATTACATGAGTCCAAAATGTATTACATTATTACACATTGCAACTTTGCTGAAACGCAGCTACCGCGCATGCACACCACGGCCGTAAGAAATATTTCCTTTGTACATGCAAGTGTAGCTGGACAATAACAAACACGGCGGCCTCCAGAGTGTCCTGACTCCTGGTCAATATTCTCCCGGGACTTTGTAGTTTAATAGTTGATAGTCACGCGTATTAACAATCCAACTTGTCTGAGTACTCCCATTGTTACTGTTTAAAATTGCTAACTACACAGTTTCCAGTGTGTAATCCATGGGAACAGACATTATTTTCAAAAAGTTCAAAAGATACTTTTCTGAAACAAAAACTCAAAGACGATGAATTTTGACTTGAACCATCATATAAACGGAGCCTAATCTCTTCTCTCCGTGCCTCCTTTGAAACGGCTTGTTTACCCACGGAGGCATGAAATCGCCTTCCACCGGGGCTTTCTCCGCCATTTTATCCAAAGTCGTCCAGCTTGTCCTGCTTCACTGTTCAGTTTGTTTTTCCTCCTCCTGCTTTCTGTCTTCGCCGTGTCTCTTCAGACATAAAGGCCAAGGCTGGGAGCTTTGCTGGGAGCACCTGGTGAGTTAAAGGCTAGGCCAGGTGGTGGCACAGCTTTGACTGCCAATTAGAGCGGTGACCATGTGACAGCAGCCCCAGATAACTCCTAATTAACAGTGGACCTCCGAGGCATAACAATTAGCCTTTCCTTCAAATAAACCCACACAGGAAAATAATAAAAGAAAAAGGATGCATGTTGAGCCCACTGACAAAATGACTTTGTTTTCCTTTGCAAAATGCAGAAGGAATATGCAACTGAAAGGCCGAGCACATGAAATCACAGCAGCCCTGAGCGAAGCCCCGCGAAGTGGAAGTGAAGGTATAGCTCAGGGTTTTCTCTTTAAGTACGGAATGAATGCATTCTTCCCGACAAGGTCGCCGCGAGCCTGTCAACATGACAGCAGGGAGAATGTAAAAGGTACAAAAGATGCTTTACATCAATAATAACGCCGAAGGAGAAACGCAGGCTCTGACGCTGATGATCGAGCCAAGACAAAGCGGCAGCAGCCCAGAAGGGTCAACACAATGCACAAAGCCCAAAACTGAATAGAAAACACGCAATGGAAAATGCAAAAGTCATTCAATCAGTCCCGAAGCCAAGACGTCTGCTACTTAACGAAAAACTTAACTCTTGAAACAGAGTGATGCTCCTTCACCGCACTTCGGATCACTGTGGCTTTTACTTTTGGGTTGTGGCTTTTGTATTTGTGGTGTCGCTTTTACATTCATGTTGTAGCTTTTAGAATCGTGTTGTGGCTTTTGTGTTTGTGTTGTAGTTTTTGTATTTGTGGTGTTGCTTTTACATTCATGTTGTAGCTTTTACATTCATGTTGTAGCTTTTGCATTTGTGTTGTAGCTTTTAAAATCGTGTTGTGGCTTTTGTGTTTGTGTTGTAGTTTTTGTATTTGTGGTGTTGCTTTTACATTCACATTGTAGCTTTTACATTCATGTTGTAGGTTTTACATTTGTGTTGTAGCTTTTAAAATCGTATTGTGGCTTTTGTGTTTGTGTTGTAGTTTTTGTATTTGTGGTGTTGCTTTTAGATCCATATTGTAGCTTTTAAATTCATGTTGTGGCTTTTGCGTTTGTGGTGTAGCTTTTGTGTTTGTGTTGTAACTTTTACATCCATGTTGTAGCTTTTACAATCCTGTTGTACCTTTTGCATTGATGTTGCAGCTTTTACATTCATGTTGTAGCTTTTGCGTTTGTGTTGTCGCTTTTGTATTCATGTTGTGGCTTTTGTATTTGTGATATAGCTTTTGTATTTGTGTTGTAGCTTTTACATTCATGTTGCGGCCTTTGTGTTTGTGTTGTAGCTTTTGTATTTGTGTTGTAGCTTTAACATTCATGTTGTTGCTTTTTTAAATTTAAAAAAAAAAAAAAATTCATTTTGTGACACGTGTATTCACGCTGTTATTTCCGAATTCATGTTGTGCGCTTGGATTTGCTGCGACCCCTCAGGCGCACTATGAAAAAAATTGCTTAACTTGACACGAGCGGTGAACGTGTCCATTAAAGCGCGGCGCGGCGAGGAACACGGGCAGGGGTGTGAAAACTCCTCAGGATGTTTTGATATGGAGACGTACGGCTGTGTAGTCGGAAACAAACATCTGGTGAGTGGTACAGTCAGTACTTCTTTTTTTTTTTTTTTATGAAATGCATCAGCTGTGGATCCCCCCCACCCCCCCGCCCCCCTTTTTTTTTTCTTCTTCAGCTGATCCTCTGAAGGCACCTGCCAATAAGCATTATCAAACCCGCGAGTCGCAGATAAAAGCCGCGCTCTAATTTGACAAGCCTAATTGCCGGGCTGATGTGTCGTCTCGACGTCGCTGGGAGAGAGATTACGACGGGCAATCAGAGGACGGCTTCCTTTGTTGCGGAGGCATATTGTCATTTCGTAATCACTCGCGACGGCCTGCCGAAAGTGGAAAATAAGAGCCGAGATACGAGGAGGGCTTGTGAGCACACATGTTTCCTCGGAATGTGGACAGAGTGGGAGACGACTGCTCACGCCTGCAACGAGGAAGAAAAAAAAAAAGGAGGATGGTGCTGAGGTGTTTCTTGGAAAAAAGCCAGGACTGTTAAGTGGAAACAGAGGGCAAATCAAAAAGCCGGGGAGGAAGTCCAAGGGGAAAACGCAGAGAGGGGGGGGGGGGGGGGGGGGGGGGGGGGCAACAAAAAAAAAAACCAGTGTGTGACAGAGCCGAGAGGCCTGGACAAAAAAAGACACTAACCGTTAGTGAAATACGCTTGTACCAGCCGCATGTAAGAACCACCACCTCCACCCGGGGGATTTGGGAACATTTTTCCAGCGTCCCAGACCTCGCTGTACTGAAAGGAGGGGGTGGGGGGGGGTGAGTGTGGTGGGGGATGATTGGGTCTGCGGCGAGCCGCCGGGGGATTCCTCCGTCTGGAAGCTCAAGAGTCTGAATAAGTGATTACAGCAGAGCCCGACTCCGACTTCTCTCAGACCCGCTCGCTTAAAGACTCGGAGGAAACACGTGGCAGCAGAGCTCTCGGAGCTTCGTCTGCACGACGTTTCCCAGTGACAATGCGTCGCGTTTGCGTTTTCATTTCAGAGTCCGTTTACACGGAAACACTGAAAACAATGTTAGTTTGCAAAAGGGTCTCTGAAGAGGCTATGCAATGTTTGTGACGGGTGGAGGATGAATTTAACTTCATGTCCTAGTGTCCACTGGATAATGATTTAAGAATTAAATTGTTTGAAAAAAATTAAACACAATAATCCTGATCTCTTATGGTTGACAGAAGGTGATATGCCGAGTTGGTTATTTAGAAATGAACTTTTTAGTTTGGCACGATATGTTTATCCTGTCATATAAGCCCATGTGTGCTGGGCACATGTGCATGACACTTGAATTAAAAAAATATTCATTCATTCAATTCATTGCATGCCGGGGCCACAGTCGGCGCTGTTGGTTGTTGTAAACGAAATTGTATTGAACAATATTCTATAACCATTAACGATTTGTATGAAGAGACGACGAATTGGACGCAACTATTAAACTACCAACATGGACTAAAACTACAATATGGAGGCGGCCATGTTTGTTGTTGTCTATCTACTCTGGCGTGAGAAGAGGAACTATTTACCATACCGGTGGCGCTTTCCAAAAGTTCCGTAAAAGTTCCACCTCGGGAGCCCGTTTTCAAAAACTTGTGTTTTTTCAGGGACTGGGAGCATCGTTGTTGTGTAAACGTGATGAATGTTCTACGGAATTTATTATTTATTTATTTTTTTGCAATAAAACTTTTTGTGTCTTAGGTGTTGAAATTGTTTACATGTAAACAAACACCCACAAAGGAATGAAAAGGCTGTAAAACAATTTGGCGTAAAAAGACGCCAAAAACCCAACCAAAGTTTTACGTTTAAAACTCGACGCATAAAATGCAAAAAAAAAATTCACATGGAAACGTTTTTGTCTAAACCGTTGGCGAAAACGACACGAAAGCTTTGCGTGAAAAGGTCTTTTTGTAAACAGACGCGTAAAACGCAACAGAAGTTTTGCTTTCGATCACTTACGTGGAAACGGACGCTGAGAATGCAATGAAAGTTTTGCGAGTTTCACTTGGAAGCGCCGTCGTGAAAACGAGGCGTAAAAGATGAAAATAACTGAACTGGATCAGTGGCGGACCTCGAACAAACTTTGAGCTGTGAGACGTCCTCCTGCCCTTCCTCCTCCTCTTCCTCCTGCTCTTCCTCCTCCTCTTTCTCCTGCCCTTCCTCTTGCTCTTCCTCCTGCCCTTCCTCCCACTCTTCCTCCTCCTCTTTCTCCTGCCCTTCCTCCCACCCTTCCTCCTGCTCTTCCCCCTATTCTTTCTCCTGCCTTTCCACTTGCTCTTCCTCCTCCTCTTCCTCCCACTCTTCCTCCTCCTCTATCTCCTGCCCTTCCTCTTGCTCTTCCTCCTCCTTTTCCTCCCACTTTTCCTCCTCCTCTTTCTCCTGCCCTTCCTCCCACTCTTCCTCCTCCTCTTTCTCCTGCCCTTCTTCCCACTCTTCATCCTGCTCTTCCTCCTCCTCTTTCTCCTGGTCTTCCTCCCGCTCTTCCTCCTCCTCTTTCTCCTGGTCTTCCTCCCACTCTTCCTCCCACTCTTCCTCCTCATCTTTCTCCTGCCCTTCCTCCCACTCTTCGTCCTGCTCTTCCTCCTGCTTCTCCTCCTGCCCTTCCTCTGACTCTTCCTCCTGCTCTTCCTCCCACATTTCCTCCCGCTCTTCCTCCCGCCCTTCCTCTCGCTCTTCCTCCTCCTCTTTCTCCTGCCCTTCCACCCACATTTCCTAACACACTTCCTCTCGCACTTCCTAACACTCTTCCTCCCAGTCTTCCTCCCACTCTTCCCACCGCTCTTCCTACCGCTCTTCCTCCCGCTCTTCCTCCCACTCTTCCTCCCTCTCCTCCTCCCTCCTTTGCTGAACGCTCTATGTTTCTCGCTCATTGTGCCTGAGCTTTGAAGTTGAAGCGAGTGGCGGCGGCGGCGGCGGCGGCAGCGGCGGCGGCTACAGTTTCATCAGACTTTTCTCCTCGCAGCGCCGTCTTCATCTGGCTGGCAGCTGGTGAGAGTTGCCGTGATTCAGTGTGACTCATTGCTTCTTCAGCGTGCCATTGTTAAAAAAGAAAGAAAGAAAAAAAAGAGTAGAAGGACAGGAGGCCCACAAAGGACTTTTGGTTCAGAGGAATTCTTTTAAATTACAATGCAGCGCTATGTACCGATGAGAAATCCCGCGTTGGGAGAGACTGTCTGAAGTGCATATTATCAGGATTCTCTCAAAATAGCTCCTCCGCCTGATCCGGTGCAACAAATGGCAACTGCTTATGGCAACTACATTTTCCTGATGTAATTGGGTTCCTTGATAATAGATCCCCTCCGTCAGCCCCCTCTCCGTCTCCATCGCCACCCTCCCCTTCCAAACGCTGCATTGCCGGTCCCACACAAGGTCAATCTGATTGGGGAGGTGATGAGGAGCGGGGCCGAGCTAATATATTCCGCTTGCTTATTAGTTATAATGGTGAGGAGAAGCGGTCTCAGTGGCAAATTAAGCCGCCAGGCACCTTCATCAGTAAAAGAGGAGGGATTCCTCGAGAGAAGCAAAATCTGTGGATTACTGCGTCCATGCTTAATGAAGACGGCAGTCGAGGTATCTCCATTCTGCACCCGCTGCTGCCGATTCAACAGTTGCTCCAGATTTGGCACAAGCCGATCGGAACGTTCTGGACGGGGGGTTTAGTGTTTTAGGCGCAGAGATGTCAAACAAATTTAGTTCACACAGTCCAGTTTCATCTCAAGTGGGACGGACCAGTGAAATAGTGCCATAATAACCTTTAAATTTAAATGCCAACGTTTTTCTTTGTTGTGGCGCCGAGTACACGTGACGGAAATGTCAATAGTTTCACAATTACAACTGAAATGTACTGCAATCGCAACATAAAGCCAATTTTAATGAAACGTTGTGATGCAAAATACAGTAAAGTGCCCCCCCCCCCCCCCCCCCCCCCCCCCAAAAAAAAAATAAAAATAAAAAACTGTTGCATCATGCAACTTCCCCTGACATCATGGTTTGAAGGGTAGTTTGGTAGCAGAGAGATACTCTAAAGAAATTTGTTCTAATTAAAAAAATAAATCCATGTTTTGGCCGACGGGCCTCATGTTTGACACTCCTTGGTATTAAATAAACCTGACTGAATATAACGTGAAATATTGTGAAAAACAATATGATTTGCGATGAATAAACTTAACATTTACACTGATTACGTTAGTGTTTGCATAGTTTGTTGTTTCACGTTATTTGTCAACATTTCTGATCATAAATGGAATGAATCACATCTTAAAGTTTGTATTTCAAATTCTATCATGAATACTCTTTGCAGGGGAAGAATTTATTGAACTTTCATATGTATAGCAATATGTTGGGCGAGAGCCCAGTGTAACAGTTTGCTCTTGTAAGTCAGAGGGATGCAATAAGGAGCCTGGAGCGCCTCTGCCACTCGACCAAAGCCAGAAAATCTCCTGCGTCTGTCCTGAAAGAAGTTTTTTTTTCTCAGCGGGAGTGTGAACACCAGAGAGACGGAGGAGGACAGACACACACACACACAATCCCAAACAGCGAGAGCACGGATCAGGTGCTCAGACAACACATGTCGGTGATTTTCGCTTTGCGGCTCCAAGTTCCAGAGCAACACCTGGTCGGCAGCGCGCGGAGACTTGAAGCCAAACGGCGCGCGCGCGCGCGCCCTGCGCACTTTGACGCACGGAGCTTAAGCTAAAGGGGTATAATTAGAACGAAAGGTGATGCACGCAGAGGCGTGAGGAGTTAAAAGGTTTATGCACTCACCGGAAAAGTGCACGCGGAGCAGCCAAGTCCGGGCCGGTTATTCCTGTGCGGTGCGGTGCGGTGCGGTGCGGCGGAGGAGGAGGCGGCAGGAGCGACAGGCAGGAGCGGCGGGAGCTGCGATGAGGACGAGATTTTTAGACCCCCCCAAAAAAAAAAAAGAAAAGACAAAAAAGAAAGCCTACAGCCGCATGCTGCAAGCGTGGAAACACAGTCCAAACTGGCAACCTCGCACCGCTGTGTGCTTAAGTACCGGAGGACAGAGGAAACACCGGGAGGAGGTGCAGCGCACAGCCGCGCGTCCCCCTCCCATGCGCGTCTGTTCCGCGGAGGAGGAGGAGGAGGAAGGATGAGAACCGTTTCCTAGCGTATGGGCTGCCGGTACTGTCGCTCCCAGGCAATGACTGGCATGCATTATTATTCCTGCGCGCTGGCCATGAGGGCCACGGCTCTGCTCCGCCCCTCAGCATCCTCACTCACATCTTTCTCATCTTCCTCCTCTTCTCGTTTATCACACTTTTTCTAGTTTTTGTTTACACGACCAGGTCCAGATTTAATTCTGCAACATCAAGCTCCTGCACAGTCCTGAACATGTAGCGATCAATACCTCTCATTTGTTATTTTGTATTTGCACTTCTGTTCTTTTCATGTTAAACCTTTATAGGGCTGATTGAAATACTTAGTGTTGTTCAAAGATATTTGAAGACATTCTACGAAGAAACATTCAAGAACTTATGCAAATATCCTGCAAGTCTTACAAATTCCACATTGCAAAATTCTGACAGATTTGAAAAGTTTGACATGAACTCAGAAACGCATTCGGGGACTTTTACTCACGTTCTAGAATTTACTTAGATTCAAGACCTCCCACAAATTCTAGAACTTTTGACAAATGTGAACGTCTGACACATTGTAGAACTCACAAATTCTAGAATTCTTACACGTTCAAGAACTATAATCATTTGTTTCACGACAGAACTCTGACTTTTAGAATTTGTCAAAGTTCTGGAATTTGTGGGAGATTTTAAAATGATGTAAGTTCAAGAACGCGTGTGATTCGTTCTAGAACTCTCGCACACGTCCGATAAAATTTCGCAAATTCTAAAACCGACTGAAAAGTCTGACACGTTCAGGACATCCAATAATTTGTGGGAGTCTCAACAGAACTCTGGCAAATAGAACACTTACACTAATTCTTGAACTTATGTATGTTCTAGATTTCTCACAAATTTGAGAACTTTGACAATTTGAAAAACCTGACAGTCTACAATTCGTGAACTCTGACAGGTTCTAGAACTCCAAAATATTTGCAAGAACTGTAATAACTTGTCAAACTCCCAATATCGCCATAAACTACTACAACTCCTACATATGCTTAGAACGTTCCAAATTCTAGCACCCCGGCGAATTTGAAAGGTCGGACACATTTAAGAACTTTGTGGAACCGTCAAGCTTGAGAAATCAGCCGAACATGAGAATTCCTAAATATTTTCTAGAACTTTGATAAATTTGACGAGATGAGAATTCTCTCAAATTCCAGAAGCGACGGATTCAAGAATTCCAACAAACTGTAGAACTTAGAACAAATTTGAAAAGTCAAGAGACCAAACGGGAGTCAAAAGGGTGTCAACGGTAAAGTTTTGGTAGACAAGCTCATCCGCGAGCTCACGCTCTCTTCTGGAAGTGAGAAAGTGGCACTGCCGGAGGCGGCCATGTTGGTTATTTGTTGTTCTGAATGTCACTGTAAACTGGGAAATAGGACTTTCCCAACCGGTAACTATCCCAGTTTACATCAGAGTCCACATGTTCATTAAAAGAACTGGAAGATTGACGTTTACATTTGCAATTGTAAAAAAAAAAAAAAAAAAATCTGAATGAACCAAGTTGAATTGACGACGGTGAGAAACGGCCCCTGAATTCCTGCAAAACAATGTTGTATTTTTCCAGTTTATGACAAGAATCCAAATCAGAAGGCAGGATTGAAGTGCCGGTCACTCTCTCTGAGCGAAATGAGAAATATGGAGCTGTCTTTCATTCACTTCACAGACGGGAACACTGCAGCACAGAAAGGGTTGGAAATAATCGGATTCTTCACGCCCTAAAAAAAACCACACTATTTGTTGGGTTTCTCTCCGTGAAGAACACCGGTGAAATGACTGTGTTGTACCTGGTGCTTTATAAATAAAGTTGAATTGAAGTTGAGCTATTTACGCCTCTCTGGAAACCGACGCGGCGATCCTGCGTCCACCGTTACTTCTGCCGCGTCGGAAATTGAAAACGCCACAGTCGACACAATGATGTTCGTACGTCCACATGACAGACGATCCGCACTGTAATGAACAAAAACCTTCTCACCGCCGGAGCCAGGCGTCATTAGTTTACATATTCTCGCCAACATGCATCTTTTCATTCATGTGCCGGCTTTCATGCGCAACGATTTTTGGTTTTCAGACGGGCTTGTCGGCTGTTTCTTGTTGTAATTTGAAAGCCTCCAACTGAGAAATGAGGATTTTCCCAACAGGGAAATTTCCATGTCATGAAATGCACAAGTGATTAAAAGTCAGAAGCTGTTCGCTTCACATCAACACATCGCTTCGCATCGGTCCCCTGCTGTTGCCGTTTCCCGTTAAGTGCTTCGGTTAAGCCCTTTTTTTTTTTTTAAAAGACGCGACTATTTGCATGTGACCCGACAAAAGATTTGAGCAAACGACCTAATGGCTTGTTTGAACAACGTTTCAAGAGAAAACACACTGTTTTTTTGCATTCTAAACACGAACAATGGCGAGAACACGGACGTTCACAAAAACGTTGTTGTTATGATCCATTTACTTGCTCGTGGGCAAAAGAACGGAGCAGCAGCGGCTCCAAAAAAAGTTGCGTTTTCCTCCATTTTCAGAGGAACGTGGAATAAAAAGTATAACTATGTTAGTGACAATAGTAGAAACAATACAGGTCGTATTTGTGCTAAAACTGAAGGTTTTTCACTCTTTCTCCAACCCTCAATTCCCGTGTTTGATTCAAACTTCTTGTTTTATCATCTCGTCAATACGGCCTAAAGTAACAAATCCCACCGTTTCTAACAATTTATATAAAAAAAAAAAAAGGGAAATCCCTTTTGTGTGCTTTAATGTATTTTCTCTGTGCAAAAGAATCTAAAATGTCACAACCTGACGTCTATATTTGTCTACTTTCCCGCTGAATTTTTTTCACACAGGATTACGACAGCTGCCTCCCAGGAGCCAACCTCGCTAATAGGATAACAGCGGTGACTTAACTAGGCAAGGTGAACCCAGAGGAGCTAAAGTTCACCGAGCCATAATAGCTTCAGTCCTGCAGAGACCTGGTCAGATTTATGCCCTGAGCTAAGTAACCCCCCCCCCCCCACACATTTCAACTGCTGCAGCCTCCGTCAGTCCAAACAGTCGACTGAATTTCCCACCAAGGTCTGTGAATTGATTTGGGAGCCGGCACCATGCAAAGAGCGAGTGGTTGATGGTCGGAGGGGCTGATGGAGCAAAATAGCAGCCTCGCTTCCATCAGTCTGCCCCAGGGCAGCTGTGGCTACCTGCGTAGTTTACCACCACCGAGTATGGAGTGGATGAATAATGCAATGTAAAGCGTCTTTGAGTGTCCAGAAAAGGCGCTATATAGAAACCTATGCATTATTATCATAACGATTCGAGAAGGCAGGGGTATCAAACATGCCGAAAACCAGCCTGATGGACGAACTGGAAGAAAGACAAGAAAAACATTCTCCTATTAGTCGAAGCGACTGCTGTTCCTAATTTGCCCACTGGGGGTTGCGCGACACTGACAGTCATAACATCAGTGACATCTAACTAATTACGTGATCGCAAAACAATTGCATCGGGTCAAGAATGAAGCGTTTTCACTTTAAAAACATTGTGTAAGTAGGCAACCTAAATACATGAGTCCATTTCAGCAGTTGACGGATCGATGGGGCTTTAACTTTTCACACTTGGCTGTCCATGTGCGGGGAATTAATGAATATATAGGGTGATGTATGCTGGATATTAAATGAACCTAAAGGAAGTATGAACTCAACGGCTTCTTTAATCAAGGCCAAGACTGTATCTCAGATCAGCAGATCTCCGCTTGCGTCTGCAGTTCAGCAGCATGCCCCAGAGCCCCCGGACCCCCCGAAGCCCCCGAAGCCCTCGAAGCCCCTGCAAGCCACAGTTTGCATGCAGATAAGTTCATCGTTTGATGGAACGTTTTCTCTCTGCTTGAGCATTTGCATGCCGTCCCGGGTTCAACAGATGGGTGGGCACTTGGCTGGATGGGGACTTGACAGGCCAGCTGAACACACACGGTGGAATGACGGCTGCTGGCACTGTGTGTGTGTGTGAGAGAGAGAGAGAGAGAGAGAGAGAGAGAGAGAGAGAGAGAGAGAGCTGGGCAGCAGAAATCAAGCTCCATTTAGAGTGATGCCCTGTGAGATTTTTTTCTTTCTCCTCGCTTTTGGCAGAATCTGTGGCTGTGATGGTGAAAACGGTGGTATTTGTTGCCATGGTATTCAGCATGGAGTGTACAAACTGGCTGAAGATATTGTGTGTGAAATATTAAAGGGGCTCATTACGATTTACTGGAGCTCGTATTTATAACGCGGCGAAAACAAGGAGAGGAGCGCCGTCTGGATTCGTCACAGGGCGCCATGGAGCTCGTTTGGCTGATGTCTCTGGTAAATTTGATCACCTGGAGCTCGCTGACATAATAGAGCTTAAATCGGATTCATCGCTTGGTTGAGAACTGTTATGTTGGTGTTATAAAGCGTAAAAAGAAATAGTGTTTTAAATATTGAAGGGTGTGGGTGTGGGAGGGGGGCAGCACGACTTCTGATTGGAGAACCAGGCAGCTATATATGTGGTTTCAGGGTGTTTTGTAAAGCAGAGGTAGGTTTAGGCCAGCTGCCTCAGGTGGATTTAACTGCAGCCCTGAGATGACATATTGTTCTGATAAGCTCTACTAAACTCCATTTACAAAAAAAAACACAGTCAGCTTTTACTTCTTATATCTATATTTATCTATGTGTGTTTATTGGTGCCAATATGATATTTTGAACATTTGAGAAAAGGGATGGTGGAACACGGGAGCATTTTCACAAGGTAGGAAATCATTCTGAATGTGATGTTTGATATTTATCAGTTATGTTGCTTAAATTAATGTGTCTGATGACTCTGTCCCCAGGTACGATTATCTATTACTCTAAATGGCAGACATGCCCCCCCCCCCCCCCCCCCCCAGGTACTGCAGCATGTACATTGATTATTAACAAGTACCTCATGCAACAGCGCTTCCAAAACTTCAAAGCCTTTGATATTTTAAACCTAAAGTTATGGTAATAAATTGCAATAATACCTCAGCAACTCTTCTGCAAGGAATAATGAGCGATTCCTCAACGGTATATATATATATATTATTAAATTTGCTGGATTCAAGTCATAAATTCTTGCAAAAGAGATGAAAGAAGGAGTTTTAAACCTTAAACTTAGAGTTTTTCAAGTGAAAACAGAAAACCTTTGTTGTGTTTTGGGTGTTTGTGTCCACATCGGTGGTGCCCCGAGCCTCTGTAAACGCAACTTTTTGAAAAACTCTCCGACTCCGTCTTCGCAGAAACGGACAACAAAACAAAACAAAAAAAAAGTTTCTGCCAGAGCAGAAATACTGAAGAGCACCAGGGATTGATATGGTCAGTCAGTCTCCTGCCGTGCTTCCCAAACCGCTCCACAGGGGGCGCTGAGTGAGAGAGGCGGAGGGAAAGTTGAAGGAGGAAGTGTTTTTAACAGTGTGGGAATGGCCGTCCTCATTAACTCAGTACGAAAAAGAAAAATGACGTGATTCCTGTGTTGGAATGGTGGCGCTGCAGTGGGCTGGACGAAGGAGATGAAACCCACAGCCGGACGCCGATACCAGATTTTAAAAGAAGCGCCTCTCAGTGCACCTGTAATGATTATGGCGGCGTGGACAGGCTGGCTGTCACAATGTGCATTTTGAAACACAACTACAGCACCATCTAGTGGACTAACATGCGAACTACATCGTTTTCACAATTTCTGTGTTTCCATGTAAACTGACATTGTTTTCAAAACGTTGCCGTGTAAACACGGAACTTTTCTGAAACAACAACAACAAAAAAAAAACAACCGCAAAATACAATTTGTTTTTACTTGAAGCATCGTGTGACGGCACCTGAGAAACCGGACCCTTTTCTGAGACGCGCCTGTCAAAGCACATGAGAAACAAATGAACCAAACCAACGACGGCCCAGTTTTATCAAGTTCCAGGAAAGCCGCGATTCACAACCGACCTTCATATTTTAGTAAGTCACAGCAGGAAAAGTGCAGGTGTGACGGGCGTCATTAATAAAACGCACCAGGCTCCATTTAGCTGAGCTGCTTCCAAAATGGATTTTCTCCTATATTCTTTATTTTTTGGGTTTCTCGTGGACCGTGCAACAAAACAAACCCTTGCAGAAAGTTACTGATGCTCCTTGACCTTAGAGGCACATTTGGCAGGAATTTTCCATTCCAAGCTGACTTGGACTCTTAACGATTTGACCCCGATGAAACAAACACCGCATTTGAGGTTGAGAAAATGTATTTATCTGAGCAGGTTTTCAAAGCATTTCGAGGTTCAGGGTTCAACCTAGAAAATCTCCAGGGATTTTTGAGAATTTCCTCGTCCGTCGCTGTTGTGATCCGATCAGATGAGGAGGAGTCTTTACAGAAAAACACAGATCCATAACGATCCTATTGTTAACACGAACAATATCACCAGATCAGTGCAGATTCATCCGCAAAAACTTACATTGACGCTGCAAATCCACATTTGCTCGTTTATTAGTTTATTTTTTCTGACAGTCTAAATTCATCTTGCTTCGGTCTCGTCTGAAATGTGAGCTCGATGGCCAATGAGCTGATTTCTCAATGCGTTGCCGGTTATAATGTTCGTGGATCAGTGAGTTTTCCTTCATTTTACAGTTCTTGCTGCAATCGTTTTATTTTAATCCATTTGTTTTAACGCTGCTTTATGAAACGTTTCAATACCGCAGGATCTTTCCAAACTGAAGTCCTGTTTCACGTTTAACATTTTCAAGTGAAAACGCAAAACTTTCATTGCGTTTTTGGACGTTTGTTTACAAGACAACGGTGCTTGAAGATGCTGAAAACACGACTTTTGTGAAAACGCTCCATCTCAATGGAAACGGGAGAGAACGCAACTTCTCTGAAACGGTTGTTCTGCACACGCTCAGTAGATGGACAATAACAACAGCGTCTTCCTCCAGAGTGTCATAATCCCCAGTCCATATTCTACTGAGACTTGGTACTTTTATAGTTGTCTTTCAAACAACTAAGCATAGACTAATATTGTGATTATTATTGATTAATATGATTACAATCTTTATTATTATTGTTGTTGTTTTTATTATGATGGTGGTTGTTGTTGTGGTTGCTATGCTGAGTAATAACAATATTAATATTGAATTTATTCATTATTTTTCTTCCTTCACTTTGCTCATATTATTATTGCTACTAACATTTAATTTTGTTTAATTTTGTTAAAATTGTTAATATTTTTTTTTTAAATGTTCAAAAAAAGATATATACCGATATATACCACACCTCCGTCACCATAATAACAATCCAACGTCATCTGTCCACACGAACGTCCCTTTTTCTCGACATTCTGAATGTTTATAGCGTTTTGTCCTCTGTGCTCTGTATGGTTTCATTACAAAAACAATCAACATCGTTTTCAGGGTTTCTGCCGTTTCCGTGTAAACGGACGACTTTTCTGAAACAAAAGACGCAAAAACTACGCGTTTTTAAACGGGGCGTGAAATTCCTCAACATTTAAAAAGAAACTAAATAAACAAAAAACAACCAACAGCACCAACTCGTGGCCCGACATGCTCACTGCATCGTTTTCAATACGATGCTGTATAAATGCGAAACGAAAGACGAAGAAACTATGAGTTTTCACGTGGACACGTAAACCGGGCCTGAGTCGGGACACGAGTACTCGATCCCATGAACCGTTACTTCTCCAACCCGAAGTCATGAAACAAGTCAAAGGGGTGTTTCCCTCCTCCCTCGACTGTGGATCCAGACTGACGACGGTGGGCTTCCTCTTAAACCAACACCCGTCAAAATGGCCTCTTCTCTTATCCCGTTCGGTCATTAATCTAACAGGCGGAAGGAATTTGTTCCACGGAGCAGATCCTGGCTCGCGGGGAGACTTTCTTCTTTCCTCTTCTTTGCTTGGAATGAACCCGTGGCTCCGTCCTGAAGCGCAAACAAAACATTCGAGCTTCGCTGCACAGAGACGTGTGCGGGCGCTGCTTTTCCAGTTTGTTTTATTTTTCAACGTCTCTCCTCAGATCAGTCTGTGCAGAAAGTTTCCTTGACCTTTTGCCTCCCCGCCGTAACAAACGGGACTGGCGGTTGTTTTCTTTATGGAGCGGGTCGAGGGCCGGGGCAGGGCCGAGTGTCACACTCTGCCGATAACCCCTCCGACGCCCACGCTGCGTTTCACCAAAGGACGCCGTGAACAAAAAAACAACAACTGGGAGATTAGAAGCGAGGGCATCGGCGAATCAATTTCCACGAGATCGGAGAAGGACTTGACGCGCTGTGTTCCCGTCCTCACCCCCCCCCCCCCCCAGTGCTCTTTAAGCGCTTTTGAACACGATTTTTCTCATCAACCACACAGATTCCTCCACCGCCTCCTCGGAGAGCCGCTTCTCCTACTGGCTGCAAAAAAAAAAAAAAAAAAAAAAAGCTTTATACTTTTGATTACACCCCGCTACTTCTCTCGAGCACGCCCAATCAACCTCCACGCCTCGCGCCCCGACGCACAAGCAGGCCCCTGCGAGCGGAATATAATTGGACAAAGATTTTGAAATAACAGCATCTCCCAGTGGGGGAGATCGTTTTTTTTTTCTTCGCAGCGGCGAAATTGATAATCCTCCCTGTCAAATACTCCTGGGGTCTTCGCTCTCACGGGGAGCCGCTGCTTGAGTCGGTCCCAGACAGCGTTCAGCGCCGCGAACGCTCGATTCTTCATATCTCGCACGGTCTGATCCTGCGATGGCCTGCAGAGCCGCAAAGCGGCAACATGCCAATGAACGCAATTAATTACACGACGCAGACTTGATTCTTTGCGGCGCGGAGAAGTGTCACAGGCTTCACTCCTCGGAGGGCCGTTTGTGGTCATCGTGGGCCGAGCTGGAGGAGGAACCAGTGGATGAACCGCGACGGGAGGCAATGAATACCGTTTCAGTCCGGCAGCAGTCGAGTGCTCAAACTGACGCCATGTTTACACACGCAGGTGTGTGTGTGTGTGTGTGTGTGTGTGTGTGTGTGTGTGTGTGTGTGTGTGTGTGTGTGTGTGTGTGTGTGTGTGTGTGTGTGTGTGTGTGTGTGTGTGTGTGTGTGTGTGTGTGTGTACACGGTTGCGTCACTGATGTCACAGACACCCAAAAGGAAGCGACCCGGTTCACAGACTATGATCAGATCAAAGCCCGGACGACACCGACTCGTACGATCGGATGGACGTTTCAATCACATGGTGCAAATTTAATCAGATTACTTTTGGTCCATGTGACCACAGCTAAACTCCAGTTTGAAAATTGGTTCTCGGTGACTTGTATCTTCCATTTCCATGTAAAGCCGAGACCCAAACCCATTGAAATGTCACAGTTTTGTTTAGTATTTTGGCTTGGTGTCAACGGGGGGGGGGCCCGAGAAGTGAAGGAGAGCGGGGGACGGCGTCCTTGGAAAAACGCCAAAAAGCTCTCCGGCTCTTTTTTTTCTTCTACAGGTGCGATCAGGTGCTCATCTGGACAAACACTGAACAGAAGCGAGATTTCTTTACACGGATAAGGAACAAGCGAAACTGAAAGTGGACGGCCCGCTTTGACGATGAAGGGCGCGTTTAAGACGGGCGACGGCGAGGACGGCCGCCTCCCCCGGTTGGAGGGGACCGGGAGAACGAGGTAATCCTTCTGCATCGTGAGAGGAGATACTGGAGTGAGCCAGGCGACCTTGGCGCTCTGCGAGAAGGATATTGCCAGAGGGCTGTACGCCTCACGCTGGGAGATACTGCTATTTGGCTCACACATCCTGCAGCTGAAGCCCAGCATGCATCACACTCTGTTTGGAAAAAAAAAAAAATAATCCTTCCTCAAAAAAAGAAAACACACATTCTTGTGAGTCTTTTTTCTTTTTTTTTCTTTTTATCGAGCTGTTCCACGCCGTTTCTAGCACAGGTCATGGTTATTCTACATTTAATGCTTCCTGAGCTGTAAGGAAAAACAACAACAACAAAAAACCCATTTTCCAACATGTTCCGGTGCCAGACACTGAAACTAAACAACTTACGGGTAATTCAACTTGCCAAGCTCGGATGTGAGAAAGGGAGAAAGGGATTGAAGACCTCGTACCTTTTAGTTCTTTCTTTTATTTCCACATTGTTCTGATGATTAAAAAAAAACAAAAAAAACAAACCCGCTGTGCCAATGCATTCTTTTTGCGAATTTGAAATCGTAAATTTAACAATGTCAGAGTTGAGAGTAACACCTTTTCAGGGTTTCTATGGGAACCACTACACCGCCGTTAAATTCACACTTTGTAAATGAACACCTTTGCAGTGTTAGTAAGAAACACTAAGGCCCCGTTTACACGACAACGAATTCGAGGGTATCCGCAAAACTTTCTTCACATTTGGGGGGTCCGTTTACACGCCACCAGTTTACTGTATCCGCAAAGTTTTTAATCCGGCTCCCAAGGTGGAAAGATTCTTTCACGGCGCTAATCCCTCCTGCAGAGACTGATGTAGGCTACAGAGCCTGTTACTGCGCATGCACATCTCTCCCCCTCCCTCCTGCTCAGCCACTTGTAAACAAACATGGCGGCCGCCTAGTGGTACGACCCGCGGTCCATATTCTAGTTTTATCGTCCAGATCAGTAGTTTAATAGTTGAGACTCTCCCCTGATATCATCCGATGCATCATCAGTCCATACGGGTGTCGGGTTCCCTCCATTTTCTTCATGTTTATAGTGTCTTGTTCTCTGCACACGTCTGTGTAGTTTCATTACAAAATCAAGCAACAGCGCCCTCCAGTGGCCCGGCATACCAACTGCATCGTTGTCTCTGTGTCCGCTGCTGCAGTGTAAAGGCACTCCTTTTTTTTTTTTTTTGCGGATTAGGTGTTGTCACCTGAAACGTTGTCGTGTAAACAGGGCCTAAGTCATTTATTTGTTAACACGTTTGCATTGTTAAAAACAAACACAGTGTTGGTTAAGACACATTTTTACAGTGTTATCAACAGACACTGGTGTTAAAATACTGACAATAACAAACACCATTTCAGTGTTATCAAACAAACTCTCCCAGTGTTGATGAAAATACACTATATCAGTGTTAAGAGTTCACTAACTCCATACTGGTGGAGTAACTAATGACCAATCTCCAATCGTTTAAGTCACATTGTAACGATATTTGTATAAGTTGAAAGTATTTCTGAATCAACACAGTAGGCATGAATATTGTCAATAGGAAGTGAACTTCTGCTTTTACACCATATACAATTAACAGAGGCTTTTATTTTGACACCCCATTAATCAAGAACACCATGGCAGGACGAGATGACACACAAAACCCTCTTCACTCCCGGTTGCCATCCTCCAAATATTAAACTAAACTAAACTAGATCAACTATCTAACGACACAAACTAAGCGAACAAAAACACAACATAATCATTACCAACGCCAACAAGCCCAATAAAACCCCAAATAAAGACATTAGAAACACTGTCAACCCAACTCCCATAATGCATTGCAGCGATCAGCTCCGTGATGCTACATTATCTTTCGGCTGGCAAAGTGTTGATCTAACAAACTCTAGATGGTAAAACACCATGAAAGAAACTTTAAAGAAACTTAAACAGTTCAGCCTTGGGTAGGCACTGCCTACCCTGCCTGCTGTCACTGCTCTCAATGAGGTTCATTTTACACTTAATTTACTCTTTTGCAGTGTCAAATTAACTCTCTTTAGAATACTTTTAACGCGGCCTCATTTAACACTGGGGGGGGCGTTCTACTCAAGCTGGCGTGGTAGTAACTCCGATAGACTCAATGCACTTTGACGCTGCACATTTAACACTGGGGAATTTACAGTGTGAGTAAAATTAAAAGCAAAGTTTAAAGTAAAACGTTCAGCTTCACCTTACCTGCCTCTCCTTTGCCCCCTCACCGTGTGGGAGAAAAAAATGGCCGCCTTCAAAATCTGGTAAAAGCTCCACTGAGATGCGCGGATGTTCAAAGTAACACTCATAGAGTTAAACGCTTTTAACTCCGCAGTTTAACACCAGCACTTTAAGTTTGAACTCCTGCATAGAGGTGTTTTTTTACTAAAACTAACACCAGAGCCTCAACACTGGAAATTTAACACTTGCGATTTTACTGTGTGCTTTTAGCTGGATTACTTAATTTACCTATTTCAACAGTTTTTATTATTTCAGCATATTTAGCCATTTTACTGATTTAGCGGTTGTTCACAATTTTAATTATTATTAGTTTTTTTTTCTAGTTGTTTTGAGCCATTTTCTTGATAGTCTAAGCTGTTTCGTCTTTCCATTAAAAAAAAAAAAAAAAACTTTTTAACTGCTTTCAACATAACTTTTTTTAATTAAATTCGTGTTTATTTTCCTCCGGTACTTTATTAGGACTCAATCATGCTCATCTTATGAAGAAACTCGACATTCATGAGGTAAAGAGCAGCGTGCAGGCGAGACAATGGTAATAATGGAGTATTTTCTAGAATATTCTGGTGTGATCGCTGTAAGCAGCCGGTACAGAGGAGCTGAAGAGCCACATGTGGCTCCAGGCTGCAGACCTGCTCTACGTCGTGCTAATTTTATCATGTGAACGCTATAAAGCCATTGAAGAAATAGTAATTAGTTACTGATTACTGATTCTGGACCTTTCAGTCTCATTGTATTGGTTTTGGAGATTCCATCATGTAAAAGTGAATCAAACGAAAGGCTCCTTTTAAATTTTTTTTTAATCTTTTAACTTCACACATCAAAGCTGAAGTTAAATTAAAGGCAACAGTCTCTGACTTGAAAGGAATTGTGGAACATTCAAACCTGTTTTCTGCATTTTGCAGCATATTTTGATTTAATAAAGCTGCTATTTTTTCTGTTAACTTGTGGGGTTTTTTCTTCATATTCCAGCATACACAATAAAAAATGTGTGTGTGTGTGTGTGGGAGAATGTTGTGAATTGTGGATTTCATGAACTTCACAAAGACACTTTGAACTGTATTACTGACCCGAGGGTAAAAAAAAACAAACAAAAAAAAAAAAAAACCTTTAATGTTTGAAGACCAAATAAGATGCTGAGTGCATTCAGCGGACTCGCTGACCGATTCACTGATGGAGGCGATGCAAAATAAAACTCATTTCAAAGTCGAGACCCGAACAAAGAGGGAAATCTATCCACCATTCATTGTTAATTGAACATCTCCAAGCTTCTCGAGGGGAATTGTAAATGTTCACCGTATTGATTGGTTTGTACTCGGCCTTCAGTTTAACTCGGCCGTCCCACTTCTTTCCTTTCTTTTTTTTGTTCCACCCCCCCCCCCCGCCCTTGTAATTACAAACTGGTATTATCCACGCCATTAAATTTTCACCACCAAGGTTATCAATCGATGATTGACCCGTTCAGCTCAAGTTTTAGCCAAGAAACTTTTCAAACTTTCAGTTCTTACTACTGAATATAATTTATTATTTCATGCTTCTCAACTTTTACACTTTAGTTTTATCGTCTGATCGTTACATCTAAGATGCTTTCCTGATAAGACATTGATGCTCCTTTCAGAGAAAACTAGAAAACCTCAAGTAGAACAAAAACAGGCATGTAACAGCTGATTGACCAGTGAGGCGCTGTGAAGACAGATGTGCAAAATAACACACAACATCCATTTATCATTGTTGTTGGTCATCAACCATTTACTACGGCTGTGGTGCACAACAGCTTTTCAGAAAAGTTGCGTTTCCCCACATTTCCACGGAGACGGAGTCAGAGCATTTTCAAAAATGTTTGTTTTCACCCATTTTCCACGGAGATTGATTCAGTGTTTTCAAAAAGTTGCACTTTCACCCGTTTCCACTGAGATGGAGTTGGAGCATTTTCATAAATGATTATAATGGAGTCCGTCTGTTTAAAAAAAAAAAAAGTTTTCACGTGTTTCCACGGAGAGGGAGTTAGCATGTTGTCAAAAAATTGCGTTTTCCCCCCATTGCCATGGAGACGGAGTCAGAGCATTTTCAAAAATACATTTTTTTACCCATTTTTCACAGAGTAGGACTCAGACTGTTTTCTAAAACTTGCACTTTCACCCATTTCCTGGAGCGTTTTCAAAATAACTGCATTTTCCCCCATTGCCATTGAGATGGAACATTTTTAAAAAGTTGCGTTTTACCCATTTCCATGGAGACGGCATCAAAGGTTTTGCAAAAACTTGTGTTTTCACCCAATTCCATGGAGATGGAGTTGGAGCATTTTCCCAAAATTGCATTTTCCACCATTGCCACGGAGTCCCTCTCCGTGGAAAATGGCTGAAAACAGACTGTTTCCAAAAAGTTGCGCTTCAACCCGTTTCCACAGAGATGGAGTCGGATTTTCCTTCATTTTCACAGAAACAGAACATTTTCAAAATATTGCGTTTCACCCATTTCCACGGAGACCGAGTCGGAGCATTTCCGAAAAGTTCCACCTTGGGAGCTGTTTGCAAAACGCCTGATTTTCAGTGGCTCTGCATGCGGACACATTTAATATTCACTGCAATGAGGTGGCACTTATAATTTCATTGCAGATGTTACAATGAGATTGAAGTCTAAGAGTCTAAGATCATTTAGAGCGCGGCGACGGCGGCATGGTACCAACCAACAGCAGCCAACATAAAATAATAAAATGACCAGTAAAACTTGGCCTTACATACCATCGAAGTAGAAGCTGCAGGGGCAGAAAGTCCTGATTGTGATTCCTCTGATATCCGCAGCGACTTCCCACACACCGTCTGGTCAATAATGGTCCAGACTCAGTGTGACAGATAGACTGCAGCTTCACACCAAACAAAAATAAATAAATTCCTCTGCGGGAGGCATCTGAAGCTTCGGACTCAAGAGTGCTGGAGTGCATTCACAAGACAAGTGACGAGCATTTACTTCCTGCAGAGTAACTTCAGTGGTAACTAGTAATAAATAATCTTATGGCGATTTCACCGATGAGCAGACGTTTGTTTTCATCCCTTTAATTGCATTGACTTCTATTCATTGCATGTAGAATTACTTTTCGCTTAACGTGTAATAGATTACATGAACATTGACAGTCACTGTAAAGACAATCCAACTTGGTGGTTTTATTTTGACAGTCACCGTAGTAACAATACAACTTGGTGGTTTTATTTTGACAGTCACCGTAATAACAATCCAACTTTGTGGTTTTATTTTGACAGTCACCGTAGTAACAATCCAACTTTGTGGTTTTATTTTGATGGTCACCGTAATAACAATCCAACTTGGTGGTTTTATTTTGACAGTCACCGTAATAACGATCCAACTTGGTGGTTTTATTTTGACAGTCACCGTAATAACAATCAAACTTTATCATCTGTCCATTAGAATGTCCGTGTTCTCCTGTTGTTAATGTTTATAGCCTGTTGTTTTATGTGTGTGTGTGTGTGTGTGTGTGTGTGTGTGTGTGTGTGTGTGTGTGTGTGTGTGTGTGTGTGTGTGTGTGTGTGTGTGTGTGTGTGTGTGTGTGTGTGTGTGTGTGTGTGTGAGTGTGTGTGTGTGTGTGTGGTTTCATTTCAAAAACAAGCAAGAACATGATAACTACATTGTTTTCAGCAAGATTCCGTCAAAACTTCTGCATGGATTTAGTCTAAATTTCAACACATTTTGGAGGTGATCCGAATCCGGATCCGGATCCAGATCCAGATCCGGATTCGGATTCTGGATCTGGATTTCATTTTATAGGCTTTTAAGGATTACGTCAAAACTTCATGAGAGATTTTCACCAAGTTTCTGAGTCCAGGTCAATGTTGGAAATCTCTGATTGCTCTTGTTAAACTTTTATTCGTTACAACTCGACCCAGACCATCTGGATCGACGCATTAACTCTTGGTAAAAACGATGGAATTAAAACGGGATTCTTTGAATTATTGCCTTTAAATTAGATTATTTCTTGATAAATGGACTTTACTTATATAGCGCCTTAGGAGCAGCCCCAAAGTGCTTCACATCGTTCATCACATTCATCCATTCACACACACACCACGCCGCTCTAATGGGAGCAGTTTGGGGAAAGGCGGAGTTGGGAATTGAACCGGCAACCTTCCGATTGGGAGAAGACCACTCTCCTGAGCCACGCCGGTAAACTGCACTAAAAAAAAAGAGAAAAAAATACATGGACCAACTGAACGATTTGCTTCAATTGGTAACACCGAAATGAACCACGTTCAAATAATTCATCAACTTCAGTTGTAACTCGGTGCAGCGAAACGTCCAGAGAAATTCTTTGAGACAATAAAAGTTTCAGGAAAGAGTTTGTGGCTCCGGAGTTTTCTGATGCGGGCGAGTCGCAGTATTAGACTCTGCTTTCACCTTTTACCTGCGGATCAAAACGAAACGTCTGCAGGGGGATTCTGGTACCAGATTCCTCCACCATCCTCCTCCTCCTCCTCCTCCTCTTTTCAAATGTGTCCTTTCTTTGTTTCTTCTGCTTTCACACTCTGTCTGACTCTGCAGCAGCAGGACGTGCTGTCGAGGTGCTACTGGGCTCTTAGTTTTTTCTTTCTTCTTTCTTTCTTCTTTCTTCTCTCACCAGATCGCGGAGAACATCAAAGCGTGTTCCACATGCCGGCGATGAGATGGGAGCCACAGTCTCTCACCTCAGAACGGCTCTTCAAGGCAAAGCGCCGCATCCCCGCAATTAACATTCAAAGGCGCTCGCAAATTCTCCGACTCTGACGTTGCTCCCTCAGAATTAAAGTCGTGCCACTTCTGCGGCGGCAGCTTGGGTCAATGCGCCGCAGCGTCTGAACGCCGCTGACTGACAGCGGCGTTCAGACGGGCCACGCGTCGTTTACGCGCCGGTCGCTTCTTTAAAGTGACCGAACGTGATTCTACTTTCAGATCCGCGGAGTAAAAACCGAGAGGCTACCAACCTGCGGCTACAAGAGGAGAGAGGCTCGTGTTTAGCACGGGCCGCTAACGCCGGACAGCCACTGCGAATGCAACGTAATGCTGAGGCCACAGTCAGGCCTGCTGTCAGGGGGAGTCGAGCTCCGTTCTCTTGGGTTTTCAGTGTGCGCTTACGCGACGACGGTGCTCGTAGCCATCGGACACGCAGCTCTTTGAACACTGCTTGAAAAGGTGGAACTTTTTGAAAATGCGCCGACTGAGTCTCCGGCGGAATCGTGAGAAACCTTTCCGGAACAGAAACACAAAAATGACACGTCTTCAATTTGAAACGCTGTTGTGTAAATGGGGCCTTCTTTTTTTGTCGGTGACATTAAGTTTAGTGAAACGGTAACTCTTAAGAAAACCGCTTTGACTGAAGCTAAAGCTAACAGTTATCGGGTAAGACATCACATTAGTATTTATTCCTTTTTAATAACGTCGCTGTTATATTCAACGGTACTTTGATGACGTTCACGTGTTGCATGATTAAACTGTCATTTTCTTCTTCCAGTCATTTCACACGATCGATGTCTTTAACTTAAATACATAAATAAAGACTATACACGCTTACGGAAATATAATATATATTCTTATAAAACTAGTGAACGTTAAGACGGTGGCACTCGAAAGCAAGAAAACCGTGGAAGAAATTTCAAACATTGAGACTTATTAAAACAAGAACTGGCCTGTATATTGCTTTTCAACGTACGTTATCGTTTATAAATTGCACATAAGAGCCTTTTATATAAACTTCAAGTGTTTAAATATCCGTTTATATCTCTACTGGGTTTCGTGTCTTAATGATTGAACCATTTGCTCCTCTCTGCCTCACGCCGTTGTCCAGCCGTTTTATTCGGCATATCTCATTTCTGGAAAAGTTCTGAGGAAGAGGGCTTTTAATTTTTCCTGGAAAGCTTGCAATGCGAGGGTGGAAGTGTCTCTTTAGTGTTTGATCTAGCGATTCCTCTTCCGAACAAGCCGTTAATTCTCTCCAAGCAGTTCACATCTTTTCATTTCATCATGATACACCCGGACACTTCCCTCTCCCCTTTTCTTCCCCCTCCTTCCTGCCTTCCCACGCCGACTAGTCATTACACTCAATTTACAGCCGGGCTCAAGTGGGCTTTAAAATATGAAAAGTGCATGGAAATGGACTGAAAGCGAAGGAAAGTATGAATGAGTAATGAATTCACAAAACACCGACACGCTCTTAAGAGAAAGGAAACGAGTGGAGTAGTCGTTCCTCTCATTAAAAATGTGTTAGCGCACGAAAAGGCGAAAAAAGGATGAAGTGAGAGTAAAACAGACTAATTGGTTTGATTTGTTTCGCGGCAGAAATGAGCCTGGAGATGGGTTTTTAGATACAAGGAAAAAAAAAATGTTACGTTTTTTTTTTTTTTTTTTTTTACACCATAAAACTAAAATCAGCACTGTTTTTGAAAATGTGACAAATACAAAATATAAAAGTAGAAGTCCAATTAAATGGTCGCAGTTTTTGTAATTTGCTCTGTGGTTAGAAAGGTTTGTTATTTCTAATAAATATGACTTCAATAAAGGAAATATTGTTCCCATAACAGTTGGTTCTGGATGTTGGGTTGGTTAATGGGCTTTTTTCTTTTTTTTTGCATCCTAATATCATGGCAAACACAACAAACCATACTACTACTACTACTAACTTTATGTATAGAGCACTTTACAAACAACACAGTGTGCCAAAGTGCTGTACACAGACAGAACCATAAAAACAAAATAAAGCAATAAAAATAAGTCAACCTCTCAGACTGAGTTTAAAAGCCAAAGAGAAAAAGTGTGTTTTCAGAGAGGTTTTAAAAACAGGAAGTGAGTCGGCCTGTTTGATGTGCAGAGGAAAGTCATTCCACAATTATTGGGGCTCCGACTGAAAAGGCACGATCGCCTCTCCGCTTCCTCTCGGTCCGAGGGACAAACAACAATGACTGATCTGCCGACCTGAGGGAGCGAGGGAGTGTACGGCCGGAGCAGGTCGGACAAATAACGTAGGGCAAGGCCATGAAGACATTTAAAAACATATAAAAGAATTTTAAAATCAATCCTTAAAGCGAACAGGGAGCCGGCGAACCGATGCTGAAAACTGGCGCGACGTGCTCGCGTTCTTTGGCTCCTGTTAAAAGTCGAGCAGCGGCATTTTGGATCAGCTGAAGACGTGAGAGGGAGGACTGGCTGAGCTCAACGTAAAGTCCATTGCAGTAGTCTAAAGGAGTGGTGATAAAAGCAGGGATTAAAATCTCAAAAATGATCCAAGGACAGGAGAGGTTTCGCTTTGGCTCGTTGTCTCAAATGAAAAAAGCTGGACTTGACCGCTGATTTAATTTGTAGATCGAATTTAAGATCAGAGTCCAGTCTGATGCCGAGATCTTTCGGCCGAGTGCGTTGATTGTTGCCTTAGAGGACCCAGATCAACATGTACCTTGGTGGAATCACTGGGCCAATACAATTTTCAGTAAGTACATGAGGTGCAATTCAATTCAGTTATTATTTCTATAGCACTAAATACAAACAGTTAGCTCAAAGCACTTTTACAGAGAAAAACCAACGATTCCACAAGAGAACGCAGAGAAGAAATGACGATGAAAAGGGAAAAACCGTCTTTTAACAGGAAGAAACCTGCAGAACAGGGAGAACATACTCTTCATTTTTAGCTGTATAATTGAATATTATTAATTTTGATTAAGTTAATTCATTCATTTCAAAAAAAATATTTAAGTTTAAGCATTTACATTAAAATAGTGTCATATAAACAGTTTTCTTTAAGATTACTTATCAAAAGTTTTCAATTCAAGTCTCAAATATAAGCAAAGGAAAGCTTACAAAGTAAATAGTGAAAGGTTCGTATCAAGGTATCACCTCGTATTGTAATCCTTTGTCCGGCCAGATTATAGCCATTAACCCCAGAACGAGCTCCTCTGTATGTAGAGAGGGCTTAATCCTCTTCCTCTTTTCAAAGTGAGAAAACACCGACTGAAGAGGAGGTTTTTTTTCGGGGGGGGGGGGGGGGGGGGCATTTAGTTGTTTGAACGTCTTAGTGCCCGAGTTCCAGGGAAATGGTATACATGAGATATGAACGAGAGGGGGACTGGGCCGTGAGTTTGCTTAGTGAAGAGTTTCCTGGCAGAAGGCTCTTGTCAAACCTCTTTCATGCCGTATCCGCTCGTCGTAATGTGTGAAGTCAAACACTGGACTGTGCAGGACAAACACAATCATAAACATGCTCACGAGACAGTGAGGCTTGTGAAAACAAAAGTGTTTTATCAAAGCTTTTAAAAAAAAAAAAAGAAGAAAAAAAAAAAAGGTATTACTGCAGATTATTGGACATTTGCAGAGTTCAAAGCTTTTTCTCAGCTCAAATAATGTTTCAGAAATGTGTTTTTCTTGAAATATTTTCCGTATTTGCAATCCAGGGAGGTTTCCGGCATACAGATAGAGGCGTCCTCGGACAGAGACAGCAGGCGCACAGACAACTCGTCTACCGATTCCTGGACAACTCGTCCACGACTAATTTTTTCATGCATTATAGATTTGAAGGCTCTTAAAGTATTTTTGACGCATTTGGAAGGATTATAAAGTATATTTGACACAAAAACATGCCAATGCATTAAGGTCGACAATATATTTCTAGCATCTTTGATTTGGCAAACAAAGGATTTGTTGGAGGAAAATAATCAGCTTGATTTATGAGTCTAATGAAGTAAAAAAAAATAGGATAAATGTTTGCCCCATAACTCAGATATGGAAGAATGAGGGAGTTATATCATGTTGAGTGAATTTTGATTAAATACTCATCTGATTTTACACATTATGCCAATATTTTTAATTTTTTTTTGCAAATTTCTGATGTTTATATGCGGCTTCCAACGGAGCTTTTCATCAAAAGTCATTCCTAAAAATGTATTTACATGCAATTTGTTTACCATTAAGAGAATGGTAAACAAAGCCATATGATACTATACTAAATATATATGAACATACACTAAGTATATGAAAAATACATAAAATATCAAGTAGAAAAAAACAATACGTACAAGTACATTGTACAGGATTTATTTTCTCAAATAAAATTCTTAAATGTCATCCGTGGACGAGTTGTGGACAAGTTGTCCGGCAATCAGGACGGCAGCAGGACGAGTGGCTGTTTGTTTACCTTCCTGCAGGATGTGATTTGCATGGGAGCTAATGATGTGCACGCCCTGGTGGACTCGCGCCGTCCTAATGGCATCAGTGAGGGGATTGGCCGGCCTGACGGCTGCTGGTCGTAATGTGTTTGGAGCTGTGTGTCAACACGATCACCTCTCCGCTAACAAGATTGGGGGGAAAAAAAGCTGCAGGAGGACGCGCCGGGGGTCTTGCATATAGCGATGTCCTTTATTAGAGAGACATTTTCAGCAGGCAGAGTGGGGTTTATCATTTAAATGCCACTTCAAACACAATTGTCCTGAATGTAATCCCCCCCCAATCCCCCCCCAATGTAATCCAAAAAACAAAAGAACAAAAAAAACCCGAAATGATATTTTGCCATGAAAGTCACCAGACGTCCAAAAACAATTGAAATCATATCAGCAACATTTGACTGACATGATCCTTTATGACCAGCAACAAACACGTTGCAATTAATTTTAGCCATTGACTCACCAGAACCCTTTATTAAAACATGTGCAAAGTGACTTCAGTGGTCTGCAATTTCAAAGATCTAACTTTACATCCAAACAAAAGTAGTGCTTGATTCATCTGAAATCGATTTTTTAGCACAGAAATCTAATGTGGGATGAAAAACCCGACGTGTAAATTTAAGAGGATGAAATTACAGAAATTTTCTTTCAAAATCCAGTAAACCGATTTCACTTACAAAGCACCTTTCTACCGCTTCACTGTTAGTCACATTCACCCATTCACACACCAATGGAATGTAAGGCTTTAATCCACCCATCAGGAGCCATTTTGGGGTTCAACGTCTTGTTCAAGGACACTTCGACAGGCGGACAGGGGTGAAATGGGACTTGAAATACGATCACTTTACCAACCAACGCACCGCAGTCCCCAAAACATAGCTAACAGAAACAAACCAAGGCAAAGCTCCAGGCAGGAAGGCAACACGAAAAATGTATTAATTAAACATCAGTTGACTTTAGTTTTGCTCAATAAGAACAATTTGTAAAGATGCTTTTTTTTCTAAATTTCATCTCAACTCAACTCAGACTCTGACATGAGGAACTTGAACTTTAGCATGGGTGGATGTTAGATGGACAATAACAAAAATGGCGGCCTCCAGAGTGTCACGACTCCCAGTAGATATTCTCCTCGGACTTGGTAGATTTAGAGTTGAGAGTCACCGTAATAACAATCCCACTTGGTCGTCTGTCTATTGACCTTATGCAGCTCCGCCCACCTTCAATTCTACGTTCTTCTGCATTTTGTCTTAAGCATTTCCGATGACCAAAAAATTTCATTGGGGTGGACGGAGGCGCAGTGTTTTTATCTCGTCTATAAAACTACCATAAAACATGACCAACAATGCCGCTACCAGGATATTAAAGTGAGAACACATGAAAACTGGCGTCACGTTGCCTCATCCTTCCTTGATTTTGACCCGAGATGACGACATGAGAAAGGACTGTGGTAACTTCTGGTGACGTCTTCGTCCTGTCATGAGCGGCTCACGGAGCAGCGATGATAAACTTTAAGAGTAATGAGGTGTATCAGTATCCACATAGCGGAAATGTAAGCCGTGTACCGTCACCAAGAGACGGAGAATTCGCTCTTTTGAAAGCCAGTCCCAGCCAGTCAGCTGGCGCTAGCCTCCATGCTAACCACCGTGCTAACCACTCTGAGTGGGTGAAGCAGAGCAACCAAGCTGTTCCTGCATCTTCAATATTGTGGAAGGTTCAAATCTCATTCTGTGAAATACACCCAGATGAAATCCGTTCAAACTTTGTTTACTACTTTCTTTACTACAACTGTGAGTTTACACAGTGAGACGTGGACGACTCTGCACTCACTCTTCTTCTACATCAGAGATTATGTTGCTTTAAAAGCCACACAAATGCTGCACAAATCCACAGGTCGTATGCTGCCCCACAACCCTCCTGTCTCTCCTCTTTATGTTTAGAACGTTGTTGTCTCAACTGCTCTCACCTCGTTATCCAGTTGTTATGACGGCTCCGCACGGAGCGTATAATGCTACACATAGCAAATCAGGTCCGTTGTTAGTGTTTTCTAGCGTATTGTTCTCTTCGCGTATGTGTGTGTGTGGTTTGATTACAAAAACAACCCACAGCCACCAATTTGGCCTTGCAATGCTGACTGCATCGTGTTTGAATGGACATGCGCTTCACACAGAATACCATCTGCCACCTTGTTGTGTTGCGTCGTCACCAGGAGGAGGCCGGTGTAGCAGAATGGCTTGTAATCTTCCCACAAAATGCCAAAGAGCAATTTTCTGCTTTTCAGAGGAAGTTCGGGGAAAAAACAATCAACCCTATTCATCGGCCCAGAAAGGACAAATGGTGGGTAGTGTGCGCGGTCCACTTATGGGTTGGTGTCTAACAAAGGTAACCACCCACCAGAGCTCACATGGAAACAGAACAGAAGCATATTAAGGAAGATCTGCGAGCTGTTCCGCGAGATTGGCTGGATTGTTTATTCGACCGAGGGTGAACTGGCATTTCTTATAGGGAAACACCATAAATTATGTCTCTCTATCATTATTTTAATCTAATATAACGATATCAACGAATATATATATATATATATATATATATATATATATAACGAATCAATATATTGTTGAGATTTTTTGAGGCATAAAAAATTCTGTCGAATAACCTCTGAGAAGCACATCTGAGTTTATGCCTTATACCCAAATGGTAAACTCCCAAGTAACTCGGTACATTTTTTTTGTATTTTTTACAATCAATACTAAAGTTATCTGACTACTTCTAAAGCTATTAACTAGAACTCTAATCAGTTTTCATGACCTTGCACAGCACAGTGTTCCACCAGAAACACCCGAGTGCAGATTGACTGAGCCTCTGGAGTCGTGATCCACAGAAGACACGACTGTCCTTCTAAGTGAGTTAGTGTATTTCTATGTTCTGGTGGGTGTAGAAGAGAGACCATGAGCGTCCGCATGGGTCGATATCATGCAACTTTCAAAGCTTTGTAGCATGTGATTCGCATTATTTTGAATCCCCGGGGCTGTATGGATGGTCGCACTGCAATCTCGGAAGAGACGACTCAGATCTGGGTAGAAATATGAATGCAGGACGAAGAAAATCACTCAGAACAACCAGATTTGTACTGATTTTCAAAGCCAACCTGGAGTCTGTGACTCCCTCGAATGCAAGTCAAAGAAATTAAGACCATTTTCTCTAATTTAGTGGAGAACGGGGAGGCTCGTGTTGGCGAGAGCTTGCATTTTCAGAAGTATTTGGCTTCACTGTAACGATTCAGAGAATCCGAGATTGGAGAATTATCCACAAGCTTCCCGAGAAGCACAGCTGAGAAGATCAAAGAAAAAGAAAATACTGACAATTACTGACCTAATGGGCAGATGACACCTACAGTACATCACACATGTAGGTGTCAGGGTTTTCCATTCATCATCTGCCTGTATATTTTGTATATTTGCCTGTATATAAGATAGTTCTTTTGGTTTTCTGTTTTCCTTTTATACTTAGGGTTATTGGAGAAAGAAAGACAAAAAAAAAACTCAAACAAAACCAGTTGATTTATTAAAAAGGACATTTCTACAACTATTTCTGCTTTGGTTTTTCCCAATAATCTTCAGTTCATACACCTTCTTACCCGTTCAGTCGTTGCTAAAGGAAAGCAATGTCAGTATGGGAAACATGTTTTCCATACCATGATGAATACTGTATTTATTGTGAATCACTTTTTAGCTTCCAGTTTGTTCTGGCTTTGACTCGTCAAGTGTTGTGATTCACGAGCAGTATAGCACCGGAAAAAAACCCAAAAAAGAAGAAACCCACTGACTTCAGATCAGGTTATTATTCTGTGTTCTGTTCTGTGCTCCCTCATGTTTCCCGTTGTCCTTGCATGGGAGGTGTAATGGCAAATATGAAATGTATTGTTTGTATATGCAATGAAAAATTAGATTTCTTCTGTACAGAGAGTAAAGAGAAGTGTTTTTGACAAATTTAAATATTCACTTTTGTGACAGTTATGTTTTAATCGTAAATGTGCCAGAGAAGGGAGATGGATTCTTGGTTTTCGTGTAATTAATATACGGGTTTTACTCTTTGTACTTAACGAAAGAAACTAAATTCCAAGTATTACTTACAGGGTTTTATTTTCCTTGTACCACCTATAAAGGAAGGGGAGCAGAGAGTGGTCTGAGTATTCTGGGTTCCAGAGAGAAGAGAGAAGGAGATGAGAAACGCTAAGAAAGTGAAAACTAAGGATTCAGAGGAACTGGAATGGCAGAAGAAATGTTTTGAAATGTGATAAAAAAGAATGTCGACATGATTCAGCATGCTATTGAAGTACTTACACAGAAATATAAAGGATCCACAGCACAACTCACACACACATACAGCAGGTATACCACCGATGCATTTAAGCGGATGCCTACTCTCACTTAGTCATTTGGAGGAAAACAAATAGATTCTTTGGTTGACAAATGAATTGTGAGACTATTGAAGAGCCATGTATGCATCCTAAACATAGTTTCCTGTTGTCCCCAAATTGTCCCATAAATTTATTGGGGAGAGATCTCATTTTGACATTGGGTCTGTCGTTGCGTTCCACACCAGGAGGCATTAAACTATTTGTGTACCAATGGCTGATGGAAATGTCTACTAAAATGATGAAAATGGCAAATAATGGAGTAAGTCCTGGCGCTGTGACGATGCCTCCTCGCCACCTGCACCGTACATCTGGCCATTTTACAACATGAAGACGTACCTCGCTTTGAATATGAAAAACATTTATTTCCATGATGTGAATGATCAGCTTTTAACGTGCACACCCTTTTTGGAATTCCATGCGCAGCGCTATCTCTGTGTCTCTCACACCTCTACAGGAAACGTTCTTTACGTTTCCCTTATCATTGCCACACATCTCGCTCTCTGAAGCACCCACTGACAAATGGCGAGACGTGGGTCCCTTTATTAATAAAACATGTCACGCTGCAACAGACCGGGAGCTCTGCACTGACCCACACACATTTTTCTCCCCCTCCTTGCAACAAGCATACAAAACATCACACACACACACACACACACACACACACACACACACACACACACACACACACACACACACACACACACACACACACACACACACACACACAGAAAACTCCAACTTTCTGCACGCTTCCTACTGAGCTTCACTCACTTCCTTCCTGCCTATGGGCTCAAGGGAAAAATTATGTGGAGCTTATAAGATCATTGGAACCTGTGCACATTAATTCTAAATCAGATTATAGACCAAGACAGCCACAGTGCCCCCTGCCAGCCGAAGCCGTAGAGGGAATACGACCTGTTTTTCTGTCTTTACTCGAAGCAGGTGTGGTGATCCCGTGTAATGACTCCCCGGTTTGAACTCCAATCTTCCCTGTGAAGAAGATACGTGACAAGGATTAACCTGTGGCATGGCGATTTCTGCAGGACCCCGTCGCTGCGAATGCTGCTCTTCACCCGAGAGCTCTTATCATGCCAAACTCATACACTATTTCATCACAAATACCACCAGATGCTCGTTGGTTTTTGTGTTGTCGACCTGTCGAATGCTTTTTTCAGCCTTCCAGTACATAAGGACAGCCAGTATTGGTTTGTCTTCGAGTTCGATGGGAAGTCATACACTTTCCCACGCCTGTGCCAAGAGTACTGTGAGTCACCAACAATATACAATAATGCCCTACGAGATAGCCTTGCACCTCTCGTTTTGACACGGTGACGGTGTTCTTATTGCCTCCCCCACTCAGGAGCAGCGCCTCCTCAACCGCCTGGCAGCAGAGGGCCACATAGCCAGTCTACCTAAATTACAGTTTGCAAAACAATCTGTTGTGTTTTTAGGTCACATCATTTCTGAACAAGGGAAAACTTTGGCTCACCATCTGAAGGGGAAAAAAACATTGCCTGGTGACAGTAGACATGTGGTCAAAATGGGGTGAAGCGTTCCAATCATCGACACCAACAGCAGACGCAGTAGCAAAAGCCTTATTACGTGAAATTATTCCTGGATGAGGAGTACCCGCTCCCAGCCGATAATGGCACCCATTTTGCTAATGAAGCTATTTCACAACTCAGCAAGTTCCTCGACATGGAGCTCAGAAAACATTGCTCATACCAGCCTGCAAGTGGAGGGGCAGTGGAACGAGAAAATGGCCCATTGAAAGCCAAACTTGCAAAGTGTTGCGCAGAAACTGGATTGGCGTGGACTAAAGCGCTTGCATTGGTCTTCATGTACATGAGAATGAGGAAGAGAGAACGAAGCAACATCAGTCCTTTCGACACTTTTTTTTTGCAGCTCCACCCCATGCAGGAGTGGAACCTCCCAAGGCTCTACCCCCCGGACACGTCACTATGTGAGCACATCGCGCTGACCTATTGTTCTAATCTGTCTTCTTGTCTTGCAGAGATCCGTGGATGATGATGTGCCAAGTCACCACCCATCCAATCAGAGGACGAGGACAAGATTAAGGACCTCTTTATTCTGATGAACATTTTCACGCTGGACATTATGGTCACATGTACCTGGCCACGTATATTGTAACCAAGTATATCCAGCTTTACAACCCCTTCTGTTTTGCATATATTTTAGGAGTCTTTCCTCCGTACAAACAGCATTTTTCTCGAGCATGTAGCGACGTCTTCACTTCAAGTTCCGACATTGTGTTGACTGATGTTGTGCTGGTCTTAAGGTTGATCAAATACGGTCAGAAGGGGGAAATGTAATGGCAAATATGAAATGTATTGTTTGTATATGCAATGGAAAATTAGACTTCTTCTGTACAGAGAGTAAAGTGCAAAAAGATTTTCTTCTCACCCTGGTTTAACAATGGCCCGTTTCAGAAAACCTGATCGAGCTGAGACAGGAAGTTCACAAGAACAATGTCAAGGCGAACCATCTGTGTTGTTCGTTAGAAAACTCCAACCCCTCCCTTACTTTGGAAAGTTAAAAAACACAGCATGAGAATCTCATCTCCGTGCACTCGTGCAAACTTTGCTCTCTCTAAGACCTGCGTATTTGAAGCTTCAAATAAAACAAAGACCAGCTCCGTCGAGGACTGTTTCATTTCTCCAAGTTGAACAGATGATGAGCACAATTTCCACAACAGTATGTTATTTAGTTGCTGGTTTTTAATTTGGTTTCCTGGGTTCAGTCAAGTGTGTTTTGGCTCCGCCCCTCATTTCCTCCTCCACTGATTACCCTTGATTGTTGTCAGCTGTGCCTCATTTACCCAACTTTTCCCGAGTGAAAACGCATTGTTTTTTGTGTTTTTGTTTGAGAAAGGTTTTGCATTTACACATAATTGTTTACATAGAAATGGAAAAAAGATGTAGTTAGCGTTCAAGGCCACAAAATGAGGCTGTTTTTTGTAATACAACCACACACACACACACATATACAGAACGTGGGAGTGCACAGACGTTATGGACAGACGACCAAGTTGGATTGTTATTACAGATGATTCTCAACTATAAACTTACCAAGTCCCAGGAGAGTATGGGCTGGGAGTCATGACACTCTGGAGGCAAACATTTTGCTATTGCACAGTAGCAGCATCTTGGAAGCGGTTTCAAAACATGTCAGTGACCTTGTGTCAGGTGGTGTGCGGATGGACCCAAGCACAGACTCACAGGGTTCCATAAAAAATCTGAGTTTATTGAAGAAAATGTCCAGAGAAAACAAAAAAAAATCCCCCACAGTTAATCAGGAACGCCGGGCGACAAGATGACAAGAGGAGCTACATGTTGACAAGACTACAGAGGGAGAGGGATTTAAATACACAGGTGGAACTCATAACGATGGGAGCGCACAGAGGGAGGAGATCATTGGTTAATTGGAAACGTGAGGTGAGACACACGGAGACCTGACACTCTGAGCTGTGTTGTCATGTAAACAGACCCTAAAAACGTAAGATTCTCATTTTCACTTCAAATCGTGTAAATGGGGCCTAAGTTTGTGTTCCCCCGGCTTGTGAGTCGTCACTTTGTCCCTTCAGCTTTCCTGTTGCTTCCAGTTGGCATTTTCTACCCCTAGTATTTGAAGCAGTTTGGATTTTTGATTGTTTTGAGTCTGCACCTTGGGCCTTTTTATTCTGTTTGTCACCCCAGACGAGCTGTTGCTTAAGAGCCGCTTCTTCGCCCCATAAAATGTTGCTTGCTTTCCTATATCACTCACCTTGGAAATGTCTTCTTGTAAACACAGTTACAGTAATTAGAGCAGGCTTTGGGAGGACTCAAGGCACCTCCTCCTCCTCCTTCTCCTCCTCCTCTTCCTCCTCCTCCTCCTCCTCCTTCCCAAGACACTTCCATGCCCATTAAAGCTAATTGGATTATTTCCACCCTGTTTATCTCTTAATTCCCCACATCTGTAGTTTATGGTGGAAGGATAAAGGAGGAACACGGAGTCTCTCAGCGGGAGTTTATGAGAGTATTCCCATGGCGGGGTGACATCCTGGGCCCGTGGGCTCTCGGGGGAGGACCTCAGACATGAGCGTGCAGAGACGAGGGCTTATCCGACCTCGATTACACGTCGAGAAACGACGTCACGCTTCATCGTGGCTTCGTGATCCTTTTGACACGTCACCAGACTTCATTACCTCATCCAATCCCGCAACAACCTTACATTTTATTTTGCGCTTTGTACGTGAGGCGATGGATCGATAAAATATACACCGTGCGAGAACGCAATCCCAACTCATTGATTTTCCTCAGAGTGACATCGATCTGACAGGCTAAGAATAGTTTGGGCTTTAGTGCACATGAAAACAATGGATTGTACATCTTTCATTTCTCTTAGCTGCACTCCTAATAGAAGAGAGAACTTGTTTGCTTCTCTCCCTCCACTCCTACCTGCTTTTTTTTTCTCCTTGCGCACGCATACCTGCATATTTATGCCTCAGGTTCTCGAGTGAGGAAAGTAATCCCCTCGAACCATGTAATCTTTTCACGGTACTTGACTTCTCTTTTTCGCTGCGGAGAGGACGAAGCGAGGTCCCTCAGAAAAACCCCCCCAAAAAACCTGCCATGTTTTCCACCGTTCTCCTCTTCCTCACTTCATTTCCAGGACTGTTTATATTTATACACACTCTTTGTTGTTTGAAATTTCCTCCCAGTACTCCAATGCCGCCAATTAATTATGTATTTACACACAAGCGCGGAGACACCCTCTACATCACAATAATGAATTAATGATCTGCATTTGCAAGATTGTCATGTGCGACCTACTTCTTTCCTGTGATTGTTGCTGTTCTATTTGAAGCTGGTGAGAAGGATTACGCTCTGAAAGTCTGGTCTGACATTAAAATTGATCCTTGGCGAGATGGGCTGAGGGACTGCAGCAGCAGCAGAAGCTGCGGCAGCATCACTCGGAGGAAAAACCTCAGCTTTCTAGGGCTTGTTGCACCCCCCCCCCCACATAACAGCCCTTTTACACAACCGTGGCATAAGCAGCAGTCACTCTACCTTCCACCTCTCTACCACACACTTTCGCCTCCCTCTCTCTCCCTCTGCTTGTTCCTTCCATTTCATTACTGGGCTCCATGTCATTGTCACTTATAATAAAGCTCCAGATCCGAGCGCATCGCAAACCGCTCCGCTGACCTTTTCTCAAAGTGCGCGGCGTGTGACAAATTCAATGCTGCGCGATCTCGCCGCCCGCCGCCAATCTGCCCATTCGTGACCGCCAAATAAAAGAGTTTACAAGGTTATACACATTGTCAAAGAAGCGACAAAGAAGCACGCGGAGAGGCTTCTTGCGTCTGCTGCGTCTTTCGCTTTCAACCTTCGCAGACCTTGGCGTTGTATCCCCGCATGACTGGCAGCAAGAAAATAGTCTTTGGTTTGGGATGACAAGTCTCAAAGAGATGCGAAAGTGGGTGGTATTTCTTCTCCCAGCGATTTCTTTCTCTCGCTCCCTTTTGCAATGCAAAGTTCTTGTCATTCACAATGAAAGCTCCGGACGATAGTTCTTCATTCAGGAGGAGTGGTGGTAGACAGACAGCTACATGAAAACCGATTCCTATTTACAAGCCAGCGAATAAAAGGGATTTCTCAAATGATACGGAATGAATAATGAAGCAGAGGCGGCTTCCGAGCCCTGACCAATGCACCTCAAGCAAATTGCGCCGAGGCCCCATTTACATGTAAACAACATCCGTTTACACAGAAGTGGCAGAAACACAGAAAATAATGTAGTTAGCATATTCGGCCACTAGGGAGTGCTGTTACCTTTAGCGTTGTTAGCGAAGGTTTTGTCCGTATTTGTGCGTTACGCTGCGTTTTCTTGCTGTACTGGTTGTATGAATTACATTCCTGTGAGGTGCATCACATCAGCGCCAACTTCAGAGTTGCCCAACTGTCCTTTCTTTTAAATATAGAGGGTCGAATCAAATAAAATCCCCCAAAATACATTAATAAAATGTAAAATATCGCTATATGAATTAATGTTATTGTCCATCAAGCCGCACATGTGCGAATAGCTATTTATTATGACTGTGGTGCGCATGAGCAACCAGCAACGTTTCAGAAAGTCGTGTTTTCTGGACTTACACAGAGACAGAATGAATTTTCAAAAAGTTCCACCTTGTGGAGACACTTTCAAGAAGATGTGTTTTCAGTGGCTCTGCGCTCTGTAGATCCCAAAATGCAACAAAAGCTTTCAGTTGTCACTTGAAAATGTTGTATTAAAGGGTGGTAAATTGGTAAAATAATCCAGTCAGATGATGTTGGTCAACACCTGCATCACATGCTTCTAATCTAATTCGTCAGTTTGTTATTGGGTACGGTGGTTAGTCAGACTCAACTCAGTCACTGATCGCAGGTTAAAAAAAAGCTACGATTGTGAAGAAAGAGAAAAGGCAATGGAAACAGAGTTTTTTTCAAAGTTTAATTCAGAAACAGAAGATTCTAGCTTTGGACAGTCACATTCACCGCCGACTGTCTGAAGATGTTTGAATCACTTGGGTGTGAAATGAGGTAAGGTGCAGAGTTTTCCACAGATCTGTCAGCGTGTCTTATGGTATCCAGCTCCAAAGATTTTAGAAGCAGAAAGTCTCAGAAAGTCCTCAGATCAGACGTACAGCACAGCCATTAGCTCACTCAATTAAAGACTTAACAGAATTGATGGGTCACATCAACACTTTGTCATGTTCCTTAAGTCATTCCTGAACGGTATTACTCGTGTGGCGAGGAGCTGCTAAAAGAGATCACTGCTACTGGAAAAAGACGGGTTACACGTTAATGCAGGTGTACCAATATAATTGATGGTAGTGCCGTTAGAAAGCCTGTTCCAAGGTTTCTCAGAATATAGCTGGATGTTTCCACACCGCCATGGCGACGAGAGAATAACGCGCGCAGAGCTGTGAAATGCTGCAGCACCTTCCATCAGACAACACTCCAACATCAACCTGCCAATACTGCTGCCATTGCTGCAAGCCGGATAGGACTTTGAGAGAACCTCAAAAACAATATGGAATAAAAACGACTTTACGATCCACGTCTCTACAAGTCAGATACGACAACAGCTGCTGCTCTGGGGCCCCGTTTACTAAACGATTCAAGGTTCAATGCGTCATTTTTGTGTTTTCGTTTCAGAATAGTTTTGCGTTTACATTTTGAAAGTTCAGCACAGTTTGGTTGTTTTAGCAATGAAACCACACAGACGTGTGCAAAGAGCAATACGTTATAAACATTAGCAATGGCGAGCTCACAGACATTTGTATGGACAGACGAAATCCGATTGCTATCGCCAATTGAAGCGACCATTCTTCTTTCACTTTGATATTTATCTTTTATATCCTCGGTCCCGAAGGAGGATTTGCAGTCCTCGTCTGCCGAGCTGGTCTTTTGGCCAGCCACTGAGTTCCTGCCAGAGCCGGGTCGGTTCCAGTGCATCACTGTCTCACTTGGTCCAACATTCCGAAGGACCTGATGGCTGCCGGGACATGTAATCATTTGGCACGACGCCCATCGTTTTGCGCTGCAGCCACTGTATCCTGGAGGCGGAGCCAAAGAACTTTGTCGTGGCGGCGTCAGTGTCAGTCAACTCAATTCTTCAGTCCGTCTCATCTTTCAGGATTTCCACAGTGTAAAGATGATTTTAATTTTGTGGAGCTTTGTCCGTTAAATATGCGCTTTTTATTTATTTTTTTTACAATGGCGGGTATAAAGCTAACTGCTATGCCAGTGCTCACGGTTATCCTTTATTAATTTCCAAAACACAATAACCACACTGGCTAAATATGCACATCCTAGAGATGTTCAAGTCTGACATGTCAGAGTCACTTCTATGCAGAACATGGCCCGCCTGCTATTTTCCCTCCACGGTGCTTTCTGCCGTCGTCTCTCCCCGAAGTGAAGGATGCACACGCAGCAGTGAAGTGCTTCACCGCCTCCCATCAGCCCCTGCTCCAGCCTCCAGCAGTCACATCTGTGCACGTCCCTAAATTGGCTTCAAAAGTTTTCCTTCCCTTCATCACATGGAGTTGACATTCTGGCTCTGATGGGTTCTCCCATCAACACATGACGGAATCTCATTAGCTATTGAAAACACAGTGAGGGCTAATCCGGCGTGCGTCTTTCTGTGTGCCACCTTGAAATGGATTTCACAGATGGAGAGCGCCAAGGTGCATCGGCAGACCGAGTGCTGGCTCCTCGGTGATTCAATGCCAGCGCTGGCATAAACGCGCGACTGGAGGCACAGGTGAGCCCCACAATGAGCGCTGTTCGTTTTGATCGATGGCATTAGCCATTGCGAATGAAATATGTAATTTCTGGTCGGGATTAAGACGGACAACCTCCCCGTTTGGTCGTAAATTAGATTCTTTATCCCGGCGCATGCCTGTATATTAATCTGCATTTCAGTGCGCATATATGCATTCATACACCTTAATGAAGAAATCCTTCCTCAAAATGGTTCCAGATGTCTGGAAGAAATTGCTCTGCTTCATGTTTATTAATTACACACGGCGTATCCTCGAGCAATGACTGGGGAAAGAAGAAGAAAAATACAATTTGCTGCACCACAGGACAAGAAATTCATCCTTGTGGCTTGAGTCTTGTTTGTGGATTCATCGAGTGTCTTTCATTTTTACAGGGAGAAACCCGAGGAGGGAGGGAGGATGGATCTGCGATTCAATTTGCGGACAAGATGGAGAGCCAACACAGACGCCAGGAGAAGTAGTTTCAGTTGACAAGTGAAGGAAGTTTGCGGTGTCGGGCCGCGATGGCGCCGGGTGGATGGCGTACCGTCCTCGCCGGCGCGTGCCACCTGACGGGCGAGGCCGGCGGCTGGTGAATACCCTCCATCTCGGAGCTGGATACGGCGCCGTTTTCCTCGAGAAGGGATGGAGCGATGGAGGCGGAATCCTACAGGTTGGAGGGACGAGGAGAATAATTGATGTGCCGCGACGTGCATTATTTATTCACGCAGCCGTCGCGATCAAAGCAGCTGGCGCCACGCCGTTCCCCTCGCCGCTCCCGTTCCGACGGTCCCACCTGCACGGGTGGATTGGGTGACTGACGGAAGCTGTAATCCACGTCTCCAATCGCCGTCTGGAATTCACTGATACTCAAGGCTGTTGCATAATCACTGCTTGTTCAGCAGGAAATGAATAGAGAGGCTCTCTGGTTGGAGAGGAACCAAACAGGCCGTGAGTCATTTCCATAAATGAAACAAACATTCTGAAGCATGCAGCTACCGCCACTCTCATCCCAGCTCCCCTCGCTCGCCTTCAAGGTTTGTTTATTTTTAATCTCCTTGTTATCCATCATTTTTTAACCCCCCCCCCGGTCTGGGCGGCGGCACCGTGTGTTTACCCGACCTGATAACTCATCCACTCACCTGAGACTACAACGGAGTGGCAGGAAGCTCCGGCCGGCGGCTGCAGGTTAATACATAAAGATGAAGTAAAGACAGCAGCCTTTTGAAGACAAAACCAATTACTGCGGTAATTTTCTTAGCCGGGCGACGGACACGGGTCATTTCATATCGTTTCACGGCGATTCTCCCGGAAATACGTCTCGTATCAGGGAGACGGAAGCGGTTTGGAGAGAAGGCGGCAGAGGAAAACAAAAGAAACGAAAAGGCGGAGGAGACAGAAACATGAGGCAATTCTTTTTTTGAAAATGGCTCCCTCCTGCATCATTGAATGGCAGCAACATCATCTCAGTGATTTTACTAGTCTGGGTGGACATCAATTTGAATATGTTTTTTCTTTTTTTTTTGATGGCACTTATATTCACTTGTTGTGAAGAGAGACTGAAGGAGAGACCAAACGCTTGTCGAGGTTGCTGATTGTTTCATTGGATTATTTCTTAAAGGTACAACACGGCCCCCTTTCACATGACAACGGTGCTTGGAGCCACTGAAAACCGACTGCGCACCGTGGTTGAAACTAAACTGCACTGAAGCCTTGTTCTTGTTTCTGAACCGGTTTTCACTATCCTGGATTTCTGCAGTCAAGCCTGCAGCAAAGTGTGCATTTCCTGCAAGAAAAGACAGATGCATCAGTCTTGAACATGTGGAAGACTGTGAAACATAACCAATGTGTCAGAATACTGTCGAGGAACCATCACAGAGACTTTGTGCGATTCAAACTCTGGATGAAACCCCTCCATTGCTTCTTTTCTACCATGTTTCAGGTTGAAATGCTGCTCAAGACTGAATTACAGGCATACATTTGAGCATCCGTCTGTTTTGGCCAACGGCTCATGCAAAATGCTTGATGACCAAAGCCCAAAGTTCACGGTGGTTTTCCATCGCTTCAACTTATGTATGCGCTGCAGTTTGTCAACTTTTGTTTTGTGTTTGGTTAAGCTCATTTGTCTTTAGTCTAGGTAGTTTTACAGTCTCCACACACTTGTGAACCATAGCCAGGAACACGAGCTACTTCAGACACGCAAACGCCGAGTCAGCAGCTCCCGATCAGAACGTTTAGCCCAGTCAGCAGCAGCAGGTCGACTTTTCTCTTTAGATTTTATCGGTCCTGTGAGATGTTGATGGAAAGTGCCTCCACGGATTTCTTCTTCATCTCCAGACGACTCGCTTCTTCACTTTGGCGTCCCAACAGCTAAACACTCAGCAGTGTGGTGAAAAAGAGAGACAAGGTCCCGTTCACGCAACTTTTGTTGAGTTTTGGGTGTGCGTTTACACAACAACATTGCCCGGAGTCACTGAAAACGGAAACTTTTTCAAAATGACTCCCAAGGTGGAACTTTTTGAAAATGCTCCGACTCTGTGAAAGTGCAGCTTTTCTGAAATACTGCGACTGCGTACTACAATGACCGACAGACAGACAGACAGACTTTTCTAAAACAAAAACTAAAAAATGAATCGTTTTTACTTTGTATAAACGGGGCCTGAAAGAGAACCTTTGATTTCTCTGAGCTCTTTCATCATGGAGGCTGCAGCACAGAAGTGGAAGCTAATATTTTTAATAAAACAAAACCTTGAAGGCAAGACACCAAAACAATTTTTTATCCTCGGAAGACTTTACCAGGATGGTGACGCCAATCCACTCCCAGACTACGCCGGCGTCACCCCTAACAACACCATAAAGTCACCAGAGAATCAACATCCGACAGATGCTCAATAGAGCCTAATTTTTATGTTTCCTCTGAAAGCCACAGAGATTGCTTTAATTGTAAGCTGGATAAAATAAAATCTCACGTCTTTTGCCCTCAACCACAAGAATAACATCAAATGTGACTCCTGCATGTTAAAAATGTGTAGTTTGACACATGGTTACATAACCAGTCGAGGATATATCATTTCCAGATCTTGTGTATGCCATACAATACACATATAACATATCATAAATCCCCAGCGATCATTCCAAACTCACCAGATCCTATAGAAGCCATTCTCTGCAGTGCTGCTGCACAAACCCCACAGCCAGTACCAGCAGGTCATACATAACCTTTGATGGTGCAGAACACGCTGAAGGCCTGAATTACCCAGCAGTTGTTCTTCAACAAAATGTCCAAACAGCAGGTTATTTATTTATTTATTTATTTGTTTTTACAGCGATCACAAAACAGGTGTACATAATGAGGCGGTTTCGTGGTCGCAGGATGTCGCAGAAGCTGCCTGCAAACAGCAGGAAGTAGAAGCAGGGTACCAAGTAGCCGGGGCACCAGATATTGATTCACAAGCTGCTGGTGGTGAGAATAAAGAAGCAGGGCATCAGCCTGAAGACATAACTGAAGACAAGCACCTTTACTTTATATACATGAGATAGAAAACTCTGGTTTAACCCGAGATTGAAATTATGTACAGAGAAGCTAAGAGGACCACCAATGGAAACATACAAGATATAAACAGCATTAAGATTATGGGAAGAATACTGTCAACCTGAACGATGTGCATTAATATCTATTGATCCACTTAATCTCTCCTCTAACTTTGTTTAAGTGTTGTCTTGGTTATCTGTTATAGTTCCATGTCTGAGTTGTTCTGTTATTGTCCAGTTATCAGTTGTGCATGCTCCTTGTCTTGTCCATAAATGATTCATGTGCATTATATGCGACACCCTGAGCAGAGGTGAGGTTGCGGCTGAGAGCACCCCTCTGAGCGGCACATGTATGTGTGATTCAAATAAAGACCTTCCTGAGCATTCCTGAGTCTCCTGGTCCCTGTACGCACACTGCCGGTGCTGCAATATGAATAAACTGTAATACTGTCAAAATGTATTTATGCTGTATTCACTTCATTTTCTACAGAGGATTTCTTCTTCTTTCTTTCTTTCTTTTAATAATAAATAAAAGAGAGGATTTCTTGATTTCTCTCTCTCTAGTGTGTGTGTGTGTATGTGTGTGTGTGTGTGAGCAGTCGGGCGATGAGGAAAGCTGCCCTGAGGAGGCGGGGCTTAGTAGCGATCTCACCAATGACTGATTAACACCAGAGTGACTGACATAGAATTAAACCAATCGGCGTCATTTCATGTCTGAGACTTGGGGCGCTTTTTAAACTTGCGCAGCGATTGGCTTAAAGTCAGCTCTGCGTTGTTCTGGTGTTTCTACCAGACGTTGAGATGAAGACAACGAGCGGTGAGTGTCCGATCATCAACTCTGTCACGTCTCTTCTAATTTACCAGGTTTGAAAGGAGAAATTTGGCTGAAAAAGCCGCAGGTCACGTTCGTCTTTCTCGATCATAGATATTTTTAAATGCACACAAACTGAAATGTGTTCAGAATTTTGCAAATGTGTGCAGGTTTGTTAATGTTTATAAATGTTTAGATATGCACATACTTATTAATGACTGAAAATCTAAGAGCTTAAAGAAAACAGTTTCATTTGCACTTCCTTTTTTTTGAGGGGGGGGGGGGGGTTCCTTCAAAGCATTCTAGAATGCTTGGCTACTTGCCGTACTCACTAGATTTCATTAAGCCAAACCACCTCAGTGTCGATGCTACGCGCACCAAAGATAAGAGTAGAACTTCTGAGTTCAAAAAAATTAAAAACAGTCAGAATTAAATCTGAGAGAAACGACACTGGGTTGTTCTTTTCTCACGTCACACACAGGTCATGTGACCTTTGGAGCGCTGTCGATCGGATCACCTTTAAAGATTCGTCCTGGCCTGAGAACGATCAAATCAGCATGAGCCTCGCATGCACACACCCGCCGGGTGTATCTGATGACGACGTGACAAAACCCGCTGCACACCCGCGTGCAGCGGTCGACGTTATTGGGCTTCTGACCTTCACTGTCTTAAGTGATAGAGTCACAATGTAGATGGCCTCATTCTGGCAAAGCAAGTCAGTGGATCATTAATCATCTATCAGAGGAGACTTGGCTGCTGCAGAAGGTTATAAAGACCCGGCCAAAGTCAAAGCGGTCCAAAGGGTGAGACGCATCAGCCCGTCGAGTTTCCACTAAAGCATCAAGCGACACGAGGGTTTTTTTTTTTTGCTTTAATGCTATCACCGTTTCATGATCGATGGCGTGCCGCGACGCGTTGTGCAGCTAGAACACTTTTCATAATACCTTTTATCGAAATAAGAAAAGCAAAAAAAAAAAGATTTGCGATTTGCCTCCGCGGGAACAAATGTTCAATTAAACATTTCACAGTCTGGAGGATTTTACAATTTATTGTTTGAGACTTTGCCATAGGGGTTGTAATTTGCAGCTAAACGACTGAATGTTTCCTTCAGCTACTATTGAGCTTTTGTTCAAATGAAATTGCACGATGCGAACGGTTTCACTTAAAGGCCCGTATCTGTCCGCTGGAAGGTTCGAGCCGCTGTGTCAAGTGTAAATAAAACTGAATGCGATGACGCGCGAGCCATTTGCACCCCGATATTCAGGGCGAGGACAGGCGTAGGGAGGGACGTTTTACGCGAGGGGGTGGGTTTGCCTCTCTTCCGTCGATCCATCATTTCATTCAATTCACGGTCGTGGAAGTGCCGCAGCCGACTATCGCGAATGAAGGTTACACACCGTTTCAAGTCTTCAGACACGGAGCTACTGCGCACACCGTGGCCCACATTTACATTCAGACACGCACGGTGTTGGACTGTGGGAGGAAAAGTGGAGGACATCCATTCATCCATCCTGGTTCTACGGGAAAGCTCTAAAGTCTGGTTCTGCAGGTTTCTTCCTGTCAAAAGGGAGTTGTTTTTTTCCCCCGTTCCACCCTCTCCTCTCGCTCACGTGGAATTGTTGGATTTTTTTTGGGGGGGGGGGGGGTGTAAAAGTTGAGTTGAATTAAGGGAATCTTGAAAATTCTCGGTACTTTAGGGGAAATCAGGGAATTTGTGGTGAAAGATGCAAAAACCAAAGCCTTGTTCAACAGGTGGGGGAAAAAAAAACCCTCCATGGGGCAGAATGAACTAATCAAATCAACACATTTAAGAGAAGAAAGAATAGAAACACAAGATAGAAAGAGTTAAACAGAAAATGAACAAGAAAAGAAATACTTCCAAGGTAAGGGTCACGGTGCGTTCTTCCAGGTAGAAACTAGGAATGGCTCCAGTTGGAAAAGACATTTTGTAGATAAATGACACAACGTTGTGTACAAATTGAAATACTTCACTGTTGAAAACTCCACAGGGCTCGTACGCGGAGCACGACGCACGTTCGATTCCAAACTGTGGTACAACTGCAGTTTTCGGCTCAACGCGGAACTTCCGGTTTCAAATCAGAAGATATTTTCTGGAAACAGTCAGAAACACATCAACGCGTACACAGCGGGGAGAAGACGGACGGTGAGACGCGGGAGACGGGAGTCTGTCAGACGAACCAAACAACCCTTGGTAAATGGAGTTCATGCCACTCGTGGCACTTTTCCACCGGTCAACTGAATTTAGGGAGAAAACCAGACGGACAGCTGCTGCCTCTGGTTGAGTTCAAAAGAAGTAAGCTGATTAATCACATTAGGAAAATCCTTCATGAAATCATGAACCGCTGGGCGAAGACAGGACAAATCCTCCGTGTTGTTTTGGCGTTCCCTGTTCAGCGGACTGGGATTTGGCGATTGCTGCCATTTGCCGTCCGTTTCAATATTTCCGTTTTCGATTTTGTTCCAACAGTTTTACACAGCGTCTCTCCGGCTCAGCTGTTGCACAATATTGCACAATAAAACACAATACTTACAGTTTTGTTGTATTTATTTTTATTGTTTTTTTTCCCCATATCTGACTCCTGTTGCGACAGAGAAAGAGAGAAAAAAGCTGACAAGAGAGGAAGTCACCCTCCGGGAGGAAACCTTCACGTCTCATCAGGGTGTGACAACGAGGAAGTGAAGATCCAGCAGTAACAGAGGAACCCCTCCCCCCCACCCCCCCCACTACAACTCTGTCCCCTCCATAAATGATGTGTGACTGTTGTTTCTTCGAGAACAGTCATAAATAATGGGTGACGGCCGGGCCGAGGTCCCCTGAGCCTGGAATTAAAGTTGCTCCCCTAATAACCTGATGATTAACACGTTCATAAAGCTCCTCGCCGCGGCACAAACACTGATTTATGATTCACGCGTCACAAATGAAGTGATCAGTTGTGACGGGCCGTGGAGCAACGCGTCAAAACTGTTTGCCAAGGAGGAAAAGGTCCTCCTGTCACTTCACGTTTCCAGCAGGGAAACACGAATGGAATTGTAATGTTTTATTTTTTTTTTTTGTTCCCCCCCCCTCGTTCTTTATGTTTGATCAATTCTCCCTCCTCCTCCTGCATCACCTGCTTCTCCCCTCCGTGTCTCATAAAGAGAGGCTTCGCCTTCACTTCAAGACGAGCGCTTTCTGCTTCTTCTCCCCGAGATCCTTAAACGTGTCCCGACAGTGAATTTGATCATCGCGTTGTGGAACCGTAGATCCTGCGACTGAAAAAAAAAACGCCAAAAAAAAAAAAACCCACAAAAGACTTTTAATATTCACTTCACTTTTGCATTAATTCTCATAGAATCGGTTGTTTTCGGCGTGACCTTCGCCTGAGTCACGTCACCTCCCCTCCCGAACGCAGAGACTTAAAACTGGACCTTGACGTGATGAAACTCTGAATTGAGGTGTGTGATTGTGTAAAAGCCCTTTGATGGAACAGTCACGGCGTTTCTGGCTCCCACCTTCCTGCGAGTATCTCTCAGCTTCGCAGTTATAGCCGCTTTGGCTTTCTTCGGCTGTTTTTGTCTCAGTGACCTTCAAGCGAGCGGAATCTCAAAACTACAAAAAAAAAAAACCCCAACTCAAAACGTATTGACAATAAACTGTCCGGGGTTAAGAAACCTCTGCGGCAGCCTTTCCCCCCCAAAAAACTCCACAAAACCACAGACATAACATCACGTCGGGCCCGACAACCATTGATATCCACAATCTGTGCAAAGCCCCGTTTACACGATAATGTCATGATAAAGTGAAAAAAGATCGTTTTAAATTAGATCTCCACTGAATATTTGCTTCTTGGAAGTCAAACCATGTGTAGCGGGCTCATGGAAAAGACCGACCACATGACAATGGTTGAAGAAAAGAAGATAAGCTACACAACAAAGAACAGATTTGACAAGTTCAGGAAAATGTGGAAAATGTTCTTTAACATCCTTGAGAACAACAGTATAGATGCAGAAGGTTCTTTTAAATTTTTCAGTTTTTTGTTTTGTTTTCTCCTTTTACTTTTATGTAATCCAAATAACTGTAGCACGCTGTCCACTATGACATAGAGCTGGGCCATTTGGCCTAAAAAACAAATCTATGATTTTTTTTTTTTTTTAAGAAAAATTTGAATTTGAATAAAAAAAAAATTTCTCAATGCATTTGAAAATGACTGCAGACAGATATATTGTCAAAAGTGCAACTTTATTGCTGTGATTGTCCTCAGACGAACAGCAACTATGGAAACCCACAAGGAATGGTCGAACAGAATGCCGAAAAACTGTGTGTGTGGGGGGGACTCAAATTTTCAAAATAAACATCTTTTTCAGCTACAAATTCGATAAATCAATTAAATCGTTTTTTTCCCCCCCAGCCCTACTATGACATGAACATCTAGTATGTGTGAGTGAAACCCTACGGATCTTCACATTCATAACTGGATACTACACTTTCTTTGTTAGAATTATGTGCCTTGTTGTGTTATGTTGTGTTATTTGTTCGTTAAAAAAAAACAAAAATAAAAAAATCCTTAATAAATAAATGTTTGAAAAAAAAAAAGAGTAAGCTTTTTTTTTTTTACATTTTCATTCCAGGAAAGTTTCACATTTACACAACAATCTTTTTGAAAATTATGTTATTTTACGTGGAAAGAGCAAAAATACTGAAAACGATGTAGTTATCATGCACGGCCACGAGTGGGTGCTGTTGGTAGTTTTTGCAATAAAACTACACAAAGATGCGCGCAGAGAACAATACGCTGTAAACATTAACGATGGGAGTACCCGGATATTCTTATGGACGGATGATGGAGTTAGGTAGCTATTATGGGTGACTTCAAACAATAAGAAAGAGAAACTAGTTATTTCTATATTATAGACATAGTTCACTAGATCTGTGCGTTCTTGTATTGTGTAGAGTTGAGGAAGAAACCTGCACCCTGTGAGTTTTTTTTTTAACAGGCAGACAATAAAAAGCTGAATAGACACTTGTCTCGGGACCTTTATGATGATTTCCAGCCAAACTGCCTTCAAATATTTGAATTTGTTCGATGAAATTTCCACAATTCATTGTGAACCTTGTGTCGACCGATTGGAAATGCACCAGTCAACTCACCAGAAGCGCCAACAGAATTCAGAGTAAAGGGTCAAAGTTCAAAAAATATGATAACAATCCCAAACACTCTGTATAGAAAAGCTTTAGGACTCTGATTCTATCCATAAAGAGAACTAGGTTTGTTTGCAGTCTCTAATCTGATTCCCCCCCCCCCCCCCATTTTTTTTTTAAACTGCAGCAGCATTTCCTGTGATTAGCTTGACACGGGGGTTTGTCAGCGGGATGAAGAAATGTGTCACAATGTGCAGAATGCCGCCAATAATCCAGCGTTCGCCGAGGCTCGGCTGTCATCCATTTGTATTCGCTGCAGTCTTCATCTTCGAGGCGAAGACTTGTGTCTGTCTGGTCGTTCTTATGCAGTCACAGCAAATGTGCCAGAAAAATGGCCGTTTTGTTGAAAAGTTCACATTTGAAAAAAACAAAACTTTTGTGGCGTTTCATCAGCAGTCTGACGTTCCATAAGAGGACACGTCTGGGTTTATGCTGTACGGAGAGGAAAAAGCTGTTTGGAGTCTTTAGGGCCTCGTTTACACGAGTTTGAAAGTGAAAAACACAAAAACCTTTGTTGTATTTTAGGTGTTTCAGTCAATGGTCAATGGTACTTAACGTTTATGACGTATAGTTGAAGGGATAGCAAGTATTATGCTTAACTGAGCTGCAATGCTACTTTCATTTATAATAAGTGAAAATGCCTGAACCAGGGAGTCATCCGGACATCCAGTCACGTGAAACACCTGCAGGAGTCTCTTGTTCGGGAGTCACCGTGTCCTTGAGATAAGAACGACTGAAGAATCCCAGATTCATGACTTTGCCTCGTTAGCGCCTCCCCGGCGAAACAACACACGCACAGTTTCATCAAATACGGGACGTCTGATTTCGCTTGGTCACAGACGTCAAAACCAAATTGACCAATTTGCCAAAAGACCAACCCAACGAAGAAGAAAACTGTCAGTCCCGGGAAGTTGGACACACTTTGGGTTGTGCTCCTGTGTGAGTTCACCTGGTGGCCACCGCCGGTCATTGCAACTGGCTTTCACACGTGTGTATGGTTTCATTTACAAAAATGGCCAACAGCTCCCACCAGTGGTCCAAAATACTAACTACAACATTTTCAGCGATTCTGCCGCTTCTGTGTGAAGCGGGACTGGTGACTCCTGGTCCTCGGTGGCGGCACAATTTCAATGTGTCCTCATTTCAACACACCTGACAGGAAAGACTGGCTCGTCATCTGACTTTCTGCAGAGCGTCATCGTGATATAGCTTTTCTGAAATGAAAATGCAGACCCCCTCCCTCAGAACCATGAAGTATTGATCTGTTGTGGCTCCGTGGAGCTTTCACAAAATTATATGCGCAAACAATACACTTTAAACATTAACAATGGGAAATTAATGGACTTTCTTACGGAAAGGCGGCCGAGTTAGTTTGTTATTACGGGTGATCCTTCACAATAAAACTACCAAGTCCCAGGAGAATATGAACTGGGAGTCATGGCCCTCCGGAGGAAAACATAGTTGTTATCGTCCATCTACTGAGCATGTGCAAAAGAACTATTTACTACAGCCTTAGTATGCATGCACACGTTTAGCAGCGTTAAACAGAAGTGACATTTCCCCCGTTCCCACAGAGACTTAGTCCGAGCATTTCTAAAACGTTGCAGTTCCAGTGGCTCTGAGCACCACTGTCGTGGGTTAGTACAATAAAGAATTATTCATTAGCGACAGTCGGTGAAAGCTGCATGTGTGCACATTAAAAACCCGCTGTGTTAATCTATTAGTAGGTAAAGCTACATCACTGGCTTGATCTTCTGTGTCGATGTAAACTAAATCAGCCAAATCAGTCTCTTCCAACACGGTTGTGACGCTGCTGTGGATGGACCGGGGAGGCGTCGGCACGTCGCCCCCGTTCTCCACGAGTCGCACGGTCCAGAAAACGCTGAACCTCGCCGAGGTGCTGGAGTCCTTTGAGCTGATGTCGTGCTTTACTGGTGCACAGTCCCTGACAACTCTGCAATTAATCAAATTCCCACACGCTAATTGCTGCCGTCTAGTGAACCTGGGAACTTTTAGCCAGGGTGAACCCCCCCCCCCCCCCCCCCCCCCCCATCCCCCCACCTCCCCCCCGTTTTGGCAGTCACCGGCTCCACTTTGATAATCCAGCCTTGTCAGCAATAAATAGCAGCAGAGGAATAGATGTCCTCATTATGAAACATCAATAAAAATGTATGTGTAGGATTATACGATGCTGCCGAGGCAGTGACAGAAATCCTTTCAGCTCAGCTTGAGTTAGTTTATCATGAGCGGAGTATTGGACAGGCCTGAGCTGTCTAAGGAGGGAAAATAGATGGGGACGATAAACACGGTGACACGCTGAATTAAAAAAAAAAAAAAAAAAAAAAAAAGAAGCATCCATTGCATGTGGATGTCTAGACAGACAGACAGACAGACAGACAGACAGACAGACAGACAGACAGACAGACAGACAGACAGACAGACAGACAGACAGACAGACACACACAATCTCATCACTTCCAGTGAATAATTGTCTGTTTGATTGTTTCTGAATGAAACGGTGAGTTGCGTTCAGGAGAAGCCCATCCACTCATTTTCGTGTCATTTCTCTGCCTTCACTGCAAAGTGAAAAGAAAAAAAAAGAAAAAAGTGTGATGACTTCCCGACTGCTATTTAATTAAACACATCCAGGGTTTAACCGGAGACTCACAGTTTAAATGGCAATCGCGAAAGTTCCTGCGCTTTGTAATTCTCCGACAACACTATCGGCGCGGCCTCAAACTAGTTAATTAGAAAGTTAACTCTTTGCCTGCCGCGTCCCGTTTCATCCGCTTATACAGACATCAAGCTGCTTTTCTCCAAATGACTTCTGCTTTGCTCGGGAACAATGACAGGAAAGCAGCAGTGGAAGACGGAAAAATTCTTATAGAGTTTTACGTGCTGCTGATGTGAGGTAATTATTAATCTGCCACAACAGTCACCGCAAGGAGTGCAAGTGAAGTAGAGAGAATTTATGGTGGAAATAACTTTGATCAAATGTAAGACGAGGTGGAACACTTGCAGTGTGAGTGCAAAAGCCACAACACACATGAGAAAGCCACAACACGCATACAAAAGACACAAGATGCAATGCAAAAGCCGCAACATGCATGCAAAAGCCATAACATGCATGCAAAAGACACAACACGCATACAAAAGACACAACATGCAATGCAAAAGCCATAACATGCATGCAAAAGCCAGCGCAGACATGTAACAGCCACAACACGCATACAAAAGCCATAACATGGATGCAAAAGCCCCAACACGCATGCAAAAGCCAGAGCAGACATGTAAAAGCCACAACACGCATACAAAAGTTGTATCACACATGCAAAAGCCACAGCACACATGCAAAAGCCATAATATGCATGCAAAAGCCATAACATGCATGCAAAAGCCTAAACACGCATGTAAAAGCGATAATATGCATGCAAAAGCCATAACACGCCTGCAAAAGCCGCAACATGCATGCAAAAGCCATAACATACATGCAAAAGACACAGCACGCATGCAAAAGACACAGCACGCATGTAAAAGCCACAACACGCATACAAAAGTCGTATCACACATGCAAAAGCCACAGCACACATGAGAAAGCCTAAACACGCATGCAATAGCCATAACATGCATGCAAAAGCCATAACACGCATGCAAAAGCCGCAACATGCATGCAAAAGCCAGAGCAGACATGTAACAGCCACAACACGCATACAAAAGCCATAACACGGATGCAAAAGCCCCAACACGCATGCAAAAGCCACAACATGCACGCAAAAGCCAGAGCAGACATGCAAAAGCCACAACACGCATGCAAAAGCCATAACATGCATGCAAAAGACACAACACGCACGCAAAAGACACAACACGCATGCATAAGCCAGAGCAGACATGTAAAAGCCATAACACGCATTCAAAAGCCGTAACACACATGCAAAAGCCACAGGACACATGCAAAAGCCACAGCACACATGAGAAAGCCTAAACACTCATGCAAAAGCCATAACACGCATGCAAAAGACACGCTCGTCACACAATGTCACAAAAACCAATGATACATAAACTCAATAGGTTGTTTCTCCAGAACCAGACGTGTCGCCTGCTCCTCTTTAGCAATTATAAACAAGTGAAGGACTGAAAATCAGCTCAGAATGTCTCAGCTGTTCTTGTTGTTGTTGTTGTTGTTGTTTTGGATCGGCAATCCTCCGGCTCACGTACGTATCCTCTCCAGACCGTAAACTGCATGACTGGCTGACATTTAGAAGAAAATGCCATAAATCTTGCATGTGTATCCAGGCTCATCACCGAGGAGAGACACATTATTAAAGCTGCGAGGAGACACTGAGATAAGGTAAGCAAAATGCCACTGCTGCTAACATTTCTTTAATTAACCGTGTTTACGGCGAATGCCTTCAGAAGCATGCGGCGGGGACGGACGTTATAGTTCAGTCTGAGAATGTCAGCCGCGGTGGAAAGTAACTGAGTACATTTATACAAGAAGTGTTGCTTTCCATTTCTTGAATCAGATTGTTGACGTTTAAACAATGATTAAAAGAGTTTATGTGTCTTGTTTGATTTATCTTTTGTTTGTTTATTTGGTGCTAAAGGTTAATACTCATACTTGTACTCGTCCTTTGAAAAAGTATCGGTGCCACAAACAGCCCAAATTCATCTGGAGCGGGCCGGACGGGTATAAAAGTACCATAATAACCTTTATTTTTGATTTATTTTCTGTTGTGGAATAGAGTATACATGATGAAAATGTCTATATTTTCACAAGACATCCACACAACCACGCTTTGCCCTCCTCTGTTTACTCTGTAACACTATATTGTTTTTATTGTTTGTCAGTATTATATTGTGCCTATTTTTACATTAGTTTTTTCTGTTGTATTTTACTTTTATTTTATTCTGTTTCATTCTTTACTATTCCTGTTTTGGGCATTGACCAGGCTTCGGGAACAGAATTTTCCTACCAGGACAGGTAAAAGTGTGTAATGGCATGAAAAAGCAATTTAATAAATAGAGCATGATTAGTTTGATTAATACTTTGTACAAAACAGTTTCCTGATTATGTGTCAGCAGTTCTAGTCTCGTCTGTCAAAAAAAGAAAACATACATTTCATTACCTTTCCCAGTTTTATTCACCTTTATTTACTGTCCCTGCTAACGTTTGTAAACTTTGAATAATAAACATCAAGTTGCCTTTCGTTCAGCACAAACTGCTCTTAGTTGTTATGTGCTCTCATCACCAGCAGGAGGCACTGTTGACAAAGACTCCCATCGGCAGTCACTGCTTCTCACTTTACATTGATAGTACATGCTTGTGGCTCACATGTTAATACTTTATGCAAATCTTTAAACAACCACAGATAATACATCTATGGTTTTCAGTATATTGATCCTCCTGCTGTCTTTTTTTAATTTTTATTTTTAATAAATACTCTTACCGGTCTCACTGTGACTGTTTAAGGTCATCTTGTGTTTCTGAGGCTGAACCATAAAGTCACTCAGAGAAGAGGCAGCGATTACTGAGGCGTCGTCCGTTTGGCCGCGTCTTTGCAGGAGTTCGAGCTGAAACAGTTTGTGCCTGAGGATTTTTATTGATTCGGGCACAACTTTTAGTTTCAAACTGTGAAACATCCTCCAACCGAACGAACAAGACGTTCCAGTTTTTCTTGCACATCGTGTGTGAATGACATTGTCTTTTTTTTTTTGTTTTGTTTAATGTTATCTTTAACACTGACAGAAATCCTTCAAACAAATATTTGCAACGAGTTGAAACCCACGGAGGATTACCGAAGACCGTGACGTCCGATCAATCATCTGCTTTTGTTGGTCTTTCGGTGCCGCGTGTGCAGGACGGACATCTTCAGCAACGGCATAAAGCACACTGTCACTAATCTGACCTGAAAAGTCACTTTGTGTGGCTCAAAGGAGCTGAAAACAAATCATAGACAACTATCTATCATAGATTTGTTTTAGTAAAAGTGTCTGGGTGCACTTTTCGTTTAGCACAGTTGAGTTGAACAGGATTGACAAAAAAAAGACGAAGAGAAAAGCCGTCTGTGAGGAAAAGATGTTTCAGAAGGAGAAAGTGAATACAGCTTTATGCGTTAAACAAAGTCTTCACTGTTTCGAAAACTTGTGTTTTCCCCCATTTCCACAGAGACAGTCAGAGTATTTTCAAAAAAGTTGTGTTTCCCCGTTTCCATAGAAATATTGTCCGAATGTTTTCAAAAAGTTGAGTTTTCTCATTTCTATAGAGATGAAGCATTTTTTCAAAAAGTTGTGTTCCCCCCCCCTTCCCCTGTTTCCATGGAGCTGGAGTCAGGGGAAAAGGCTACTTTTTGAAAAACGCTCTGTTTACATGGAGACAGAGCATTCTCAAAAAGTTGTGTTTACCTCTGTTTCCACGGAGACGAGATTTTTCAAACAGAAGCGTTTTCACGTAAACGGAAAACCAAAACGCAAGGAAAGTTTTCCCTGTTCTCTTGAAAACGTTGACTAACTTCCTCAATCAAAAGGACTTCAAATCCAGTTAATACTGGTTCATTTTCAACAACTTAACTTAATTACCCCCAGTCTTAGGCATTGTAGTAATTATGCGTAATAATGGCGCAATACGTATTCATGTAATAAATGTTCAACTCATTATGTAATGATGTTGCATTTTGTATCAAAATTCGTGAATTTTCTAATAAATGTTGCCGCATGGTCTAATAACTTGTTACATATCGCAACAGTTATTACAAAAATGTGGGTGTTCTACTTTTTTTTTGTTTTTTTTATCAAATGTAATAATTTGGTGCTTAGCCCTTCATCAATATGCATGGTTCTGTGTTTAATAATGAGAAACGAATTGAGAATCAGGTTGAACTTTGTTAGGTCACCTGCCGCTGTGGCTGGTAGATTTCTAAAGTTACAGCCAATCAGTGTTCCCACCAGACATTTCTATTTAATCATTCAACCCGCGTTTTATCATAACTGTTCTTGCAAAATGCAGCAAAGTTTAATTCAAAATGCAGCGTCATTACATAATGAGTCGAAGATGTATCACATCCTTACATATTGCGCCATTATGACGTAATGCGGCGCAGCAACAGCATATGATAATATTCCCAGAAGAAACTAGTTGTGGAGGAGTTCAGCCATGAGGACTTTGTCTCTGTGTCCGTGTGACGAGTTACAGAACTTCTCCGGGTCACTTCTCTTCCTCCGGAGCTTCAGGGATCGACTCACTTCCACAGTCCAAGGAGATTCAGTGATCGTCTAACATTGTCCAGATGGATTTTGGCTCCATACGTCCTCCTCTTTCTTTCTTCTAGCACTGTTTGTCCTCGTTTTAGGAACTGTCAGGACCTTGAATTACAATGTTTTCCTTTTTTTTTTTTTCTTCTCTTCCTCCGGGAGGTCAAAGGTTATACGTTTCTTTTTTTCTACGCTCTGCCACACGAGGACTTTCTGCCGGCACCCACTGGAATACCATTCAGTGGCAGGCGTTTTTATGAAGAGCAAAATAAACCCATCCCATTTCGAGCCCGTTGTCGACGGCGTGAAACAAAATCCAAGGTTTAAACAAATCAGAAGCCTTGTCAGGACGAAGATTATGTTTCGACTAGTGATTTCTGACAAGGTTACTGCTGCAAAGAAAACCAGCCTGTCTCTGACTGATGACAGGCTTCTTGGCCAAGGTCGACTTCATGTGATAATGGTTCAGACAATCACTTTTTTTTGGGACTTTTCGTACTCTTCAGTTGACGGTTTGCTTCCCTTCGTGACCTGTGGAGAGACGTAACCGTCCCCCGAGACGGTATCCTTGTTTCTTTAAACCGAATCTCTTCCCTTTTGTAAAATGTGTTCGGAATCAGGTACACTGTGTGACTTTAAAAAAGAAAATAGAATGCAATTTGGGTCTATTATTTCTCGCAACTGATTAAATTACAGCATATACAAGCAATTTACTTGCTGTCTGACCTGTTTTTAAAAAAAAAAAAAAAAAAAAAAAAAGAGCTAATCCTCTCTTGAGAGCATTTTAATCTGACGATACGAAAACAATGCAATACGATTTTATACAGTGGAGAGGAAATTAATGTTTGTCTCAGCAAACAAAACACATAACAAGCCAAAACTTGGTAAAGATTCCATATTGGTGTTCTTTAGTTTATGTTTTACTGATGGTTAAATTCTTCTTCATGGATAAATATTTATAATACATTTTCTACATATATATACATACATACATATTCTATACATATATGGTTACATTATCTAATCCACTGACATACATGTGATTAAAGTCCGACGGAAATCAAATCTAAGAACAGTTTAGGATATTATCAGACCGTTTACGGTGACATCTAGTGGCTGTAGTAGGTACGACAAGAAGCAGCGTCGATCATTTCATTCATTCATTAGCCTTTATTTAGTCAGGAGAACCGCATTGAGATTAACAATCTCTTTTACAAGTGTGTCCGAGCAGCAGTACATAAAAATACATTCACAGTGTCAAATTAATACTAAAGCTCATCCAGGTTTGACACCGTTTAGTCCAAATTACTGTTGGGCAACATTTGTTTTCAATAAAAAAAAAAGTTGGGTTATTCAAAACCCAACAATCATCATCATGATGTTGAACATCATTCTTTAAAATGAAACATTTTGACAAACTGCATGACTTGATCACGTACGTTTGACCCATTTCAGGCTTTATTGGCCCACTAATAGGACTTCTTCTACATTTGAAAATGTCCTGAATATAATTTACAAGCCGGTAAATTAGCATTAGATAGTGGGTGAAAGAATATAGACATAATGTGGGAGCAGAACGTACATTTATGGTACACGATGTATTGGCAGTCACGAGGTATTTGGTACTATACACGGTGGAAGTTTTTTTTTTTATTTGGTCAGGCGTTCCACCCGGGAGGAGAAATGCTTGTTGATGACTTCAGCAGGTACAGCGTCTGGTTGTTTGTCAAACATGAGCCCGAGTTTACTGGATATTGTGAGTTTTGACGTTAATAAAGGCGAAAAGTGTTGAAACGGAAATAATGACTTGGACTTTTCATTCATCCCGACACACCGACCAACACAGATTAAGTATACTTGTAGGATACTTCATTGGCTTAAAAAGCATCGGCTGGGCCTCTACATTATAAAATTACATTTAGAGACAAGAGGAGGAGAAATCTGAATTTAATCCTGCACCACGTCCAGTCTATTGCAGATAAGCAACATTTTGACGCTCATGAAGTCGTGTCCTGTCGCCTTGGAAACTCCTGTGACAATCGCTCAGGTCCGGACGGCAGACCAGAAGGAGGTAAACCCATCACCCTTTATCTCTTTATCTCGGAGCCACACATGACTTACTCTGCACTCGTACACTCCGCCCTGTGCAGCCAACCGGTGAATAACGACATGGAGGAAACCAAATATCATTAAGAAAAGAGTTGCGTCAACAGCATGCGGTTGAAGGAATCACTGGTTAAGACGAGTTTATCCTCGGTGCAACGAAAGCAGATGAGTGGTAATTTGTCGCGGTTTTAGAAACCCCAACCAACGACACAATAGGTTGTCATGTTGTGTTGACAGCGCAAACAAAACACACTTAAACGCGCTCCACAGGGCCGTCCTGTCAGTCACACCCTCTGAGGAATTACAACTAGGCGCTACAAGGTACTACTTGGTATACTACTTGGTATACTACTCTGGCGTCTCTACACTGACTGTAAATGTTGGATTAAGGGGTGGCGGTGTCCGGGGCCCGAGCTGCCTCAGGCTCATTTAATCTAACAACAGTTGGCAAGCGTTTGGATCAGTGTGATAACTGTAAATAATATATATTATACACGTTGCCTCAGTCTGACTCACACTGATTACAGTCAATCATCCATTTGTTTATTTAAAAAACGTGGGGGGGGGGGGGGGGGGGGGGGGATCACGATGGTCAATTCTGTGTAATAGATGTAGAAAAGTACTTTGTGTTGATCAAAGATTTTATTTTGTTTTGTTTTATTAACTCAAATGTGCTCATGCTGATTTTACTGCCGTTTCTCAAATCTTTTATATTGCTGCCTGTTGTTTGGAGGACTTTGAGATTCACGGATGTAAAGTGAAAAACAAATAAATTCACTAAATCTAAATATTAATAATAACAACAATACTACTACTACTACTACTACTACTAATAATAATAATAATAATAACACATGATGAGTTAATTCAGTAGCTACAAAAAAAGACTGAGAAAATCCGAAGGAAAGTGAGAGCACAGAGGGGACGAAGACAATCACACACCAATTATTGCCACAAATGGACTTTGGTGGGATTTGAAGGTAATGAGCCGGGACGCCGCCCCTGACCAGACCCCCGCCGTCTCATCCTCCATCCACCGAGAGCGGAGCCGACCAGGCAGCCACACTTTCAAAGCAATCGCCCCCCCACCTTTCTGTCGCAAGCCAGGGAATTTCATTAGCGTCTTGTTGCCGCTCAACAGCACCGCAATTACTTCCTAATTGAGGCTCATTTTAAACTTATTTATGGAATAATCGCCGCGATCGCATGCCAATGAGCCAAAAAGCAGACGAAAGTGTGAATGAAAGCTTTTTTCTGAGTTAACTTGCAGGTTTCGGATGAGGTTCCACTTCAAATAGAAGCAAAGGTCGGACAGTTACTGAGGACTTGTTGTGTACTGCACATCTGATTGATCCATTAATGTCTAATTCAGCTTTTTGTGCAAACAGTGGACAGAGTTAAATAAGAACACAATTAAGTGATAAAAAATGTCAAGAGGACGTTGGAGTGCATTGTGTACCATGGGCCAATGGTCGATAGTTAAAATATCTGTGAATCATAACACTGACTCCTTTCTACTAAAAGGTGGTCTGACTCTTGACATAACATTACGTACATCTTTAGTTCCTGATTTCACTTCGACGCAAATTCTGTGTCACACTTCCTGAAAGGAGCACAAACATGCGGCTGATGGGAGGAGCATCCTCGGTCCTCAGGTGACACTCGGTCCCAAAATTATTTTTCAACAGCACAAAAATCAATAAAGAAAATATGCCAACATTCAAGCACGTCTAATGATGCCTAATACACCTTTTACTGTCATTTTTTTTAAATGAATAACATGCATGGTAACATGGTGTCCTAAGCGTTTCCATCCTTTCATTGTGTTATTCAGAGCTTAATTAGTCAATTACGTTCTTTGTGCGCTTCCTTCATTGTATTCTTTTCTTGTACATTTATTTTGTGATTGAATTGATTTTGTAAAAAGTGTTGCTTTTCCCGTGGGTTTTTAGAGACGTAAATATTGTTCTTGTTTTTTTTTTTTTTTTTGTCCACGTCAGTTTTCTCTAACCTCTTGGGCATTTTCTCTTAACCTGTGTTTCCTTGTTGCCAGGTGCTGTGGGCTGAATGCGGCGGTGTAATCCCTGGTGATGGTGCAGTCCTCATGGTTCCCTCCTTCTTACTTTGATTTTGTGTGTGTGTGTGTGTATGTGTGTTGTGTGTGTGTTTGCAGCGTCACAGGTGAGTCGAGGACCTGCGTCTCCTCACCGTTGCCGCATGGTAAGCCCCAGCCCGACATTTATCTTCCATTTCTTGCCCAATTGCTTATTTTACTATGTTTGTGTTGAACTGTGACCCTCTTTAGTTACACAGTATTTTCATTTCTGGGCTTAGTTCACTTATGACTCGGCCCTGCCCTGAGTATAGTAGTGTAATATGATGTAGTGTAGTGCATTATATTGTAATATAGAATATAGAACAGCATCCTGTTGTACAGAGTGCAGTATAGCACAGTACAAAGTAATAACTGCAATTATTAAATTACAACAACCACATGTAAAATACATTAAAGCCTTTATTGAACAAGTCATCAACAGACCGTTCGGCTCAATTGGCAATAGTAGTAATGTAATATAGTAATAATGCTGGTTTTACTCTCACATACTTTCTTCATCGTCAGTTCACTGGTTGAAGCATATTCAATTGAAACTCTTTCTATGCTTGTGTATAAAAAAGCATCTGGCACAAAACTAGTGCAAGTTTCCAAATGAATGAACAGTTCAATTCCTTCAGTGATTCGTGTGTATTTCCTTTTCTCCAAATAATTCGATGTACTGTATAGTAGGACTGTGATGCTCAGTAACATGTAATCCATTATTTATAGAAATCCGGCGGGAACTGGACTCAATTCATAGAGTATTTTTTGAGTTAAAATAGTGAAACCTGTGCCGTTTTTGGACTTTCTAATATCATGTGCAAATTGCAAATCTGTGGTACTTTAATAAAAGGTTGAGTATATAATAAAACAATAATAATCGTAAAAAAATCAGCACCTCAAACAGTCCAGTTGAAAACCGAACAGAGCTGCACCTGGATAAACCTGGTTTAGAAACTCAAGGCACAGGCACACAAGAATTAACATTAACATCGGACTGTCGTCTTGAAGGGTCAATATGAAGTCTCATTGTTTGACTGTCAGCGTTAAAGAATAGCGCTAACCCCTGTTGAATAATTATTAAACCATTAACTGGGTCAATACTTTATTCACTCCTACAAATCCCTCCATGGTTTGGCCCCTCCTCCTTTGGAGGAATTTATTAGACGAGAAGACCAGATCAGGCACTAGAGGAGACTGTGAGGTTCCATTCAGATGCACCACTACTGGACAAAACACCGGTTGGGTGAAAGGGTTAACAAGCTGGAATAGTCGCCCAATTACTATTAGAGAGTCTTCCAAGGCTATAACATCTAATCAAGTGATCACAAGATTGATTAGATTAGGGAAATTGTTTATATTTCAGCAGTGCTTGCACATAGTGTATATACTCTATGTCCATGTTGGTTCGTTTTTAAATAATTGTCCTCAATGTACGAGGACTATGGATGGAAAGTAGCCCTTGGCCAAATCTGGCGCATTTACTCAAAGTGACGACTGAGCGTCTATTAATGTGCACTGTCCTCTCCAAATAAACTCATAAAGAAAGAAAAGAAAGAACTGTTGTTGCCTTTGCAATACCGACACATACCTTTGAAAATAAGACTAACACCGATGGGTTTGTTATGCCAGAGAGAAGCGATGAGATCCTCTGCTGGCTCTCCTCTAAATGCTTCCCATAGATCAGGTAGACGGAGTCGGAGCCCGAACTGATTGAGCCTCCTGCTGGCGAGTCTCTCTCCAGGACTGATGGATGTGTCTCAGACAAAGAGCTGAAACCTTCGGCCGCCATCACACGGCCTGACGACGTCTGTCGGATCAATGTCCAGATTATCTGATTCTCCCCTTCCGCGGCCAGACACGATGCCTTCGGGTCCTCACACTTTAAACTCTGCAGCTTCGTCCTGCTGACGTTATGACCTCAACCACAGCCACGGGTTGAGGAGATCTCAGAGGTCCTGTTTACAAGCTGATGATCCAATGGGATTATCATTAAAGACGGAGAGCCGCTGGTAGGGTGTTCGTTTACACCACGGCAGTCCTCGGAGCCACTGCAAAAGCTTTTAGAAAAGTCATTCCGATCGGTTTACTCTACTCTCTGGAGTGATTTTACTCCCCCGTTCGCTCCACAGCGTTTCCAAGAGAACATGGGAAAACTTTTGTTGTGTCTTCGGCGTCCGTTTGCGTGGCAATGATGCTCAGGGCCACTGAAACTGTGACTTTTTGAAAGCGGCTCCCAGGGTGTAGCTTTTTGAAAATGCTTGATTTCGTTTCTGTGGAAACGGGGGGGGGGGGGGGGGAACGCAACTTTTTGAAAATGCTCCATGTCCGTGTAAAAAGGGCAAAATGCCGCTTTTTGAAAACACGCTGACTGACTTTGTCTTCATGGAAACGGGGGGGGGGGAATACTACTTTTCTGAAATGCGGCAACTGCGCATGGGCCCCACATGATAACGACATCGTTTTCAGCGTGTCTGCTGTTTCTGCTGAAAAGGACTTTGTGTGAGAACACAAACATTTTCTGAAACGAAAATGCAATGTCTTCTTGAAAAAAAAGTTCTCGGCGAAGTCGTTTCTCCTCGAGGGCTCTTTGGCTTTCCTCGTGATCTCCTCCGCAGAGGGCCGGCAAACTGCTTTCAGCACATTCTGTAGCCCGCGGTAAGTTTAGGCAATGAGAAGAGTTGTGATCTGCTTCATTCTGAGAGGTGAGTGGAGCTGCAGACGCCTGCTGAGCCCCAACGACAAGGAGGGTCGCTTTGTAAAAACTAAACAGTTAGATATAGACCATAGATGGTGCATTCTAATGCATTCTGGACTAAATACTACATTGTGATTTTGCTTCTTGACATTAATATATTTCCTTTTTCTCCTTGACATTTTTGCTGATGCATCCAATATACTTTCTTGCTTTGTTAAAAAGTTGTCTTTTTTCTTTTGAGGTAATACTTTTTTTCATTGGTGATGATTTTCACCTGTACCTGTACCTGACTCACCTCACTCCAAACGTCAGTACATGTAAATGTTTCACGTTGATTCTATCGGCACCCTAAACTGAGCACCTGTAGACTCTGAACTGTGAAATAGTTTCTTCCTCTTATTAGTTTTTAATTGAATATTAGATCTTATTTGTTCTCTGCAGGCCTCCTATAGCTCAGTCCCAAGAGCTTAGAACGTCACAGTCACACATTGGTGATGGAACAAGCATGATTGTCAATACCTATGTACATCAAAATCAGCATTTTCACAGCAAAGAATATTTTATTCTCCAATAAAAAGCATGAATGATGTGGCGAATCAAATATGTGTCAACATTTTGGAAATGAAAAATTTGACTGATCACAGGTCCATAGATTCAATTCCACCAGGGTGGAGTCTGCAGATAGAATTCTTTTGGAAAGAAAATGTGTCCAAATTCCTCCCCTGTGCCCCAGTATGTCTGTCAAAACATACATACCACATGGTATCAATTGACCAATCACGTTGCTTGTTGCCGGGTGTAATACAAACCGGAAGTCAGTTGCGAATTTTGTACTTGAGCCGATAATGTTGATGAAAAAAAATATGAATTTAAGCGAAATTAGACGGTGACAAGTCGTGACGGCCATTATACACATGTTTTAGACGGCTTTGAGCAACACGTCCATTATTTTCTTCGTCCGACTTTTCCAAAAATTGACCATCTGGACGACTCGCTGCCTAAAAACAATGCTTGAGACTAAGCGGCAGTGGCACACCTTCACCACGGTGACCACAGATTGATCTTAACAACGTACAAAGAGTAGCTTTGTTCCCACTGTGACCAATGAATACTTGTGCCATAAGCAAAAACAAACAGAGAGGAGGACGTTGAACCACATATTTGAAGCAAAAGGAATCAAATCTTTATCCGAATGCAAAAGAGAAAGCCAAACCCAGCCAGTCCCAACCTCCTGAAATGCTGCAGGCTATGATATCAAGTTACAAGAGCCTCCTCTCCTCCACCGCACTGCATATCAGTTAAATCAAACTCGCCATCGAAGCTTCAGACTGAAACTTAAACTGTGGAATTTAAGATCGACAATGAGAGATAATCCTCTTTTGTGGGGTTTTTCTTGGATCTTTAAAACTGTTAGAAGTTAAAAAATATTAGCCTATTTATTTATCTTTAACTTAACATTGAAAGAAATGTAATTTGGATCCGTTTGAATAGTCCAATTGTGTGCATTTTGTTTCTTTTTTAGGATTCACTGTAAAAAAAAAAACACGTTCTGGTTCTACAGAAAAGTCTCCACCTCTGAGTTTCTGCACTTTGAAATCGTGGGTGTGAATGATGAGTGAAGCATTACTTGAAACTCAAGCTTGAGCTTATTGTGTTTAACAAGGTATATTGTGGCAGACAAAGAAGTCTAGTAAAATCAGGAGGGCGAGGCCGTGGATCAGACTTGGCTGTTCTTTGTTGGTCCGACTTCTCCCAGTCGTCGGTTTATTTCCTCTCCAATGGGGCAGGACGGCCCCCTGTGAGGCTCCTCCCTCCTCAGTTCTGACACCTACGAGTGTGTGTGCGTGTGTGTGTGTGAGAACATCTCTTATCTCCCAACGTGAACCTTCTGGCATCCTCCACCTGTTGCTACACACACAATGGACTTCTGTTATCTCTGCGGTTGTAATCTGACCTGGAGATGTTCTCTGCACTGTGTGCTTGTGAATAACAAGAAGAATTAATGCCTCCCTGAGTGGTGTTGGGATTCTTCCAGGTATCCTGCGTGTTCCAATTTGTGGCGGACTGAGAAAACATACCTGAGATAATAAACACATGTGTAAACTATGATTAACAAACATCACAGTCACCGGGCAATTCCTACCCCCACCCCATTTTAACACAACAGTGGAATATATCCTTCTTCGCAGCACTTCCTGTGAGCCACTTCCGGTCCTCTCTGGGCCAATCGCAGTTGAGAATTCTTGGTCTGCAGTTATCCTCCCGACCACATGGGGGACTCAAGGGGCAGTTTCTCTGGGTTCTCAGCCTTTAGGTGAATGTCCACATTTACGTTCCGAAAACTTGTAGTCGTTACTCTGAATCCTTGAAGTTGAAATTGGCGGCGCAATACATGGTGGAATGTTCAAGCCAGAATAGTTGAACAGTCGTCAGTCAATCAGACTGAAAATATTTCATTCTTTGGTGTGTCTGTGCCACTGAGTGTTCAACTACATTCCCTTTTGATGGTGTGGTAGACTAATAGTGTGCGTAATCACTGAGTGGCCAGATAGTACGGTGAAACACGTTGTCATGGTCTTGTGACCAAAGACAACCTGATGTCAGAAATCTGGGGTGAAGGCGACCGTTGCTGCGAAACTACGTCAACTAACCAACCAATAGAAATGCAGTGTGAAATTATTAGATTGTTAAAATTGCACAGTGTGCAGACAGGCCTAAAATATGGAATTATTCCATAGGCAAAAAAATTGTTGAAAGATGCCCCTGGCTGTCAACTGTGTGAAACTTCACATTTAATTTTCCATTAAACCACCATGATTTCACTGCAGGACTGAACCAACCGTGTCCCTTGTCGCCTCAGAAATAACAGGGCTTGTCAACAGATCAATTGAGAATCTGAGCAAAATAGAATATCCTATCGTATAATCTTTTATTGCTCACCACTTTGCCTGTGGATAATCGAGTTCTTCCACTTCGAGCCCTCGGGTTGTTGCGTTTAATGCCTCTTTGTCTGGGCTTGGCATGACGCCAGCTCCTCCACGGTTGGATTTTAAAGGGACAGTTGCGCTCATCAAGCGGCGCTCGCTCAGCGTGATGCCGCCTGTCACTGTCTGGCACGGCATGAGCCCAGGTTTACTATTTTAACTGCACGTCAACCACCGGGTGAAATGAACCCGCCTAAGGCGTGTCTCAACCCAGCTCAAGTTCGCGTGGTTCAAAAACAAACAATTCTCTTGTCAGGCTTCTTTTTTTTTTTTTTTTCCCTCAATGCAAATTTTCCAAAAGCCATTTCTAATCAAGATTGTTTATGAGTCTTGGAGTGTGTTTGTTCTCAAGTCGTTTACAGATGAGGGGGAAAGTCACTGCATGAGAAAGGAATAAACAATTCTAGTATTTATTTGCTGCGAAAGTTTGGAGTCAGACCCTGGCTGGAACATTAGGCGATATAGGCTAATGCCAAAGGTGCAACAAAACCAGGAAAATAAGTCACCTGATAATAGTAATAAACTAATTATTACTATTAATGTAAATGAAAAGTGATGCCCACTTAAACGACGATAAATACCCCCCCCCCCCCACACACACACAATATTATTGCTCCATAACAGTATTGCAACATGACACATTAAACCCCAGTTTACTGCTTCTTTAACATTTCAGTGTGGTGGCAATAAAGTCGGAAAAAACAACGACAAAACATTGTATATTAAACAGAGTGCATCGTTAAACATGTATCTATCATCATTTTTATTTTACAGCTGTCACACTCTTCTTCTCTCTTCAGACACACGTCTGAGGTATTTAAGTCCAGCCTCTGCCAATGTTGGGCCATCAACAATAATATAGGAATATAAAATAGCTGTACGTGGGTAGTTCATGCAGTTTTTGTGTATAGTTATTGCATAGTGCAAATGTAGCTGATGTAGAGTTATTGTGTGCAAGTTGTGCAGTTATTGTTTGCATTTCTGATTTACTACTATCGTCATTTGCTTACTTATTTCTAGGATTATAATTTTGTGGTATTTATATTGCATTTCTGATTGATTTGCATTTATTTGCAATTTGCTATGCATGTGAATTGCGTGGCATCTTAAAAAGTTAAAGATAACGGTAAAAATATTATCAATGCTTTTCCCTGGTTTCTGTAAACGAGTGTAAATGGAGGCAAGTGCCACATAAAATCTCCCCCTTACTGCACTTTGGTGAGAGCCAGCTCAGTTCTGAGTCATCCCAGCAAACTATTCATGGTTTTTTTCAGGGCTCACTTTTGGAAATGATCCAATTCAACAAAATTCTATTTATATAGCGCCAAATACAACACTGTCATTTCAAGGCACTTTTATAGAGTAAAACCCAACTATTCCGCATGAGCAAGTACAAGTGACGAGAGAAACGCATCCGCGGAAAGAAAAGTGCAGGTCCTCCCATTGGTGACATGCTGTCAGTATATGGGACAAAAACATGATATCCAGCAGTGTGCACAGACATCCTGGGCCGCAGGGGCTCAGTGTAAAATAAAGGCACCTTGTGCAGCTTGTGGATCCACCGGCTGCTTTACTAAAGTAGTGTGAGAGAAAAAAACACACTATAAATACGTGTATGTAATTGCATATTTATCTAAATATTGGCATATTTTTAAAAATTCCATAAAAAAAAAAATCCAAGAAAAGAATAAGAGTGATGTAGAGATGAGTGGACACCATAAGTTCAGATATTCTTTTTACATGTTGTCGGTGTAATTTAAGTGCGTTATTGTGAAAACAAAAGCTGCAGTGAGTCCATTTGAAATTTGACACAGAGGTACCTGGGGGCATGTAGAAGAATGTGGTGCAGTTTGCAGAAAAACATCAGATTTTTTTATGGAATTTTAAAAAAAGTCTGCCTTGACAGCGATATTTCAATTCGGTGTGATTTTAGTGTGATTGCGAAAAGGCTGCAGTTTATCCACTTGAAAATTAACGCAGCAGAACCTGGAGTCGTGAAGGAATGGACTGGACAGGAATGTGGTGCAGTTTACTGGAAAATAATTTGATTAGAATTTTTTGGGGAATCCTCTGCCTGTACAGTAGTATAACGTATTGCGTGATTTAAGTGTATAATTGTGAAAAATGTTGATTTTGTCAATGACCACGTCAATGTGGGCCACAGACAGTACGGAATACACTATTTTAAAAAATGAACAGAAGCCGCACCCACCAAATTTATAAAGACAAAATACATTTGTACATGTACAGTATAGGCTGTGTGTCCATGTTATAACAGGGCATGAATTTCACTGCTGTATTGCGTTTTATTTTACTGCAAAAATACAGAAACACTGAAATAATACAGAAATACTGTTCACAAAGTATTGGCTGACTGTGATTCTGAGGAGAGGAGATTTTCCTCTGAAAAGGACCTGATGCACCTGAACGCATCACCCATGAATTATCAGCATGAAGCTCGTTTACCATAAAAATCAACGAATTAGCCTCATTGTTTAAGCCGGCGGGTTCAAAGTGTGGGAAAAAAGTAGCGTCTTATTGTCCGGAAATTACGCAAGGTTCCGGTTAAGCGCCAGAAGTACCGGTACTGGTTCATACGGGTGTCGCTGCAGATCTTTGTCAAAGGAGTTAATTACCTGTAAAACTCACACAACCCTGAGGCCATGTCAGGAATTCTCCAACCCATTTAGCACTGAGCTCGACGAAATAATGTTCACGGGTTTGTCTTTTAAACCACAGAAAGCAATAAAATAAAAGTGAAGTCGTCAAATCCTAATGAAGATAAAATGAAATCGTGAAATAAACTATAACTAACAACTGTGTGAGAAGATTACGCATCTGCAGTCGTGAGGAGTGGCTTCAGTGGCTTTTTAATCACGCCTTTAAATGGCTTGTTAACGCACACACACTTGTGCAAGATCTTCTTCCAGAAAGACAAAGCATCTTCGATTCGGACCAATACGTTCTTATATTTATGAATTCACAAATCGGGGTCCCATTTACACGACAGTGCGTCAAGTGAAAATGGATCGTCATTTCAGAAAGGTTTTGCATTTAAACAGCAACGTTTTTAAAAATGAAAACGGCAGAAACACTGAAAACGATGTAGTTTTTTCATGTTGGGCCACTAGTGGGTGCTGTTGTTGGATAGTTGAGATTTACTCCGAACAGCATTGAACTCTGTCGTCTGTCCATACGAATGTCAGGTACTCCCAATTGTGCTAAAGTTTTGTATTGTTCCCTGTACGCCTGTGTGTGGTTTTATTACCTTTTTATTGGTTTGTACGTATGTATGTGCGGCGGCCTTAATTTCCTAATAATATGAACATAAAGAGGAAACCTATCAACCTTATTCACAAAGCAACACATTAGTTCACCACCTTCTTTCTTGACCTACTTCCTTAAGACGCGACAGAAGTCTAAGGTGGCCCGGAAATATGGAGCTGGATTAGCTGGAGACAATCTGAGTGATTCATGGGTCTGAACCTCCTCAGAAACTAATCCAGCTCTCACAAGCAGGCCATGACTCTCCGCAGGAAATTTCCAGTCAAACGCAGTGAAAAGCTTGTTCATCACCCAATAAAAAGTTGTCATTGCACATGTGTGAAGAATGGGGCTGCGCTGTGGTGGGCAGACAGATGGCTGCCTTTACTAAACCACACTGACAACTCCATCAGTCGCTGCGATTGTATCACCATCCATCACTGGTGAGCAAACACCTTCTGCAGACATCCCCCCCCCCCCAAAAGAAAATAATACATTAGCACCCACACACGTGCTTTGATATCAGTGGCTCTATATTTATCATGATTCTCACATTTCTACTTTCATTTATTACGGTAGAATTGCGTTTGTTTTACTGAGATCAGCTGCTTTTACAATGCTGTATTAACCAGAATAGAAAAGTTTTCACTTTCTCACCTGGTAAAAAGAAGCAGAGACTCATACACCTGCATTGAAAAGTAAAAAAATTAAATAAACAAATAATAGTTTATTATTATTGTTTTTATGAAGAAGAAGAGGAAGAAGAAAGATAAAGATAATGAGGAACTCATCCAGCAAATGACAACCTTCAATTCAGACTTATTCTTATATCATCAAATATAACATCTCCAGGCACTTTTCCAGAGAAATGGTTCAGAACAAGGCTCAGGCCCTTTTTACACGACAACGAATACGAGTGTATCCGCTTGTTAGGTATTAGTGAAGGTTTTCTTATAACCATATATATTATCCTACTTCCGTGGAGAGGTCAATTTATTTAGTTTGTTATATATATATATATATATATAAGGTAATATTTTAATAATACTAGTAAATTAACCTCTATATCCCCTTGTTTGTTTTCTTGAGGGATTCTCAGTATTTATTTATTATTTTTGTAGGATTCGTTAAAGCCCGCCTCTCCGCCTATAAATAGGCGGTGTCTAAAGCGTTCGGGGCTGCCCTCTATCGATGAATCCCGTACTGACACGCAGCCCGGCGGCTTCTCTACTTCGACCTCTCCCATTCGTACCCGCAGTCAGGCGGCTTCCTTCTCCGGCGTTTCCGCCTTCGTTGTATGTTTGGTGTTAGCACAGATCCTTTTTCCCTGGTGGGATCGGTGGTCCTGTTTTCGTTTTTTGTTTGTCCTGCAACAGTAGGTTGGGGTTTTTGTTTGTTAGATTGGGTGTTGGTACCGGCTCCGACGGCCCTGTACAGGGTTGGCCCGGTACCGCACCCGTTTGTTTGTTTGTGCCAGCCCACCAGGTACTTGTTCTTTTGGATATTTTTGGTAGTTTAGGACACGGGGTGGTTTTGGGTTTTGGCGGAGTCTAGTTTGTACATAACCCGCTTGTTTTTCAGGTTCAACGTTTTTTTTAATTAAAAACCCACGAGTGAATTAAAAGAAAATTTTATAAAAATTGTAAAAATCCAACTGTTTCCCAGTGTCCTTCCAGATATGTTCCGTCCCTCCTCGGGGTGTAACATATTTATGGGGGCTCGTTCTAATTAAAATTCTGGCACGTAGTCATTTGTCGCCCTGTAGTTACCTTTGTGTTTTGGCCCTTCGTTTTGTGGGTGAATTTAGCTGGTAACTTTCGTATTAAGGGGTGTTTCGTTTGGACTTCGTTTTGGATATTTTTTGGTGTTATTTTGAGTGAGATGAGAGACTAGTCAGGACTTTTGTGAAGTTTATTCTGACTTTTGTGTGTGTGTGCAATAGCCTGTGGTGCTTGAGGTGGCTGCACATGTTGAGCGATCATGTCTCTTAAACTGAGTCTGGAAGAGTTTGTAAAAACACCGAGCATTGAAGTGATTGACAGGTGTACGAGAGAGCAGTTAATAATGCTTGCGGATCATTATAAAGTAGCCGTTTCGAAACAAGGTAAGAAGGAGATTGTAAAATCGGAGCTGCTTGAGGCACTTGTTGAGAAGGGAATCTTGCCGATGTCGGAATTCCCAGCAAAAAGTCCTCGTTTGTCCTCCAGTGAGGACTCTGTCCATTTGAAGGAGCTGGAAGTGGAGCTCCAACGATTGTCTTTGGAGAAAGTGAAAGTTGAGCAAGAGGCTCAAATTCGCCTGCGTGAGCTTGAATTGGCCATGCAGCAGCAGCAGCAACATAAGGTAATCACGTTTGATGTGACTAGAAATATTCGTCTTGTTCCACAATTCAATGAAAAAGATGTGGACAAATATTTTACTCTTTTTGAGAGAGTGGCCGAGTCTCTTAAATGGCCTAGAGATGCGTGGACAGTTTTGTTGCTGTGTTCACTGGTTGGAAAGGCGCAGGAAGCGTATGCGTCATTGTCTGCTACGGATAGCCTCGATTTTGAGAAAGTTAAAGCTGCGGTTCTTCGTGCTTATGAACTTGTCCCAGAGGCCTATCGGCAGAAATTTAGGAGGCTGAGAAAACAGTACAATCAGTCTTATGTGGACTTTGTAAGGGAGAAAGAAGTGCTCTTCGATCGGTGGTGTGCGTCTCAAAAGATCACTGATTTCAACCAGCTTAAACAGCTAATATTAATGGAGGATTTCAAAGATTGTCTCCCAGAAAAAGTCACTACATATTTAAATGAGAGTAAAGTTACTGAGGTGAATAAGGCGGCTGTGTTGGCGGAAGGATATGTACTGACGCACAAGTCGGGATTTACAGAGCGCCCCATTGCATTCAACACTTTTGGCCGAGTTACTGGTAATGGCAAGGAAGGTAAAAATGTGTGTGAGGCGTTGGAACCTGTCCCGAGCTCGTTATCCAGTGCAGACGTTAAATCCGATGCAGTTGGGGGTAAGAACAAAGAAGACGTGACCTGCTTCTATTGTAGGAAAAAAGGGCACGTCATTTCTGGTTGTCCTGTGCTGAAAAAGAAAAATGCAAGGCCAGTGGCTCTGATCAAGACTGTGTGTCAAGTTGAGCAGTCACTTCCGAGTCAAAAAGCCTGTGATTACGCGGAATTCAAGCCATTTGTCATGGACGGGTTTGTCATGTCCTATAGGCGGTGTCTAAAGCGTTCGGGGCTGCCCTCTATCGATGAATCCCGTACTAACACGCAGCCCGGCGGCTTCTCTACTTCGACCTCTCCCATTCGTACCCACAGTCAGGCAGCTTCCTTCTCCGGCGTTTCCGCCTTCGTTGTATGTTTGGTGTTAGCACAGATCCTTTTTCCCTGGTGGGATCGGTGGTCCTGTTTTCGTTTTTTGTTTGTCCTGCAACAGTAGGTTGGGGTTTTTGTTTGTTAGATTGGGTGTTGGTACCGGCTCCGACGGCCCTGTACAGGGTTGGCCCGGTACCGCACCTGTTTGTTTGTTTGTGCCAGCCCACCAGGTACTTGTTCTTTTGGATATTTTTGGTAGTTTAGGACACGGGGTGGTTTTGGGTTTTGGCGGGGTCTAGTTTGTACATAACCCGCTTGTTTTTCAGGTTCAACGTTTTTTTTAATTAAAAACCCACGAGTGAATTAAAAGAAAATTAAATAAAAATTGTAAAAATCCAACTGTTTCCCAGTGTCCTTCCAGATATGTTCCGTCCCTCCTCGGGGTGTAACACCGCTAGTGATGCACCGATACCACCTGTTTCCAAAATGAGTAGTGTATGAGTACTTGCATTTGAGTACTCTCCGATACCGATATCGAGTACTTAGGCCAATACACACATTTATTTTTTTGCCCACAGATGTTATTCGAACAACATTCCTGCATTGTGATGGAGTGACATTCAAAATTAATTTTTTATGTCACTGCCACATATACTGTTGGAAAACAGTGCGTGGCCCCTTTAAGAGACGCGCTTGCTCACTTGACCAGTGTGCCTGAGCGACAGACCAAACACAGGCTGCTAAAGCCAGTTTAAGTAGCGGCAGCTCCATTTCAGTCCACTGTTGCAGGCAGCGAGCCTCATTTTCCAAAAAGATGGTCGACAAAATAGCGCTATACACTCCTCACTGGCCGCCCGCGATGTGCGCTCCTCATTGGTCACCCGTGCTTTGCAGTGAAGTGCCGTGAAACGCGCGCTGCTGTAAAGCGATATCGGAGTCGTGGTATCGATTTATGAGTATGAGTACGAGTACTCATGCCTGGTATCGAAACGATACCCGATACTAGTATCGGTATCGGTGCATCCCTAGTATCCGCAAAACTTTCTTCACTTTTGGGGTGTCCGTTTACACGAAACACTGTCCTGATCCACTGCATCTGCAAAGTTTTTATAGCGACTCCCAAAGGTGGAAAGATTCTTTCACGGTCTCGATTCCCTCCAGCAGAGAGTGATGGAGGTGGCAAAGTGCTGTTACTGTGCCTTCCTGTTGAAAATAGTTCCTTCTGCTCATGCGCCTGTAAACAAACATGGCCGACCCATAGTGGGTTGACTCGCCCTCAATAGTTGAGTCTCTCCACTGATAGCATCCGATTCTTCATGAGTCCATACGGATGTCGGGTTTTGTTGATGTTTATAGTGTATTGTTCTCCGCACACACGTCTATGTGGTTGCATTACAAAAACAAGCAACAGCGACCTTCCATGGCCCGGCAGACTAACTACATTGTTGTCAGTGTCCGCCGATGCAGTGGAAAAAGGGATTTTTTTTTTTTTTTTTTAAGGGATTGAGTGTTGTCACGTGAAACATTGTCATGGAAACGGGACCTCAGAGGAAGAGAATGTCTACAGAACCAGATTCAGAGGCGGAGACTTTCTGCTGTTCCGGTTGGGGTCGGTGGATTGAAAGAAAGAAAATGATACGACCGACAGACAGACAGACAAGCAAAATGCATCAAACTGTTAGACATTACCAAACAAATGAATTTAACTTGGTGTGATTCACAACCGTTGAACTACAGTTTCCCAGCTGTCAACAAGCACAATGCGAGAGCATGTCAGCTCCAGATTATTTTTGTTATTTTAACCAGGTAGAGTTGTCGAAGACCAAACGTCCAGGCTTAATTTCCATTGTTCAAATTCTTTTGAAAACACAAACTCTCAGAGAGGAACGTTGGCACTTTGCTCATCCTCCAACAGACTTGGCGAGTGTGTGAAAAGCCTCACTATGTGTAACTAGAAAAGATGCAGATTTCCTGGTGATATGAATGGATAATCAGATCAGAGTGGCTGTGCAGCGTAATGTTTGCAGCATAAAACATACAATTACAGATCTATGTATAGGGTAAACATTTTGAAATGTATCTCCCGCAGGGATTTTTGGATGATTGTGTCATCTTGGCTGTGGTTAAAGTATTACTTTTATTTCTTTGTAAAGGACTATGAATCACCTTGTGTCGAAATGGTACTACCTTGAAGGGCAGCGTAAAATGACACGCTGTGAAGTTGTACACACAGAGTCATTAAACAAGAAATTACACGCTCACAAATCCTGTATGCGCAAGCACAACCTTTCATACATCCATAGAAAGCAGCGTATGTCACAAATCTAAGAGCGCGTTCATGAATCTCATTGCAGAGACACAAATATCACTGGTGTTCATGAACCGCGGCTGGCTGTTTGCAGAAGAGCGCGTCGGCAGTGGTGCTGGTAACCGCTGCGTTTATGTACGTCTGCACAGAGAACACAAGCTGTTGTTTAATGTCTGGCTGGTGTGAATGCCATACGCTAAAGTCATCCGAGACTGGATGGCTCCTAACAATACTGGCAGGGATGATTGTTTAGCCTCACAATGAAGCTGGGTCTTGGCTGAGAACCGGTTCGTCAGGCTTTCTGTGCGGCTCACCCTCATGGCTCATGTGCGAGAAAAATGCTTTCTGCTGCGATGCATAAATGTTCTGCACATCTGTGGAAACTTATCAGACATATAATGTTGTTACACAGGATGTTTGACTTGAGGTGCGATCACATTCACCCTCCCCGACCTTGCTACAGAAACAAACAATTCCTAGAATTGCTATAAACCCCTGTCCTCGCAGTAACCTTCTGACATTTTGCTGCACTCATATGTCTCCAAAAAGCAGAAACTGTTTGGCAACTTGTACAAAATATGTTATTCTTGCAACTTTCACGTCTCGCCTTGATCGTCACAAAATCCCATCCATTCCTAATATGGAGCTGGTCATCTCAGAAGCGTATTCATCCTATGACGACACCTGCACTGCTGAAGCCTAAAAGATACTCATTTAACACTTTCCTCTTTAAGTGAATGTCACTCAACTGCAGGCTGCGTCCTACCTCTGGGTCACCTTCACTTCTCTCTTCAGATTCATTCTCTCTTCAAGAATAAATCGCACAAAGACAAACTTCGTTCTCGGGTCTCTCTTGTTCACGGGAAAATCCACAACAAACTATATATATATATATATATATATGGACACCGAAATGCGTGAGTCAATCAAAGACTGGCCAGATGCCAACCGAGGGGGAAGAATCCTGTCCTGGACCATTGAGTCCTGGTGCTGTTCATGGAAACCAACAGCTGGTGAGTTATGGAAATATCTCCTCTTACATCTGAAACCAGTAAAGTATGCCCGTATCTCACAGATTGCAAACAAAAAGGATAATAGTCTCCGTGCATGAGGAGCTGATTGGGACCAGGATGGTGAGTGGGAAATATATGTGGCAGACGTTTTGGAAGCCATTGTAACAGATTTTCCCACCCAATTTGACCTTGGAAAAATCCAAGACTGTCACCAAGGACCAGAAGAATCCGTGGCTGATTTCTTCCACCGCACAGAAACAGCATGCATGTCCTTTTCAGCTCTTAATGCCCACCTGGCAATGGCATCCATATCCACCACCCGCTTACATGGAAACAGACGTGGACGGGATTTTGGTCATAGACAAAACGATAACCATCACGGAGGTGGGGGACCTCCACACCACTACGGGGGGGCCACCCCGCAATGCTGGAGATGACTACGACCGGTGCTTCAACAGTGGAAAGACCGGACATTGGTCCCGCAACTGCCCGTAACACCGAGGACACAACAGTCGTCCTCGGGGCTCAGATCCCAACCCCCAACAAGCTATTGAATGTGTTTCGCCTGAATTACAGAGTTGGTGGCTCCGAGGTCCACCAGGAAAGTAGTTGGCTTATTATCAACCAGACAGGTTATAGGAGGCATTTTCTGATACGCTGATGTGCGCATTCGTTATTTCAATAACTTCGACATCGGAGGGACTGAAGATTGCAGCCACTCCCTCTGATCACACTAATGTTTGTCTGAACACCAACACTCTGCTCTACCTCACACATTCACTGCGGACCTGATAAAGCAAATGAAGAAAATTTCTACCGTCTCACAGTAACAGACACATTTTTTTGACTCTGTGCGCTGCATAGTTTCAATACAGCTCACCCCACGTCAACTTCCTCTTTTCACTGTCACCAACTTCACACCGCCAATTCAGGTTCAAAACCACCACATGAGTGGTGCCAAGATTCGGGGAAGTTGCGCACGTGCAGCTGACTGGCGAGCAGACACAGAGCAACATTCTCAGCGTTTCTACTCCCCATCAGCAAATGCCTATAAACTGCTATTCTCCGATCTGTCCATCTCGTGTCCGATCTGTTACGGGCCCCAGCCTGGGGCTAAAGTAACAGTGAATCTTGCAATCTGTAAATAGACAGACAATGGACATGGAAATGAACACACGAGTGCTGCCGTTGACGTTCCGATTGCATTTTTTTACTTCACTTGTTCTCAAATATCTAACAGTGAACAACAGAGTGATCTTGTCACCAACTTTTCATTACATTGCTCACAAAAAAACATCTCTTTTGGCTTAACCGCCACATGTCACTTATTTATGACGACCACTATTTTATAGTGTTATAACAGGATTGCTCAACTGTTTTCAATGACTACTTTTAGTTGCTTTTAAACTGGGCTTACACTCAATTAACACTGTTTCTTACCAATCAAAAATATTCACAAACTACATACAACGTTAGCAGCAAGGAGGGATCGACATAAAAGATACCCAAATATGCTAATTTAGGCACACGGGCAAACTGTCTGTACTTTTAGCACTTAGCTTGACGCACTCGCGGCTAACACATAGCTGTTTTACCTCCAATTGAAACTAAAAACAATGTGGTCACATATTTTTAGGTGCACCACAATAACACTTGTAGAAGCATGCTGATGACCAAGCCCACAACACCATCTGACATCTCAACCTTACTGGAGCAAGTCCCCAGTACGCTCTGGGCATCCAGCAATGATGACGTAGGCCTCATAAAAAAAAATAAAAATAAAAAAAAAAAACTGTCCTCCGGTACACATCAAACTCAAGTCCACGTACCGCCCCTCACAGTGACAGTATCCACTCCGCCAAGAGGCAATCGATGGTATAACACCTGTTTTTGAATCTCTCCTCAAAGCAGGCATCATCATTCCCTGTGATGGCTCACTGGTCCAAACACCTATTTTTTCCGGTGAAACAAAATTGCCCACAAGGACAACCCAAAGAATGGCGTTTTTTTCAAGATCTACAACGCTGTGAAATCAGTCATTGATCCACCCCCGCTCCCAGCATTCCAAACCCTTACGCCATCATGACTCAAATACTGGCAGGTTCTAACTGGTTCTCTGTTGCTGACCTGTCCAATGCTTTTTGCTCTGCTCCAGTGCATCCCGAACCCCAGTTCTGGTTTGCATTCCACTTTGTGGGAAAACGGTACACATGGACACGACTGTGTCAAGAGCTGACTTACAGCCCCACCCTCTTCTGCGAGGTGCTCGCAGCCTTTCTACTCTTCTACAGTATGCGGATGATTTATTGATAGCTGCCCTGACAAAAACGCAATGTGAACGAGACATCAAGGCCCCGAAACCTGTCAATAAAAAACTAAAGTGCTCATTTCATGGCACGTGTTCTTATTGCCGACATTTTATTCCTAACTTTTCTTCTCTTAATCGTCCTCTGTGGGAGCTCACTCTTGACAGGTCTCTCACTGCCTCCACCCCTCTGCGACGGACAGAGGAAGCGTCCGCCTCCTTTGACACCCTGAAACAAGCTATTCAATCAGCACCCACTCTGGGTATTCCTGATCCTTCAAGTCCCTTTGTTCAGTTTGTGGCTGAGCGCAACGGTTGCATGACTTGTATTCTCTTACAGAAACATGATGATGCACTGAAGCCCATCGGCTATTTCTCACGCTTGCTCGATCAAGTTGCACGGGGCCTTCCCTTGTGTCTCTGAGCTGTGGCTGCGGGCGAGCAGGCTGTGCTGGCATCATGTGACTTCGTGTGGGTTTTCCCCACTGACACTTCTTGTTCCCCACTCTGTCTCAAGCAGACATTTTCACACCTCTCCGCTGCACATTGGCTAAGATATACTGTGCTGCTGGGACTTCCCTGTGTCTCTGTGCAGCGCTGCACTGAACTCTCTACCCAGCCACCCTCATGCCTCTTCCATGATGGTACTCCTCACTCTTATTCTGTTGAACTTGACTTGGTCTGCACACCCAGACCTAATCTGTCTGATGTCCTGTGGACGGTTCTTTGTTTCGAGACGCTGACACAGGCCGCTCTCATGCTGGATTTGCTGTAGTTGATGGCAACACTGTGGTTTCGTCCTCTCCCGCCTCATTTCTCAGCACAGGCTGCAGAGCTCATCGCCCTCACTGAAACTTGCAAATTGGCTGCTGGACGTTTGGTTACTATACACACTGACTCCAGGTACAATTTTGGTGTTGTGCATGATTCTGGTGCCCTTTTGGAAACACAGTTTTTGAAATCAGCCGGTAAACCTATTTTACACCACGGCAAAGTTGCTGCTCTGTTGGATGCAACACTTCTCCCCACACAAATTGCTGTTTGTAAATGCGCTGCACACACTTCCTCTTCCAAGCCTCACTGCCTTGGCGGTCGCGGACGCGGCTGCGAAGGCTCCGGCCCGGGTGCCTTTCCTCCCCACTTCCTCTTTCTTCTCCTCCCCTCCCATCCTGCTTCTCTGGAAGATCTTCTCTGTCTCTCCACACCAGATGAGAGAACGCTGTGGTCTCACTGCGGGGCTACTGTGCACAGTGGCATCTGGATTGGACCAGACAATCAACCTTGCCTTCCAGAGCGACTTTTCCCTTGCTTTGTGAAGTTGACCCATGGATTAGATCAAAAGGCGGGATGCTTGCAGCTGTACAACAACACTGGTTTAAATTTTCAACTTTTGCAGCTGACTACTGCAGCAAGTGCGTAATCTGATCACAACACAACACTGACAGACCCCGAGGTCTCACCAATCCTGCAGCACGCCCCACACCTACACGCCCCTTTCAACATGTAATGATGTATTTCATTGAACTTACGCCATGTGAAAACAAAAAATACTGTCTGGTAATGGTTGATAGGTTCTCCAAAAGGGTGGAAGCCTTCCCTGCCAAACATGTTACAGCATCAATGGTGGCAAAAACTTTATTAACTGAAATAATTCTTAAATGGGGAATTCCAGAAAAGCTGTCGTCTGACAATGGCAGACACTTTGTTCATGAGGTGCTTCAGCAACTATCAGAAAATCTCCCGTTTGACCTAAAAACACACTGCAATTACCACCCACAATCTTGGTGGCGCTGTGGAATGTGAAAACGGCTCAATTAAAACCAAATTAATAATGATGTATTGGTTTTATATAGAGCTTTTCTTGGCACTCAAAGATGCTTTACATTGCATTATTCATTCACTCCATACTCGGTGGTAAACTACGTAAGTAGCCACAGCTGGGGCAGACTGACGCGAGGTTGCCATTTTGCGCCATCGGCCCCTCCGACCACCATCAACCACTCACTCTCACAATGCATACACACAGGCAGTTCATGGTTCAGTGTCCTGCCCAAGGACACTTCGGCCTGTGGACAGGCAGAGATGGGAATCGAACCTGCAACCTTCCAATTGGGAGACGACTGCTCTGCCAACCGAGACCTGCCATTAAGTTTGCCTACGTTTGCGTCTTGTTCTTCACCCCTGAGCTGTGTATGATGTCACAGTGTCAAGGAGATTGTTCACATATTTCGAGACAGAACTGTCATCCTCCGCGAAGTGAGAGACTCCGGCTTAGCAAAGTTCAAGGCAGCAGACAACCACTTCCTGCGTTTACATCCGTGAAACTAACACCTGAGTCATTGTCGTGTGCATTCATAAAAATGAACCTCTTGGAAAGGACCATTAAGGTCCTATATCAATGAGATCTTAAGGTAAAAAGCTAATAACTGTGAATTATAAAGTGTGATAACTGCATCGCCATCACATTCATCCATTCACATTGATGGTAACAATGGCCGTGCAAAGTGCTTGTACACTAACGGGAGTCATCGGGGTTTTCTTCTTCGAGGACTCTTTAACATCTGGACTGGGATAACCTGAGGATTGGAAGATGGTCCGCTCCACCAACTGGGCCACAGTCGCCCCCGCAACAGCTTAAACAAGAGTAGAAAAGTGCTGTGAAAAGATCTGCCTCTCTTTCAGTGACAGAGTGGTGTATTATGTGTCTGAGAGTCCGTTCAGACCTGGTGTCAACATGTGTTTCCGGTGATCCGATCACAAGTGGCGAGCCCTAAAAACAGTGTTAACAGGCACCAAAGTGCTTTCACTAAAGCACTTCAGGGGGTGGTCGCGGTCGCAGAAAAATGCATCATACGTAAACGTCATCAATGTTTTTGTATAAGAGAATATGCTGGTCTGACTTATACGGTCTTCCCAACTTTCCTAAGAAACCCTGGAAGAGAACATGGACGTCCGTGGCTGGAGGTCTTGCAGAGACACGGAGCCTTTGAGCGGCCTGGGCAGAGGAAGCGTCGAGCGCAAGCTGGAGGACTCGTGTCGCAATCGGGCCATTTAGCGGAAGTGAGAGGCAATAAAACAATCCGAACTGAAGTGGCTGGTCTGAAACGCATGATACGAACAGACGTCCGTATCATGCTCGCCTCATGGCTCGCCACGTGTGATCTGATCACTTGAAGCATATGTTAGTGTCAGGTGTGAACGGGCCCGGAGAGACATTTGCTTTGCAAATCAGTCGTCTGGACAGACCTCCGGTGTCTGAGCACAGAGCTTGTATCAATACATTCTGTCTTTTACATCAAGCTTTTTGACAGCACTGCTTTAGTTAAGGCTCTTGAATTGCTCATCTTTATTTTAAGATTGATATTTTATTGTTTTTCCTATTGTACCACTTACTATATTAGAGTCAGTAAGACATCAACTTTATCCCGACCTTATGACAAAACACTATTGTCCTCTGTCCATATGAGCAAGGCATCTTCCCCACTTACACATATAAAGATCCACCTTATTGAGTAACCCAAATGACAGACTCTCCAGAGCAGCAGGTTTTCCTAATCGGATGAACAACGTAACGGCTGCGGGAGCACTTCCAGCACTTCCAGTTCAAGAACTGCACAAAAACATTTCAGTCATTGGTGGCCTTTGGGTTCCTTCACCAACTTCCCTTGGTTGGCTTCAGGAGGTATATCAGAAACAAGTCGGTCTCAGCTTCATCTTTAGAGCCCTCAGATCTGAGGATATACTCTTAAACCTCTCAGTCCGCCACGTCGTCAGCAGATTAGACAACGCTCATCCCGAAGGCACAAGGAAACATCTTCCTGCCGTTCGTGCTTTGATGTGAAAATGTGATTGTATTTATAGCTCGGATGGGCCGCGGCGCCGCAGCCTGTGTGTAAATGCCCTCCTGGAGGGAATTTTTGCGGATCATTTAGAAATGACATTTTAATTTCTTCAACTGTGCTCTAGTTGGTTTCCTCTTGTCAGATGACCTCCAGATCCCTGTTGATGGTGATTCAGAAGAAAAAACTTGCATGACAATGCGTACCATTGAATCTACTTTATGTTTTAATTCGTTACCTGGAATCAATCAACAACAAAGGCTGGGGTGCGGAGACACGCCTCATGCTTTCATTTCAGTTGGCAGCTTGTGCCAGTAACCCACCCTCACTTGTTCACAAGGCATGATTTACTAGAAATTATTTGTTAATGGTACTAGAAAAAAACTTCTGTAAACACACTAAAAGACCAGTAAAACACACTAAAAGACCAAAACACACACAACGATATCGAAAACAAACATGATGAAGGTGCTATATAATAAAACGTCCACACACTCCACAATTGTCTATTAAAAAGCCGTTACCACCAAAGTTAAAATGATTTATGATGACAAGTTGTTGTAATTTTAGTGATTTTAAAGTGTTCCAGGCAGAAGGAGCAGAGTCTTTAAATGTCCTCTTCCTAAACTCAGTCCATTGTTCTGGGGGCAGAGGCAGATAGAAAGACCAAACTGTATGCTTTGGTTTGATCCTAAAGTAAAGAGGGATATGAAAAGGTATTATGGGAGCAGCTTCATTAATGAAGGCGCATCAGTGGAGAAGCCTACAAACACAAAGACAACGATCCTACCTGGATATACATAGAACAGTGACGAGGGTTGTGCTGCAGCTCCCCCTAGGATAGCCAAAGCACCCCAAAGAAATGTTTTTTTAAAGTAGTTTATTAAAAAATTTTTATGTGTGAAGATTATAATTTGGTGCCTGGTTAATTAATAAATACACCACCTATAAAACATGTATTTATGTATTCTTTTTTAACTAAAAAGCAGTGTAATGTGACTCAGCCAATCGCTGCAGCGCATGCATAAACCTTTGAACTCACAACTTCCTGTTATTACGAGCACATTTTTCCTGGTGACTGCGTAACGCACTCACAGTAATGAAACATGGAGCGCTTTAAGCAAAAAAGAAATGTGGTAACAGACAGGTCTTTGGGTAAAACCTGTCCCTACAGCAGGCCACTGGATTGTCGTTTCGATTAATTTGCTGCAATTATAGGGATGCTGTGGCCTCATCGCTGATGAAATTGATTCAGTACCCAAATGCTTTGCTTTCATTCAAAGTCAGCATGCATGTGTGCAAACTGTGACTTTCACCGGAATCGGCTCAGTGTTGGCGGATTGCGAGAATGAAGGTCCCTGTGAGCCTGAGCTCAGGGCAGTAAAACCCAGGCTTTACAACTTGGAATCCTTCAGATGGCAGAAGTGTAGTGTAACGCTTATTTCAATTAAGTTATAAGGTTAAAGCTCAGTAGTGCAATGGACCCAGATTCGTTTATAGGAGCTTGGGGTGAATGAAAAGCGGAGACACAGAAATCAGGTTTTGTAGGTGAATTATATTGAAAACAAAATAGTTAAACACATTGAACATATAAATATAAATTAACGTTTTAAAGTGTACATGACAATAACAAACACAACAATGACTACACGAAGATACGGTTTAACAAAAACCCGTATGACCTTTAGTCAGCATTTCTTTTAGTGTTTCTGTCAAAAGAAAAGCTGAATCTTGTTTCCAAAAAAAAAAAACAGAGTTCAGAGTTCATCAGATTCTTTTTCCAAAAACAAAGTTCATGGATCAAAAAGAGAATGGAAAAGAATCATAATCCAACAAAAATTGTATCCGGTGGATGCAACCAAAAAAAGGAATAAAAAAAAAAAGTTGCGCAACACAATCAAAAACAATCTGAAATATAAACACTTTAAATAGTGATATCCGCGATCGCGGCTCGCGCTAACCCGGAAGTCGCGATTTTCACACAAAATAACTTTTTTCCCTCTCTGCGATCAGAAATCTAACATACTGGTTCAGTGGAGACCGGGCTTCGACCACTCACCGTCAAATCTTGTGAACTGTCCTGATGTGGTTTCAAAGTTCTGGTACTTTTCTGAAGGTTTGTTTGTATCTAGAGTCAGTACGTGGTCGCAGCGGAAGCATCGACTCGCCGACCGGAAGTGACGGCTGTCGGCCATTTTTATGCTAGCGCCACTTGTGGCGGAGGGCTGGAGTGCATCAGCCGTCTGTAGCAGACATGGGTTACAGTAGCAAAAGTCATGTAAAAAAAAAAATATGAAAAATTAAAAACTACAGCCAATTGTGAGACTGCTCGAGTTGTAACTGGTGAGTTGTCTGTATTTTCCGGATTTGAAGCTGAAAACAGACTTTTCAATTACAAATATCTTTGTCCCCATTGACAAATCTTATCACATGCAGATATTCTGATACAGATGAGAAGATTTTTTACACATTTAAATACCTAATTACAGACAAATTACGAGACGACTTTTACAGATTCAGGTTCACACTGACAAATTCTTTTACACATTGACAACGCTGACGTTGGACAGACGGATTGAAATACAGACAGACATTTACACCATAGAATTAAACATATTGAAGTCAATGGGGTCACTTTCATGCACATTTATGCCAAAGTGGACTGAAACATTCGAAACATTCAGAATTCAGAGACTTCAAGCTTGTTTGTCACATTTTCTTCTCTATTTATCAGTCGCTCCAGTGACATCAAAGTATTCGTTCATCCTTTGTGACTATGATAAGACTTCATTTGACAGCAGAAGGAAGCAAACAAATCTTCCAATTAACTTCCTGATCAAAACTAAAAAGGGCTGCCGTCTTTTGTCACGCTCTACCATGTACAGCAGAGACACCTCTTGATGTTGGCTTTTCTTTTTCTTTTTTTTTTCAAAGTAGGACTATTGGTTTCAATGGTGAACAACGGGACACATCATGCACGGTTGTGGATATCACAATCAAGATTTTCCTGCTTGCTGCTGGTTTGCAACGACCATGAAGAGCAAGTTTGGCAAATGTCAGGCCCACAGTGCCAAATCATGCCCCAAGGCTGTAATTTCATATGTTCCTCTTCATCGCATACACCATCATGGATTCCAGCTGGCATAAAACTTAAGAAAGCAGCAGACAGAAAGCAGAAAAAAGGAAAGCTACTCCAGGACAGATTGGCCCTGCAAGCAGTAGTTCTTTATGCGGGCCCATGGGTCAAATGAAAACATCACCAAAACACTCTGGAGGTTCCATTGTTGATATTTTTCATCTACTCGTGCCTGTGAGAAAGAGCTATTTACTACAGCCGTGGTGCGCATGCACGGTAGCATCGCAATTTTTTTTACAGAATGTGCCGTTTTTCAAGACGGGGTCGGACGGTTTTCAAAAACTTCCACCTAAGGAAGCTGATCTCAAAAAGTTACATTTTCACCCAAAAAGCACTGAGGGTTTTGCGTTTTCACTTGAAATCGCCTGATGTCTCTGGTTCGGTCTGAGAGCCGCCTGCAGTTCAGATGCATTTCAATTTGCTCTGTGGTCCCACTCATGAAAACGTTAACAGCAAGTCACTGTGACTGTGGACCCAGACTCTGACAATGATTTAAAACCTGAAAGCAAATTAGACATATACACAAGTTCGCAACAAAAATTCCATTGGTTGCGGTTGAACACAATCACTCTCACACACAAACGCAGGAGCCTTTGAAATACAACAAAAGGGCAGGTCAGGTTGCGTCTCATGAGGATGAATAAGCATTTAATCCACTTTAAGATGTTGTCTTTGTCTTCACAGTCTCGGCATTTTGATATGTTAATTACAAGTCTTCCAAAGACAACTAATCCTGTCAGACGAGGAAACAGGTTTCAAAACAATGCACTACTTTCAAGGATGTGTATTTAATCCACAGTATTGTAACTGCTACTGTTACTCAGAAGGGTCTAATGTACTCAGCCTCTGAATGCAGGCGATTAACTAAGAATGACACAATATGCAACTAAACAAACAAACATGAGCATTCAAATTGAGGTTTTACATCTATTAAGCTCAGTTTACACGAGAAAGATTGACTGGAAACGGTATCGTTCTCCGTGTACTGCTTGCAAATGAACATTTTTGCATTTGTTTGATCTTTCCGGCTTGTTTGATTGATTATGTCATAACCAAGCTCCAAAGAAAGGAGACTCTCGTTGCAATCGGGTGTGTCGCAGCAGGAAGAGACTCAAAAGAGTTAGGATGCAGGATTGAAAAACAAAAGAATTCAGCATTCTCAGCTCGGTAAACAGCACTTAAGGCCACTCGCCAGGCTTCAATAACTGAGCAATAAGCCAGATGTTTAAAACACACTGGAAGCTCTTTATCTTGCGTGATGTTGTTGGTAATTTCCCTACGGGTGCTAGAGATTTATTTATGGTGTTGGGATTTATTTTATTTTGCCCATTAGTTTTATGCCTTTATGAGTATTTTACGAGTTGAATTTCACCTGTTGGTCGTGTACATGCTTTTCCATATTTGGGCGCTTTACGAGAGAGTGAAAGATTAACGGGCAAACTGCTGCAACCTAATGGTCGATTTGGGCTTCTGCTTTGGGAGATGAGAAAAAATCAGCAGATAAAAACACATGTGGAAGTATATTCAAAAATAATTTGACATTTTCCCATTGTGGTTTCTACGTGACTGTCTTCTTCCCTGATGCAAATTGAGGTTGTTGTTTTTTTACATGATGATTCCACCAGCTGTTCATTGCAGTGAGTTCCAGTTTCCAAGCACTCACATCATCCAGTTTTCTGCTGCATTTTGTTAGACGCCAGAAGATGCAGTCGTTTTGTGGCTGAGAGCATTCCAGCTTTCCCCTCTGTGGACAGATGGATCGGATTAATAAATCTTCACTATTATCACTGCACAACTGACATTTGTTTTTTTATTGTTATGCCTGTTTTGCCAGTGACAGATGCAGTCGGAGGCATACATCGTCCATCTGTCTGCCCCATTCTTGTTATCACAATTTCTCAAGACAACATCGAGGGGATTTCTATGGATTTGACATAAATGATCAAAGAACAAAGAAGGTTGAGCAATATTTTGTTTGTTCCATATTCTCCACTTACATTTCATCCGTATTTCCGCCCATGTTCTGGGTCAGCAGTACCAGCAGTAACCATGGGGGCAGTGTGGCTCCTGAGTTCACCTGTCTGAGACACAAAGAAGAAACAAATTCGTCCTTTATGTCTTTAACGGGCTTTGGGGCTTTCATAGCGTTTTGGGTCTCCGTTTACACGACATCGGTGCTCACAGCGGCTGAAAACCCAACTTTTCGAATACGTTCCCACTCTGTCTCCGTGTAGATTGAAGAAAACGCATGTTTTGGAAAACACCACGGCCATAGTAAATAGTTCTTCTGCCGAGAAGGTAATGTTTTCATCTGTGTGTAATTATTTATTTATTTATTGGTTCGTATGTATTTTACCAACTTTTCACAAAAAACGTCTCACACAAATTGCGTGATATTTTCAGGGATGATTTCTCATCATCCAAGAACCAATCACTTAGATATTGGGATGTTAACGGCTAACCGTTTACCAATAAATCCCCCAAAACTGCGAAAACGTTTCCCACACAAAGCAGATCAGCGAGGCACCTCATGGAGGAGATCAGCGTATTTTTGTGATGTCGCTACCTGACCTACCAAGCTAGCATATTTATGTGCTAATGGCTATCATGTTAGCGATGCTAACTCAGTCTCGCAAACAAATGTGTCGCTGGTGAAGGGTCGTGCTCTACCGAGTTTAGCTCTAGTTAATGTTTGTATCGTATCGTTGTTTGCAAACGTGTGTGTGTGTGTGTGTGTGTGTGTGTGTGTGTGTGTGTGTGTGTGTGTGTGTGTGTGTGTGTGTGTGTGTGTGTGTGCGTATGCGTGGCTTCATTACAAAAACAAACAACAGCACCCTGTAGTGGCCAAAAATGCTAACTACATCATTTCCATATAATCAGACATTGTTTTGAAAGTGTCGTCGCGTAAACGTGAAACGTTAAAGGTATGTTTTCCATTAGAACGTTGTCGTGTGAACACGGCCTGATACAGACCGTTGACCCAGAGCTGCCCCCCAATGGAGGTGAAGCATAATGTCCAGAATAATTTACACGTAGTGTAAGAGCAGAAATGGAATTTTATTAGACACTCATACGTAGTGTATAAATGAGCCTATTTATGGTTTATTGTAATTCTGAGTGTGTGACTTTTATGTACAGTATGTATGAATTTTGAAGAGAACCATATTCTTGCCACATGCCATCTCAAATGTTCTGAAAAACTGCTGCAGGCTATGGTCATTAGAAAACTACCAATATTCCAGTACCTCAATCCCCAGCAGCTGGTGCGTACACTGAAAAAGATATTTTTCAGTCATTTCCACAAACGCAACAAGAATTTGTTGAGTTAATGTAATTTAATCATGTCACACATTTCCATCTATTCATATTAAGTAGATTGAATCCCGATTGTTCATATTATCTGAACAACATGTATTAGAACGAAGCATTTAACAACAAGAAACTCAATATGCTCATGTTAATCGAACATATTTCTGATTTGTAAACTGAAAAACCGCGTAGTTGATTTGGAAACAGAAGATATGTTAAGGGATATTTTGACAAAGTGTGCATAGAGCCAGAACAGTGAGACAAGGATCAGGACTACTTTTATGAAAATCCATGTGAAACGCAGGTTCTTCTTTGTAAGTGAGGGTGTTTTTCTTTTCAGATGCTATGTATATTCCAATTACAGTATTTGACTCCAGCAGCAGTGCGGGGAAAATACCAGACTGCGTATTCAAATGAGGAATTTGTGTGTCTTAAAATCCTGTTTACAGGCGAACAGCCTGCTGGGAATGGTTTTGCATTGGCGTTCATTTGCCTGCATTCACCGCGGAGCGAATGGATGGAGCACTGACGTCACACAAACACGAAAAAATTTGTTTGATATGCTGGTGGATTTAGTTATCCAGGGATAGATTTGTCAAAACGGAAAAGAAAATTGAGACCCACAACACAGAAAATATGATAAAGCAATACCATGTTTGCCTCTTTGTGTATCTCCAATCTTTAATAGACGAAAGAGTTTCACAGCCCCAACATAGGCCTCTCCTCCAAAACCCCTTTTCAAGCCTTTACGGAACAAGTTACCATATTTGACAACTTCTGGATTTCTTCTTGACCACTTCAAGTGCCAGTATCTGTTTTTAAACATACGTCCAGTGCATCAAGCGAACCATATTTACTTCTTCGTTCCACATTGTAAATTAGGAAAACTCCAGGGGTGAACAGCTGGAAAAGCTGGAATTGTTGGGCCCTTAAAACAAACACAGACTTGCTGCTTTGTTATTTCCTACTCGACCTGTTAAGACTTGAAAGGAGCCAGACCCTTGTCAGTTCTGTCTTTTTCTTTTGATTCCACTTCATTTATTGATTCGATTGGGGAAGCTTGCTGATCAGGGCAACACCTCCAACTGTCATCAAGGTAACAAGCCCATTCGGCGTGGAGCCAGAGGAGTGGCTTCAGGCCACCTCTGGGACATGATTGGACACCTCATGTCCCACCTCAGGTGATCGACGGGTCTTTGACATCTCAAGTGAAGAGTACAGTCAGGAGGTGGTCTGAAATAAACTTCTTAAATACACCAGTCTGAAGTTTTGTTTGGTTTCTAAATGAGTGGAACAACAAAAACCAGTAGTAGTCATTGCATATGTGCGAGAGCATTTTGTTTACATAGCCAAAGTCAGTAGGTGGTGCAAAGCTAAAACCCAATGTTAATGTGAGGCTACGTCACGCTAGACCAATAGGTAGGAGATCTGTAAATCAATTAGTCCAGACTAGAGATTAAAAAAAAAAAAACAATCTATGATGAATGCTCTGAGACGATCCGAAAGCCCATAAAGCTTGTTTGGTATTGTAAAGCTCCTAAATTATGGCCATGTTTCTTAACGTCGACTCGCTTCAGTTTAGTTTTACTGTAGTTGGTTGGCTGACTTCACACGGCAAGAATGTAAACATAAAGTTCACGCCTCTTTTTGTACAAATAAGAAGGTCAAGGACCATGAGAACATGTAATAACCAATATGAGAAAGCAGAGCATTACAATAATAACTATATACAGTATATATATATATATATATATATACACTCGGTAGAGCGCATACTTTCGCCAACGCCACATCTGTTGCCACGGAAACCATTGATTTGTTTCATGTTGTGGCTGTTTGACACTGATGTAACACATTTTACAATTTCTGTGTAACCCCCCCGCCCCCGACCCCCAACCACTAACCAGGTTAATGGCATCACCATAAAACTGGCGTTGGTTTAACATCAATCGGATTAAAACCGATCCTGCTATGACGAAAATACATTTTTGACCTTTTCGTGACCTCGACCTTTGACCCAATCACTCTCAACTTTTAATGCATTCTTGGATAAAGACAAATCATCCCTGAAGATTTCATGCAATTGGGGTGAGTATAGTTTTTGTGAAAAGCTGATAAAATACACGCATACAAACCAATAAATAAATCCACACAGCCAAATACATAACCATCACCCCAACGTTCATTGGCGAAGGTAAATATGACTGGTAATATATATTTATATATATATATAGAGACAGAGAGAGAGAGAGATAGATATATATAGATATATACAGGACTGTCTCAGAAAATTAGAATATTGTGTTAAAGTCCTTTATTTTCTGTAATGCAACTAAAAACATGAAAATGTCATACAATCTGGATTCATTACACATCAACTGAAATATTGCAAGCCTTTTGTCATTTTAATATTGCTGATTATGGCATACAGCTTAAGAAAACTCAAATATCCTATCTCAAAATATTAGAATATCATGAAAAAGTGTACTAGCAGGCTATTTAACTAATCACTTGAATCGTCTAATTAACTCGAAACACCTGCAAGGGTTTCCCTGAGCCTTTAAAAACACTCAGCTTGGTTCAGTAAACTAAATCACAAGTATGGGGAAGACTGCTGACCTGACTGCTGTCCAGAGGACCATCATTGACACCCTCCATCAGGAGGGTAAGACACAAAAAGAAATTTCTAAAAGAGCAGGCTGTTCACAGAGTGCAGTTTCAAAGCACATTCACAAAAAGTCTGTTGGAAGGAGGAAATGTGGCAGGAAACGCTGCACAACCAAGAGAGAGGACCGCAGCCTTAACAGCATTGTGAAGAAGAGCCACTTCCAGAATTTGGGGGAGCTTCAAAGACTGTGGACTGAAGCTGGAGTCCAGGTATCAAAAGCCACCGTTCAGACGTGTCCGGGAAATGGGCTACAATAGCCGTATTCCCATGGTCAAGCCACTCCTGAACTCAAGACAACGGAAGAAGCGTCTGACTTGGGCTATGGAAAAGAAGCACTGGACAGTTGCAGAGTGGTCCAGAGTCCTGTTTTCAGACGAAAGCAAGTTTTGTATTTCATTTGGAAGTCAAGGCGCTAGAGTCTGGAGGAAGGCTGGAGAGGAGCACAATCCAAGTTGCTTGAAATCCAGTGTGAAGTTCCCACAGTCAGCAATGGTTTGGGGAGCCATGTCAGCTGCTGGTGTTGGTCCACTGTGTTTCATCAAGTCCAGAGTCAATGCAGCTGTGTACCAAGAGATTTTAGAGCACTACATGCTTCCATCTGTTGAAAAGCTCTATGGAGATGATGATTTCATTTTCCAGCATGATCTGGCACCTGCCCACAGTGCCAAAACCACCAGTAACTGGTGTACTGACCATGGCATTACTGTCCTCGATTGGCCTGCCAACTCCCCTGACCTGAACCCCATAGAGAATTTGTGGGGTATTGTGAAGAAGAAGCTGAAAGACACCAGACCCAAGAATGCAAATGAGCTAAAGGCCGCTATTGAAGCATCCTGGGCCTCCATAACACCTCAGCAATGCCACAGGCTGATTGCTTCCATGCCACGCCGCATTGATGCAGTAATCCGTGCAAAAGGGTTCCCAACCAAGTACTGAGTGCATTAATTGACATTTTCAAATGTTTGATTTTGTTTTGCTGTTATAAATCTTTTTTTTTTACTTGGTCTGAGGAAATATTCTAATTTTTTGAGATAGGATATTTGAGTTTTCTTAAGCTGTATGCCATAATCAGCAATATTAAAATAATAAAAGGCTTGCAATATTTCAGTTGATGTGTAATGAATCCAGAATGTATGACATTTTTGTTTTTTTAATTGCATTACAGAAAATAAAGACCTTTATCACAATATTCTAATTTTCTGAGACAGTCCTGTATATATACGGTATATATATATATATATAACCTTGTCGGGGTGGGTGTTGGTCTCCAAGCTCCAGGCCGGCTGCTCGGGGGTGGGGTCGGGCAGTGTGGGGGGGTTCAGCTGGTCCATGTCTGTGCTTGGGAGGAATCATTCCCAAAAAGAAAAAAAAGAAGAAGAGCAGTATACATATTAAACTTGCCTTGTCTTTTCAGAAATGAAAAAAACAAAAGACACTTGTTGTCTTGCCAACAGGCCCTCAGTCTGACTCACATTGATTAAACTACGGGCTTTTGATAAACATTTCTCTCTCTGAGTCTGGGGACCGACAGTTAAACCTCCTTCAAGAGCAGGTTGAGCTTCTTTTAAAGGAGACATATCATGCTTTTAAATCCTTCCTTTTTACATATAAATCATACAGTTGTGGTCTATATAAAGCGGAACTGCAATGCTTGGGTCTGAATTCCTCATTATTAGAGCTCCACAGGCCCCTTTTCTACCCCTTTTCTGATGTGCTTCTGAGAGCAACTCGTTTTGGGGCGGTCTCTTCATACCCCGCCTCCTCTCCAGGTTGCAGAGGTGACACTCGGTTCAACGTCACCCTGTTCGGCCATCTTTGTAGTTTGATAGAACAGATACAATTATCTAGCGGCGCAGAAACTTTATATTCACACATTATTTACAAAATGTCAACAACGGAAGATTTGTCCATCCAGCCATACATGTTGGAGCCAGAGTCGGACCCGGCGGAGCGAGATGAAAATGACGATGATGCAGTGCAGAACAACGTCTTCATATGGATGTAACGCAATGGTGTGTTACTATATTTACACTAACTTCTCCATCCATGCCCACTACTACAATACTGCCTGTATTACAACGACTATTTAACACAGAAGTTACATTATAATCTAAAACGAGCACACAGCGCTAACATACGAAGACGGTGCAACTGCTAATGCTAACAAAACAATGACAGGGACGTCTTATCATCACACTTTGTAGCGTTATATACAGCTTACCGAAGTGCTCTGTTCGTCGTCTCCATAGATAGAAGGAACTGACCGCTCAATCAGACGAAGTCTTTCGGCAAATCCTTCTTTATACTGGCGGAGTTGCTGAAGCAGTCGTCCTTAAAGTGCTTCGCGCACACAAAAATGACCTTACCCACAGATGTGGGTACATTTCTGTGAAAAATAAAACTCAACCAGGCACTTCGAAAAGGTTCTGATGCTGGGAGACGGTGTAACGAAGCTTGTGGGTTACTACATCCAACAACCGAACATTTCGACTTATCCTCTCGTAACTTCGGTTGGACTACAAAATCGCAGCGAGAAACAAAAATGGCGGATTGCTCGAAGTGTCGATGTCCTAATTTGGCAGTTCCGCTGAGAATACTGTGACGTCATTGTTCAAAAAACGTAATAGAGAATAGAAAAATCGAAACGGATCGCAAAATATGACCAAAACAGAATATAAAGATATCAACGGAGCACCTGAAGAGACTACTTTGAACTTTTCTGTACTTCTAAACACTCTAAATATACAACAAAATGCATTTAAGGGCTAAAAAAGTGGATTTAGCATGATATGTCCCCTTTAAAAAGCACCTGAAGACAATAAATTTCCCACTTTTACTGTATTTTCCGAAATTGTTACGTTTTGTTTTTAGTGCTCCTATTCTATGTACGGAACATTGTGATTTTTATCTGTGAAAAAGTCTTTATAAATAAACTTCACTCACTTACTTAAAAACTTCTCCGCTGTCCAAAGTTTAAAACACACCTCAAAAGCGTTTAGTCATCAGGCGACATAGAAATGTAGAGTTGAATAGTTGTATATCATGAGTATAACTGTGAAAGTTGATATCATGTCACCTGATGACACGGTTCAATGCTCTCACACTTTGCGAGTGCAAGCATGTACATCATAAAAAGGAAAGGAACTCAAATCGTGCCTTGAGGCACACCACATTTCATTCCACAGATTCCTGAGAGGGACGAGCGCTAAACTCTGTGCGCACACGTCTCGTCTCGGGGTTAGTTATGCAAACTGAACAAACGGCCGACTTCCTGTGTACCTCCTCCTGGTGGAAACATCCTTTCACAGTCGCTATTCGCTCCTGCAGAAATTGCCACAGGCTGTGAGCGCTCTTACTGCAGACGTGCGTCTCTGCAGGGGCTCCACCCAAAGATCAATGGATGGATGAAGAATGGACAATGGATGGATAATGGATGGATGGACAGAAGGACAGGCAGATGAATGAGTGGATTTACTTTGTTCGCTTTTATCATATGGCTTTGTTGGTGGATTTGTAAAATGACTGTAAAACTGTAAAATGATAGCTGTGAAGGAATTAACCTCCAAACAGGCTTTTTTTTATTTATTATGAATGAATGATTGAATGGTTTATTTCGGTTACAATTCTGCAGTAAAAAAATGAATTTTGTGAATTCATTTTACAGTACTGCTATTGTGAAAATTTTCCTACTTGAGAATAATTTAAAACCTGCACTGCGTTATATGTATGAGTAAATGAGCAGATTCTGCCTTCACCAGTAAAGTTTTCACAATACTGTACGCTTAAATAAAAAACTTTGTGTTTCCCAGTCAAGCAAGTCTTCACCGCTCACCACATCTTTCTGTAACCACAGTGTAATTTAACGTTCGGCCACTTTCACTCCGATATTCTGTTAGGAGTCTTATTCTTTTTGCCATTTCTATATTTAGTTAAGTTAAGGTTAGTTAAGAGTTTATATTATTTTATATTTTTGTAATATATTTTGCTGGGAGTCTAATGAAGAATTAAGAGTTTATATCATCTTATATTTTGTGTACTATATTTTTGTACTATATTCTACTAGGAGTCTAATTCTTTTTGCCACTTCTATATTTAGTTAAGTTAAGGTGAGTTACCTTTTTTTTTTTCTGTAACTCATCTTTGTTATCCTCTGTGTGCTGCTCCTCTTCGATTAAGCTGCTGGAACTCACATTTCCCTGACGAAGTCATCACAAGGGATTAATAAAGCAAAGTCTAAGTCTAAATCTAAGTCTAAGTCATTTGTTGTGTGTTTTTAGGATAGATAAATAAATAAATAAATAGATGAATACATGAAGGGGGTTCCAAACGCGAGTATTAATTTCCTGGGTGGTATTTTTGTCCCGTGACACACAGTGGAATATAGCTGGACCCTGGACAAGACTGGTCTTTTTTTTTTTTTTTTTTTTTTTTTAAGGAAAAGCGTCCAAGCCCTTGCTCAGCCCCCTACCCCAAGCATCGACTAATAATCTATCACAATTACTTAGAGTGACAAAACCAAAACAATGACTATACAAACTCGTTGAAATTAAGAAATACTTCAGTTAGGCATTCATCTATTAAACGTATTTGTATTGTAGCATTTCATTTAATGAAACGTGTCATTTCTATCTATGGCTTATGGAAAAACAGCGTGCGCCTTTCATAATAAAAGCCGCGCCGTAATGCTCACCTGGCGAGCACGACGCTCCGCGCGCAAAATGCGCACCACACGTCGAGTCCCTCTTTCTCCTGAAGTGAAGTTTTACGTGGATTGTGGCCACGCCTCTTTTGTGACCAGGTGTCGCGGGCTCACCTTGCGCTCAGGTGAGACGCCGTCGGGCACCGAGCGGCGGAGCGCACGAGGATCAGGCTCCCTCCGGTCACGGACGGACGGACCAGAAGGGCTCGTTCACCCGCAATACGGTGAGAAAATGATTACGTACAAGACGCGTCCAGGGAAACACGATCAACACGTGGGGCGCAAACTAAAGATGAAGTGTGGAAAGACTGAGACCGGGGGAAACTACTTTTTAAAATAGTTTCACCACAATTTCTTTTAAATACATAACTTCTATATATTGGCTTCTTTTGGGTACCGTATCCACCTAACATTAAAAAAAGTACCCATTTGTATTCATACCAACTTATTCAAACGTTTTAAATTTATACAATCTGTGTATTAATAATATCATTAATAAAGGATGGTGTTTGTTTACAGTAAGTATGTAGATAGATAGATAGATAGATAGATAGATAGATAGATAGATAGATAGATAGATAGATAGATAGATAGATAGATAGATAATTTTAACCCTGCTTATTTGATTGTAGCCACTAATGGACCTATTTCCTCCTTTTCTTCAAACTCCCGAAGGAATCAAATCAAAACTATTTATTTGTCTGTGTTGTCCTCTTAAAATGTTGTTTTCATGAATGGGAACTTTCAGACTTCATCATTTTGAAAACATCAAATACAAATTTGAAATTTATATGATAAAAAAATTGGTGTTTTTCTTGATTGATTGATTTTTTTATTAGGAGGGTTTTTTTTGTATTTAAAGTTCCTCTACCAGAATCCACATGGGGAAAAATGAAAAATTTAGGAGCCAGTTTCAGTTGTTGATGTCCATCTCTAATTCGTCTAAAACCTTTCTGAAGAAAATTCGTCATCACTCTCGGACAAACTGGTATTTACAGCATTTACACTGTGGAAACCCGGGATTCTTGACATCTCAGCGTCATGGAAATGCCCAAAGATTGATGAAGCAACACCCTGTCTGTTCACTCGATCTCTCCAGATCTCGCTTTGCACTAGAAACACTATTAACGATCCGTTTCACAACATTTAAGCCTATTCTCGTGGCTTAAATACTCTTTCTTTGAAAAAAGTCTGGATTTTTTCTGGCTGAATCGGTCAAATGTGGATATTTGCCCTGGAGCGGTGCCATCTTTGATATTCGTCGTGGCAGGTTTCCCAAGATGACATCAGTTAGTAAAACATTAACAGTGTTAGTTTATTCTCTGTGCATAAGTGATCAATTTTATGTGAAATAAATGTTGAATATTTTTACTGGTGGAGTAGCTTTAAAGAGATGTTGGTTTATGTGGCTTTTCTACCGCTGCTGATTTGTACACTGTGGTTGGGAATCAGTGAATAATCCTCATGTTGGACATTTAAATGTCTCTTTTTTTCAACAGTTTGAGATCCTTCGTTGTTTGTCTTCCTCAAAGCCCTCAGTCAGCACAAACATTCAACATAAACAGAAGCCACAGTGGTTAAGGAGATCAGTAACGACACCCCAACAAACCCTTGTGGTTTTCCCACAATACCTGCTCACAAAGCTGACTTATCTAACAAAAGGAAGTAGTTGAAAGCTTGGATTTTACAGAAACATACAGTAGCGTCCCATTTAGAAAATGGAGCCTCACCTAAACATACCCAAATCGCCGTTGTGTTGTGTCTGACAATAGAAATAGTCACTTGTTGTATTTGCAGGAAAAAGTGGTTGGACGAGTCGGACGACATTGACGGGTGTCTTTGTCACAACAACACGCAAAATGCAACAGCTATAGGAGAGCAGCTAGGTTATAGGTTATAGGCTGTACGGGTGAAGAGCTGCACGGCGTCTTTCTGACGTACTGTGGTCATGTTGGAGAATCTCAAAACTTCATTTTCATGGTCTGGGTCTAGACGTGGTCTCGGGTTAGCTGGCCGTGACGACAACACCGCTGCGTATTTTATTTATTTGAGTCCTCCAACATTGAATTTATTCATAGGTTGACTAAGATTATATATTTTACAAAGTCAGTTTTTTTACGCAAATGTAGAAGTGAATTCTCTGCACAGGAACTCTTCAAAAATGCCACTTTGTTTCAGTTGAAGTGGTGAATTCTATTCATAACCAACATTTTTACAGGGATCAAATGACAGATTCTCTCTCCAACAACATCCAAAGTCATAATTTTAATCATAATAATATAGTTTGATATGAAGCATACCTTGTACATGCATTGAAAATATAATCAAACAAAAGACTAGTTTTATATCTTCATGTGTCTCATATGTAAATGATAGCGTGTATAATCCACCCATTCATCTTCTATAAAGTTTTAATTTTCCAATATATAATTCACTATGTTTTCACTATTGACATTAGACCGTCATTCAATTACATCTGGGAAATAGTTAGATTATTTTCTCTTTTACATCATTCAACCCAGATGAGTAAAACACTGGGTCTCTCGGTTTTCCATTTAGTCGTAATAGTAATATAAGGTGGAGTAATAGTAAAACAGTCGTGTGATAAGATAAGATGAAACATGCAATCCTCTGTAAATCAATGAATAGATTTGCTCCACAAGTCATATTTTATGGACAAATTCCAGTCTTTGTAATTATTACATGTCCCAATGTCATCCTGGCTGGATTTGACCCTTTGGTGGGCTGGTATTGATGAATAATTGACACCCCTGCTTCAAACAGACATGAAAATTCATGACCTCAGTGTGAATTCCTGACACTTTACCCAACAATGGACGAATGGAAGAAACGTCCTGTTAAATGAGACTCTGCTGCTGCACAGGTTTTGCATGTGCGTTGTGGCGTCGGCTCCATTTGGCCACCGTAGTTTCGCGTTGAGACAGCGATGTTTTAAAAATGCGGTCGTTTCCATGTGGGACCACTAGTGGGTGCTGTTTTCATGTAATAAACCCTCCTATTTTTATTTATCTATTCATTGAACCTAGTGATTCCCTAAACACGCCGAGAACAGTACTCTGCAAACATAGAAACGGTCTTTCTTCATTATTGGTGCCCGGCCATCCTTACATCCGTTTTTATATTTTGTTACGGGCAGTTGGGGTTGGTGGTGTGTGTGCACGTGTGTGGTCGTGTGCGTGCGTGGATGTGTGTGTTTTTCTTTTTCTTTTTCTAGTATGTGAAGCACTTTGTGCTCCAACCTTTGTATGAAAAGTGCTATATAAATAAAGCTTGATCTGATTTGATTTGACAGAATGATTTCTATGATCGTCACATGTGGCGTCAGTCTTTCAGAAAAGCAGCGTTTTCCTCCGTTTACATGGAGACTTTTTAAAAAAAGTTGCATTTTCAGTGGCTCCATGCGGCGTTGTGGTGTCAACAAGCACCCAAAACACAACAAAAGTTTTCTATTTTCACTTGAAAACGTGGCGTAACGAGTCTTTCTTATCCCCATTCAGAAATGTCAAACGTTTAAACTTAGTCTGATGTTTTATTAACCCATCCATCTCCCCCTGCCTCTGGTTCTCAGCTGGCCGTGTCCCCTCCGCCGTCACCTGACGTCTTATGTTGGGACGCAGAAGCGGATTGGGTTTACCCCGACATTCATAATGCAGAGCTGACACCTCTACCGACTCCCTGCAGCACAGATGTGAATATTTTAAACAAAATGAACCTTTGAGTTCCTCCAAAGGTCAATGGAAACATTCGGGATCAAAGCCGGCAGTGACTTCGCAGGCGTTTTTACACCCACCGGGACGAGTTTTTAGCAAAGACAAAAGTTTTATCTTAAAGAAAGAAAAAAAAAAAAAGGACCCTTCAGAATCAGGTAAAAAAAAGAACTTTGATGACACTGAGTATGTGCGATCTGACCGACAGTGACTGGGATCTAAAAGATCCTGCGCTACTTATTCGGGAGAACACGTTGGTGGTTTTTGCGGCGGCTGTCATATTGGAAACAGAAGACGAACGCAGTGCGGTCGCTTGGTGACTAAGGTAAACGTGTAAACGTGAGGATTACTTTACCTGCCAGCTGCTCATGCCTGACAGAATTTTGCTCGACTCCAAACGTTTCGGTGAATCTCAGATCAGGCAAAGCCTCCAAGAGGAACAAATACTGGGTACAACTTCCTTAGAACTGGCCTACGTTCAAATCATCTTTTTCCAGCCTCGGGCTTTGTTGTACCAGCAGTATTTGTTCCTCAATCAATCCTTCAGCACAGCACACAGGTAAAATGTCTACGGAGTCAGTCTGTGTATTGAAGGTGGATTGACCATTCTATTTATTCAAGATGAGAAAAGCAAAATCCAATTACGTGCACCAAATCCCAATCCCGTTGAAGGGAAGTATAGTTCAGCTTGATTGGGAAAATGTTTTTCGTGGTGTGTAGTTTTAGGAGAAAGGCCACTTCTTATTCCAAAGGACAGAAAAATGAGTGTTTGTATCCTTCAATTCATCTGCATGAATATCAACAACATACAGACCGAACTCAGTAGAAGCCTGAAAAAGGTAAAGGCTGAAGCAGAAGCTTCTAATCTCCTTCCCGACATTGTTTGGACAATGTCTCACCGTTGATTTCCAAGAGTGCAAACAATGATTCATCCAAATGAATAAAGGATCTTCTGCAGTCAATATTTGAGTTGTTTCCTGGTTTGACTCCCAATCAAAAATTTCCATTTCCTTCTTTAGCTTTTGGCATAAATAACTGAGAAACGCCTTTCAAACCATATTTACTGTGAAGATATTTTAGAGTATCGAAGCTCACTCTTGAAATTTCCCCTCTCACTGTTCTTCTATCTCCAGCTGCGATCAGCCAACGACCGTGACGTGTAGACCATCTTGGGTAAACACCTCCACCCTTCTGTCTGCTGCCTCCAGGTCCGAGCTGTGTGCCGCTGAAGCGTCCAGGATGATGACCAGAGTGAAGCTCTTCATTATTCTGCTGTGTTTCACTGGGATCGGAGTGCTTTCCAGAACATATTATATGTTTTCCTTTGACTGGTTCCAGGTGCGGAAGTTGAACTCGGAGTCTTTTGTCCCTCTGTGGTCCGACTCCTCGAAAAACAAGAGTTTGTGTTCTTGCGCGAAATGTTTAACAGAGGACCAACAGTTGTCCAAGCATCGCTCGATTTTTACACAACCATTTTTGACAAATGCATACAGTCTCTCAGAGGATAATTTTAACTGGTGGAAGGCAAGTTCCGTCGCTTCTTATTCATTATTTACCTGGAACTCAAAATGAGGTGCTTTGTATGTAATTGTCTAACAGATTTTGTTTGATACGTCTATTAGCACCTGCAGTTGGAAAGATGCAGCCTCGACACTTATCGAGCTACAGTGAAGAGCCTATTTCAGATGTTCCCAGCCAATCCAGATCTGGTAAAACCCAGTCCGGACCGCTGCAGGACATGCGCCGTGGTGGGAAACTCAAATAATCTGAAGGGATCCCGCTATGGAAAGATGATAGATTCACAAGAAGTCGTCATAAGGTAAAAACCTGCTAAACGTATTTTATAAGTTCTGTCTTTTTGTCAAAACAAATTTAACATAAAATGGTTCCTTCTTTGCTTGGAGAATGAACTTCGGTCCGACAAAAGGCTATGAAGAAGACATCGGAACCAAGACGACTCATCGAGCTCTGTACCCAGAGAGTGCCTCGGATTTAGAAAGCCATACTCATCTCGTGTTGTTTCCATTCAAGTTGCTGGATCTCCAGTGGCTCATAAAGGCTCTTTCAACGGGGTTCAATGGGAGGTGAGTATCAGATCTGAATTCGTCCATCCATTCTTTTATACTACTTTATTCAACTGAGCATTGCAGGGGGCGAAAGTTGCTCCCAGCTAACTGTGGCCAAAGGCAGGGTACACCTTGGAAAAGACATGGATCATCACAGGGAAAACACAGAGACATTTAGAGCCTGTTCGAGTCCGATATGTAAAAACAAGCAAAAATGTCACAACAACGAGCCAAAATGTAACAATGAGCCACAATGTAACAACAATGAGCCAAAATGTAACAACAACGAGCCAAAATGTAACAACAATGAGCCACAATGTAACAACAATGAGCCACAATGTAACAACAATGAGCCAAAATGTAACAACAGTGAGCCACAATGTAACAACAATGAGCCACAGTGTAACAACAAGCCAAAATGTAACAATGAGCCAAAATGGAACGAGCCAAAATGAAGCAACAACGAGCCACAATGTAACAGCAAAGAACCAAAATGTAACAACGAGCTGAAAGTAATGAGCCAAAATGTAACAACAACAAGCCAAAATGTAACAACGAGTGAAAATGAAACAACGAGCCAAAGTGTAACAACGAGGGAAGATGTAACAACAACGAGCCAAAATGTAACAACGAGGGAAGATGTAACAACAACGAGCCAAAATGTAACAACGAGGGAAGATGTAACAACAACGAGCCAAAATGTAACAACGAGCCGAAAGTAACGAGTCACAATGTAACAACGAGCCGAAAGTAATGAGCCAAAATGTAACAACGAGGGAAGATGTAACAACAACGAGCCACAATGTAACAACGAGCCGAAAGTAATGAGCCAAAATGTAACAACGAGTGAAAATGGAACAAAAACGAGCCAAAATGGAACAACGACACGAATTGTTCTAAAATATGATGTATTCCCACAGGTCTTATACAACAGTCAGATCAAAGATTCAGGCAAACAAAACGTTGGTGAGTATCGTTTAAAACGCAGATAAACTGGTTTTGTTTTTGGTCTGCAAGGGAAGTTGTTGGTTAAAAATAAGCGTGAAGGCTCATTGTGAGTCCTGACAGGTGATGGTCGTCAACCCGGCGTTCATGAGGCACGTCCACGACTTCTGGCTGGACAAGAAGGGGCGGTACTCGTCCACCGGCTTCATGACTCTCATCCTTGCTCTGCACTTTTGTGATGAGGTGAGTTCACATGTCGGTACGATCTTTCTTCTCTTGTGAAATCTTTTGATTTCAGTGCTCTAAATCCGGATGTGTGAAAGAAGTATTTGTCACTTCTCGTCAGCCCCTGAAGTATATTGGTCTTTTGTTGTGGAGGGGTGTAAGTGTGCTGGAAATTGCTCATCACCCTACCTGCTGATTCTTTTAGGGTTTGGCATCAATAAAACTTTACAGTGTTTGAACAGGAAATGGAAATAGGGATTTCTGTTTATTAGTAGGGGGGGAGCAGTTGAAGCAATTATCCTCAATAAAGACACACCTGGTCAACTTTTCTTTTTCAGTTTACCTCAACCACAACTCTTTGTTATTTAACTTTCTGTTTACTTTCAAGTGAGAGAAAAACACATTTGGCACACACCTGCCGAGCAGTAAACCCAGAGGTCTTTGGTCCTTTTGCAGTGGCTCCCTGAAGCTTTCACAAAATTATACTTAAACTACTATCCATCCATCCATCCATCCATCCATCCATCCATCCATCCATCCATCCATCCATTTTCTCCCGCTTATCCGTTTCCGGGTTGCGGGGGTGGCAGTCTGAGCACTGTCACCCAGATCACATAGCACCGATTAAGAACCTTTCCTGCGGGTGGTGAGCCCACGGGAATACTTAAACTACTACCAAAATATTATTATAATAAATTATCATATAGATAATTTATCTTATTTGTAATTTTATTTACACAGCAGAGTCACTTTTAAAATTACCTTTATCTCTTGGATTAAAAATAGGGTTTATAAAAACCACAATAACTAAAATGGGGGGGGGGAATGTCAGAATTAATAGAATTTCTAAAAGGGAAAAAGCTTAAAAATGGAAGAAGACAAAAAACAAGACAAATTATTTAGAACAGATCTAAAATAGCCAAGATATCCTTCCTTCCTTTCTGTGGCCATAATACTCTATAACTCCTCCCTGTAAATAGTGTTTGATGTGTTTGGTTAATTTCATCCTTTCTGTTCTTATGTGAGTCTCTTGTGCACATGAATATGTAAAATGTGGAGGCTGAGAATGATGAGACGGACGAAGGAGTCGAGTCGGCTTTCTTTATTGCCTCCAGCCACATGACAGTTCACCTGTCAAACATCATTACCTGTGCGTCACAGCACTTCCTCTTTTAACACCTCCCCATCACCAACACACCCCCGCACGTCACCGACACACCCACTCCATTCTGCTTGGGAGAACCTCCCTCAAGGTGCACACCACACAGGCCCCCCCCGAACAATCAGAATGGTACTACTATCAAAAAAACAAAAATACGCACCAAAAAAAATGTTTGCTTGTTTTTTCTCTTTTTTAGTCCCTTTTGGGAGGTCTTAGCACCCGACCAAAACGGCTGCGTTGCACCTCCAATGGAGTAGGTGCAAGTACCGGCACCGGGGTTAAGGCAGGTGCAGGGGACATTGCAGGAGCTGATGACTTAGGGGGGCGCCCACGTCTCGGGGGTTGCGCCACCTCCACTGGCTGCTCTGGCATGACATGGGCAGGTTTCAGACGGTCCACTGAAACCCGGACATGCCTACCCCCCATGTCCACCACAAAGTTCTTCGGCCCTGCCTCGAGGACGTGAAACGGGCCGTCATATGGCGGCTGAAGTGGGGAACGATGAGCGTCATGTCGAATGAACACATATTCGGCTGCCATCAGGTTCTTCGGGAAATAGGACCGGGGCAGACAGTGATGAGCTGGAACCGGGTTGAACATGCGGGCCGGCTCCTTGAAGACTGGCCGCCTTGCTGTAACCAACCAGGGTTCTGATGGTTCTGGCAGGAACTCTCCGGGGACCCGCAGAGGCTGACCAAACACCAGCTCTGCAGATGACGAGTGGAGATCTTCCTTCGAGGCCGATCGCAGGCCCAACATGACCCACGGCAGTCGGTCGACCCAGTTGCTGTCAGTGAGGGTGGCTCGGAGAGCGGCCTTCATCGTGCGATGGAAACGCTCACACAGTCCATTGGCTTGAGGGTTGAAAGCCGTCGTCCGGTGTAGCTGCACCCCCAGGCCTTTAGCCACCTCTGTCCACAGCTCTGAGGTGAACTGGGAGCCTCTGTCCGAAGTGACGTCCAACGGCGTGCCGAACCGGGCCACCCAGGTGGATATGAAGGCGCGTGCCACCTCCGCAGACGTCGTCGATGCCAGAGGAATCACCTCCGGCCACCTAGTGGTCCTGTCCACCATAGTGAGGAGGTGAGTGAAGCCTTGAGAGGGAGGAAGTGGACCCACCAAGTCCAGATGCACATGATCGAACCTCCTCTCAGGGATAAGGAACGGCTCCAGGGGAGCCTTGGTGTGACGGTGTACCTTGGACCGCTGACACGCCACACAGGAGGCCGCCCAGCTCCTGACATCCTTCTTGAGGCCCGGCCAGACGAACTTTGCCCCCACCAGCTTCACGGATGCTCTTACACCCGGATGCGATAGAGCATGAACCGCATCAAAAACCTGCCATCGCCAGCCAGCAGGTACCATGGGGCGGGGCTGTCCCGTAGACACGTCACACAGGAGTGTGGTCCCACTGTCCTGGAAGACCACATCCTGCAGCCGTAACCCTGTGGTGGCTGTCCTGTAGGCCTGGATGTCACAGTCAGTCAGCTGGTCGCTGGCCATGGCAGCATAGTCCACTCCAAGGTGCACAGAGTTCACGTGTGCCCGGGAGAGGCAGTCGGCCACAGCATTGTTTTTTCCAGCTACATGCCGAATGTCTGTGGTGAACTCTGAAATGGCAGAGAGGTGGCGCTGCTGCCGCCCAGACCAGGGCTCCGAGGTCTTGGACATGGCGAAGGTGAGGGGCTTATGGTCCACAAAAGCAGTAAACTGCCGGCCTTCCAACAGAAACCTAAAGTGACGTATGGCGAGGAAAAGAGCCAAGAGTTCTCTATCAAACGTGCTGTACTTCCTCTCATTGTCACGCAGTTGTTTGCTGAAGAATGCCAGAGGCTGCCAGGCTCCAGCCACCCACTGTTCACATACTGCCCCCACTGCGTAGTCCGAGGCATCGGTGGTGAGTGCGACCGGTGCGGTTGGAGATGGGTGGGCGAGCATGGCAGTGTTGGAGAGCGCAACCTTGGCCTTCTGGAAAGCCAGGATCCTTTCTGGGGACCAGTCCACGTCCTGCTTGGCCTTCTTGCCCCTCAGAACTTCATACAAGGGACGCATTAGGTGAGCTGCGTGTGCGATGAAGCGGTTATAAAAGTTCACCATGCCCAGGAATTCCTGCAGTGACTTTATGGTTCTCGGACGTGGAAAGGCAGTGATCGCTTCCACCTTAGCCGGTAAGGGCACCACTCCCCGTGAGGATACATGGTGGCCCAGAAACTCAATTTCTGATAGTCCAAAGCAACACTTCGCTGGGTTCACAATCAGCCCATGCTCATTAAGTCTTTCAAAGAGCTGCCGCAGGTGTAACAGGTGCTCTGCAGGTGAGGCGCTGGCCACTAGGATGTCATCCAGATATATGAACAGGAAAGGCAGTCCCCTTAACACGGAGTCCATCAAGCGCTGGAATGTTTGTGCTGCACCTTTTAGTCCAAACGGCATCCGCAAAAACTCAAAAAGTCCAAATGGCGTGATCACTGCAGTCTTGGGCACATGCTGCGGGTGAACTGGTACCTGGTGGTAGCCTCTTACCAAATCCACCTTGGAAAAAATCACTTTTCCTGTCAGATGGACGGAAAAGTCTTGGATGTGTGGAACGGGGTACCGATCATGTGCGGTAATATTGTTGAGGCGCCGGAAATCCCCACAAGGCCTCCATCTTCCATCTGATTTCGGAACCATGTGCAAAGGTGAGGCCCAGGGGCTGTCAGAGCGCCGCACAATCCCAAGCCGTTCCATAATGGCAAACTCTTCTTTAGCGATTGCCAGCTTAGCCGCATCCAGCCGGCGAGGGCGAGCAAACACCGGCGGCCCAGTCGTGGGGATATAATGTTCCACTCCATGCTTGACAATGGAGGCTGAGAAGGTAGGGACCGTCAGTTCGGGAAACTCAGCCAGAAGCTGCTGGTACACATCCCCTGAAGCTAAGATATTGGCGAGGGATACCGCCTCCCCCTTCCCCAAAGTGCAGGAGTAAGAGGAGAACGAGACGGCGTGCACCAGGCGGTGATTCGACATGTCCACTAATAGTCCGTGATCGCACAGGAAATCTGCTCCCAGGATGGGCACAGACACAGCAGCCATGACAAAATCCCATCCGAACTGACAGCCATTGAATCCCACAGTCACGAACCTGGTGCCAAAGGTGCGGATGGGAGTCCCGTTAGCGGCATCCAGAGGCGGCCCTTTCACGCCGCTCGCGACGTCGGTGAAGGAGGCGGGGATGATGCTCCGCTGCGCTCCGGTATCCACGAGAAAACGCCTCCCGGATACAGTGTCTTTAATAAACAGCAGCTTCCCGGTGTTCCCGGCGCTCACAGCTGCTATCGAGCGCCGGGTCTGGCGTTTCCCTGCACAGAGAAGGAGCAGGGTGGCGTGCAGCGGTGGGCTCTGCTCCCGAAACGCCGGTGGAAGAAACACGTCAGGGTCACCAATGTGGAGGCTGAGAATGATGAGACGGACGAAGGAGTCGAGTCGGCTTTCTTTATTGCCTCCAGCCACATGACAGTTCACCTGTCAAACATCATTACCTGTGCGTCACAGCACTTCCTCTTTTAACACCTCCCCATCACCAACACACCCCCGCACGTCACCGACACACCCACTCCATTCTGCTTGGGAGAACCTCCCTCAAGGTGCACACCACAAAAATTACTTAATATCTATCTATCTATCTATCTATCTATCTATCTATCTATCTATCTATCTATCTATCTATCTATCTATCTATCTATTTTTTATTTATTTATTTATTTTTTATTTATCAGGGACAGTGCAATATACATGGATAAAATCGGATGTGTTGCACATAGAGTATATAGCGCCACACTAATTTGCAACTCTCGTCCCTGGAAGGGCTTTTTAGAGGGTAAAAGAGAAAACAACAGTACAAACAACACCAAGATACATCAGACAAGCAGAAATACACAGAATACAGAGTAAATATCTGATTCACAATTACCTGTTATCATTTTTAATTCGTTTGGCTTTGCATTCCAGGCGTGACTACCTTTTTATTGAGAATGCCTTTTGTCCCAATGTGGTTTTTCGGTGGGGTATTTTACAGTTGTTAGTGACCGAGCTCCTGGTGACTCTGCTGCTGCCCTGTTTTTGGATAGAATCAGAGAGTGGCTCTGGTGCTGACTCATGGAAGCATTTGAAGATTAATTTCAGAAAACAGAGGTCGATGAAACTTTCGAAACTCACGAAATTATACTTTTTGATGACTTTACAGTGATGCCGCCTAATTGTTTTTTTTATCCAGGACTTTAAGAGTTTGATTGTATAAAGACCCAACGTGTTGTGTTATGGAAGGAGCCGCTTGAGCCCATACTGTCAGACAATACGATATGCGAGAGAATATCATTGAGTGCATGCACAGTATGGCTGCTTGGTGTGGTATGTAATGTCTGATTGATTTAAAACAATTCAGATTTGTTTTTACTCTGGTGGTGGTGATCTATCTATCTATCTATCTATCTATCTATCTATCTATCTATCTATCTATCTATCTATCTATCTATCTATCTATCTATCTGTCTGTCTGTCTGTCTGTCTGTCTGTCTGTCTGTCTGTCTGTCTGTCTGTCCTTTTTTAAAATCCTATCTCAGTTGATGTTCAAGCTTGTTTCTGTGCTGTCCCTCTTGAATTTTATATTTTGATTCTATTTTGTATTTTGACAATATTCTATTCTATTCTATTCTATTCTATTCTATTCCAAAATGACGAAATCATCTGAAGAAGGTTGAAATTAGAATTACTTGGTGGGGAAGGGGGGGGGGGGGGGCTGCTTAAAATGTAATGAGATGTTTTCCATCCTAAACTGTAATTGAAACTTCATTCATGCAACAAAATGCTCCAGGTAAATTTGATTTGGTGGAGAAATCACAAAAAACATCTCTTTGATGGTGATAAAAGTTGGAGACCTCTGGGTTAAACTAAGGAGGGCTCACGCTGCTGGTCAAAATGACTGATTAAGTTGCTGGTGTCGTAGGACTTATTTTTCACCTCCCCTTGATATTTTTGCAGAACATAATTTGCCGTCTGTCTTACCTTTTGGCATTCTCCTTCATTATAAGACTCTCCAAACCACAGACATTGCATTGACCACGCTGACGTTTATAATTGTTCTTTCATTTCTATTGCAACTACGATCTTCTAAATATAAACCCAGCAGGAAAAGTTTGGGGACACTACAATTCATAATGTTTCCAACAATCATTTCAAACTCTTCCCAGAATGTTTTAATTTTCCTACATTCCCACATACCTTCCTTTGACTTCTGTTCATTTTGTGCATAAGAAGCTGTAATTTCGCATTAGACCAGCAGATGGAAGCATCGTCCCATATTAAACAAGGATTTATTTATCTATTGTCATCATGTAGGAATTCATGCTTCTAAAGGTTTTTCAAGGGTTACACAAAAAATAAAATAGCAACACCATTTTACACAATTTACTGAAACTATTGTCCATAGGAGGAGTGTAAAACTGACAAAAGTTGCACATATTTCATGATTTAGTGCATGAAATTAAAACCAAGTGAGTCTGCATTTAATTTATTTATGTCACAGAACTTCTCAGTTTAAATGTCTGTATTGAACATGTGAGCAGCGGGAGAAAAACAAATGGTGGAGCATCGAGTTAAAGAGTTATTTCTTATATTTTATGTGACCAAATAAACATATAAAGTTTAAAATGTTTGAACCGCGCCTGTCGCTGCCGACAATGAAATGTCAGTGAGGATTAGCAGTCTATTGTGGCCACAGGTAGTTTCTGTTTCTTCTTTGTTGTGTGATTGGCATGAGTCACTGACACACACACACGCACACATGCGCGTACACACCCTTTTTACTTAATTTCATATACAGCTTTTCATGGTTTACACAGTCAAAAGGCCTTAGAAGCATCAATAAATCCTATAAGAACAGATTCATTTTATCTCATGTAAATTTCACCAGTTTCTTTCAAAGCTTAAGATCAGAGATCAGTTCCATGTTTGGATTTAAAACCAAACTGATTATCATCGGTACCAATATATTTATTGATTTGATCTAAAGGAACCCTTTCCAGTACCTTCGATACCGCACCGGCAAGCGCAATAGGCCTGTAGTCATCTAGGCTTGCATTCAGCGCACACTTTAAAGGAGCCGTACCTGTTGCTTGCAGTGTCCATGCGCTGACACGTGACATCACGGTCAAGTCTATGCTTTAGATGAGCTGACAGTGTCTCTGCACCAAGATCAGGAGTGAATTTAGTGGCAAAGACACTCACCAGTTTCGTCCGAATCACTTTGATATTTCCGTGCACCCCCGTGCCAACTGTAGGCTTGGGCCTCGCTGTAGGCGTCTTTTCTGTGCGCTGCCTGTCCCGGGTGGTCTCGTCCCTGGCGTGATTTCTCAGACGCCGGCCTTGCTTGACAACTTTGTGTGTGTGTTTTTCAGAGAGTGTGTGCATGAGCGTGTGTGTGTGTGGGGTGGATGAATGCGTGTGTGCGTACACGAAACATTGACGTGTCCTCACTGGTTGATTCTTGTAGTTCAATTAGAGGAAAAGTGTCGAGTAGGTTTAACCACTCGCCTTCGTCTCGTTTGCAGCGGATGTTTAACAAATCAGCTTGATCTGCGTTTGTCCACTGAAAACTACTGAAGGTGAAACGTGCTGCTGGGAAGAGGCATTGAAAGTGTGTTTAAGTATTGTGTGTGTGTGTGCCGTTTGTCTTCGCAGGTCCACGCGTTTGGTTTCGGCGCGGACCACGAAGGAAACTGGTCTCATTACTGGCAGCCGCTCAAAAACAGCAACTCGGTCAACGGAGTCCATCCCGCTCAACACGAGTACAGCGTCCTCCTGCGCTTAGCTCAGCAAGGAAAGTTCAAGTTGTATAAAGGAGTGTGACTCTTCTCTCTGTATTTGAAGCGTTCAGACTTTATCTGCACATTGTTAATGAAGAACAATCAGATTATTAGAGAGGCCAAAACCCTAAAAGCTTCCAATAATCCGATCCACTTAAAATGGTGTGAAATCGTCACTACATTAGAAAAAAACAACAACAAAAAAAGTTTTTTTCCCGTCATCATACGATGACTTGTTGCCAAATTGAATTGAGCCTTTTTCTCCAAACATGTTGAAACTGTTCAGACTGTTAATTATGGTCATTATTTATTATTTTCTCAAATGATTATTTAAAGAACATAAAAGTAATGCCATTTCGTACGCTAGGTGGCAGTAGTGAGTCACTGCCACATCGAGTTTCTCCTCAGTACAGTTTTTTTTTTTTTTTCTTTTCATTAGTACTAGAAAGAGATCCGATCAAAGTTGTGTTTACTTTTTAATCCGATATTTTTCTGAGCGGACTGAGGACAGACTCCATGGGACTAGCAGACTAGAGTGCTAATTTTGGTGCCCATACAAACAGCTATTTATATTTATACATATATTTACTCCCATCAACAAAATTGTTAATTTAAAAAAAAAAAAAAGATAAACAAATAAACTCTGTAGCTGTAATACAACAACTTACCTGCAGACAGGTTTGCACTAGCACCTCTGGTGGTGAGTCGTTGTACTGCAGCTGGTGCAGACGGCGCCGGCTCAACGTTACCGTTTCATTTGCGGCTCCATGAGTCGCCTGTTCTGAGTCGGTCTGCACATTTTGTTGGTCTGCATCGTTTCTGGTTTATTTTTTAATGTTTATTTTTTGGTGAAACAAAGTAGAATATGGACGATATGGACGCTGCGATGTTTCAGAAGCATCACGGTGTTTGTACTGTACGTGTGTGTGTAACTGTCGACGTTCGGTTGATGTCTAGCAACATGAATGCCCTTTTGTGAAGGGTATGAAATAATGCCAGACGTAGAAAGATTCCTGAATTTAGGAGTTATGTGAATCGAAGAACTCGCCTGAACGCACACAGTGGTGAAATTATTTTTAAAAGTGAACATGTAGGAAAAAGTAGGCAGTCGTGAATGTCGGAGATTTATTGCTTTCTCAGGTACAGTTGACCGCTTTAGGTCTGTTTTTGCAAAAGCCAATTAATCCGGTAGAGGCTCTAACTGTGAAAGATCTGTTTGCAACTGGGAACAGACAAACAAATCATAAAAAAAGTGAATATATATTTTTATATAGAAGTACATACTGGCAAGTGACAAATTACCGTCGATGAAAAACCTGGAGAAGTTCTTGTGGCTCTGTTCGGCTCTTTTCATTGCCAATGCTTGTGTCCAGAAGTTGACTTTCTGCCTTAATATGAATGGTAAAAATGTGGTTCCCTGAAGATAGAGCTGTAGGGAACCACTGACATAGACTATAACTAATTACATTTCTGTTTTTCTTCTTTAATTTTTTTCTCCCTTTTTTTCTTTCTTTAATAGGAACAACGGGGGGAAAAGGTAAAAAGAAACGAGTTAAAGGGAAAAAGTAAGAACATTTTTTGGAAAAAACAATAATTAGATTTAGATAGCTTCATGTAAACACAACGATCTGATAAGGGCTCTGAAAACAATATAACATATTAGATCTATAGATCCATCAAACCCTCTATTTATCAAATGTAAGTCACTAAAATGTCATGATATAGTTCATTATAATATTCTTCAGGTTTTGGATAAAACCAATAAAAACCTATTACCAAGGAACATCCAAGAAAGTTTTGAAAAAAGAGAAAGTCACTATAATTTGAAAGGTGACAGTGACAGGAAGTAGTTTATGGAATGCAAGAGTCAGGAAACTCTCCTCTTTCAAGAAACGCATAAAAACTACGACCTTAAAAAAGTAGGAAACTTTGATTTGGACATAAATAATGTGAGATAGTTTGATTCGAAAATGATGGTTTTGTATATTGTAAGTACTGTACAGAAAGTGCACAAAAATATCAGTAAAACTAAATATTTATAAAGTTGGACATGAACAAAATAACAGACGGCTTTTGGCAAATCGAAGATCTCAATCGGAGTTTTCAGCCTTTTTTAGGGAAACCTGGAGGAGCTTCAATGAAACACTGCACCACCAATCTTCTCTATGTCCATGTTATCTAGGATTTTGTAAACAGATACTGTATCTTCACCTACGAGGAATGAAAAGTGTCGTGGCGCCAGTCAGGTGTATTGCTCTGGGCCAGATGAGCTGATCGGTGATCCCACGAGCGTCAGTCTGTAATTCTCCCACTCTACTGGTAAAGAACTGATCCACGAAGCGACAATCAGATTAGAAGCTGGACTCGGATGCAAATGAGTTTTAATCCCGAAACAGGCAAAACTCAGAGTCTCCGACCGGCCAAGGACTGGTTTGTCCAGCTCTCAGTTCCCTCCTTTTATTCTCTAATCTGGGTCTGCCTCTTATTTTTTGGAACGCCCATCATACACTTGGGATCTAATCGTCCCCTCTGGAAAGCCCCCTCCCCTGGGTTTTTACCTTGTTTGGGAGTTTTAATGGTGTCAGTGCCAAAAGTCTGCCTCTTGACCCAGCCTCATGCCTTTTGGCATAGCTTATGACACGATTAGAACCTTTGATAAGAGCGCTCCATTTAAAAAAAAAAAAAAAACACTGTTACAAAAGCAGCGTAGCTCGGAATGCAACACACAGGAAGAACACCGTTACAAAAGCAGCACACACATCCAGCACAGGCATCAGGCAGCTGCTCTCTAACACAGGCGCTCATCAGATCTACTTAGATATTTCTACACAGGCCGACATGACTCTGGACACTTTCTACATGAGCGAGTATGATTCTCTCTTACATCCATGAACAGTATGATTTCCTCTCTACACTACTACATGCATAAACTAGTGTGGGTTTTTTTTCCCCTCTACAAAAGCTCAGCGGGAGAACAACTTTATATACCTCAAAGTTAAGCAGGCGGACTGGCCTAAATGTTTTCAGTGCTGATGAATCATCCACAGGTTCAGTTTGTCTTGTTGGTTGTGTGCTTGGTGCCAGTTTGTGATTTTTTGGTTTTATTTTATATTCTGTGCCCATTGATTCTGTGTGTCACCAATTGTACCATCAATAAAGATTGATTCAACTCGTGTCGCAGATGTGTCAGATGTTCATAGGGGTTTTTGTTCCCCAGACAGCGTGGGGAGAAAGGCGGAGTGCATATTCTTGACACAATCTGAACAAAGTTCAAAAAGGAAAACCAAATTGAATTAATATTGCTGCAGCTCAGTGTTTCAAACATAAGCGTGAGCTTTGTTGCAAGAAAAGCAGACGTAGGAATGATGGAAGTAGTGAAGAACCAGCTGGGTTTTTTTCCTGGGAGTACTCTGTATCTCTTGAAAATCCAGAGTTGGATCTTCTCCACAACAAGAGGACAGCTCAGTGGGAAGTTCTCCATCTTGGAACCGTGCAGACTTTACCACCTTTTCTCAGTAAAAGTCAAAATTTTGACTTGCATCTTAACTCTTTTCTACTTCCCCAGTACTAACACACCGACTCATAATACTATATTCATAATGAGCCACAGTATGTGGATCCAGTGGCGATGCTATATGGAAATACTTGGTGGGGCAAAATTTGATTTCAGGTCCATTGACTCCACTGAACGCCAAAGTAAAGTGAGCACACAACTTTTTAGCCACATCATTAGGACAACCATATAGGTGCTGATCAAAAGAAAATGACATTAAATAAAAAAATAAAAAAAAGATTCTTAGAAAGTTTTGGTCACAGTGTCACTCAGTTTACTACCAGTTTCCCCACGATGCATCAAAATCACTTGATGTGAATGAACGTAACCACAGCCTGAGCATGCGCACTTGCACTTTACCGTATGCAATACACACTGTATGGTGAGGGAGGGGCGAGCCCCACTCATGCACCATGGGTGTGGATCAGGAGGAAACAGCCTGAAGCAGCAAAGGGGGGGGGGGGGGCAGCAAGAGGAGACCAATAACCAGGGAGTTCCGTCCTCACACATTAATTATGTAACATTTTTGGAGGAAATTTTGTTCACAGATGAGAAAATATTGCTGATAAAGAATTACTAACATACTTTTCATGCCGTCCTTTCTGAGGGCACCAGGTGGCGCTCAGTTGCCTCTGCTTGGAACTGATCTCTAATTAAAGGTGTCGATGCTCTCAAGCTGAGCTCATTTTTGACCATTTCAGATGCTTTCATACATTTTTGGTAGATTTCCTATAAGAACAAGTATTTTGTTATATGTTGGTTTTTTTTTTTTGCAAATAAAAGAATCATAAATTAACTACCAACCAAAAATTAAACTGGCGCTTGCTACACTGCAGAAAGTATTTTAGTGTGACTTATTAAATGTTAAGTGAACAAAATCATCTTGTATCATATCCATGTGTCTCCAGTTTGTGTCGCCAGGGTTTACAACAAGAAGAGATCAGGAACCACTGACTGGCTCAGCCTGTTACTCAGACCAAGCCCACAGCTCCTGAAAGAACTGAACTCTGTCAATTCCCCTCAGGCAAGGCAGCACCATCATCCCTCTCCTCTGCAGATCCTCCCATGATGTCACCAACCATCAACACGATGATTATTATGATTAAATTAATTTATTTCAATTTTAGGTGACATTTCCCTGCTAATCGACCAACATCAGCAACTCATCACAATCTTACAGTTTCCCCAAAATAACAGAAATCCAGGGAAATAAAAGAGTTTACAGAAATTAACACAGCTCATGCTTCCTCTAATCTCTGCCACACTTGCTATGTTCCAATAAATGATAAAAGGATCCTTCTTCCTGGTTGGTGGCCACACCTGGAACCTGCTGATGAGCTGGAGTGAAAACAAAGAACATCAAATATTTGAGAAGCAAAAGAACAAATAGTTAGATCCAGGATATGTAAAGGGTGAAAAAAGGACATTTACAATGTTTGTTACAAATGACAATTATGCATTTATGATCAAGGATGCTGGACTAGTCACCCTGAACAGGAAGACCCACCCACAGCCCTCGCTGATTTGCAATGTATTGCTTTTGTCTTTTCCAGACGGCTTGACTCATCGAGTAAATGCAATGTCAAAAAGCAAATGGAAAAGACAAAGACAAAACAGTAGAAGCGTTGACAAAATGGACTATCCTTGTATATTTTTTTGTATTGTTGATTCTCTTTATATTTCCACGTTTATTTCCTTTTAATTTTGGCACTCCTGTGTTTCCATATGACCGTAGACATGTGTGGACACAATGTGGGATAAAAGTATCTGCGCAGGCCTGAACGAATGCGCAAAGGACACTGGGAAAATAAATCTTTTTTCCTCAGTGAATGTAACTGGGACACATCAAGTTAAGCATGTTTTCCAACCCCAAGTTACTACTTAATTATCTAGAAGTAGTGTTCTCAACAGGGTGGTAAAAACTGAGTTTGGTTAAATTATCTTTTTTCATTCATTAAAAGTGTAACCTTTCCTCTCCTCGATCCTCTCAGGCTACGGCTTAGTTAGGCTTTATGTTACTTGATAAGTACTCCTATTGGTATTCGGTATCGGCAAGAAGCTGAAGGTTAATACTTGTACTTTAACAAAGTGGTAGCACTCCGATGAAGGCATCTGCCTCCATTGATTTGTCAATGAACATATGAATGGGTCAACATTGTAAAGTTCTTTTGGGACATTGAATCAGTGAAAAAGTGCAATGCAAGTGAATTCCAACTCCACTGAAGAAAAGTTTTTCTTTGAGCCCCTCTCGACTGCATCTTAGAACGTCTGCAGACGTCTGATATACCAAGGCATAATAGTGAGGCGAGGCAGTTTTTCAAATATGTTCACCAGAATTCAGAAGGACTCCTGGCTGCAATGCAGAACAAGTCCTTGCTCCATACACAACACCATCTTTAACACATCGGGGAGTCTTTAGCACGAGTAGCGAGCCTGATGGGAGCCATGGACGTAAACCTGCAGAACCAGGATTCCTGCATCCTGCAGCATCAAACAGCACAGCCATAACAGCACGAGTTGTCTTAAATTCTACTTGCAGCCTAGATAATAGACCCACAGCTAACACAGCTGCTGCGCACAGACGACTACTCCAATATTTAATTGGCACATGTGAACACCAAAGAAAATCATTGTTTACGTTGACTTTGATTCAGCACTTTTTTACAAGGTTGGCTGGTAGATGTTGTTTCTGCTTCACTGGCAGACTGCATGCAGACTACTGATCTTGATACTCTTGTTCAGCGACTACAGAGGCTGGTTTCTTTAATGGAAGAGACTGAATACTGCCAAACTTGTACGCTCACTACCTAAAAGCTAATACATGCAAGTTTGATTTCCGATGAGGAAACAAAACAACTTGTCTGGAAATGCTATTGAATAGTCCTTAAACTTCCATCACCTATGCTGTAATTTGTTTGACTGATGGTTGTCTCTGTATTTTCCTCATGTAGTCCTCAACAATATCACAATGAAAACAGATCAAATGTGAGAACACTGGCTGTATTGAATTGTTGCTGTATTTGTCGTTTCCTTCAAAAATAAACCCATTGAATACCAAAACACAGTGTTTTGTTCTTCAGATAAGTACATTATTCTGCTCCAGGTCCCGTTGCAGCTCTTTCTGAACCACTGACATATCGCGGCGACTCTTCAGCTTGGGTTCATTGTCACAGGGACAAGCAGGGCTGAGAATTGAACTGCCAACCTCAGGATTGTTTGATGTGCTACCCAAGTAAATATTGGCTCCCTTGCAGAGTGCATTCAAGCGTGCCACATCAACGATAAAGACTGTACATGAAGAATGTAGATTTTCACAAGGGAGTAGACATGGAGAATTTACTGAGATCCTGCGTAATGCGTGATGGACTGCCTACTCATGGAAATAGACTGAACTTTCAGTTTGGGTACATTTTACTGGCGATTTACCAAGAATACCAACATGAGCATTGCCAATTTGGGGTGACGGTGGCTGCTGCTGCGATCTACGTCAACTAACTAACTAACAGTACTGCAGTATGAAATGACGTACCGAGCAGTGCAACGCTGGCGATGAACCCAAATAGAGGCTTTGCAGCTACAATCACAAGACGGGTCAAAAAATTTTTGTGGGATCCTGAGCTAATCTTATGACTCAGTTTGACGTAGTTCCTGTTCCGCTGATCATTTCCAGTTCAGTCTGGTTCTTTTCCTCTCGTCCTGCAGATTCCATGGTCGCATTTGTCTCGTCACACAGTCCTAGGGTTTGTTTCTTTCCGGGTCAGTAATCCCTCAGGGATCTTTGTTACAGATTAAGGAAGACTATGGAATCCTGAGGATGAAATACAGGCAGCGGCAAACAAACACCTTGACCTTGTATGTGATGTTTTGGTCACCAAAAGTGTAACTTAAAACTTCAGAGACAAACATAGCATGACAGTATACAGTGGGGCAAAAAAGTATTTAGTCAGCCCCCGATTGTGCAAGTTCTCCCACTTAAAATGATGACAGAGGTCTGTAATTTTCATCATAGGTACACTTCAACTGTGAGAGACAGAATGTGAAAAAAAAAATCCAGGAATTCACATTGTAGGATTTTTAAGGAATTTATTCGTAAATTATGGTGGAAAATAAGTATTTGGTCAATAACAAAAATTCAACTCAATACTTTGTAATATAACCTTTGTTGGCAATAACAGAGGTCAAACGATTACTATAGGTCTTTACCAGGTTTGCACACACAGTAGCTGGTATTTTGGCCCATTCCTCCATGCAGATCTTCTCGAGAGCAGAGATGTTTTGGGGCTGTCGCCGAGCAACACGGACTTTCAACTCCCTCCACAGATTTTCTATGGGGTTGAGGTCTGGAGACTGGCTAGGCCACTCCAGGACTTTCAAATGCTTCTTACGGAGCCACTCCTTCGTTGCCCGGGCGGTGTGTTTGGGATCATTGTCATGCTGGAAGACCCGGCCACGTTTCATCTTCAAAGCTCTCACTGATGGAAGGAGGTTTTGGCTCAAAATCTCACGATACATGGCCCTATTCATTCTTTCCTTAACACGGATCAGTCGTCCTGTCCCCTTAGCAGAAAAACAGCCCCAAAGCATGATGTTTCCACCCCCATGCTTCACAGTAGGTATGGTGTTCTTGGGATGCAACTCAGTATTCTTCTTCCTCCAAACACGACGAGTTGTGTTTATACCAAAAAGTTCTATTTTGGTTTCATCTGACCATATGACATTCTCCCAATCCTCTGCTGTATCATCCATGTGCTCTCTAGCAAACTTCAGACGGGCCTGGACATGCACTGGCTTAAGCAGGGGGACACGTCTGGCACTGCAGGATTTGGTTCCCTGTCGGCGTAGTGTGTTACTGATGGTAACCTTTGTTACTTTGGTCCCAGCTCTCTGCAGGTCATTCACCAGGTCCCCCCGTGTGGTTCTGGGATTTTTGCTCACCGTTCTCATGATCATTTTGACCCCACGGGATGAGATCTTGCGTGGAGCCCCAGATCGAGGGAGATTATCAGTGGTCTTGTATGTCTTCCATTTTCTGATAATTGCTCCCACAGTTGATTGTTTCACACCAAGCTGCTTGCCTATTGTAGATTCACTCTTCCCAGTCTGGTGCAGGTCTACAATCCTTTTCCTGGTGTCCTTCGACAGCTCTTTGGTCTTGGCCATAGTGGAGTTTGGAGTCTGACTGTTTGAGGTTGTGGACAGGTGTCTTTTATACAGATAACCAGTTCAAAGAGGAGCCATAAATACAGGTAACAAGTGGAGGACAGAAGAGCTTCTTAAAGAAGAAGTTACAGGTCTGTGAGAGCCAGAGATATTTCTTGTTTGAAGTGACCAAATACTTATTTTCCACCATAATTTACAAATAAATTCTTTAAAATTCCTACAATGTGAATTCCTGGATTTTTTTTTTCACATTCTGTCTCTCACAGTTGAAGTGTACCTATGATGAAAATTACAGACCTCTGTCATCATTTTAAGTGGGAGAACTTGCACAATCGGTGGCTGACTAAATACTTTTTTGCCCCACTGTATATGTCAAAATTTGGCACTCCAAAAAGCAACAAAAGTTTTCCATTTTCACTTAAGAGGTGTGCAAATGGGGCTTCATAATAATAATAATAATAATAATAATAATAATAATAATAATAATAATAATAATAATAGTCATCGTCATCTGCTTTATTTGTATAGTGCTTTTCAAGATACTCAAAGACAATATATATGGTCATATTATAAATCAGTGTTACAGCCCACAGGCTGTATGGCCTCACCTCCACCTCTTTGTTATGTTTGTTACCATGTGCTGTTTGGCAGGAGGTACCCTCACTGACTTTCTCCTCCTCCTGTCCTGATGTGGAGCACTCTGATTGCAGGATGACTGCTGATTGGCTCAGCGCCGCCCGCCAACTGAGGCCATTTAAACAGCTCCAGCAGACTCCTCATGGCGGCTAAGACAGGAGGTGTCTGCTCAAGGCCCCTTCATACTTCCTTTTTGAACCCGTAAGAAGAAGAAGAAAATTCGGCAGTGACGTCAGCCAGCTGCTGAAAAAAAAAAGCTTTTTCGGCAGGACTGTTCATACTCCGATAAGAAGCTGCCGAACTCGCAGGCCACGCCCCCTCGCAGCAGCCACACGTCTGTGAAGCGGCGTTTAAACTTTTCAACTGCACAGCTTATTTTTCGCCTCCAGTGCTTTCAGAAATACATTTCTCTGAACTGTTTCTGTAATAAAAGAGAGAGTTTTTGTCCGAGTGCGAAGTTGGTCCAGTTTTAACTACAGGAGCTGACGGCTGTCGTGATGCGTTCAGGTGCATCACGTAAGCCTGCACTCCGACATATTAACGAGCTGCGGCACTCACAGTAGCAATGTTACAAACTAAATATGATTAAAATACGACTGATAGTCATGAGCGAACTGGAACATACATGCGCAGCACACGGCAGTGCAGAAGTTTCGGAAGTGCGGCACCCACATAGTTCGGCCAGGGCGGTTGGCACAGCCGAAACAAATTTCTTCGGCCACAGGGAGCTGAACAAAGGAAATGGCGTAATTTTATTTGACAGGACCCCGCACTGCCGAACTTTCGTCTTGTTCTTATAGAGGATGAACTGGCCTTCAGTCGGCCGAGAGAAACTTTGGTGTGTGTTTGGACTAGTGAAAGTGATCTTTTGGACTCGGCTTCACTCCGATATTTGACTGTGTGAATTTAGTTAACCTTTAGTCAACCTGGACCTTTGTCCAGTACTTTGGCGAACGTACCTGCTGTTTTGTTTTGTGTTAATTAGGCGTTTAGTTTGTTTCCATTTTGCCACTCTCTTGTTTAGTGAATTTGTGTCGGTAGAAACTTCAGTTAACAGCCTTCTAGTGAAGAAGCTGCCTTTTTGTTATTATGAGGGACAGAGGCGGTCACCCTGACTCGAGATGTGTTCGGCCTCGTGGTGGATGAGAGGATGAGATGGTAGCCGTCATTTCAAAAATTAAATCAGGTTTATTTTAAACATTCTTTTTACAAAAGTTCACAATAGTATTAACTCACAGCCTCACAGCAGGCTGGCAGACAGAGACTCACTCCCTCAGTCTCAGTCATCTCTGACACTGAAGGTGTGCCTCTTTATATAAGCCCAGCCCCACCCTGAATTGGGCCAATCAGGACAGGTTGGGATGAAACAGAAGTCCAACAGGTGTTTAACCCACCCTAAAAAATTTGAATCAGAAAAATACATAGCAAACAGAAAATGATTATCACAGTCAAAATATATACAATAAATTATTTTAACCAGTCACCAATTCCCCACTATACATATTGACACATAAATATACAAACAGTGGACTGTGCCATCTGCCTTCTGACGACTGAAACACGAAAAGACAGATGGGGCAGGAGCAGGAAGTGCATGTGGTGAGTTTAGTTGTGAGTTTTGCCACTATTCAGATTCAAAAACTGCATCAGTGACACAGGGTGTAGTGGTTACCTCATTACAAACCCAGGATGTCATTAACTACTGTCAGCAGTGGTGATTGATGGTTTTTTAGTCTCTGTTGTGGCAAAATGTGCGCCAATCCACATTCCGGCCCTACCAACCCCAGCGTGGGTGACGCATCGCCACAACCCATTGCCAACACAAACTCCCAATGTTTACAAGCACTCCCACATCAACACTGTGTGCATGTGCTCTTAAATCTTTGTTTTACAGTGAGAAGGGAATATCACCTTCTCACATTTCCCACCCCTTCTGGAGTCTCACAAACAGGGTGGCATAACAAAAAGCCTGCAACAACGTTCTGTTTACCAGCTCTGTACTGCACCGTGAAGCGGTACGGTTGCAGAACCAAGAACCAGCGGGCGATGCAAACATTTGAGTCCTTCATGCACCCTAGCCACTGCAAGGAACGATGATCAGTCTCGGGTGAAGTCTCTGCCCAGCAAGTAGTATTCAAGTATTTCAAGCTGTCAAGTCCTCACTTAACAGCTAGGCACTCCAGCTGGACTGCTGCATACCGAGTGTCTCTTGGCAATAATTTCCGGCTGATGTATGCCACCAGTTTCTGGTCCTTCCCATTTCCTTGGAGGAGCACTGCCCCGAGACCAACCCCAGAGGCATCAGTTCGGGCAGTGAAGGGCTGTTCGAAGTCGCGGCTCTGCAGCACTGGGCCTTTACAGAGCCCCCGCCTTCAGATCTTGGAACGCAAACTACTGTCCTCCCCCCACTGGATCTGGGAGGTCCCTGAATTCCGAGTCAGGTCAGACAAACCCTCTGGGTTTGGGGCCTTGGGCAGTCCAGTACTGCCTGCACCTTGTCTTTTTGTGGCCAGATCACACCCTGGCCTAAAACATGACTGAGGTACTGTACTTGCTCCTTGGCCAGGGCCCACTTGAGCGGGGGGATGGTCAGACTCACCTGCTGGATGCTGGGGTGTACGAAAGGCTGTGAACGGCCTGGCCTCCTTGGCCAGGGGCACATGCCAGTAGCTTTAGCATAAGTCCTGTGTCGTTATATAGGACGCCTTTCCCAACCTGCCAATCAAGTTCTCGAGCCGAGGCATTGGATAAGCATCGACGATGGATTGGGCATTCACCCAGCGAAAGTCAACACAAAAGGTGGTCCCATCTTTCTTTAGCACCAACACCACTGGGTTTATCCACTCCCTCGCAGACCTCTCAATCACCCCAAGTGCCAACATCTCCTCCACCTCGGCCTTCAGGTGTGGCAGGAGACGTTCTGGCACCTGGTACATCTGCTGGCGCACAGGGGTTGTCTCCTTGAGAGGGATGGTATGCTCCACCACCCGGGTGTAACCTGGTGTCTTGTTGAAAAGTCCAGGGGGAATGATCGCTGCCAGCTCCTTCTGCTGGTGGGAGGATAGATGTGACAAGTTTAAGGTAGCTGTCTGCGGGTGGGTTGGAACGAACTGCCCCGGACCCTCCTCCTCCTCTGCCACAGCCTGCACCCGGAGCTGGAGACCTGGCTGCCTCTCATGCCACTCCTTCAAGAGGTTGACGTGGAAAGTCTGTCACGGTTTCCTCTTCTCTGGCATGTGCACCTTGTAGGTAGCTGGACCCATCTTCCACACCACCTCGTACGGTCCCTGCCACTTGGCCAGGAGCTTGTTGTCTGAGGTGGGCAACAGAAGCAGGACATTCTGCCCCGACTGGAGGTTGCGCTGCCTGGCTGCCTTGTCATACCAGATCTTTTGGTGTGACTGGGCCAGCTCCAAGTTTGCCTGCATCAGTTCAGCCATTTCTTCCAACTTGGGCTAGGATGCTGCGGGTCTTAGGTGTCAGGCTTCTCTCAGCACATCCAGAGGACCCCTCACCTGTCTTCCATACAGCAGTTCAAATGGTGAGAAGCCTGGGGAACCTCTGTAAGCAAAGAGCAGGTAGGGCAGCCAACAGTCCCAGTCTTTTCCATTAGCTAACACAAACTTCCGTAACATGCTCTTCAATTAAGTCAAACATTGTATAGTTAGTGGGAATTACCTGTTTGGCCCTCCTTTGTTGTATTATTGTACCTTTGGGGTTCCATTTGATTATTGTAAATCTGAGAACTACCAATAAAACCCTCACTTCACCCAAACTCACCCGGTTATTGTTACTTCCTACAACTACATCCTTCTCTGAGCAGAGCCACGTTGTAACAATCCGCAAACATTACAATTGAGGAAGCTCATAAAGACACATCATAAAATTTCTAGATAGATAGATAGATAGCCTTTATTGTCATTATACAACATTGCACAAGGAAATTTGGAGATTCTCCTATATTCAGTGCAGGATCACAACTCACATAAAAACTTAAAATGGGTTTAAAATATTTCACATATTAAAAAGTATTGCACAGTATATAATCACACAGTGAGAAGTAGCAGCAGTGTTGGAATGTGTATTGCACGTCAGTTATTTACATGCAAGAGTTCAGTGTGGTGATGGCTCCGGGAAAAAAGTTGTTTGTCAGTCTGTTTGTCCTCGCTTGTAAAGATCTGTAGCGCCTGCCAAAGGGCAACAGTTCAAACAGCTGAGAACTGGGGTGTGAGCTGTCCTTGATGATGCTGTGAGCTCTGCTGAGGCACCGGGAGGAGTAAGTGTCCATTATGGAGGGGAGAGAACAGCCAACGACAGCCTGCTTTAACCGTCCTCTGAAGCCTCGCTCTGTCCACCTCAGTGCAGCTCCCGTACCAGGTGGCTACACAGTACGTCAGCAGGCTCTCAATGGTTGAGCGGTAGAAGGCCAGTAGCAACTTTCGGTCCAGGTTGTTCCTCCTGAGAACTCTCAGGAACTGCTGAACCTTCTTAATGACAGCTGTGGTGTTTTGTGTCCAGAAGAGGTCATCGGAGATCTGGACTCCCAGGAACCTGAACGTGTGGACTCTCTCCACACACTCGCCGTTGATGTAGAGGGGGAGCGGCTCAGTTCTGTTCCTCCTGAAGTCCACGGTGATCTCCTTCGTTTTGGCTGTGTTCAGTGTCAGGTTGTTGTCTAGGCACCAGGTTGAGAGCCTCTGCACCTCCTCTCTGTAGGCTGACTCGTCTCCTTCTGAAATAAGTCCAACCACGGTGGTGTCGTCAGCGAATTTGACTGATGTTGTTTTTGTGGACTGGAGTGCAGTCGTTGGTGTAGAGGCAGTACAGGAGGGGGCTCAGCACACAGCCCTGTGGGGACCCGGTGTTCAGTGTACGGGTGGGGGAGAGGTGGGGGCCAAGTCTCACAGTCTGGGGTCTGTTGGTCAGAAAGTTTTTGATCCAGGAGCAGGTGAGAGGGGGGAGGCCCAGGGTGACCAGTTTGGTGATGAGGATGTCCTGGAGGATGGTGGTGAATGCTGAGCTGTAATCCACAAAGAGCATCCTGGCATAGCTCTGCGGTTGTTCTAGATGTGTGAGCACAGTGTGCAGAGCTATGGCGATGGCATACTCTGTGGATCTGTTCGCCCGGTAAGCCAACAAGACAGTCCTTGATGTGTTTAAGAACCAGCCTTTTGAAGCACTTCATTAGTATGGGTGTAAGGGCAACAGAGCGGAAGTCATTTAAGCTGGTTGTGGGTGACTTTTTTGGTACCGTGATTATTGTGGCAGATTTCAGGCTGGTGGGGATGACTGCTTGGGCCAGGGAGAGTTCTGAACAGGTGAGTCTTGATGTGTGATTTGAAAGTGTTCAGGTCTGTGCAGTCAGGGATGTGGCCGATACGGAGAAGGTTCTGTCGCCCCAGGTTCAGTGTTTGGTTCTGAGCGGGAGCGAGAGGTTTGCATCGGGAGGGAGTATGGCAGTGGAGGTGTGGGGGGGTGCTTAGCTATGGAGGACTTTTAACTGGAGGTATTGAGGGACAGGGAGCCATTACATGTCAAGTAAAAGTACATTATGGAATCTAACAGTTTGGAAGGTTTTTTTTTTTTTTTTGGTAGTTTTGTTCTGGGACGCAGGCCAGATGTTTGACGTCCCTGGCATAATACAGTGTGCTGCTCAATGAAAACTGGCATGACAGTCGGATTCCGGTTCAGTTGAATTTAATCTTTGACTTTATCTTCTATTGGGCCCTTTTACCTCTCATTACCAAGGAGGACACCTTTGTCATTTTTTAAATGACCTTTTTAATGGTGTGGTCATGGCCTACTGCTGCTGGTGCAGAATTATCCAACTCGTTAAGTGAGCCGGGCCAATAAACTGCAAATGATTTTGAAATTTTTTTGTCGATCCCGAAAAGATGAAATTCTAAATAATCATATTTAACTTAAAATCAACCAGGAATTGCAACTAGACACCCTGTTTCTCTTCACATTAATGCTCTTTTTGGATTTTGGCATCCTTTAGTATGTTTTCATAAACTCATCTCCGCAGTTTGCCTTTGCCATTAGTTAGCCGGCGCCGGTTACAGCCTGCCATGACCTTCAGTTAGATCAAGCAGTTTCGAAGATGCATGGATGGAGAGTACGTCAAAATCAAAGGTCTGTCGAGGCTGCTCCGTTAATATTCAGAAGTTAGTCGAACTCCTCAGCCATGACAGCTCTCTCCGGAATAAATTTAATTCCCAGCAGGTAGTGGTAGAAGGACTCATCTCCACAGCTGAACACATACCCAGACTTTCTTCAATTTCGTGTTCACGGCTTCTGTGTGTGGAAGGCACTCTGGCTCCCCTTTCAGCTGGAGCTTTTCCAGCAACCCGCCTTGAAAGTATTTCTCACAACCTTAAAGGCTGGAGTGAGGAATCTTCAGTGTAGGTTTCCACGATAACTTAAGTTCAGTTCGGACAACTTTACTTATCCCACAAAAGGCAATTCATTTGTGGCTTCCCACGTTTACATTCATGCATGCATTCAGTCAAATAAGTAGTAATTTGTCAAGGAAAAATATATAAGGATTAGAGATAGGGAAATGTCAGCACAGCATCTTAAAACTAGATAAGATAAAAAAAAAAGCAAGGCAGTATAAAACTTGTAAAACAGTAAGACCAGTTAAAAATTTATTAAAGGACGACACTCCACTAACAATACACGTAGATTAATTAATCTTATAGACCACTGCCACCACAATAAACAAAAAGCCATTATCACCTCCTTAGATGCAGAAAAAGCCTTTGATAGGGTAAATTGGAAATTTCTACTTGCTACACTACGGAAATTTGGATTTAGAGAAAATTACCTCTCCTGGATAAAAATACCTCACCCAGTGCCTGTGTTAAAACCAATGACCAAATGTCCTCAAGGTTCAATCTTGAGAGAGGCACCCGACAGGGGTGTCCACTCTCACCATCTCTCTTTGCAATCTTTATCGAACCACTAGCAGCAGCCATCAGACAGAACAATAACATAAAAGGAATACGAACAGCAAATGTAACACATAAAATATGTCTCTATGCAGATGATGTGCTAATTTTCCTGCAAAACGCACAGACCTCTCTTCCAGAAACAATAGGGTTAATAGATAGATTCTCCTCAATCTCAGAATATTCTATAAATTGGAACAAATCAGTCGTCTTGCCTATCAACTCTACATTTCAGCACACACCGAACACCCCACTAAAACCAGGGAACATCAAATATCTCGGCATTAACGTCTCAGGCAAACTCTCAGACTTGGTACACTTAAACTACACCCCCCTTATTAAAGCAATAGAGGAGGACCTCATTCGATGGAGGACACTCCCAATTTCACTTATGGGGAGAGTAGCAACAATCAAAATGATGGTCTTGCCTAAAATTAACTACACCTTCTCAATGATCCCAGCAAAACCACCAAAAACCTGGTTTAACACTCTTGATTCTCATGTCTCAAAATTCTTATGGAAAAATAAACCATCACGTATAAGTTTAAAAACACTACAGAACACCAAGGACCAAGGTGGCTTAGAACTCCCAAATTTTTATAATTACTATCTGGCCAATAAACTACTTTATGTTGTAAAATGGATCAATCAGAAACCCTTAGATGAAGGCTGGCTAGACGTTGAAAAAACATTCTGTGAAGATCTCCAAGTCAGAGATCTTCCCTTCTTCAGTCCTGTCATTAAAAAGCACAGCTGCTTTAAAAGCATCAATATAAACACATCGCTGACAGCTTGGTGGGAATTTCTTAAAATAAATGGATCTTCACTCATTCCCTGCAAACTCACACCCATCTGGAACAATCCCGACATCCTGCAAAGAAAGAAACCAATAAACTTCCCAAGATGGCAAAATAAAGGAATAAGACACTTAGAACAACTTATCTCCAATAACTCTTTTATTCCATTCAATGAGCTAATAGAAACATATGGCATCAGTCAAAGCAACTATCTGGAATATCTTCAGCTTAAGTCAATAATACAAACTAAGTTCAAACTAGAACAGATTAACCTGAACTTACCTCAGACAGTGACAAATCTCCTGAAGATCTCAGCTCCTAAACCTCTTTCTAAAATTATCTCAATCCTGTCAGGTTCAAATATCTCAATATCCCTTCCCACTTTCAAATGGGAAGAAGATCTCAACATCAACAGAGACCCAACGTTTTGGTCAGAAATCTGTACAAATACATTCAAAATGAGCAAAAACCCCAATATACAGCTCATACAATACAAGGTCCTTCATAGAGTTCATTACACAGGACAAAGGATGTTCAAGATGGGGCTCACTCCCACTAACATATGTTCAAACTGCACAGGTGATCTCCCCGATACCTATTTACACGCACTTTGGCTGTGTACGCCAGTCCAAACATTCTGGCAAAAGATTTGTGAAGACTTATCGTTATGCCTGGGCTACCCAATTCCGGTCTCACCTTCACTTTGCTTGTTAGGAGATCTCACAGAAATTAAAAGAGAAAAAAATGAGTCCGGCATGCTCCTGGTTTCCCTAAGCGTCGCAAAAAAGGCGATCCTCATGATCTGGAAATCCAAAAGTAATCTGAATATAAAGTTATTTAAAAACTTACTTCTAGACCACATCACATTGGAGAGAATGTCTGCTTGTAGGAAAGATCATTTGACACAATTTGAGTCCACATGGTCTCCAATAATTAAATACACCATGTAGCCCTGTGGGGGGGTGGTGGCTCCACCCCGGGGCTCTGGGGACCGTCGGTGGTTGGGGCGTCGTGGCTTTGGTGGTTGGTGGCTCTGTGGGCTCGGGGGGGTCCTAGCGTCTATGCTGGGGGGCTGCGGCCTGGCCTGGGGAGTCCTGGGCGGGGGTGTGGGGGGGGCTCTGCCCTGGGCCGGGGTTGGGCCCGCTGGGGTGGGGTGGGGGGGCTGGGCGTCGGGCCCCGGCTTGGCTGTCGGCTGGGGGGGGTTGGGGGCGGGTCGTCCGGGCCCTGGGGGTGCGGGGCCTCCCCCTTTCCGGCGGGGGTGCCCGCTGCGGCGCTGGGGGTGGGTCCTCCCTCTGGCCCCCTCCCCCGGTGGGGCGGGTTGGCCCCTGCTGCCGCGCTCCGGGTCTGCCTCATTCCTGGATTGGGGGGAGCGGGGGACAGGGGGGCTCCGGGTTCTGGATGGACGGTTGACTGAGAGTGACCTCCAGGGCCTGATGGGTGTGTGTGTGTGTGTGTGTGTGTGTGTGTGTGTGTGTGTGTGTGTAGGGGGGTGGGGCTGTGTGGGCGAATGAGGGGGGGTGCCCTGACCACTGGCCTCCGGCTGGGCTCGCACTGGGCCCTGCGGGTCTCAGACTCTGCTGTCTGGCCGTTGGGTGGGGTGGGGGCTCCCTGCCCGGGTCCCCTTACGGCGCCTTGTTGGGGGGGGGGGGTGGCTCCCCGGGTCCTAGGCCGGCCGCTCGGGGGTGGGGTGGGGCAGCGCGGGGGGTCCAGCTGGGCCAAGGTCCTAGCGACGGGGGGACCCCCTCCCTCAGAACCCTCCCTGCCTTACCTCACCTTATATTACTCCACAATAGGGAACAGTGGGGCGGTGCCTAGGTGGGGGGTCCGGGCTACTTAACTGCGGTCTGGGTCCTCCCCCGACTTTGCACCACCCACAATTTTAACCACACTTAGTCACGCAGGGTCTTGAGGGGGTAAGCCGCTTTCGGGGTTCTGCCGCTTGTCAGCGGTAGAACGCCCGGGCCCCGCTACCCCCCAATTTTAAACCGCACCATAGACACACACATTGCATCCACCTCTTCAAAACACAAAGACACACCCTTACATACATCCAACACACATATAGGGCAGGGGAAGGGCGGGAGACGTGGCTCCCCCCAGCACCTCCCGCTGGGGTCCCGCCCCGGCCCGGGGTGAGTGCGGCTGGGATGCGGGGGGCGCGCTCCCTCGGGCATGGCGCTCGTGGGGGGGCTGGGGCGCGGTGCTCCTTCTCCATTTGCTGTTGGATTAGTGGAGGTTGGGACACCGCGGTGGCCGGGTGGGGGCCCGGCCGGCGGCCTGGGGGGGCGAGAGTCATCACTCCCCCACCGTCCCGTGTGTGTGTGTGTGTGTGTGTGTGTGTGTGTGTGTGTGTGTGTGTGTGTGCCCGTCTGCGTCTGCGTCAGGGGTGGGTGTCTGTGGGGGGTGGGTCAGGGGTTGGGTATTTCAATTAAAACCGGGGGGGAGGATCATGGGGCGGGTGGGATATGAGGCTCCTGGGGGTGTAGAGTTGACTGTCCTCCGACCGGGGCCTGCGCCGGCCTTCGCTTTCCTGGGTCTGGGGGCGGGGCTGGTCCGGGGCGCGGCGGCTGGGGCCGTCTCTGCCTTGCCGGGTTGGGGGGGGGGCGGTGGGTGGGCCTGTTCCCGGGGGTGCGGCGGGACTCGCCGCCGGGGTTGGGGGGGCTCTCGACCCGCTCGGCCCGGGGGCCCTGCTCCGGCCTTTTCTCGGCTTGGCGGCTTGGGTCGGGACCTGGGGCCCTGTGCCCTTTATCCTTCTCTTGTGGGCCCCTCTTGCCTGGGGGGGATTCCTCTCTGCATTCTCCGTCGGGTGCTTTTTGGGCGGGGACGTGGCTCTCTGGGGTGGTTCGCTGGGGTCTCCCCGGGCCTGGGGGGCTTCCGTCTGCCGGGGTGGCGGTGTCCGGGCCCGATGGCCTCGGACCCCGGGGTCTCGCCACGGGTCCCCCCACAGAAGTTCCGGTCCCACCCAGTGGACAAACCACACACACACACACGCACACACACACACACACACACACACACACACACACACACACACACACACACACACACACACACACACACACACACACACACACACACACACACTTCCACTCCTCACGAAAGGTGCTTCTGAAGTTGCTTGTGCTCTATCATCATTTGCTCAAACTTTAAAAATCATGTTCCTCTTTTGTTGTCACCTCTTTGTTAATTCATGTTCCTGCTTCACGTTACTGTCTAGATAGAGCTGCTCAGGCTGGTTAATCTAAGAAATCATTTTACTGTCTAGATAGAGCAGCTCAGGCTGGTTTAATCCAAAAACAGTTGGAAAATATTTGGATCAGTGTGATAACTGCAAATAATATATGGAGCACAACAAGGATATTGTATGTTATCCCCCTACCCCCTCCCCCCTCCTCCCTCCTCCCTCAACCTTTTTCTCTCTTTTCTCTTCTCTCTCTCTTTGAGCGTTCCCCCCCGGTCGTGTACGGCAGCCATGCCATCTTCTGACGGAGAAGGCAACAGGAGGAGACTCCAGGTCTCTCCCTGTTGCAAGACCAAAATCTGTTCTGACTCCGAAGGCTCTCAATCACATCATATTGTTGGCCCAAGCTGCCGAACAGGACAAGGGCAAAGAAAAAAAAAAAAAAAAAAAAAAAGACCAGTTAAAAAAAAAAGTAGTAAGTAAGGTTTATTTATGAAGCGCTTTTCACAGAAATAAAATCACAAAGTGCTGTACATAAAATGGGTGCAATAAAACAGAACGTACAAATTTCAAAAAATAGAGTAAAAGCGGCAGAAATATTTAGCTAAAAGCTTTCTTAAATAAAAACGTCTTCAAGTGCTTTTTAAAATAACTCGTGGAATCGAGTGTGCAGAGGGACAAGGGCAAGTCGTTCCATAGCCTGGGGGCTACAGCCTGAAAGGACAAGTCGCCCCAGGTTTTAAAAGCGGGTCTTTGGGACCTTCAGGAGACTCTGGTCTGAGGATCGGAGGGTGCCTGACCATACAGTGCCCGGAACGTGAGAATTAAAATTTTAAAGTTAATCCTAAATTTGACTTGGAGCCAATGAAGATTTGATAAAATTGGGGTGATGTGGTCTGTTTTGGGTGAACCTGTCAAAAGTCTTGCAGCTGAGTTTTGTATGACCTGAAGTGTGCAGAGGACGGTCTCATTGAAGCAAGTGGAAATGGAATTGCAGTAGTCAAGGCGAGATGAAATCAAGGCATGATCAATCATTTCCAGGTCTGGTTTCAACAGTATCCTCCTCGCTTATAGAGATGTTTCACAGGTGGTAAAAGCAGTAAAAACAATATATCTGAGATTTGCTGTTCAACCTACTGAACCCTGTTCTCTTTTTCAATCCAGTTCAGAATCCATCATTTTCAACCATAATCACAAGATATTTCTTTTTCTCATTTGGCATTTTATGACTTTATTAACTATTTGTAACCTTGAGCAGCTTCAGCAGTTGACAAACACCATTGAACAAGTGCAGAATTTACTGAGGTTTGATTCTCTTTTTTTTATGATTAGCTTGAAATGAGCTGTAATTTGATGTTTATGTGATATTTCTCATTGGCATTTATAGGATTTTCTACCCTTATTTCAACATTGGGCCATTTGCATGTTACCCCACAGTGTTACCTCTCTGTTGTAGTCTGTATGTCGTCATCATGGCAACAGTAAACATGTCAAAGTGGCAGCATATCTTGAGAACAGGATTCTGTTGGGATGACGAGTGGTCAGGGTGTTTGTATTAAGATTGTTGAAAGATATAGCTTGAAAAAATGTCTTACCGCCTGCTGCTACGCAGGTCGCCCTTCTCAACATCCTCATTATTCTTCTTGGTCTCATTTTTCCATTTCTACAAATGATCCATAGGCCTGCGGTCTACAGCCCTACTCCTGCATTTGCATCGAAAATCCTGTCAATAATTTCCACCAAATTATTTTTATTATTGGACCTTATTTAGCAAAATAAGGTCCAAAAAAAGGGCACAAAAGTCTCTTTTTCCAAAGGCTGAGCTGGCCGAGCCTAATACCACTTGGGTAAACAGACGATCTGGCGACCAGGGAAGAATGATCCAGAGGCTTTATGGAGGAGGTGATGATGATGGCTCTCAGGTGTGCAGCCCAGCTCCAGTGCAGGGCATGTCGACTCCGCCCACCACAGGTCGCTAAACAACAAGATGGACGACCTACGACTGCTGGACGAGAGCAGGACAAGAAGACCCCGGACGCTAGCATCAAGCTGGCAGGCCGCACCGTCTTCAGAGCCGGCAGGACAACGAACTCCGGAAAGAGCAGAGGAGGAGGACTGTGTCTTTACATCGACAACAGATGATGTACAAACGTCACTGTTAAAGACACTCACCGGACATTGAATACATAATAATAATAACAACAACAACAACAACACATTGTATTTGTAACGTACTTTACATTTAAACAATCTCAAAGTGCTACAAAATTTTTTTAAAGAAAAATTGTTAAAAGAAAAGGTAGGTCAGGGCGAGAAAAGTCTGTTAAAATTTCAAAGGGACACAAAACATTAAAAAAAAAAAGCCTTTATTTTATAAAGATAAGTTTTTAGTTTTTGTTTAAAAGCATCAGTCGTTTGTGGAGCCCTAAGGTGGTCAGGGAGGGTGTTCCAGAGTTTTGGGGCAACTGAGGAGAAGGCCCGATGATGTTGTAGTGGAGATTGATCTATTTGTGCAGAGAGTTTACATCGGTAGTGATAACAGATATACGTGCCGCCGCAGGCTAATGCTAGGCCAGCTATGGTGAAACGACGCCTCGCCATCAACCAGCAACTTGCGGCACAACCAGACAGCATGGTCATGGCGGCTGAGGACTTCAATCACGCCAGCCTGAAGTCTGTCCTACCCAAGTTCCACAAATATGTAAATTTCCCCACAAGAGCGAAAAACACATTAGATCAGGTCTAGTGCAACATGAGGGATGCCTACAAAGCCCCCTGCCACACCTGGGTCTCTCCAACCGTCTGTCCCTGTGACTCACTCCAGCATATAAACCACTAGTCCGCAGAGACAAACCAACCACAAAGACAGTCAGAGTCTGGACTGAGGAAGCAACTCAGCCCTGCAGGACTGCTTCAAGTGTCACACATCAGCTGCGCTGGACTACATCACCTTCTGCGCTGAGTGTGTGACAGAGACCAAGTGCTGCTCAACCAGAAGCCATGGTTCACCGGTGAACTGAGGGCCCTCCTCAGAGCTCCGCTTTCAGATCAGGGGACCAGCAGGCCTACAGGAGCGCGAGGAGCAACCTGAGGAGGGTCATCAACCAGGCCAAGCGCAAATTCCAATAGCGCATCCGGGAGCAACAACTCCAGAGGAATGTGGCAGAGGATCAACACTTTCACAGGTTATAGAGGTAACACCATGTCCACACCCTCCGGCAGCATCCATCCAGACTCTCTGAACCAGTTCTTCTCTCCATTTGACCAGGGGAGCTGCCCCTCAGCCTAAACCACCAGAGTCTGACGCCCCCATTCTAGCTGGACCAGCTAGATGGGGGCCACCCTGGGCCACCCTGCGTCAGGTCAACGCGAGGAAAGCCACCGGTCCACACGGCATCTCAGGGAGGATTCTTAAGGCCTGCGCAGACCAGCCAGCAGAGGTTTTCACCACCATCTTCAACCTGTCGCTGTAATAGTCCACGGTTCCCACCTGCCTTAAGACCTCCACCATCATTCCAGTCCCCAAGAAGAACTCAGTGAGCTGCCTGAACGGCTTCCGCCCAGTCGCCCTGACCCCCATCGTAGCAAAATGTTTCAAGAGATGCATCATCAGTTACATCAGTTCTGCCGTCCCTGCTGACCTCGACCGCAAGAACATGCTGAGCGACCTGGCCCTGGGCAGCTCACTGTGTGCATGGGTCCTGGACTTCCTGAGCAATAGACCCCAGTACATCAGGATGGGAGACCGCACATCTTCCACTCTCCTCCTAAACACAGGAACACCACAGGGGTGTGTCCTCAGCCACATCCTCTACTCCCTCCTCACCCACAACTGCACCCCAATCCACACCACCAACACCATTAAGTTTGTTGATGACACCACCACTGTAGGACTGATAATGGACACTAACAAGTCAACCTACAGGGAGGAGGTCCAGCACTTGACAAGATGGTATAACAGCAACAACCTGGACCTGAACACCAGCAAAACCAAGGAACTAGTTGTGGATTTCAGACTATCCACGCGCACCGAGCACTCTGCCCTCTGCGTCAACGGAGAGGAGGTGGAGAGGGTGGAGAGCTTCAAGTTCCTTGTTGTGCACATCTCTGCTGACATCAGCTGGACCAACAACATCTCCCGCCCAGTGGGGAAAGCACAACAGAGACTTTACTTCCTCAAGAAGATAAAGCAGGCTCACCTCCCTCAACCCTTGCTGGTGAACTTCTACAGGAGGACCATCAAGAGCCTCCCCCCCCCCTCATCCAACTTCAAATTGATATCATTTTTATCTTATCTACATGATGATACGAAATGAGTTTTATGAGCCTGTTACGATCCAGTCTAGGGGCAAGGCCGCTACATAAAAGATTAAAAGAAAATAAGGAACATAAACCGTGTTCCAAAACAAACGCTTGACAAAACAAGTCAGATCACTTCAATGGTGGATTTATTTAACAAAAAGAGGCCTGATTTCCAGGTAAAAAGGTAATTAAATCAAAGTAAAACAAAGAAAGTACTGAATATGTACAATGGTACAAATAATCTCAACCACCAATATGAGAACGCCACCAGTTCTCACACAAAACTCTCACCGAATCACACAGAAATGCTGCTCAGGGGGACATCACCAGTTCTGACAAAAACTCTGACAAGAAAACACACAAACGCAACACAGCTGCTGTCAGGCCGAGTCCCCCCTTCCTCCACACTTCCTGCACCTTTTGGCTCCTGGTAGGTGAAGAGCTGACCAATAGGGGCTTGACTCCACTTGACGTCTGGAAGTGGGCGGGGCGAGCAGAGCTGCTATGAAAAAAACAGGACTCATACAGAGAGGTACGGACCAAAACAAAAACACAGGAGGACATAAACAGAACTAAAACATACGGCCAAGGCCGTAACACCCCCCTCCCTAAATATCAGGCTATAATGCCTGATACGTCAGAAGGTCACCCGTGAGAGAGCATCAGCTAACACATTTTCTGAGCCCTTTTTGTACCGAATTTCCAGGTTGAAATCCTGGAGTAACAGGGACCACCTCATCAGTCTCTGGTTGGCATTTCTCATCTGGGTCAGAAACACAAGAGGGTTGTGGTCCGTATAGACCACCACTGGCAGAGGGCTGGAGCCTACATAAACTTCAAAATGTTGGAGAGCAAGCAACAATGACAGGGCTTCTTTCTCAATGGTGCTGTACTGTACCTGATGTTTTTGGAACTTCTTAGAGAAGTAACAAATGGGGTGGTTGACACCACTCTCATCCTGCTGCAGCAGCACTGCCCCTGCACCGCTGGCACTGGCGTCCACTTCTATACTAAAGGGGCACTCAAAGTTAGGAGCAACTAAAACAGGTGTGCTGCAGAGGACAGCTTTCGCTGACTGGAAAGCTGCGGTACAAACAGAAGACCATTCAAATGGCCGTGAGGTACTGGTTAACGCAGTGAGTGGAGCCACAATATCCGAAAAGTTTCTGCAGAAACCACGGTAATAACCAGCCATGCCCAAAAATCGGCGAAGCTCACGCCGTGTCTGAGGTACAGGGAAATCTAGAATTGCCTGGATTTTATCCGTGAGGACCCGCACCTGACCCTGACCTACTTGTTTTCCCAAATAGGTCATGGTAGCGCGACCAAACTCACATTTGAGGATTATGTGTTCAAATGGTTCACCTAACACAGGAATCGGATGCAGAGGAGCTGGTGGAATGACCTGATTTGGTTTTCCACAGACCTGACAAACGTGGCAAGAGCGACAAAATTTGGTCACCTCACCTTTCAAACCTGGCCAAAAGAAATAACGCAGGATCCGATGATAGGTTTTCTTAATACCTAAATGGCCTGCAAGGTTGTCGTGGGCTACCTGAAGAACTTCTGAACGGAATTTTTTTAGGAACAACCACCTGTTGCACTGAATCCCAATGCAATTTAACAGAAGGGGGAGAGCACCAATTGCACATTAGCACACCATTGTCAATGCTATACACAGAGGGATTGAGAGTGCTTGTGTTGGCCGCAGATGAGAAACACTCAGCCAGAGACGGGTCAGCCTGTTGCTCTTTGATAAACTCGATCCTGTTGACAGAGAAAGATGTGTTAGCGTCAGCTGGTAACAGTTCATTGTATACAGACATTTGGCATCTTTCTGCCGAGGTTTCTTCCTTGCCTGGACTTTCCAGAACACTCTGAGAACACAGAAATGAGTCAGACAAGTCCAGCACATCACCAAAGTTACGCGACTGTGCGCGTGTTACAGCACAAGCGGGTACAAAGCAGTCGGGTTGACAGCAGCTGGAACACAAACACGCGAATCGGCAACAGGGGTTTCAATTACTTCAGGGCGTGGAAAAACTTTTCCTCCTGCCAGATCATTGCCGAGGATCATGGCAACCCCTCGTACGGGCAACTTAGTGCGCAACCCAATTCGCACTAAGCCAGACACAAGCGGCGACGTCAAAAACACGGAGTGGAGAGGTGCTCTCAAAACGCTCATTTTCACTCCCCACAAAAGAACATCCGAACCACAAAAGAATCAGACGAAAACGGCAACAATGTTTGCAACATTAGAGACTGTGTTGCTCCGGTATCGCGCAAAATTGTAATTGGCACCTGATCCTCCTCCTTCCCCGAAAGAGAGACAAAACCTTTAAAAGTAAAAGGTCGGTAACTCTCGTCAACATCGCCCTCTGCCTGGCCAGTGTTGACTGGAGACTGAGTGGAAGTAAGTTGCACAGAACCCACACGTTTAGGCTTTTTAGCGCTCTGAAAGTGCTCTTTACGCTGGAGAGCAGGACAATTGGCAATCAAATGGCCTGTCTCATGGCAGTAAAAACATTCCCGGTTAGAAATGGAGCGCGGTGGACTTTTTGGTGCCGTGTTAACGAGCTTGCCGGTACCGATAGCTTGACTGTGCTCACGCCTTACTGGTGCAAAAGCAACACGATGCGTTAAAGCAAACTCATCCGCACACACCGCAGCTTTTGATAATGAGTCCACTTTTTGTTCATTTAAATGAACAACGATTTTCTCTGGAAGACACGTCTTGAACTCTTCCAGCAGAACTAATTCACGGAGCTGAGCAAAGTCTTCCACTTTGCTGGCGGCACACCACTTGTCAAAAAGAAGAGATTTCTCTCGTGCAAACTCTACGTACGTTTGGTTCACTGACTTGTCACGTGAACGAAATTTTTGTCGGTAGGCCTCAGGGACGAGCTCATATGCTCTTAACACTGTGGCTTTAACCACATCATAATCCAAACTTTCGGTAATTGATAAAGTTGCACAGACCTCTTGAGCTTTTCCCACCAATTTACACTGAAGCAAAATACTCCAAACATCTTTGGGCCACTTCAAAGTTGCAGCAATGCGCTCAAAAGCATTGAAATAGGAATCAACCTCACGCTCTCTAAATTGAGGTACTAAAGCAATGTGCCTGCTCACATCAAACTGGTCAGGAGTTGAGGGGACAGACGTACTCACGGTGGTGGATGTTTTGCGGTTGGATGGATCGAGCTCCATGGCCCTTATGCGGAGATGCATAAGCTCAACCTCGCGGGTTTTTGTCTCAAGCTCCACCTCTCTCAGGCGGAGGGCCAGCTTCAGATCCTCCGTGTCCACCCCAGCCTGGATCAGAGCGATCGGATCCGTGCCTCCCAGACTGAATGAACGAGCCTCCGCTCCAACATTCAACTGGCCGCTGACAGTGTCTGCGGCAGTGGCAGCCTCCGCTCCCACTTCCTGCTGAAACACGTCAGATGCACTGACCGCCTCACGCTCAGGCTTCACAATGCCTTCCTCCAACAACTTACCCGACAAACACAGTTTAATTTCTGCCTTACGAGCATTCAAAGGCACATCAAGCTTGAAAAAATTAGCAATTACCAATAAATCTGCTTTTGTGCACTTTTCCAGCTTCACTAGTGTGGGAGCCTGTACAAAATCATCAAAATCGAAAGCCATCCTGTTAATTAAACAAAATCTTACCACGGTAGGAAAAAGAAATGGACGAGCCCCCAATTTATGTTACGACCCAGTCTAGGGGCAAGGCCGCAACATAAAAGATTAAAAGAAAGTAAGGAACATAAACCGTGTTCCAAAACAAACACTTGACAAAACAAGTCAGATCACTTCAATGGTGGATTTATTTAACAAAAAGAGGCCTGATTTCCAGGTAAAAAGGTAATTAAATCAAAGTAAAACAAAGAAAGTACTGAATATGTACAACGGTACAAATAATCTCAACTACCAATATGAGAATGCCACCAGTTCTCACACAAAACTCTCACCGAATCACACAGAAATGCTGCTCAGGGGGACATCACCAGTTCTGACAAAAACTCTGACAAGAAAACACACAAACGCAACACAGCTGCTGTCAGGCCGAGTCCCCCCCTTCCTCCACACTTCCTGCACCTTTTGGCTCCTGGCAGGTGAAGAGCTGACCAATAGGGGCTTGACTCCACTTGACGTCTGGAAGTGGGCGGGGCGAGCAGAGCTGCTATGAAAAAAACAGGACTCATACAGAGAAGTACGGACCAAAACAAAAACACAGGAGGACATAAACAGAACTAAAACATACGGCCAAGGCCGTAACAGAGCCGAGTTCGTGAAAGCAAAGTACACCCCTCACTTACCATGACACTGGATGATGAAACTTTCACAACAATTTGTATTTGATGTATAAATAACTGAAGGAATCCACTTTTTAAAAGTCATGTTTTAACCAACCATAAGAGTAATGAAACCTATGTCTTTAAATAATGTGTAGACATTGTCTTTGAATATCGCGCCGAGTTATTAAAAATGTTCAAGAGAGAGGAGGAATGTGAATGTCGATTCTCCTCCAGTGCCGACATGAAGTAGGCACAAACGTTTCCAGCACAAACAAGGAGTGCAGGAGCTTCTTTTTCTCAGCAAATAGATGTGCGCATAAATCACCCCCCCACGCCAATGGGACAAATTAGAAGACAAATACCACGACTGCGTCGTCCTAGAAGGTAGCGGCTCTATTCAATTCAGTTTTCTTTCTCCAGCACCATAAACAAATCATTTCAAGGTACCTCAAGAGGAATAAACCCATGAATTGGGCGTGAGCAAATAGAGGAGGCGGTGGAAGGGAAAAACTGTATTTTGAAAGAAGGAAACCTGCAGAACCAGACTCAGAACTCAGAGGCGAGACTATCTGCTGCTCCGGTCAAGTACACCATGTTCCTGGGTGTTCTGTCTAAAGAAACAGAGCATACAATACAAAGTACTGTAGGTGTGGTTTGATCTGTTCACACTCCTCAATGAAATCCATTTATTCTTTGAAGCCACGCCATCTTTGGAATCAAGCGAAGCGAGAGAACACAATAGAGGAACTCAGTCATCGGTCTCATACAATAATTGTGTTTCCCTCAACAGTTCTAGGAAGATTCAAAATACTTAAAACTGAAGAGGTGTGACGCGCGTGCGTGTGCGCGCATTACGCGGCGGGTGCGCCGCGATGATATGTATCACGTCAGCGCGCGTGATGGAGCCGCTCCATCACAAGGTGTGCGCGTGTGTTTATATTGTTAAGTAAAGGTCACAGCCATTCGACATCTCTGTGTTTGCTTGTGTCTCAACACTTGTTTGGCGTGTTATCAGAGGAGATATCATGGTCCCTCCCTCAACTGCTGCAGACATCTGCACCTCTGACAGTGACTCATCGGGTCTCCTCTCGCCTTGTTGAGCTGCTTCTCCATCTCGCCTCCTGCCAGGTAAGAGGAAAACACACTTCATATCTGGACACTCTGTTCTTTAAACAGTCCCTCCAGGATTTTGCGTGTTTTTTGTATTTTTTTTTGTCATTGTTGCTTGTCTAAAAAAACCCTGATTTCATGGGAGCTTTTCCAGAAAGTTCAGTTCAATTCAAATTTATTTAAATAAATTGTGCATTTTTCTAATCTATTAAGACTTTAGCTCTTCAGACTTCATCTCAGTCTTCAGGAAAAAAAAAACAGTCCACAGACTCTCACAGACATAAAAACAAGAAACAAAATGCACATTCAACTGTCTTGCTGGAAACAATTAGATACACACTAGCCACTAGTCCCTGATGAATTCCAGAACCAACCCATTTGTTTAGTACTGTGAGACTTCACAGGTTTCAGTTGTGGTTTTGGTGAAGTCCGACGGGTCTGGATTGTAGGTCGAAGTCAGGGCTCTGCAACCATTGAGCCATTTTTTCCACCAAATCAAGTTTACTTACGAATAATTTAAAGTAATAAGTAACTTATAAGACATTTAGGAGCTTATCAAGAACATTACCTTGTAAAGAGAGGATTGTCGTTTCAGACAGTGCTTTAACGGTCAATGATTTATCTTGGAGAACTGGTTCCAGTGTCTGCTGCTGCTAAATAATTTTGATGTGATATAAAAGAACTAGATTGTCTTTCCTGTGAATTTATTTGTTTAGGGAAAAAAAACATACCAAAAAAACCCAAAGATAATAAGTATATTGCAAAAAATAAAAAAGCAACACATCTGAAAATGAATGTAAAGAAGTACAAGTTGAATTTATTCATTACATTATAACATTATTGGCAATTTTTACACGTGAAGAGAGATTTGTTTTGCAGATGTGTGCATTTTGGCTCCAAAAACACACAATGAACCAGAAAAAAATAAATAACAAGTGGCTTTTGTTGTGTTGTGGCTTTTGTTGTTGTGTTGCAGCTTTTCTTGTTGTGTTGTGGCTTTTCTTGTTGTGTTGGGACTCTTTGTTGTTGTGTTGTGGCTTTTGTTGTTGTGTTGTGGCTTTTCTTGTTGCATTGCAGCTTTTCTTGTTGTGTTGTGGCTTTTCTTGTTGTGTTGGGACTCTTTGTTGTTGTGTTGCAGCTTTTCTTGTTGTGTTGTGGCTTTTGTTGTTGTGTTGCAACTCTTTGTTGTTGTGTTGTGGCTTTTGTTGTTGTGTCGCAGCTTTTCTTGTTGTGTTGTGGCTTTTCTTGTTGTGTTGGGACTCTTTGTTGTTGTGTTGTGGCTTTTGTTGTTGTGTTGTGGCTTTTGTTGTTGCATTGCAGCTTTTGTTGTTGTGTCGCAGCTTTTCTTGTTGTGTTGTGGCTTTTGTTGTTGCATTGCAGCTTTTGTTGTTGTGTCGCAGCTTTTCTTGTTGTGTTGTGGCTTTTGTTGTTGTGTTGGGACTCTTTGTTGTTGTGTTGCAGCTTTTCTTGTTGTGTTGTGGCTTTTGTTGTTGTGTTGCGGCTTTTGTTGTGTTGCAACTCTTTGTTGTTGTGTTGTGACTTTTGTTGTTGTGTTGCGACTCTTTGTTGTGTTGCGGCTTTTGTTGTTGTGTTGTGGCTTTTGTTGTTGTGTTGCGACTCTTTGTTGTTGTGTTGTGGCTTTTGTTGGTGTGTTGTGTTGTAGGCCCTTCTGGGCCACCGTATGTTGGGGGAAAACAGCCAATCTGGCAACAGCAGCCAACACCGAGTCGAACCGCTGCATGAGTCATAAAAATGCGAATCATCATGTTTATGACTTAGCTACTCGTGTGGACTGAATGGGTGGCAACAATGGGGAAATGCCAGTATTCTGAGGGTAATTGCTCGAACTAGTTCATTTTTGGAACGGTGAATTTAGAACTATGAACTGAACAAGTTCATTTTAAAATTTGTGAACTGAACTTTGAACTAGTTCATGTAGAAACTGAACTTTCCCAACACTGCCAACTGAGGCGGCCACCATCCGTCTTCTTACTTCTGTTGCAGCTCCACTTGAACCGTCCACCTGCCTGTGGTGTTTCAGGGACTTCCGGGATGCGCTGCAGGTTCCGCCCCCGCACCGTCGTGTCCCTGCTGCTGTGCGTGGCCACGGTGGGACTGTTTCTGACCTCGGTGGGGAATCACTCCATGTCGCGCTCCCTGCGAAGCCTCTGGGGGCCACGACTCTGCTCCTGCCACAAATGCCTCCCGGAGCGAAATCCCTGCTTCACCGATATCCTCAAAGAAGCTCCAGATCCATTTTTATCCAAAGAACATGCAATCTCCGCAGAGGACTTCAAGTGGTGGAAGGTAAACGTTTATAAACAGGTTACATCTTGGACCACTGTCTGGAGTGCTTTTTAACCATTATATAGAAAATAATAATCTCTTAGTTTCCAAGACATTAACACATATCTTGAGGGAATTTCACACATATTTTTAAAGTAACGTATAATCAGTGATGCCTCATATGACCCTTTTCTTCAGTAACGAGTAATCTAACGCGTTACTATTTCTAAACAAGTAATCAGGTTAAAGTTACTTCTCCAAGTCACTGTGTGTTACTATTGTAGCGTTACTATTGTAGCGTTACTATAGTAGCGTTACTATAGTAGCGTTACTACTGTAGCGTTACTACGGTAGCGTTACTACGGTAGAATTACTATTGTAGCGTTACTATTGTAGCGTTACTACTGTAGCGTTACTACGGTAGCGTTACTACGGTAGAATTACTATTGTAGCGTTACTACTGTAGCGTTACTACGGTAGCGTTACTACGGTAGAATTACTACTGTAGCGTTACTACGGTAGCGTTACTACGGTAGAATTACTATTGTAGCGTTACTATTGTAGCGTTACTATTGTAGCGTTACTACTGTAGCGTTACTATTGTGGCGTTACTATTGTGGCGTTACTACTGTAGCGTTACTCCTGTAGCATTACTACTGTGGCGTTACTATTGTGGCGTTACTATTGTGGCGTTACTACTGTGGCGTTACTACTGTAACGTTACTATTGTAACGTTACTATTGTGGCGTTACTATTGTAGCATTACTACTGTAGCGTTACTATTGTGGCGTTACTATTGTGGCGTTACTACTGTAGTGTTACTATTGTGGCGTTACTATTGTAGCGTTACTATTGCAGTGTTACTACTGTAGCGTTACTATTGTGGCGTTACTATTGTAGCATTACTACTGTAGCGTTACTATTGTGGCGTTACTATTGTGGCGGTACTATTGTAGCGTTACTCCTGTTGCGTTACTCCTGTAGCGTTACTCCTGTAGCGTTACTATTGTGGCGTTACTATTGTGGTGTTACTACTGTAGCGTTACTATTGTAGCGTTACTACTGTAGTGTTACTATTGTGGCGTTACTACTGTAGCGTTACTATTGTGGCGTTACTACTGTAGCGTTACTATTGTGGCGTTACTATTGTGGCGTTACTACTGTAGCGTTACTATTGTGGCGTTACTACTGTAGCGTTACTATTGTGGCGTTACTACTGTAGCGTTACTATTGCAGCATCCAGCAGGACGAGATTCTTGTCTGTAAAGCCGCTTTATTATTAATCAGAACCGGCTGCTCCTAAGTTCTCCTCCAAACGGACACAAACGAACGCAGCACATGCAGTATGACCTGACCCGCCCCCTTCTCCACTCTTAACCAATCACAGACACAAAAGATTTGGAACCAAGAAATGTCAACACTAAACCATATCATTGCAACAATAACACAACTGCAGGGATGTTGAATTATTTTTGTAAATTCTTTTTATTTTTCCATCAATCAATCAATCAATCAATCAATCAATAAAATACTTTATTTGTCCCCGAGGGGGGCAATTAAAAAGTCGCATATAATATATATTTGGCAGAGAAAATATATAAATATATAAATAGTGCAACAACAGACTACAACTACATCACCGGGTATATAAATATCAGTAATTGTAAAAATCTGATAATAAAACCACGAGTCAGATATAAATACAACAAATAATGTAGGTCAAAGGTTAAATATGTATAAACACGGTGCAAGAGGCCAGGCAGCGATCAGCTCAGAGTTTGAAAAAAAACAATTGTCCTTTTTATTTTGAGACGATGGGGTGGTGTCAGCAGCTGTTGAAAGTAACTAAAAAGGGACTTCTAATCTAACTTAGTTACTTTTAAAAACAAGTAATCAGTAAAGTTACTAAATTACTTTTTTGAGGAGTAACGAGTAATCAGTAATCGGATTACTTTTTCAAGGTAACTGTGGCAACACTGTGTATAATAGACATACTCTACTTATAGGAACGTGTAAGTTTTGCTAGAAAAAAGGCAGAAAAATAGGACTGTTGTGTTCTGGAATACAAGATTCTTGAATATGACAAATGTAGTCAGAATACTGTGTTGAAACTATTTTTAATGGCCACTTCCTGGATCTAACCGACACATTTATCACAATGACACTATAAAAACTAGATTACTTTCACACATAATTCAACAAATATCATCAGAATCAATCTGATCTGTACAGTATGGGAGCAGCCAAGTGATACAAGAAATGACATTAACGTCGGAAAAATGACCCAAAGACTTCGGACAACTTCTTTTCTTTGCTTCTTTCAAACGGATAAAAGTAATTTATAATGTTCATAGTTTGGCCAAACTTTCAAAACATACGTGTGATGCTTTCAGTTTTCAAGTGAAACGGGGAAACTTCCATCGAGTTTTGTGCAATCCGACATTGTCGTCTGTCCATGTGAGTGTCTGTGGACTCGCCAACAGCGCCAGCTTGTGTTTGCATTGCCATGGAAACAGACAGTGTTTTCAAAATGTTACCGTGTCAACGCAAAGCTTTTCTGAAACAAATGCATAAACCTTTTCGAAAACGACAACCTTTATCGTCATTGTATGGCAGCGCAAACAATGAAATTGTTGACCGCTTCTGAATAAGGGGCCTACAAACAGCATTAAAATTAGTAACAGCAGCATAAAGAAGACTTAAGAGTTTAAATAACAAGATAAAAAATATCAGAAATTTCGATATTTACATTCCTTGTCGCTTTAAGGTACACATTCACATTTCGGGATCCTGCACAAAGTACCTGCTTGTATTGTTTTCACTTGAAACAGGGTCTTAAGGGTCTTTTTTTTTTTTAAAAAGAAGAAAAAAGAAAGAAAGAAACACTATACACAGTAAAACCTCTGATGTAGGGACGCCCTCAAATCCGAGGGCAAGTGTCCCCTGAAGACAGGTGTCCTCTCTTCAGAGGGACTGGTCGCGAGGACAAATTGTAGGACCAGTTGATATTGATTGAACCAAACACCAAATATGTTATGGTGATTTAAAAGCAAATAACTGAACCAATACAAAAGATGTATACAAGATAATTATTATATAAGATTTAATTTACTTCAGGTACCACATACAGTCCAGTTTCATCTTGAGTGGACCAGACTGGTAAAATATTGCTGTAATAACCTTTAAATTTACACTTCAAAGTTTTTCTTTGTCGTGGTCACAGTTTATGGAATGAAATTGTCTATATTTTTTACAAGATCAAACAGGTTAATGAAACATTCTGGTGCAAAATACAATGAAATGTCAAAATAAATCCTACATAAGCACCTTGCTTGGTGGGACCAGATTGGAGCCTCTTGCAGTCGGTTTTGTCATCCACCCTCGTCATCCACCCGGTGTGCTCGGCTCCGGTACATTACGTTATGTTACGCGCATCACCCGCGGCCTGAATATTCCGATGATCGGGTCCCGCCCAAGCATTTTGGCCGCTTCAGTGTTGCGCCGCTGGAAATTTGCCAGGCAAACCTGTCCGCTGTCCTCGCCAGGCAGGTTGTCCACTCATCACGGTGTGTTAACAGTTGAATATGTGTCCACAGTGGTCCGCTCATCAGAGGTTCTACTGTATATAAGACAGTAGCATTCAGTTACACATAGCTGCCGGTTCAGAGTCAGTTCAGTCCAACAGTTAAAGTGGAAGTGCAGCAGCATTGAATAAGTAAGTCTGTTTCCTGACGGCAGCAGCAAACAGACAAGTCGTCGGTTGGAGTCGTCCTACAGGTTTACAGGGTTTTATTTGGCAAATATTTGTGTTTGAGTAACCTTTTGATTTTTCTCCTAATCCGAGAGGTATGAGAGAGGTGTGTTGCATTGTTCTGTTATTTTAACCTGGCTTTCAAATGTGAATGAAAAAAACATGCAAATGAATAAAAATGGACTTAATAAAAGACATTTCAGGAAGCAAAGCAGCCTCAAAGCCGTGCTGACAGGAGAAGTTTTTCGGACATTTCACTGTATTTTGTAGCAGAAGGTTTCATTAAAATATGCTTGTTACAACTAGTATACAAACCTAAAGGGGTTATTTTAAAATTCTGAATTAAAAGTCTTGAGGCTATTTTCGTGATCTGCAATATGCTTGATATTGTCATTTTCAGTCAATATTTGTCGCCATTTCTCCCTGAAGTTCAACCCAAGAAGTCTCACTGAACCGTAATATTGAGAAGCGTGAACATTCAGGAAAAGTGCTGAGATGTGAAACTGTGAAGAATTACAATCTTGAACAGCTCATGTACTGATTCACGCGTTTTATTTCCTCTGGTCTTGTGCGTCAGCCCATACAGGGGACAAAAGGCAACTTCACCTTATACAATGAAACGGTGAAGAGAGTGTTTGAGATGTTCCCTCGCTTTCCGACACTTCCCGGCCCCCACCCGGACCGCTGCAGGTCCTGTGCTGTGGTGGGAAATTCTGGGACTTTGAGGGGATCGCATCTTGGACCTTTGATCGATCACCACAACATTGTAATAAGGTAATCAAACCACTGAGTTACCAATGATTATGACTGGGGTTAGGATTAGTATTCATATATCTCACGGTGTTGCATCAGAATATATAACCATCGCGATGGTCCAAAGCGTACGACCTGGGCCCTTCTGCAACTTTTCACTTTTCCATCTATACCAGAAAATTGCCTTTTTTGTGCCGGCGTGTTGAAGTGACACCAAATCCCAAAAATAAATGTCCTGCAGGTCGCTTGTGAACAGTCTGTACTGACAGACCTTCTTTCAACTGCTAATCTCAGAAATATTTTTTACATATCCAAGACATCAACTCCAGTCCAGACATGGTCTGATGTTGCGCTTAACAGAGGCATATTCAGCCAGAGCAGGCATGATCCTCTGGTTCTGAATGAAATGTGTTCTAACGTGAACCATTCAGAACTCGGGGGAGTTGATTGAGCCACAGCCCAGCCAGTATTTGTGCGAGGGGCCTGTCGGGTAGTAAATGGCCTGAAACATTGACCCTATGTGGGTTTGTCCTCGGGTTCCATAATGGCCCCTTTCCAAATGCCCATGTGGGCTCAGTGCAGTCTTGGTGCCCATGTGGTACCATTAGAAGTTGTCCAGTCCCATAACTGACCTAACTAGGACCCATAAAGGAAGCCCACATAACCTATACAGGGCACTCTCGGTCTACCGTTAGGGTCCCATGTAGACTGTTCATTGTTAACCCATGCTCACTTGGTACCCCAGTACCCCAGCCAGAAACCACGATTACTCTGAGGCAGAAAAGACAAACTGACTGAGCCGAAACCTAGCAAATGCAACAAGCTCCTTTTCAAGACAATACCAGTTGGACACTCTTTTGACGGGGGTCTCAAATCATGGAAAGTCAGAACGGGAAGGACTGAAAAGTTCACCGGCTCCTTTGACACACGGGAGAGGTCCCGAAAAATGACTTTTGCCAGCTCATAGAGGAACTGAAGGACTCTAATTCACAAAAATGTTTCCATCCCAAGGCCCCATTCCAACCCTGGGAACATGAAATGAACCTTTCTCTCGCCCTTCCGCCCAGAACACATGGCTGATTTCGACATGCCTCTCCAGTGGGATAAAGTTCATCGACAATTTTGACATTGATTGACACTTTGCCCCCATGATAGCTCACTCAAACAGGAGGATCACGATAGGCAGCAAGGACACCAGTGCAATCAGGGAGACGTCATCAAATATAAGACGAGACAGAAAGAAAAATAATTACAGAACAAGCCAAATGCAGATTTGTACTTTCACATCAGCTCCCAGAGTAACTCCATAACCTAGACTTGACTCATTTAGTTCAGATAAAAAAAATAATCTTTTTGGGTTGAATATAAAGGTTCGGCTTTCCATTTCATGTTAAGTTGAATCTCTCTGTCATTTTGCTCATGCATCATGTGGCGTTCAGGAAGTAAAACTGGTCTTAGAAATGGATTTGTATTTTACTTTGATTAGTCCTTGTTTACCTTTGATATTTTCTCTGTTTGTTTTGTAATCACTTGTTTGTTTTGAAGTACTTTGTTATTTCAACTTGTACAAAAAGTACCTTACAGCTCAAGCTCGGTTTGTGGTTTATTTATTCTAAACATGTGGAAACCTTTAAAAAAAAAAAAAAAAAAAGATTTAGAAAGTGATATTGAGGATAAATTGTGCAGGGATGAAAAGACCCTAAGGTAATGTGACTGTTCTATATTGTCTAGAATAAACCGCGGCCGCACTGAAGGCTATGAACAAGACGTTGGGGCCAAAACAACTCATCGCGTCATGTACCCGGAAAGTCAAACCGAACTGGACAACTCCACCTATCTCTTGTTTTTTCCGTTCAAGACAAGAGATTTTCTGTGGCTCATGGACCGCTACCGCACAGAGTAAGTCCACCCGCGGCAACCCTCTCTTGTCTTTATCTGTGTTTTCAAAACAGGAATGAAAAACCTTGGTGGCTGCAGGAACAGTGTTGCACAAGGTTAGAAAGCTCAAGCTGTGTGAGAGTGCATTTGGGAGTGACAGCTGGAGTTTCTACAAACAAACCGGATGACGTTTTTCTTTTCTGAGAAGCCAAATTCTAAACAGGAGCCGCACTGCGGTGCCCAAATCTTCTCCACAAGATCAACTTTATCTTCATGTTCATTGTCTTGAATGAGTATTTAAGAACCTTCTCCATAACCCAGTCCACCGGGCACATCAGAAAACACTTACGACAATCTCGGGCAGATCTGGTAAAAAAAAAATGTCCACTGCTTATTTCTTTGACTTTTGTATGTTATTCTGAGTTGGTGTGTGCACCGGTGTTTGGATTTATTCTGATGTTGTGGTAAATCTGAGATCAGAGAGGGGGTGCACAGACTCTCTTGATGGCAATCTGGGCGTAGGGAAACACTGGTGACCTCTATCGTCTTAAACTTCATTTTGGCGAAGGATTAACTCAAAGGAAAGAATAGGTAGAAATCACAGCAGGCGGGGGATTTGGATCCTCCACTTCCTTACTCCCTATTAACCCCCCCCCCCCCCCCCAAAAAAAAAACATGTCTCTTGAGAAACTCATGCATTTAATATCCCCTAAATATTGACATGTAATTTCTGCCGCTGGAACAAACAAACGTAATTCAACTGAAGTGAATAAGCGTGTTAAACATAACAGGAAAGAGTCAGAATTCGTTGTCGCCGTCACATTTGAGGTTCAGCTTCAGCCCCAGAAGTCGTCACCTGTCAAATTTATGCTCTAAAGAGGTCCAGATGATGACCTCATTTCTGCTTTATATGCCTCTTCATAAGCTGAGCTTAAGCTCACCAGTGTTCATTAAATGGAATCATTCATTTTGTCTCCGACAGCGAAAACGCTGCTGCGAAGTCCAAACGATTTCCGAACAAGGATTTGGTGAGTTCCCTCAAACAGTTCCGTGCTGAACAGCGTGAGCTTGAACAGAATCCTAAGCCTAAACTCCCAACACTGACAGCTGGAAACATCTGGCTAATAAATGATTGTTCGATTCTTAACAGGTGTTGATCCTCAGCCCAGCGTTCATGCGGTATGTTCACGAAGCCTGGCTGAGGAGGGCGGGAAGTTACGCGTCCACCGGTTTCATGGGCTTAGCTCTCAGCATGTACTTCTGTGACGAGGTCAGTGAGTTGACTCTCAAAGGTTTTCGCTTCACAGCACAAAATCGGAACGTGACTTTTATTTACGTTTTTGTCCGTCTCTCTTTTGTTTCCTCCCAGGTCAATGTTTTCGGGTTTGGCGCGGACCAGGATGGAAACTGGGACCATTACTTTGAAATACTGAGAAACAAAAAGCTAAAAACTGGAGGTCATCCTGGCAGCCATGAGTACACAATGATTGAGAAGTTGCACGAGAAGAAGATAATCGAGTTTTTTAAAGGATTTTAACTTTTTTCCTGTTGTTTTGATGAAAACAAAAATCTGTGCTTGCATACAATGATTTGCAGACAATGGGATTTCCACTGCAGAATGTTTTATTAAATCTTTTTAAAGCTCTTGGGGACTGAACTTGACAACCTTTGATGTGTTCTTTGCAATGTCACGTTTGATGGCTACACTGTTGTGTTTAGAAGATCAATGAATGCATCTGAGAAGAAATGACTCTGCTCTCTTTTATTCGTTTGGTGCCACACAAAACCTAAATTAAGAGAGTTTTGGACAATTGTTATAAAAATGTGAAGATCAGAAGGAAGATGCCACACAGCACAACTTGGGGGTAAAAAAGGATTCCAGGACCTTAAGTGGTGTCTTCTTCTGAAAAAACCCATGTTGTTTTTGAGGAAAGGTATCTTTTCTTGTCGCAGTGTGATTAAACATAACTTCATTATGTTATGAGTATTGAGGTTTTGCTCTAGGAAAATGGGAATTTTATGCAAAATTGGGCACGGTGACACAAATGTGTTGTAGATATACTGTATATTGATTATTTCTCCTCATTTGTGCTGTTTTCAATGCATCCTGGTGATGGCTTGGTTTGTTTTTAATGTATTCAGAGAGCGAGGTCTTTTTTATACTTCAATAAATGTAAGAAATTTAAAGTTGTCTTCAGGTTTGTTTGTTTTTTTTCTTCTGTTTTGAATACGATTGATCTAAATCCGGGGTGTCAAACTCTGGCCTACGAAGCAAAACCAAATGACGTAGTCGCTGATCGCGCACGCGGCGCTTATCAGAGATCGACTGATTTTGCAGCCGATCAGAAAGGGAGGGGCTTTTGTCTGCTTTGAGGCAGAAATGGAGGAAAGAAGTGACGGGACGCTACTCCTCTTCAGCTTCGCGTCAGTTATTTTCATCAATGTGGCTAAAAAGACAACATATTTCGAATGTTACTGAAATCTGGTCTCTGCTGCTGTTGATTCAATGGACGTGTTGATTCCCAGCAGGGAGAACTCTTATACAAACAAAAGCTTCTCTCCTCCGATTGGCTGTGAAATCGGTCTTTTCCTCCACTGACTGAACTCACTGGTAGTTTTCCACCTGATATCTCAGCGGAGCCGCAATGTGTGACTTGTAGATGAAAGAAACAATCTGTGACTCGCGGAGAATAACTTCACATTGATTCAGGGGCACAATTTTATATATATATATTTATTTTTTTTAACCAAATTTACTGTAACAATTGAAGGAAAAATGTGAGCGTGTCAGTTTTATAACGTGAGACTTTTAAATAGGATTTGTGCACATGCAATTAAACGTTTGTGAATGTGTAAGCGTTATATTTACAGACAGAAAAGTAAATCTACATGTACAAAGCTCATGGGGCACAACTACAGATGTAATCCACAAGTACACAGCTCATGGTACAAAACTAGAAATTCCACTTTTACAAGTGCTCAGATCTTTTTCCGCGATAATACCGCCATACCTTTCATTCCTGAATTATTTGGAGGTGTGACGAGACGATTAAACTCATAGTACGTGCTTCTAAAGCCATCAGTGTAACAGAAGTATATATAAGAGCTTACCAGATATATACAATTAGGATGCCTCCAACCAGCACAGGTCTAACATTGATGACTTTTGATATTTTCCCAACTATCGATTAAAGCAGTAACGTAAAACAAAGTTTCCACAGTGCACAGGAATGGCACCTCCAACAAAAGTGTAAACGTGTGATAAACCTCGATCCTGATCTGGGACAAAGTTTAGAAGCTTTCCTGTTTGAAGCACTCAGAGTCTGTCATTACGTCAGGCCAGAGAGCGCTGATGACCTCCAAGTGCTCCGAATAACAGTTTTGACTTAAGTGTCCTGACCTTCCTGATATGAAGGCGGCATAAAAACTGATGCCTCCCTTTCGTCTGCTCTCGCCGGTCAGGCTGTTTGTCTACATCGCGTTGAGAGCGGAGGCAGACTCAAGCACCAGAACAAGCAAGTAGTAGGCTGAATTCACACACTGGGGGGGGGGAAATTTATTTCAGTCTCAACGGCTCAAATCAAGATCCAGGCCATTATCGTGCTGTTGTATTTTTCTTTCTAATTGGGATCCGTAGATGTTTTGAAATGTTACAATCTGAGCACGGCAAAAAGAAATCTGTTAAAATTCCTTTTTTCCGTGTTGCCCTATCTGTGGGCGGCCAAGTTGAGGCACTACGGAGAGCCCATCGGGGTCAAGGGTCCGAACTTCTAACCCCAAATCCACTCCTCCAGGCTCTAGTCCACCGCTGCCTCCGAAACTGTTGATGGAGTGAGTTAGGGTGTGAAAATGACGTTTTTTGGAATTAATCAGTAGATTAGAGTGTCAGTATTGTTGAAGACAGATTTGGGGAGAGTTTCGTCATAACATCAAAGAAAAATTAAGAGGAACAGAGCAATATTTAATGAAGCCAAAGACAGAAAAAAAGTAGTTATGGTGTTTTTTTTTTTTTGAAGAGTTTAACTGTATTTTCATGAAAGACGCCAAGAGAGCTACAGTAACACAAAACTGTAAAGCCACTTCTCCTGCTCGTAGTAACCGACTACGAACTGTCAAACACAGATACCATTACTAAAGTTTCAGCGAACTGAATCCTTTTTTTTTTTTTTAACAGTTATTTTTATTAAACATCAGAGAAAAAGCACCTTTTGTTTCAGAAAAGTTTCATGTTTACACAGTAACGTTCTGAAAACGATGTCTGTGGAGCATGGAAACTGCGGAAATGCTGAAAACAATATAGGTTTCATGACGGGCCACTAGTGGGAGCTGTTTGCTTTGGGAACCAAACCACCCACACATGCGCGGAGAACAACAACACACTATAAATATTAACAATGGTGAGCACACGGACATTCGTATGGACAGACGACCAAGTTGCATTGCTAGTATGAGTGATTCAACTATAAAACTACCAAGTCCGACAATATGGACTGGGAGTCATGACACGACAGAGGCCGCCACTGGTGTTGTTGTTGTTGTCCAGCTACCAACAGCGTTTCCTAAAACTTGCGTTTTTCCCATTTCCACGGAGACGGAGAAGTTTTCCATTTTCACTTGAAGACCTTGTCGTGTCGACGGTGCATCCGTCTTCCTCTTGGCAATATGCATTGGCACAGACACATTCGCGTTATCCTGAAACCTCAGCACCAGTCATTCATAAGTCCTAAATAAACACGAGCTCACCTTGAGGGGACCCATCTGCCGCTGGCCACAGGTTTTTAGTTCACCTTAACTGTCCGGGTGTTGTGCCGAGCCGAACAGTCTGAAGTGCACAGTGCCGACATGTCAGTTACCACCAGGAGGCGTTGCAACACGGTGGTTGGCAATCATCAAAAGGGGGTCTCCAGTGAGGGGAGACATCGTTTACTTGCACATTTTCTGGAAAAGTGACCACGTTATCAGGAAACCGCCTGCCTGACCTTGGCGTGTAGTGACGAAAAGGGACAATATCAGACATGAGTACCGCCATGTTGCAATGTGTGACATTCCGCGTCAGAGACACAATTGAAAGCAGTGCCCGTGTTACTCTTCTTTTAATAACTAATACAAAACCACTGTTTTAATTTAATGGACTCGCAGTAAATGTATAAATTACCTCACATTTAGTTTTTCTGAGTTCTGAAGAAACACACACACGCACACAGACACACACACACACACACACACACACACACACACACACACAATGTGTTTTTTATCTCACCCGTCACTGAGCCTTGGCCTCTCACTGTTTGAGCGGCGGCTCAGCGGATGGCGGCTGCTCTTTGTCTCATCACTTCTCTCTCGCTCTCGCCTGATTTTTATTTCTCCTTGTGCCAGGTAAGAGACACAATTCTAACAATTTGCCGTGCTGCTTTGTCACATTGACGCACCGTTTACTCTGAAATCACAGCTAGAGTGTTAAATCCCATTTTTTCAATGACATGAACGCACAAATATATGTATAGATAGTCTACCTAAACTAGATCAATGACTCATTTATTTTCCAGATTTTGTTGATTATACTTACGTTTGTGTGTTTCTTCCTCGCATTTTAGAATCTAACCAATACCTTGTTATCATCCATGTCACTGAAGATCACCTTTTTAACTCCTGTTGAACCAAAATCAATTTCACTCCTCTTGAGACATAAATCAAGCCGCAATAATAAACTTTATATAGCAAGTGGAATTTTTTTAGTCTTTCAGAGAGACCTGGCAGTCTGTCCTGCGTCTGGACTTACAGGATGTCTCTTGTTTAATCTCAGGGCCTTATCAATTCCTCTGATAGTATATTTATTGTCACTGTGACTCTACTGACTGGTAAAGAGTCCAGCTGTGTCAAACTGCTTTCAAGATATGTTCTAAAAAATAGCCAGATATAAGAACTTTTCAAAATAGAAGCAGTGCTGTGCAAGACAAAAAAAACAAAACACAAAATTTCCCAAAATCAAACAGGACCCACTGTGAAATTAAAACTGCGTGAAACTCATAATGCATCTTTGACAGGTCAGGTTTTTTAATCAGGTGTCTCGTAGATCACTATGGTCGTCACTTCCTTGAGCTGAGCCACCGCTTGAAGACTTATTAAAATGATCCCACAGCCGTTGTTGTCCTGAATCTATAGAGGAGCAGAACCTCACTTTGCAGAGAGAAACGCGATCGCAGTGAGTAAACATGTGACCGAAGCATAAACAATCAGAAGCTGCTCGGGATTCAATTGATTAATAAACTTTTGAGTTAACCAAGTTGAATATTCTACCTTTGCATGTGTCCCACAGATCAGACCTGTTCTTCTGTGGCGCTATGATGCGCTACAGACCGAGGTTCTTCCTGTTCACCATCACGCTGCTGTGTTTCGCTGCAGCCGGACTCTTCGTCGGCGTTTCGATGAAGTTTCCGATGCCTTGGCGCGTCCTTTTGGAAACACGTCCCTGTGCCTGCAGCAAATGTTTAAGGGATGGCGATTCCTGCTTCACAGAGTTGGTCAACGAAGCTCCCGAGCCATTTTTATCAAGGACATCAAGACCCCCACATGATGCATTCAACTGGTGGAAGGTAGGTTACGCGTTTCACCGTCACATATTTCAAATCTTCTGAGCAGCACAAAAGAAACATGTGAATTCTCTCTTGGTTTCTGTTTTGTTCACTTCTTCTTTTGTTGAATATTTACGACTCCTAACAGATTCTGCAGGTTCAATTGTTATATGCGTTAGAACATTTGTTATAATTGTAAACTCGACATTGCTTGTCATTTATTTTGCGTGACGTGGGGTTTTGTTTCGGTTACTTTCTGTTCCTTCCTCGTGCATTTTCTTCATGGATGTACTGATACCACTTTCTGAAACGACAATGTAAAAGTAGTAACCTTTAGTCACATGGAAGAGAGCTGCAGCAAACGACAAGTCAGCTTATTTGAGCCGCAGGAATAAAAACGAAGAACTGGGAGGTATAGAGACGCAACAGGTTTCACGTCTACCGTGTTAAATCTCAACATCCTTCTGCACACACACACACACACACACACACACACATATACAGACACTACCTAGAAATAACATTTAATCCCTGAAAACATATTAGTGACTGTACAGTTCCATAAAGGTTGAGTTTAGTAAAAATTTCAAAATAACAAAAAGCATCCAACTTTCCTCCCCCCAAATAATTTCAAAATAACTCTGTTGGGTTTTTTCCCCCCTTTTGCAGCGTCTACAGGCTTCAAAATGCAACTACACTTCCTACAATGAGACGCTGGACAAAGTCTTTCAGATGTTCCCGCCTTTTCCAGATGTGACGAAGCCCGGCCCCGACCGCTGCAAGAAATGCGCGGTTGTGGGGAATTCTCGAAATCTAATAGGATCCCATTATGGGTCTCTGATCAATTCACATGATATTGTGATCAGGTAATGATCTTACGAGTCTCTGTTTTCAAAAGTCATGGATGGATTACTGGGCATCAGGAACCAGAGGGAACTCGGTAGCGCCTCAGCCAAGCGTGTGTTTGAAGTTTAACTGGTTTCCTCTCAATGTCAAGTGACATTAGTTGTGTCTTCCCTACATCACCGCATTGTGGAGGCTTATTTTACACATGGTTGCAAAAACCAAGTCGTCATTGACAAAGTCAGAAGCTGTATTTGCCTTCGTCACGCATGTAAAACCTGATCAGTCGTAACAGACCAATACATGCTACGGTAATAAACCAATACATGGAAACAAGACTCGTGGTTGATGAGGATATTTCAGAGAGTTATTGAACCGGAGCAGTGATTTATGTCGATCCTCATTCTGAATGGAGCCCATGAACGCAAAACATTCCAATCATGAATACCGAGTTCAGGTCAGATTATCATGATAAGGTAAAAAAATAAAAAAATAAAAAATCTTACAAGTCAACTAAACTAATAATACTTTATCATTCCCCTTGGGGAAATTCCATTTTTACACATTTACTGCTGTTGGCAGTTCCGGGGAGCTGATGGCAGTCAAGGGTCTGGACCCACTTTGGTGACCTGTCCACTGTGGGAATTGAACCGGTGAACTCCTAATATCTAGTCCACTTCTCAAGCCTCCGGGCCACTAAACACATGATGCTTCATGCACAGTGTTTCGGGAAAAAAATAGTGGCAAAGCTCTCAAACATGTACTTGTCATTTTCTGAACTGACTCTGGACCGAATCTGATCCTTTAATCCGAGGGAACACGTTCAGGTGCACAAAAAAGCAAGTGATCATGCAAATGTCGCTGTTAAAAGGATTTGCTGAAATGTGTGTGTGTGTGTGTGTGTGTGTGTGTGTGTGTGTGTGTGTGTGTGTGTGTGTGTGTGTGTGTGTGTGTGTGTGTGTGTGTGTGTGTGTCTGTCTATTGGACTGAGTGAACTCATCATGAAACTGTGATTCCTGAAAGTTTTCCAATATTTCCATGCTTCAGTTGGAACAAGCCTCTCATTATTTCCGTGCCCTTTCCAGAATGAACCGTGGTCGCGTGAAAAACTACGAAGAAGACGTTGGGAGTAGAACGACTCATCACATCTTGTATCCGGAGAGCGCCGTGAACCTGGAGAACGCTACTCATCTGGTGTTTTTCCCATTCAAGATAAGGGACTTTGACTGGCTCTTCAAGAAGTTTGATTCAAAGTAGGTCAAAGAACTGGTGACTGAAGGATACCTTCAGTGGCCTTCAAATCTTGATCCAAAATACTTAGTGAGTATCAAATACGTCATTGTACTGTGTGATATTTTGAGTTGCAACTGAGCACGACGTATGATGAAGGCAGCAGATTCAGAGCATAGTATGGCCCTGTAGAGTGTCTGTTGGTCCAGTACTCCAATCAGAAATATGTAGGATGAACTAGTACAACTGGTCTTAGAAGACGTTCCACTGCTTGTCCAAGTGTTTTCATCACTTTATGTTCAGTTCAAGTCCCGTTAATTTTCTTCAATTGCTTCAATTGAGAGTCAATAAGACAGATCATTTAGTTGAAGTTGGTCAAGGAGCCTGTCTACCACCTCAGTGAGTAGAAATATTGTGTAGTTTTAGTATGTAAATTAACTGTTAACACCAGGAAACAACTATATCATTATATATATGATTATTATGTATGAGGCCCTTTAAACCTTGTAATATCCATTCACACAAACCGCAACACAGAAAATGTATTCAAGTACACAAATAATTTCTTTATTCAAAAAAAAAAAAAATCCCTAACAATTACAATTTTCATCTTAAAACAATTTCAACAGAAAACGCTCTACTAAGCCGGCAGAATAAAGTAGCCTAAATCAACAGGCCTGTTCACTGGAGTGTGTAGAAATCAAAACGGACTTGTTCTCCAAACTAAAAGAATCAACAAGGTAGTACCATTTTGGACCCTGCCTGATCTGGAGGATGAGTCTAGTTTTTCTGGTCGAAAACGATCCAGGAACGAGTCAAAGAGTCCAAACGAAGCCAGCCTGACGTCTGTCTCTGCTCACTGGTTAAACCAGGAGTTAATTCAGTCCAAAAACGTCTTGAAACTTTAAACTGAAGGTCCAGAAAAGTGGCGTCTTGCAGCTTAAGTTGCTAATAATCCATAGAAACAAGTTGCTCAACTTTTGAGAACAGAGATTTACCTCACAATTCGAGACATTTGTTTCCAAGAATCTGATTGGCTGTCAGAATGGCTTCATGCTTCTCGCTACACTGCCCCCTACAGGTTTAGCTGCTCATATGAAACAGGTGTTTATGCAGGTCCGTGTAAATGTGGCCTGAGTGGTGGCCACAGAAGGGAAGCGCTCCCGGATTTAACTTTCTTACAAAATAAATGAAATGAAATACATTACAGCATTTTCACATAATCTCATTAACTTTTAGCCACACAGTTTTACATAAACCAAAATGATGTATTTATATTACTCTTTTTAAAGTGCTTTTAACCCTTTATTTATTATTTATTGTATTTATCTATTAATTTGTTTATTTCTCATGATCATACATTTGTTAATACTTTTCACTGGGCTACACCGAGAATATGTCACACGCTGTATGGCGGCAGACAAAAATGCCTCTTTGGCCAAAAAGAATGTAAAGAATTTCTGCACAATGTCATGAGCTGTACTGTGTCACAAGTGAAAACACAAGTACGACCATCTTTTTTTGCTCGTTGTGAATATTAGTTTCTCCTGGGTCATCTCCCTCATGTCTCTTTCACAGTATCCTGAGCTGTGTAAAAATGTAGGAAAGCAACTAAAATCTAGATTTATGCTGACGAGTACAAATTTGATCATTCATTTGTCTCCTTCTCTTGATCAATTTTCTTCAACAGGATTCCGAAGTCAAAGACAATTGCCAACAAGGATTTGGTGAGTAAAATGTTGACGCCTTTTTTTTTTTTTTAAAGGGACGTAAGCTTTTCAAATGTGTATTTGAAGGGTGTGGTTTGATTCTCAACAGGTTATGATAGTTAATCCAGCCTTCATGAAATTTGTTCATCACGAGTGGCTGGCACGGAAGGGCCATTGGGCGTCCACTGGCTTCATGACGTTTGTGCTCAGCTTGTACATGTGCGATCAGGTTGGTTCTGTATGACTATTGGATATCAAAAGACACGATAGAATAAATGTTCAAAATCAATTGACTGACATGCTTGAGGAGTGCATATTTGGGTGAAAAAGTGAAATGACTGGGACGCAACATGACCTTCAAAAGTTCATAATGAAATTCTGTTGTATCTTATTCCATTAGTCCACTTAATTAATGCATTGTATACATTTTCAATTTTCAACTTCATTTCTAAAGCACCGCATAAAAATACAGTCATTTCTAGGTGCTTATAACAGAGAGAAACCCAACAAATGAACGTAGATACAATAATATAGATTTATGTTTACTGTCCACCATTTACATGACAATGTTTAGCAAAGAGTTCAGCGTTAACGCGGTAAAGTTTTGAAAAAGATGCTTAAATGCTGAACATGATTTAATTTCCATATCGATCCATGAGTTGGCATTGTTGGTTGCTTTTGTGATGAAACCACACACACATGCAGGAACATTAAAAATGGTAAATACACAGACATTCATATGAACAGATGACAAAGTCAAGTTACTATTAATGGTGGATCGTTATTACAGGTGAACTCTCAACTATAAAAGCACCAAGTCCCAGGAGAATATAGAGTCATGACACTCTGGAGGGAAACGTTGTGCAGAAGAACTACTTACTAGCCGGGGTGCACATGTGCAGTAAGCAGTGACCCCTCCCCATTTCCACGGAGACAGAGTCAAAGCTTTTTTCTTGGGAGACGTTTTCGCCTCAAAAGTCATGTCAACAGAGCCTTGATTTGTCGGGTTCTAAAACAGTGAGGCTTTCTTCTCGCGAGATACAAATAGCTCTGCTGGCGAAGAGAATGCAAACATTTGACCTTCTGCTCAACGTTTTGATTGGCTTGGTACAGCCTATATCCCAACACATTTAAATTTTTTTTTAATTGTGGAAGGAATCTGGAGTATATTATAGAAAATGCTGTTGTTGTTTTGTTTTTTTTCTTTACGTTTCTTTTTTTTTTGCTATGGAACTACGTATCAGACCGAAGCAAAAAATGATCTATACGTGCACCTGAATGAAAATATGTCCACGATACCATGCCAAACTTTTGACCCGATAAACCAAACCATGTTACCAGTGCAGCAAATAGAGTAAAGCAAATCAAAACGCTTCAACTCCTGTCGTTATGAACTAGGGAATTTAGATCTAATCGGTTTTATGAACTCAATCCAGTGTTTCCAATTGTTTGATTTAACTTTCTCCTCCTCCAGTCCCACAGAAAAAGTGAGCTTTTTCATCACATATAAATCATGCATGACATCCATCCAGTCTTCAACGTTAGGAAGCTCTGTCTTCAGCCACTTCCTGGTAATTGCTTTTATTTATCGCCAAATCGTCTAAATGCTGCGTACAATTTCCCAAAATATAAAACCTCGAACATGAATGGAAGATCGACCCCCCCCCCAAACACTGTCCGTGCAATTTTTAAGCTCCTGCTAATAGCTGCCATTGGAGGGACAGTCCCAGGACAGGTGGACAGGGTCGGCTTTCTTTCGGTTTGTATGAATATGCTAATTCCTCACAGGAATCCCGCAGCCACGAAGAGAACTCCTGGTAATGAAGTTCCAGCACTAACCAGCCACCCTCTTTTCGCAGGTGAATGTTTTCGGGTTTGGAGCTGACAGCGATGGAAATTGGAGCCATTACTTTGAAAAACTCCGCAATAAAAGGCTTAAAACTGGACTCCACCCCGGAAAGCATGAATATGAAGTTTTTCAGAAATTACACAACAAAAAGAAGATACAGCTTTTTTAGGGTTGATAATAAAAAAGAAACAACAACAAACAAACACTTCTCTCCATTATCGACGGATTTTGCTGCTGACTTTAAAATTCGAACACAAACAGTTGCTGGACGAAAGACTTGGGTAGTGGAAGACACGCCCGTGCCTCCAAGATGTGATACGTTACCAAAGCTCGTTTTGCAGGTTTCCTCAACATACCGGCTTTGACTTTGTTATACAAGCACTGAGTAATAAATAAAATCATGACTCCTGTTTTTTATCTCATGGCTTTGTTATGCATTCTGTTGACTGTTTTTTTCCTTCTGTGTTAGTTTGGTCACATTCATTTGCTTTGTACAGAAAATAATATTAGTTAAATGGACTAAAAGATCCCATGTATAACTTGGATTCACCCTTTATGAAAAATCTTACTGGTTGTTTACAGTTTACAGACAGCAGGAGTTGACGCCTATGCCAAGGATGGTCAGTGCATAAGCCTAGGCTTGGCAAAAAATTGTGTGATGTCATTGCCTTGAAGGTAGTCCCAAGGTTTAATTACACAAAAAAGAGACATTATGAGTTTGACTATTCACGCAGAGATACCTGATGGTTTAAATTTTTGTCTTTGTGTGTCAGCTGTGTAGTTTTTACAAACAAACGTCAGTTACATTCGTCATTGCCAATTTACTGTGCGTCAATAAGTCCAGTGTTTCCTCCAGGACATAGACCTTAAATGGTGCATAATGCACTGTGCACTACAAAATACTATATTGTGACGATATTGAACGAACCAAACACCAAATAATATATTATGAAAGGAACCTACTTATTTGAAAGCACATTACTGAATCAATATAAAGATGTATATAATATATACAAAGAGGTATACAAAATAAATACTAAATAAAATTTGACTTCAGGAGACACGTACAGTCTAGTTTCATCTTGAGCGGGCTGGACCAGTAAAATATTGCTATAAGAAACCTTTAATTTGACAGTTATTTGATTTGTTGTGGTCACAGTTTACGTGGTGAAATTGTCTATAATTTTGCAAGATCACACAATTACAACTGGAAATCACTACAATCTCAACATAAAGTCAATTTTAATGAAACCTTCTGCTCCAAAATACAGTGAATTGTAAAAAAAAATAAGCCCCTCCTATAAATCCTATGTATAACCACCTTGCTTAGTGGTTTCTGGGGCTGATTGGAGCTTTTGGCGGCCGGTTTTGGTCCACGGGCCTCGTGTTTGACTGAAGTAAACTTCACAGCAGCACCGAGTTGCTGGTGGCTGTCCCTCATTAAGGTGTGTTAACAGTAAAAATCTCTATGCTTCTCTATTTCTCTGCTCTTACTGGGTCCCTTCTTCCGAGGTTTTGAGCAGCTGTGCGCTATTTATTCCGCCGTCTTTTTTGAAAATTGACCGTCCAAATGACGGCTGGAGGTCCGCTGCCTTAATCTGCACTGAAATGGAGCTGCAGCTACTTAAAGTGGCTTTAGCAGCAAAAATACTCTCAAGCTATTGGCTTGAGATCTCAGATGCATAGCTTATTTACATTATTTGTCACATTCACCTATTCATCCTATATCTCATACCAATGGCGATGGCTGCCATGCAACATGCTCACATCACTGAGACCAACTGAGGGATCGGTGCCTTGCCTAAGGACCCTTGAACCCATTGATGGGGCCAGGCAGGGGATCAAACTTACGACATGAGGATTTCAGACTTTATTCATAATGCAAATACTTCAGAGACTTTCCACAGGGTTTGGTTGAAACAACTCGTCGATCTTCTCATATAAGGCTTTTTCAATTATGGTATTTGTGAATTTAAAAGTATGATTTTCATTAATGGAAGTATGTCACTAGTGGTTCAGGATTAACTGGCTCCATTTTGGGGGATTTCTGGGATGTCATCACATAAGAAACCCACAATAATGCTTACCAGAGTTTTAATAGATTGAGTCAACAGTCAGCAGAATCCTCGACTCAAGTATGCTTCGTGTTAATATGGTATTTTAAGCTGGAAGTGCTTAAGGCCACTTTTACGAGTACCCAGGTTTTTACAAAAGCAGATATTTCCACCTGTTCATTTACAAAAAAAAATCTTTATTGACATGTACCCTCATATACACCTGGTTCAGAGCTGCTATGAGCAGCCAAACCTGTAGGGGGCAGTGTAGCGAGAATCCTGGAAAATACATACAAATTGTGATGTACATTTCCACCTACCCCCCCCTTTAGATGCAAATGGAGATAGAGTTTTTCAAAATCTTCATTGTTCATCATGTGTGGTGAGTTGTAGTTGTGTTTATGTGTAGATGCACTGCCCAAACATAGAAATATCACCGTTATTTTAAATATCCTGGCACGTATAAACTCGGCCTCAGTGAAACTTCCTGCAGAGTGTGCAAAATACTTTGTGAGTCGACTGTCCTGTCATGGGTTTTTTTTTACTCAAATTTCCAATTGCGAGGGCCAATGTGCCGTTTAGCAGCTTCCATATCAACTTGGTTCTATGACTGCAACTGCCTGTTTGAGCATGCGCCGCGTCCGCCATGGCAAGTCTAGATCGAGCAACAGCAAGATACGTGTTTACCAGAGACTTTTCTAAAAAAAAAATTTTTTAAGGAATTTCTGTGCTTCAGATGGGTGAAATGCCACGATTCAGCGATGGAAGGAGTCTGCAGATAAAAATAGATAATCCAGAGCAATTTAAAAAGATAAAAAGCTTGTTAAAATCCCTTTTGGTCAGCTTAGACGAACAACGAGAAGTGTCAAATATCAACTTCTCAGTTTGGAGAATGTTAAATTATTTAAAAGTGCCTGTGTAATATACAAATCCATGCATGGGATGGCCCCACCGCCCCGGGGAGTTTATGAAAAAAAACAACCCAAAAAACATCTTATTAATCCCAGATCAACCACCAGGGGGTGATTGTGTAATTTATTTTAGAAAGTCCTCTTTTGTCCAGAATGCCTTATCTGTCAAAGGTTGCACCAACTGGAATACTATATCTCCAGTTTTCCAAGAAAGCTCCACCGTTGTCGGTTTAAAAAAAAAAAAAGCAGTAGGGGATGTGATTTATCAACAACCAAACTTGTGATGCATATATATATATATATATAAAGAACAAAAACATGACAGTATGTCAAACCACTGATTATAAAGAGTAAGCACTTTAATATTTGTACTTTATGGTCGGTTTTTAGGAACAACTATTTTATCATCTTTGTCTTTGTTTTACCATTTTGTTTTTATTGTTTTTACATGTTTGTAACCTTGTATGGTTTTATGTGGGACAACAGATGGAATTTAGCCTTATATTTACAGTGACCTGGTGAAAAGATGGCCTGTTCATTAATATACACTGTCCCGTCCAAATAAACTAATAAATGAAATGAAGAAAGTGTAATCAGCGGTGTTTAATTTTCTTTAAGCACTCATATCCATAGTTGGTATGGACAAAAAACCCAAATGCAAGTACTCATACTCTCACGGTGGAAAATAGCTTTCAGCACATTCCTATTCGCATGTTTCGACCTCCTCACTTACAATGTATTTATATTTATTTTAACAAAGCTGTAGGGTGTGAACACGCTTTAAAATCATGGTACAACCAAGCCTTGAACTTCTTTTAACTATGATCAAATGGCTTTCCCAGGTCAAACTCTGGATTACTCCTTTTCTCACTAAGCTCATTCCTCAGCCTACTCATGGTATCGGTACACCTTCGCTGAAAGCATTCAAAAATTCTTTGTTGCCGTCAGTTTGCCTAAATAAGTCCACTGAAGCATGACGGCCATAGTTGACTTGTGTAAAACTGGTCTGATTTGTTGTTTTTATGTTGTCGTCAACTTTAGAACCACATATGGCCTCATGTGGCTCAAAGGATAACAATGAAGGGTGTTGGTGGGAAAACTTGGGTTACACACCTCCCGACTTGAACACTTTAAATGTCTGCATTCCAGTTAAATGAGCTGGCCTGGTCGGGTTAGGGCTATCCACCTGGACAACGGGAGAAATGTCTCCTAAAACATTTGACCAAGTCCAGTTGATCTGATTCATGTGTGTTGAGACGCCTCCTGGGTGTACAAAGATGTATAGACAGTCCAATTTTGCATCATGTATGTCAAAAAAGAAAGACATCAGAAAATTTAACAGTTTTGCGATTTATTTGAGTCTACCTGGACAGCATAGATTTTCTTGAGATAAGCTAATATTTGATGGTCAGTCTCAAAAATGTATTTGGTTTGGATTGATTGCAAAATCTTCTGGACGACATCCTGCGATAACAACAGTTGTTCGTTTGGCGGGGGCAGAGCCGAGAATTTTCACCCCTTCATTTGGTTCTGGTGGCGTTCACAGTCACTTTAGATACTGGATCAAACCGCATGGAAAATGTTACTGAAACAAACACTGACCAGAGAGAAAGTGAAGAAGAAACACGGCTCATTGATTGTTCCGGACCGAAAACCAGAAGTCCCACCACTTTAGCCCGTGGTGGCTATGCCCGTTAGCTCGTGGCTAACGGGTAGCCACAAACAACCAGGATATATAGTCTTCAGACAATAAATCAATCAGAGTTTTCCTCTTTACTTCTTCCTCTCTAGTCCACGTCTGGCCACGAGATATTTACCAACTTTTTCTTTCTGCGTCTAATTCTTCTGATTCGTGCGGTTAGCTTTGTTTGCTTACTACCCAGAATACATCGCGCACTATGTCACGTCCTCTCACCACGCCCGAGAGAAAGAGCATTTGTTGACGAATCGAGTCCCAGAGAGCTTGTTAGCGCCGGTTCAGAGTTCGTGGGCGTGTTCATGTCACCTAAAATGACATGGTTTTTCCCCGAAGAGACTCTGGTCCGGACCAAACAGTAGAATGTGACCACGCCCTCAGAGTGGGAGAACAACAGACACACCTGGAGTCTAATTTCTCCTTTAATTATACTTTTCTGTTACTACGGTGAAAACATGTAATTGGTTCAACAGATTCCCACACTCACCCATGACCTCGGGTATTTAAGTGTCTTACCGCCCGCGCTCGACTGCATTCTCGCCACAAAAAAGATGAAAAGGTAGGCAAATTGAAAAGTACATATAGGTTAAAATACTGTCTTTCTTTTATTGTCATGACTTGTCGGCTGCATTATAAAAGAGTCTTGCAACATTACAGTAAATGAAGTTTCACTCTTTGAAATAAATTAAGAGAAAAATGCATTATATATCAGACACTCATTTGAGTATTTAAACCCATTCAGCAAGATATTTGCAGACAATAAAAAAGAAGCCTTATGTGATTCTATGCAAATAAAACTCAGGATCACTGTGAATAAATAACAAAAATATACTCTCTGACACAAACTCCTATGAAAATGAACTACTGTGGTTTCAGTGGCAGCTGGCCAGTAGAGGGCAGACGTCAGTTCTGGTGTGTTCTCGCATGTTTCTACAAGATGTGTAATTTATCCGTTTTTATAGGAGAAATTGGCTGAAAAGCTGCGGGTCAGCTTCATCTTTCTCCATTATAGTTATTTTTAAATGCACACAAACATCAATGTGTTCAGATTTTTGCAAAAGCTTTGTTAAAGGTTTATAAATATTTAGATATGCTCATATTTAATAATGACTGAAAATCTAAGAGTTTAAACTTTTTTGCTTTTGTTTTGGTAAAGTCTTTTTTGAGGCACAATCCTAAAAGGCTTAGGTAGATTTTCAAACAACACATGAATCCATCTTTCTGAGGTTGGCTTTAGTTTTCCCCAAAACTCAGACTGACGGTCATTTCCAGTAAACCAGCCCCAAAACACACTGATTTACTAACAGGGACCAATGAAGCTTCTGCTTGTATTTGTTTACAAGCGGTCCTAAAAGAGTCGTCCTAATAAGTGCTCTGAACACACAGGATTTAAGTTCACAACACTGAAACTGAAGAATGATGAAGAATGATGAAGAGCCCCACCTAAGACATTTCACCACCAGTCGCCACTGTGTGGTACATGAAACTGAATTTTCAGTGTCTGGTGTAATTTCTCAATGACTTTGTATTCGTGATTTCCAGCGTGTGGTCCAGTTCTGAAACGTTTGTTTTTGAGGTCTTCAAAGTAATGGTTCCAGTTCCCGTCTCTGTCGGCTCCAAATCCAAAAACGTTAACCTGAAGAAACAAACGTAAAAACCGTCCGTGTCATTAGCAGGTTTTTCATGGTATCGTCCTCACGGAATGGCAGAAGCACTGAAAGCGATCTACTCTTCATGTAGAGCCACTAGTGGGTGCTGTTGGTTGTTTTTTGTGATTAAACCAAACAGAGAGAACAATACGTTAGAAACGTTAACAACGGGAGTACCTTGGACAGTCATATGGACAAAATCACCCAAAAGGCCCAAAGCACAACAATATTTACATTGTAGTTACTCAGAAGCTTGTGTCTCTGGTTCACATCTGTATTTTGATGATCAGACAACAGATCAAGGTTTATTTAAAGAGATGGAAAAATAATGTCAGAGGAATCAATCAATCGTAAAAGTTCACTAAAAATTATAATGGGAGGATGTAGAATTGAAATGTGTTGAGTGATATTTGTGAAATGCTCTAACATAATTACATTAAAATATTTATCTTCCGTGTGAGTTCACCAAAATTGCAGGTCGATCATCATCATTGACATTTTAACCAGTTTGTCTTCACTGGTCAAGGACTTAAACTCCAGAGCCTACCTCATCACACATCTGCATGCTGAGAGCGACGGTTAGGAAGCCAGTGGAGGGATAACTTCCCTTGTTCTCCAGCCAGGCTTCATGAACATACCTCATGAAAGCTGGATTGAGGATCATCACCTGTTTTCAAACAGGAAGAACGTCTTACATTAAACGCAGTGAGGGATTATTTCATATCAGTCTTAATAAAAAAAACACCTTCAAGTTACTCACCAAGTCCTTGTTGGCTATCCTGGTGGAGGTCTTAGCACTGTTTTCCATGTGGAAGATAGGAGAGAATAGACGAGCATCAAGCAGGTGTTTTTAGTAAATGAATGCAAATGATAGACTTTCCATCACCTCAGCATCTGTTCATCCCTGATGATGCTTTGTTTATGGTTCCTCTCCCTGCAGGGCTAAATACAGACCAATGAGGTCCAGTGATCAGACAATATTAGCGGTGAATATCAACTATAAAACTAGAATACGGACTGGGAGCCAGAATACTAGACTCCAAAGCAACAGAAAAAATTAATCAATCACACAGCTTCCGATCCTACTACACACTCCATACCAAATCTAAACTGTCATATAACCACAGCAGGTTAAGTTTGGATGGACGTTCTCTGTTTTGCCATTACACGGTTAACTTCACACTTCATCACACGTCAGATGATGCTTGCAGACGCAGCAGAAACATGTCAGCCAGGTAAAAAAACTTTTCCTGCATTTTCCTGTCGTTAAAGAAGAATCCATAACATATGTATTTATAACGACAAAATGAACACAATTCAACTTTCACTTCTATAGCGCTTTTCAACTGTGTGAGCTGTCCCAAAGCGCTTTACATCTTTGATCACATTCAGCCATTTACACGCCAATAGAGTCTCTCCGTTGGGAACAATACGGGGTTCAGTGTCTCGACAGGTGGCGGCGGGAATCAAACCTGCAACCTTCCGATTGAATCGTGGGCAATTTTGCAGTCTTGAGTTCCCAGGATGACCTGTGGCGGCACGTTCAGAACCTCTGTGCTACTTTTTGTAACCTTCAGAGTCTACAGTGCAGGAGGCATGAGGATCTTTCTCAAAACAATTCAGTGACTTTGTCTCTTCGTGCAAGAATAACGGAATAAAATTGTCTTCAACTTCGGGTTTTCTATCTCCCTGAGGGTTTTTCCTCTCGGACATTCTCCTGACATTCACAGAGAACACATAAAAGGTGCCAATGCAGTTTTCTTTGTGTCTTTTTTCTGTGTTCAATAACAATGTTCATTTAACAACAACAACAACAACAAAAAATGCTAAAAAGCATACAGGTAGTATTTCATTGGCTCCTTAGTCTATAAACTGTGACTTTGCAACGTGAATATCGTCCTAACCAAGTTAACCAGAACACAGACAGGAACTGTGTGTAACTTACTTTGGCTTAAACTGATTTTGGAGCCACAACAAATCGTTCGTGTTGAAAGAGAAAAACACGAGTCTGGAAGTGTTGCCCAGTCTGGTGGCGCTCTGTGGATACATGACATGATGAGTGGTTTTGCTTCCAACATCTTCTTCAAAGCCTTTGGTTGGACCCCGATTCATTCTGAAACGTACACAGGGACACACTTTTAATTTTGCACTGTTAAAAGTACATCCTTGGACAATGAGACATACTATGGGACACTGGATTCTGGTTAAATTGAAGTAATGCTGATTGTTGACTCACAAACAGGTTTACCTTATAACGATGTCATGCAAATCTATCAGACGTCCGTAGTGTGACCCCTTCAAATTCCCAGAATTCCCCACCACGGCACAAGACCTGCAGCGGCTCGGACTCGGTCCGACCACACCTGGAATAGGCGGGATTATCTGAAACAGTCTGTCCAGAGTCTTGTCGTAGAAGGTGTAGTTGCGTTTTTCCCCCTGTAAACGCTAAAGAGAAAGAGAGAAAGACTGTCTTTACCAATTTACAACCTTCACAGTTTATTTGTCGCGTCGTGGCTGAACCCCAGCCGTCACCTCCCTGTTCCATAGACACGTGAAGGTGAGAAGCACACGAGGCTCCCCCAAACTAAATCCTGATGATTTCATTTATCGTTCCACCAAAAACACCTGGAAATGAATTGATCGAAATACAAAAGTACAATTCCTTTAGCCCACGTGTCTTTGCACCCAGACGACCACAGTTTGTGTGTGTAGCTCGAATGATGCTGGACTAGTCCAAATGCACTTTTCTGTTTTTTCCTGTTTTGTTTTTACTCCATCTGTTCACTACAGCGATAATGTATGGGCGTTATATTAAAGAAACAAAATAAAAATACAGAGGATTGGTTTTAATCTCTTGCATAGATTGTCGCACTGCCTGAAGGATTCATGAAAAAAAAAAAGGCACCTTCTCGTTTGTCAGCTTGTTCATAAGAAACCAAACATCGAACAGGTCAAAGTATGTCACTTGTTTCTGTTAAAAACACTTTTGAGGAAAAACATGGATTTCTTACATCTTTAACTAACTCAGTCATTGATCATGAGGTACCATTATGAGTCATGTTGTGTTTGTGTTTTTTAATGCAGATATGAGTCAGTATTTACCTTCCACCAGTTGAAATCCACCTCTGAAGTGTTATGATCTTTAGACAAAAAGGGTTGTGGAGCTGTATTGATCAGCGTCCTGAACCAAGGATCTCCGTCTGTTAAACATTTGCGGCAGGCGCAAACAGGAGACGCCCAGAGGTTGTAGCCGGGCAGGGAGAGATCCCATGAATACGTAAGAAATACAGCAAATGAAACAAATGATGTCATGCACACCAGGACAGAAATGGCTCTTTTAAATTGTCCCGCTTTGCGCATCATCTTTAGCTGCCTCGGTGTGGAAAGGCTCCAAAGCTGTGGACACAACAGGAAGAGAATGAATGAAAATAAAAGTGTTTCAGATCAATGCAGAATATGTGCTGTAATTTTCCACTGTTCCAAACATCCACAAAGATAGCTCTTACAATTAGGAGATGGCAAATGACAAAGAAAATGCTCTTATTCCTGTATTATTCTAGAAATCCCTGGTTGAGTCTGAATATCAATGTGACTATCAGTTTCAGATAGATATGTGCCTTTATGTTATGCAATGGTAGCTTATCACGTTGCTTTGCAGATGACGAGTACTCATACGTAAGCAATTCGTATCTGAACTTCACCCTTACAAGATCGAGCTTCACCCTGTCAATCATTGTTTAAGATGGACCAAACGATCGAAATCTGACTTCATGTACATTTTAAGTTGCTTTACAATGACATTAAATGACTAACAGTCGCTCACAATGAGTGTTGGAAGTTAGTCTTCATGGGCATGTAGCGCCATTCAGACACACGGCGAGTCACAGCGCAAAGAAACACGATGAAATAATCTTAATATCGAGTTTAACATTAAGTAAATGCTTTATGAAGATAGCATTAATATAACATGCAAGCTGTATTGTTTAATGGAAGAAGTGGACCAGTACTAGTGTTTTAAGTCTTGATTTAAAAGGAGTGAGTGTGTCAGCAGCAGGACGTTTGTTCCACAGGTGAGGAGCGTAGGAACTAAAAACTGCTTCTGACTGAGTAAATCTCTTCCTGAGGACCTCGGAAGTCTCCATGTTTGACACTCTACAAGTAAACCTAAGATGTATTTAGGCCCCAGACCATTTAAAGTTTAATCAACCGGCCAGAAATCCTCTAGTTCTTGCAATATTCTCCAGAAGGCAGTGATCTGATTTCATTATTGTCTTAACGTGGTGGTTGGATTTCAGGTGTCACTTCATAATCATTCCCAGGCGTCTGGCTTCATTTGTCCTGAGTCCAGACTGACCTTTTAACCTTTCCACACTTGAACGTCAAAGAAAATGAAGTTGAGCTTGATCCGGATGTTCAATAAAGATCAGTCGGACATTTGAAGGAAGTATAACATGCGCGGCGGTAAAGCATGCTTTCCTCTCGTACCTACCTGGAAGAAAAGGCACCCAGGCGAGGAAAAAGAGTGACGAAACGTGAAGTTACCCACCATACGAGTTGCAGTTCCCACTGGCGAAATAAAGCTTTCCCACTATGGCAGAGTCCCACGTTTCCAGCACAAATGGACCTCTGCAAAGAGCTTCTAGGAACAAAACCAGTGAAACATCGTCTGGAACCGCTGCAGCAACAAGTGAGGCCGACTACATAATACACAGCGATGGTGCTGGTGGTTGTTATTCATTCATCAAGCTTTATAACCCTCAAGTGATGTGTCATGAAAAGTCGGTTTTACAGCCAACAATATATTATGCCGTCTGCTACCTTCTCACCGTTGAACACTAGCAATGCATATTGTTTGTATTCTTTGTTTGGTCAATGCTTAGAAAGGAAAATAGAGCGCGATATCATGTCTTCACAGCTCACAAGGTCATATTGATATAAAACATTGACTGGTTGGAGTGTGGATGAGACCGTAAAGGCGAAAGGTTTGGGAGTGAAAGGGTTAAAGCACGGCCTTCATGACTACAAGAGATCTTTTTGTGATTTTAAAAGAGGAAGGAACGAAAACAGTAAAGGCGCTCAAGCATGCGGGGGACCCGACAGGTGGCGATGAATATCAAGCTTCTCATACTTGTCGATGTGTGAAGGAAGCTAAGGTGAGGTAATGTTGTGACGCATCCTGTCATTCCTGTATGTCTCACTCCTTATCGTCACTGACATGGAAAACATGAACAACAATATGAACTAGATAAGATAAGATCATATATCCTTTATTTATCTCACATGTGGAGGAATTTGCAGCGGTACAACAGGATAGTAAAAAAGAAAAACTCACATAGCAGGAACTAAAACAAAACAGATAACAATACAATATACTGAAATAGAAATAGATAGATATCAAATATTATGCACACGGTGCATATAAGGGTGGACATGTACAGAATATGGGGGTGGATGTATTGCACATAGTGAATACGTTTTTATAGATTATTATTGTTATCGCCCAGTTGGAGTGGAGTGATATTGTCCGGTGGTGGTGTGCAGTGGTCTACTGGGAGCAGGCTTGGTTGAAGAGTCTGACTGCAGCAGGGAGGAAGGACCGGCGATGTCTCTCCTTCAGACACCGCGGGTGGAGAAGCCTGTCACTGAAGGAGCTGCCCAGTGATGTGACGGTACCATGTAGGGGGTGGGAGACGGTCTCCCACCCCCTACATGGTACCGTCACATCACTGGGCCTGTCACTGAAGGAGCTGCCCAGTGATGTGACGGTACCATGTAGGGGGTGGGAGACGGTCTCCATCAGGGATGAAAGCTTCTTCAACATCCTCCTGTCTCCCACCGCCTCCACAGGGTCCAGGAGGGGCAGCCCAGGACAGAGCTGGCCTTCCTCACCAGTTTGTTCAGTTGGTTCCTGTCTGCAGCCGTAGTGCTGCTGCTCCAGCAGACCACTCCATAGAAAATGGCTGATGCCACCACTGAGTCATAAAAGGTCCTCAGGAGCGCCCCCTGCACTCCAGAGGACCCGAGTCTCCGCAGCAGACTGTACTATAAGATCAAAACAGTGCTTCCGATAACAACAGGCTTCTTTAACTGAATGAGGTTGATCACCTCGGACAGAATCGGCTCTCTACGTCATAACTCGAGTCTCGCTCTGTGTCCTGCTGCTCATACAACATTTCATATATATTTTTAAATAAAGAAGGAATTTTTCATAATTTTAATGATTTTTTTCTTTCTTTCATTAGTAATGAAATTCAATAACTTCCCTCTGACGAACTGTGCTGGATGAAAAACAGCTTAACCACGTCCATGGTCACTACATCATCGTCTAGTCATCTAAATATAAGCAAAAATGAATGTTAGTAGTTTTACCCGGGAAAATCAAGTTCAACTTAGATTTCTTAGTCGCAAGCAGAAGAGAACAGTCTTGTCGGAGATCACTCAATACAAGGTCTTCTGCCTGACCCTACATAGCGTAATGGAATACTTTTGGTTTTTTTTCAAGACTGGCAGATCAGCCAGATCAATCCTTTAAAATAACTTTCTTTTCCACATTCATGATGCTCCTCACAAGTCTCATATCATATTGGCTCGTGAGACTCGTGGTGGGCATTCCTTCCCCAGGACAGAGACGCAGCTCCAGCTTGCGTTTTGATTGTGTGTCAGACCAGAGTTACCTTTTCAGGCCATTCTTTCTCATTCCTTCAGCGTGCTCTCTCTCTCGCTCTCTTCTTTTTTATTTCTCTTTTTTTCTTCTATTTTCACCTTTTTAAATTCTTTTTTTCTTTTTTTACTCTTTTATTCCTTATTCTTTTGTTTTCTTATTTCCCTTATTTCCTTTTTTTCCCTCTTTTTTTCTTGTGCGTGCTCTCTTTTATGTCCCAGCATGCCACCGTGAGAGAGGGGAGGGAGTTAATTCGTCCCTGGTATGACTCAGATGTGTCGCATTATATATGTATCTGCATTTTTGTTGTTGTTTAACATAAAGATTAGAACAAAAAAGCTTGTGTGACCATTATTGTTAATACAAATGTAAATTGGCATTACAAATGAGATATAGTACATATAATGTTGTAACGTTTAAGCTTTATGATTAATGTCATGAATCATGAAATGCATGTGTTTGTAAATTCAGTCACAATGGTGTACCTCCACATATAATATGGACACCGTGTGTGTGCGTTCAAAGTTGAAAATCAGACACACTGCATTGATTTTAATTGTACAAAAAGATCTTTGTGGAGATAATATTTAGATTTTTGATAGATTTTTTTTTCCACTACTCTTGAAGACTCACTTTCTATGAACCCATTAATCTTTAATCTAGTTTTTTGCATGTTATCTTTTTCTGTCCGGTACGTGTCTATCTCTGTGTGTACTGCTGCTGACAACAATGTGGATTTCTCCACTGTGCGATCACTAAATTCTTATCTTATCTTAACCTGTGCAAGAAGGTAGAATCAACAGTGTCAGTTCAGAAAGGCCCTCAGCTGTGCTTCTTAAACAGAGCATAGCCCCCCCAGCAAAGGTACTTGTATTTCTGAATACGAGCTTCTATGTACCCCGGTGGTTCCCCTGCGATTTGTTCTTTGGGGTGTTGGAGCCATGAGTGATGAGCTGGTTATTTTTAAGTCAGGCCTCTCCAGAACTCTTAACGTCAACTAATTGAGCCAAATAGGAAACAGCAGCTCGTTTACTGGCAGCTTTGAAGTTTAGCCAGTTACCACATGGGAAAAAAACAATAAAAAAAAAAAACAAGCCACTGCTCAACGGAGTTATTAGAAATAAAAAGTCTGCCATCATAACTTTACTTCACCTTGCTATTCTTCACATATTGACAAACATGGGTATCTTGATAACCATGTCCACCTTCCAGTCAGCGTCCCCTGTGCATGAGTTTCACCTGTCATTTCCTTCCCCAGCGTTTGAAACGCCTCCTCTCTTGTCTCGGTGCAAGATTGTCTCTGTGAAACACGTTCCATATGTCAAAGGAAACACGAGTAGTATGAGCGTGCATCTCCAGCAGCACCCTGCACCGTAAGCACCCTGACGTTTCACCTGATGACAGTCAAGGACTTGAGAAGGAAACACCAATGAAAAAAACAACAGTCTATTGAGAAAGGTTTTCAACAGATCTCTAGTCCTACTACCTACCGACCTTCCTACCTACCTACTAACCTTCCTTCCTACCTACCTACCTTCCTACGTACCGACCTTCTTTCCTACCAACCGACCTACCTACCAACCTTCCTTCCTACGTACCGACCTTCTTTCCTACCTACTGACCGACCGACCGACCTACCTACCTACCAACCTTCCTTCCTACCTACCTACCTACCTACATATCTACCTATCGACGACCTTTCTTCCTACTGACCTACCTACCTACCTTCCTACGTTCCGACTTTCCTTCCTAGCGACTGACCTACCGACCTACCTTCCTTCCTGCCTACCTGCCTGCCTACCTACCTACCTACCTACCTACCTACCTACCTACCGATCTACCTACCTACCCACCTACCTACGTACCAACCTTCCTACCTACCTACCTATTCTATTCTGTCTCTTCTAAAAGGTCAAAATTGTCAGAAAACCGCAGGAAGGGAAGGATGAAACAGCTGAAAATGTAAAGAAATGTTTACCATCTTAACCTGTAACTGAAACTTTATAAACACAACATAAGATACAGTTTTTGAAGGTGTTTTACAAACGTTTTGTAGTCTCATCGTTTTGCAGCTGCAGGTAAATCAGATTTCGTGGAAAATCACGTAAATGTCTCTTTTGATTGTAAAGGCTGCCGAGCCCTGCTTTAACTCTTTCACTCCTGTCATCCAGTGTCATCGACACTCCAACCTTCAGGTCGTTATGTAATCTAGTCACTGTTTTATATCATCTCTACCATGATAATGATGACGGTATTAGCTGTGTCCTGAATACAGATTTGTAAACTCAATATGTGCCTTAAGCTCAGTATTTAGTACGCAGTGTAATAGAATAGTCATGTATATATTTCACTTTCTAAACATTGACGAAAAAAAACATGCATTTCTGGTGTTTACCTGTGAGAAGGTAGCAGACCTCATGATTTATTGTTGGCTGTAAAGCAGATAGAACCTTGACTCTTTATGACGCTTCACCTGGAGTTATAAAGCTTAACAAGTGAATGACAACCACCAGCACCAGCATTGTGTATTATGGAGTCAGTCTCATTGATTGCTGTTCCTCCAGCATTTCCAGGGGATATTCTACTTGTTTTGTTTTCCTAAAAAAGGTCCTAGACGTTCTTGGCAGGGTTCCACTTGGACTTGAAATGTGTGACTCTACCATAGTGGGAAAACCATTTATTCTCAATAAGCATTTACTTTATTTATCCTCTTTTTTTATGCTGTTCTTAATCACTTAGTTTGAATGTATTTCATAGACTTATCATATTACGTAACACATTTTACAACTTAGGCTCGGCCAGTAAGTTTTTATTGTCAGCCACTCGGACCCATTGATACGCCCGACGGAAATGACTTTCCACCCATCAACTGGCAGAGTTGGAGATTTGTTTTGGAACACAGCATTATCCGGTTGATTTGCAGATTAAACATTTATATCGTATGATAAGATTAAGTGGATGTTTGGAACGGTGGAAAACGTACTGTTCTTACGACTATGGCTCATTCTCAGAAGTGGCCAGGAAATCACATTTATTTTAAAAATGTTCTTCACAATCTTTAACTCAAATTGCATTTCTTCGAGAATTACAGCAGATATTCTGCATTGATCGGAAACAGTTTAAAGTTGATTGATTATCTTCCTGTTGTGTCCACAGCTTTGGGGCATTTCCACACCGAGGCAGCTAAAGATGATCTGCAAACTGGGAAAATTTAACCCTCCTGTCGTGTTCGGGTCAAATCTGACCGATTTACAACTTAAAACACTCATAAATGTAGTGTTTTACATCCGATTGCCTCAAGGCCTTATGATATCCTCCACACTATGCACTTAAACATATAAAAGTGATGATCACCTCTTTCATTGAATTCTGAGTGTTTTAATCAACCTTGTTACAGCTTTGGTGTTCCCGGTCAAAAGTGACCGCCATAGGAAATGAATGGGTATCCAGACTATATTCACCCATAGTGATCCTCCCACGTGAACCAACTTCCAGACTAATCAATGTATCATCTTCACACAGACCACATATATATATAGCTTGATGTTTGCCTTGCACTCCTTTGACTCTGAGCACAATGAGTCAGCGACTGACCAAGCGGTTCTCTGTCGAAGAGGTTCTGGTCCAGCTTTTTGGACATGATGAAGAGGGCACTGAAATTGAACCAGAGATAGAGGAGGATGTCTTGGAAGTGGAAGACAACACAGATTTTGATCCAGACTTTGAGGAGATTGGCCAGTCAGCAGATGGGAGAGGGAGAGGCACCTGAAGAACAGGCACCTGAGGAGACATTCCAGTCCAAGAATGGACACTTGCTCTGGTCTTCATCCCCCCAGGACAGAGGACGAAGAGCGAGAGTGGAAAACATCATAAAGATGACGCCAGGGCCAACACGGTGGATGGCATCAAGTCCAGCTTCCAGCTCTTTTTACCAGAGTCTATCAAGGGAATTATACTGAAGATGACAAACCTGGGGGGGGGAGCTGACAGCCCTCTGGCCAGTGGCACTGTTCCATAACATCATTGATGTGTCTACTATCAATGCATATGTGGTGTCGACAGCCATCAACCCAACCTGGAATCAGGGGAAGAGTTTGAAGAGGAAACTTTTCCTAGCAGAGCTGGGGAAAGCTTTGGTGACTCCTCTTATTCAATGGCACCAGCACATTCCCCGCACACCAGCCTCTGCCAGTCTGGATTGGAGTGTGCGAGCCCCAGCCCGAGCCGCTGCCCTGGCTGGTCTCCCCCAACAAGGACATGGGCAGAAAAGGAAGTGCTGTGAGCTCTGTGCCCCTAGAGACAACAAAACATGTCTGAGATGCTGCAAATGTGATGCCTGTGTTTGTAAGATTCCCTCTGACCTGAGTGTCACATGCCACTCATCTGCATAAATTCACACCCACCCACACACGTTGAGTTTGGTCTTCCATTTATCTTTCACATTACACGTTCATATTGTAATCCATTTTCTATCAATTTTTGGCCTATTTGTATTTTCACTGCCGTTATTTTATGTCTAATTCTATAAATTCATGTTAAACACTACTTTGAGACATTGTTCCCAGCTAAACAATGTTGACTTAAAAATTCAGTGGTGAAAAATGTTTTTTGTGCCAATTTAAGAGCAGTTAAAACAGACCGCTCAATTTTGACCGGGAACACTCAAGTAAGGGGCGGGAGGTGAACAAAGTAGGAGGTAACGGTCCGGCTGCTGGCTTGGTGCCCTCCTACACCCCCCTCCACGTGTCCTGGTGTACTGGCTTGTCTTCAGGTATCTCCTCCATGCTCTGGACATTGTGCTGGGAGACACAGCAAACCCTTGTGCCACAGGACTCAAGCGCAGACTCAGAGTTACATTAAAACCAGAGCTTATTGTAGAAAATGTTCAGGGAGCACACAAAAAAAGAAATTAATAAATAAAAAATAAATAAAAAATCAGGAACGATGGGCAACGAGATGACAAGTGGAACGAGACGTTGACAAGATAAGTCAACAAAGACAAACCGAGGGTGAGGGGTTTAAATACACAGGGAAAGGGAGGACACAGGTGGAACTCATGATGGGAGCACACAGAAGGAGAAGATCATTGGTTAATAGGAAACGTGAGGTGAGACACAGAGACCTGGCAAACTGTGGTCGTCTGGGTGCAAAGACACGTGGGCTAAAGGAATTGTACTTTTGTATTTCTATCAATTCATTTCCAGGTGTTTTTGGTTGAACGATAAATGAAATCATCAGGATTTAGTTTGGGGGAGCCTCGTGTGCTTCTCACCTTCACGTGTCTATGGAACAGGGAGGTGACGGCTGGGGTTCAGCCACGACGCGACAAATAAACTGTGAAGGTTGTAAATTGGTAAAGACAGTCTTTCTCTCTTTCTCTTTAGCGTTTACAGGGGGAAAAACACAACTACACCTTCTACGACAAGACTCTGGACAGACTGTTTCAGATAATCCCGCCTATTCCAGGTGTGGTCGGACCGAGCCCGAGCCGCTGCAGGTCTTGTGCCGTGGTGGGGAATTCTGGGAATTTGAAGGGGTCACACTACGGACGTCTGATAGATTTGAACGACATCGTTATAAGGTAAACCTGTTTGTGAGTCGACATCCATCATTACTTGAATTATGAAATAAACCAGAATCCAGTATCCCATAGTATGTCTCATTGTTCAAAGATGTACTTTTAACAGGGAATGGTTAAATGTTTGTTCCTTTTGTACATTTCAGAATGAATCGGGGTCCAACCAAAGGCTTTGAAGAAGATGTTGGAAGCAAAACCACTCATCATGTCATGTATCCACAGAGCGCCACCAGACTGGACAACACTTCCAGACTCGTGTTTTTCTCTTTCAACACGAACGATTTGTTGTGGCTCCAAAATCAGTTTAATCCAAAGTAAGTTACACACAGTTCCTTTTATTTAACTTGACCATGACCAGTATCAAAGCACTTCACACTGGTAATCACATTCACCCATTCACACATGAACTCACACACCAATGGAGGCGGCTGCCATGCAAGGTGCTCAGTCCTTCCGCTGGGAACACTTTGGGGTTCAGTGTCTTGCTCAAGGACGTTTGTGGACAGGGGGAGATGGAGAATCAAACCTCCAGCCTTCCGAAGGAGAGACGACCACCAACTGAGCCAGAGGAACTTCTTCGGGCGCGGAATGTTGGTACCACTGGCTCGGTTGGTAGAAGAGGTCGTCTCTCAACTGGAAGGCTGCAGGTTCAATTCCATATCTGTCCATATGATGAAGTGTCCTTGAGCAAGACGCTAGACCACAAATGTTTGGTTCCATGAATGAGTAAATGTGATTAATATTGTAATGTACCGCTGAAGTGGTGGAAAAACACTAATGTGAGAAATTCATTTACTATTTTTGAGAATTTTTTTACGCTTTTCTTAGGAAGACAAACTCATGGCATTATTATAACTTTTTTAAATTTATATGTGGAGCAATTCATTGTCAAAAAGGGTGCAAAGATTGTAGAAAATGTATCGAGGCTGTACAATTATAAGGTAAATGTTTCTATGCAAAAATGTAGGAAAGCACAAATTTCCAATTTTTCCTGGTTTTGGGCAGTGAAAGGCCCGTCAAACAAAGTTAGATATACTCACAACAAACAGCAGCTTCTAGGAATGTTTTTCCTCCGTAAATGGATCAACTAAAGTCAAAACAAATTTTGACCATAAAAAAACATCCGCCTGATCTCATCTAAAAATCACAGTGTACATTAAAAAAAAAAAGAAATTCTCCTGGCTATCTGCTGCTACAGAAGGACAGAAGCTATAAGTCACGAGTTCAACAGTAGTTGAATGAAATTTGAAGGTTTAAAGGGACAAAAAGTGACCACGGTCCAAAAAAACCAAACAAACACTGGCTCAGTGTTGAGAGTTGAAAAGTACAAGTGGTGTAAGTGTCATCACTGGACCTCATTGGTCTGTATTTAGCCCTGCAGGGAGAGGAACCATAAACAAAGCATCATCAGGGATGAACAGATGCTGAGGTGATGGAAAGTCTATCATTTGCATTCATTTACTAAAAACACCTGCTTGACGCTCGTCTATTCTCTCCTATCTTCCACATGGAAAACAGTGCTAAGACCTCCACCAGGATAGCCAACAAGGACTTGGTGAGTAATTTGAAGGTGTTTTTTTTATCAAGACTGATATGAAATAATCCCTCATTGCGTTTAATGTAAGACGTTCTTCCTGTTTGAAAACAGGTGATGATCCTCAATCCAGCTTTCATGAGGTATGTTCATGAAGCCTGGCTGGAGAAGAAGGGCCGTTATCCCTCCACTGGCTTCCTCACCGTCGCTCTCAGCATGCAGATGTGTGATGAGGTAGGCTCTGGAGTTTAAGTCTTTGACCAGTGAAGTTTATTCATTCTCTGCGCTCGTGTGTGGTTTCATTGCAAAAACATCCACGAGTGGCCGTGCGTTTTCAAAACGTTGCCCTGTACAGTGTCGTCACGGTTACCTTGAAAAAGTAATGTGATTCGGATTCACTTCACACATTGTCGCGTAAACGAGGTCTTGGTCCTGCAAACATTCAAGAGGTGTTTGAGAAAAGTATAGCAGAGGTTTTGCTGTCGTGGAGCATTTTTGTTATTTAGTCATTCATGACTTGTATTGTTGTGGTGGACAGCTTACAAAGCGTAATCAGTGAGGACGATACTATGAAAAACACACTAATGACGCTGATGGTTTTTAACGTTTGTTTCTCCAGATTAATGTTTTTCTGTTTGGAGTTGAGACAAACAAGAAGTTCCACCGTTGAAGGTTCCGTTTTCTGTGATTCCGGGGACCTTTGTCGCATAAACGGGCCCCAAAATGCCTCAAATGTTTGATCCGAGAACGTTGTGGGAAACATTTATAATTTGCAGAACTTATCAAAACATGTTTATTGGATTAGTTATTTCCACTATCTTTAATTATAATCAATAAATGTGACGTGCTAATGCGACTAATGGCTTCACATTTGTTTCTTCAGGTTAACGTTTTTGGATTTGGAGCCGACAGAGGTTTCAGAACTGGACCTCACGCTGGGAATCACGAATACAAAGCCATTCAGGGTTTACACAAGAAACTGAAAATTTGTTTGTTTGTACCACGGTAGTTATTTTTCCTATGAGCTTGTGTCAAATTGTATGTTTTTGTTGTTTATTCAAAGTTTTATTTGCATTAGAAATTTTTTTTTTTTTAAATTTCATTTTCTGCAAATATCTTGATGAATGGGTTTAGATAATCAAATGAGTGTATAATATTGAAGTGCATTTTTCTTTTAATTTATTTCAAAAAAGTGAAACTTATCAATATTTGAACAATAGTGCCACGTTAACTTTAATGTTCTAAGACTCTTTTATAATGCAGCTGACAAGTCATGACGATAAAACACAGTATTTTCAATTTTCCCATCTTCTCCTTCTTTTTGTGGCAAAAATGTACTCTCATAAAAAAAAAAAAACAACTGCTATCAAATCACCAAATGCCAATATCATTTTTCACGGATTTCTTCAAAAACTTCAGTGTCCAACCCTTCTCTTTTTAATGTGTGTAGTGCCAAATTATTTATTTCGATTCTCCTAATTTCCAAAAATGTCCCTCTGACTTCCACTATAACCATTTTTCTTTAACCCCACTGCTGTTGCAGCATAAAACCATGTATTCTGCAATTTCAGCAAATTGTTTCCAAGCTTTTTCCTCCACTATATGTAACCATCATCCCATTGAACTTCTTGTACTTCTGAGCTGCTTTGCTACAGTGATCATGTTTCTATGTCAAAAAGAACCAATGCTACGATCGGATATCAAAGTTCTTAAAACAGATCGTGGCCATCTTGGATCTTGCTCTCAGCGCATCTTGACAGTACTATAAACTATTTCATTGTATTCCTTGACCCCAGAAACCTATAATCTACCACTGAGATCATGTTTCTATGTCAAACGGAATCAAAGTTGTGGCCGGATATCTGGGATTTCTCCATTTTCAGTGGGAACCCTTGAATTGCCAGCGTGGATCCCATTCAATTCGGACCCAGCACACTCAGAATCCCCTGCATACAAAATGTCATGCTTTCTTCCGAAGTGAACATCTTGGTCTTAAATTGTTACATATCCGCTGAACTATACAATTTTGCCAAATATAGTAAAACTTTACAAATTGTCTTTGAGTGTCCAGGCAGATTTGTTTTGTGAAAAGTTGGCAAAAATGTCTTTTTTTGGTTGAGTACGTAGGCTTCTCTCAATCTGAAGGTTGCAAGTTCAATCCCCCGTCTGTCCACACGCGTCCTTGAGCAAGACACGACAGCCCAACTGATCTCAATGGATGAACTGAGCTCTCTGCATGGCAGCCGCACCCATGTAAGGGAAATCTATTGACCATAAAGTGTGCAGACATCTGGTTTTAACAGTCGTTGAGGAGAGATGGGACGTTATCGTCTCGCCTGCATCGTTTACATTCCTGAACACTCGAGGGCAGCAGGTGATGAAGGACAGAACGTTCCCTCTGCCAGGAATCTTTACAAACAAGAGCTGGCTCTGCCTCATTCCTCCAGATTAGTTAGTGATGAGATAGTTAAACTTCACAATAGAGAGAACGCAGCTCGGAAACTTTTCTATAATATGAGTTCAAGACTTGATGATGATTTTGAATGCGGGTGTTTCCGGCATGCAGCGCTGCTGGACCTTTAACACATAAGTCAAACTAAGGACAGTTTCTTAGCTCAGGCTTTATTGATGCGCCTGTTCAGACTGGCCAACACCTTGCAGCACTACGGCTGCGGTCCGCTACAGCTCTTTTTTTTTTTTTTTTAATAAAGACCGTCCTACACTTGCCAAAGTGACTTTAGAAGTTAAGCTGCTCTTCTGCGTTCTGAACCGTTTTTGGGGCAAGAAAGTGAAGCCAATGGAGGGCCAGCCCCCTGGCCTGGAAGCTTCATTGCTGTTGTGTATTGGTGAGTGTGTGGGAAATGCACGAGGGCTGCTTCATCAGTAAAAATACACAGCTTTAGTCAAATAAATTGGAAGTTTCTTTCATCTGGACAGACCGAATTGTCAGCCAGCTGATCCTGACAGTGAACACATGACCTTAAGAAGTGGACCATCAAATTACTCATTAGTGAAACTTTTGGTTTATTTAGTGTTCATTTGACCTTTGCTTGGCCCGACTATGGGATTGGTGAGAAAGTCGTCACGTTTGAAGGCAAGACTACTCTCCGCACTGGACTTTCATAATCTGCTGGTAACATTGTGGAATCCGATATCTCAGAGAACCCCGGACAAGACTTGTAGAGTTCATGACTCGATGTTTCAGAGCTGTTCGGTATCACCCACATAGAATGACCCACTTCATACTCTGGGTTAAGTCGGACTTGTTCACGGTGGACGCTGGACTCCAAGTAGGACATCATGTTTGTTTTGAGTGTGACGTCTCTGCTTTTTGCAGATGACGACGCCCCCCCGGCACCGCCACACGAGGGCCTCCAGCGGTCACTGGGAGCAGCTCGCTGCTGAGTGTGAAAACATCTTCACGTCTGAGTCCATGAGACGGTATGTCTGATTTGGTCTGGGAGTGGCTTCGGGTTCCCACAGAAGAGCCGCAGGAAGTTGCAGTGGACAGAGACGTGTGTCTCCCTAAACTGCTACTGCAACACCACATGAACTAAGTGGAAGCAGGGAAGGAAGGATGGACGGAATACGGTACTGTACATTTTGAGTTTGCCGGGGCACGCACACAGGACACAGCTATGTTGGGACAGAGTGGCATGAAAAAACACCGAACCTGACACGTTTTAATGGATTAATGGCTTCAGAAGCATTATGGCTCATCCTTCTGGACACAAGCACTTTATTTCAGCTGTACTGTGTATGTGTAGCGTGAAGGTCATTCTTAAGCCTCTATTGGTTATAGGAAAATACTAACCTAACTTGTACCAGACAATGATTAAATGTAAATGAATTAAAATGCACCTACACAAGGCAGATTAGGCTCCGATGTTTTCAACCTGTGATGTACGATGACCTACCAGCTGGCATTCTGTATAGATTTGCACAGGAACAAATTATGTTTATCACTCTACAAGGAACTGTTGCTTTTCCTCCTACTAATTCCAAGCAAATCTTTTGTTTTCATTCGCAGACAAAACCTGCCCCGCCGATCCTCGTTGCAATGACACCGCTTCAATGACTTCCACTCCGTCATACAGTTACACAAGCGCCTCCAGTGTGCAGCAGGAAAAAGGAGCGTGCCATTGTTGGAGGATAATAGTGACTCTTTGTACAAAAGGACAACAAGGTAAGAAAACAAATTTTATTTAAAATGGTTCCAGAGCAGTCACTTCAGCGCAGGTACGACTTTTACAATTTGAAGACATGTTGCAGCAAGTAATACTCACTTTCCATGTCTTATTTTTTGTAACTATTGTAACGTTTTGAGAAATATATAGGCTATATTATGAAAATGGAGAGCACTGTAAATTTGTAATGTTACACCTTCTGAATTATATTCAACTGAAGGTAAAACATGAAAAACCACTCATCGAAAAACTGAAAGTACCACTTTTGAACTATCATATTGATCACAGCACGCATTCAATTTTGTTAAATATTTTCAGTATCCTGCTTGTTCCAAAACTGTGGCGGGCTGAGGACAATAGACCTGAGATAGTTCTAGTTTACACAAGTATTTATTAACAAGACCACGTTATTTTGACAATCACATCACTGGGCAGCTCCTTCAGTGACAGGCTTCGCCACCCGCGGTGTCTGAAGGAGAGATACCGCCGGTCCTTCCTCCCTGCTGCAGTCAGACTCTTCAACCAAGCCTGCTCCCAGTAGACCACTGCACACCACCACCGGACAATATCACTCCACTCCAACTGGGCAAGAAGTGGTGCTATAACTATAATAATCTATAAGAACGTATTTACTATGTAAAATACATCCAACCCCATATTCTGTACATGTCCACACTTATAGGCACCGTGTGCATATTCTTCTGTTATATTGTATTCTTATCTGCTTTTTTAGTTCCTGCTATGCGTGCTTCTTTCTCTGTACTATCCTGCTGTACCAATGCAAATTTCTCCACATGCGAGATAAATAAAGGGATATCTTATCTTATATCTTATCAGACCGCACTCCCACTAGACGATGTAATAATAATCCGGGGGCGAAGGTTAGTGACGTCTGCCGTAGTGAAAAAAAACTACAAGTCTCTGAAAAGGGACTACAAAAAGCACATTTCTAGCACTTTCCCCTGTGGCTCTGACCATTGATATAATCTGAAATATCACAAGGTTTGAATGTAAATCAAAGGGAAAAGGAACTAAAGTGAAACGGCTGCCTGGTGAAACTGAGAATAAGCAGCACAAAACTTTACCTTACTGTGTTTGTTTTACAACATCCACTAACATTCCTAGTTGGGATCCGGGTTTTAGATTATTTAAAGTTGGTCAAGGCAGATTATTGCTTTGGTAACTTAACATGATCTGCTCCCTTTTCAGTCAGGAGTTTCCCTGAACGCTCGGATGTGCGGGTCCCTTTAAATGTTGTTGCCGCAAGGAATTGTGGGGCGACGTGATCTGGTCTCCTTTGGTAAAGGAAGCATTCCAACGCTCATTATCATGGCCGCCACTTAAACAGGTAAACACAAGAAAAGCGGATAGGAAAGGAGATAGGAAGGACTATTACGAAGCACCCAGCGATTCAATGTGTACAAAGCGTCTTAAAGTCGCGGTCCCCCGATCCAGAGACTTACTGTGACTCATGACCCACTTCCTGTCTTCTCCGGGCCAATCACAGCGGAGGACTCCTTGCCCCGCAGTTATCCTCCTCTCCTCTAGAGGGACTCCAGGGCCCTTTTTCTCCCAGTTCTCACTCTGGAGGTTGAAGACATTTGGGTTGTTCCATATTTGCGTAACAAAAGCGATATATTCAAGCCAGAAGAGTTCAACATTTTTAATTACAATATATCATATTGGCATTAATTTCACTTAACTAAACTGAGAGAGTAAAGGACTATGATTTTTTTTTTTTTAAATTTTAAACAAATGTTGAAATGATTTTACCAACAAACATGTTGATCAAAGGTGTGAATATTTATTCCACTTGTGGGCATTGTCCGCCCTGACTTGTAATTTTCATTTGTAATGAAGAAGATTGTGCCTGGGTCTATGAGTGAAAATAATATATTTAAAAAAAACTAAACCAAAATGGTTCCATTAAAAAATCTAAAAATTAAATAACCGAAGTACAGAAATGTAAAAGACTTGGTTAAAATGGTTAAAAAAAAACAACAACAAAAAGATAATTTCCAGAAGCATCACATTTGTTATTTGACCGTACAAATGAACAAACTGAGATGAGTAGAAATTAAATTCCTAACTGGGTGAGGAATCCTTGCTTATTTTCATATGGAGTAAACACTGCAGCTCCAGTCTTTCAGTGTTGTGATTGTTTCTGAAAGCTTATTAATCCCCATGTAAAAACTAGTCTTTGGGAGGAATACTTCCTTTTGACGTTAACACTGTGTGTACGCTGACAACCTGCCAGATCCTGTGCAGGCAAGTTCGTACAAGTGCTCCGATATGTGACTTTACCGGTGCCCGACTGTTGTTTTTTTTTTTTTTTTTTTAGGTTAAACAGAAGTGAGTAAAAGTTTGGCTGACTGAAAGTTTCGCACAAAGCTCGTGGCTGATTGGTGATCTGATTGTACACAAGCATTTCAATAGAGATGTTTTTTCCCAGTTATGTGAGAATATGCAAATGTTAAGTTTTTCACAAGAGTCATTCAACACTAGGTTGATGTTTCCAAAAGAAGCCGTTTGATCCTTTGATAAAAAAAAACAAAAAAAAACTGCAATTATAGTTTTGACAGAAACCCCGAAGGAGAGAATCACAACTGGAGTTTTCCTAACAAAATGGATATAAGTCAAAGGCACGGGTTGACAGTGTGGTTATATTTCAGTGACGTGAGTTAGGACGTCTTTTTCACCCGGATGAGAGTAATCGGACTCGCACTGTGGAAAAAGGGCTTTCCAGCACACCCCTGCTCGTTTCAAGCTGAAAACTTGTTTCATTTTCATTTTGATCAAGCGTCTGAACAAACAAAGAACAAACCCCGCTGTGGTGAAAGCCCTATAAAATCCTTTCTTCACTCTTTTCACGTGGACCGATGGGCTTTTCAAGCTCAAACTGCACACTCCTGAAGTCCCGAAACCCACTGCTTCAAATAAATATCAGGGCTTCTTAGTTGATTGAGAAAACGCCTGCAAATGCTACGTGGATGTTGAAGTTGGTGTCAGTTTTGCCTATTTTAGTCCCGCCGGAACAAGCAGCATGAGAAAACGTGGGTTTACAAACACCCCCAAGACTTTAAACCCCTGAGTTTCCCTTTCTGCTGCAATGAGTGTAGAACTACAGTTCTTTAACATTGGTCTGTGTAACAGGGTACGAGATAGCAATTTTTTTGCATTTTATTGAGAATTACAGCACGTATTCTGCATTGATCTGAAACACTTTTATTTTCATTAATTCTCTTCCTGTTGTGTCCACAGCTTTGGAGCCTTTCCACACCGAGGCAGCTAAAGATGATGTGCAAAGCGGGAAAATTTAAAAGAGCCATTTCTGTCCTGGTGTGCATGACATCATTTGCTGTATTTCTTACGTATTCGTGGGATCTCTCCCTGCCCGGCTACAACCTCTGGGCGTCTCCTGTTTGCGCCTGCCGCAAATGTTTAACAGACGGAGATCCTTGGTTCAGGATGCTGATCAATACAGCTCCACAACCCTTTTTGTCTAAAGATCACAACACTTCAGAGGTGGATTTCAACTGGTGGAAGGTAAATACTGACTCATACCACACACACACACACACACACACACACACACACACACACACACACACACACACACACACACACACACACACACACACACACACACACACACACACACACACACACACACACACACACACACACTGTGGTTAATTCAGTGAGACCGTATGCTTGCTGGAAGGAACTACTTTATTTTGCAAACTGTTTATTCTGGCTTCTCCTTTATGTTCCATTACTTCCTAAAATGAGCAAAACGAGTCCTCGGCAGGAAAACCAGTTAAAGCTTTTTAAATCAACGCTCGGTGTCCTAAACACAGCACGCCTCACACTGGTACTGCATGATGAATGACTGTGAACAAACATTCAATGAATGGCTTGTATCCTTAGTTATTGCTTCTCACAGAAACCGCTTGTTTTGCCTTTTAAAGGTGCTTTTGGGAGCTTTTATGTGACGTAATTTGAACTGTTAAATGTTTGGTTTCTTACCAGCAAAATTACAAACAAGGAGGCACAAACTAAAATATATGCCCCATACAAAGGAAGTACATGAGCCTGGGTCTACTTTGATTTCATGGCTATTTTCATGTTGGTCTTCAATGTGCCTGTTGTGGAACCTGCAAAGATGCTTGAATGGAATCCATCAAAAGACTGAATAAAGATGAGCTGGTAAAATGTGCGTACGTGTAGGAAGTGTCTTTTGTTAAGAACGATGTGAATAACTCCACATTGAACACCAGAAACAAATATTGTGTCAAGTACTGCGATTTCACTGAGTTGTAAATTGATAAAAAAAAAAATAAAAATAAACTCCTTTCTCTCTTTCTCTTTAGCGTTTACAGGGGGAAAAACGCAACTACACCTTCTACGTCGGGACTCTGGACAGACTGTTTCAGATAATCCCGCCTATTCCAGGTGTGGTCGGACCGAGTCCGAGCCGCTGCAGGTCTTGTGCCGTGGTGGGGAATTCTGGGAATTTGAAGGGGTCACACTACGGACGTCTGATAGATTTGCACGACATCGTTATAAGGTAAACCTGTTTGTGAGTCGACATCCATCATCACTTGGATTATCACATCAAAACAAAATCCAATGTACCAATGTCTTATTGTCCAAAGATGTACTTTTAACAGGGAATGGTTAAATGTTTGTTCCTTTTGTACGTTTCAGAATGAATCGGGGTCCAACCAAAGGCTTTGAAGAAGATGTTGGACGCAAAACCACTCATCGTGTCATGTATCCAGAGAGCGCCACCAGACTGGACAACACTACCAGACTCCTGTTTTTCTCTTTCAAAATAAAAGATTTGTTGTGGCTCCAAATTCACTTGGAAAACGGCATTAAAAGCACCAACAGGGGAGCCAACAAAGATTTGGTGAGTATTCTAAAAGTGTTTTTTTTTTTTTTTTTTTTTTAAACAAACTGACATATACCGCAGGAACTAGAGATTAATTGCAATAAAAATCCACATGTTTTGTCTGGTTTGAAAACAGGTGATGCTCCTCAATCCAGCTTTCATGAGGTATGTTCATGAAGCCTGGCTGAAGAAGAAGGGCCGTTATCCCTCCACTGGCTTCCTCACCGTCGCTCTCAGCATGCAGATGTGCGATGAGGTAGGTTTGGGATATTAAAGGGCAGGTGTACAATCTGAGGAGAAATACTGCGGCAATATCTTGGCTCATACCTTCAAAGATGTGGTATTAAGTGGTGCAGTGAGAGGGGCTCTCGGAGGACTCAGTCACGGTTACTCGCTGTAAAATAAACCTTCCCAGTAGAAATATCCAACGCTCTTAGTTTAGATCTGTGTTGTTTAAGCTTCTATGTGATTTAGGGTCACAAACGTAATCCATAACTAGTAACTACAGTGTAAATATTGACATTTTAAGATGAGGATTGAACTGAATAGAGACACACATACTTGACCTGCACGTCACAAGTAAAATGTCGGACCGCATACCGAGCTTCTTCATCGGCTTACTTTATTGAACGCCGTCGTTCAATGTTCCCTGACGTACATCATAGCAGTTTTCTCCTCGGATTCAGTTTGGAGCCTCATCCTGCAGCCAAACCTATTTTGTCTTGTCGTACCCGAGTTTATGGACGCCATGTGGCGCCGTGTAATAAGCAAGAGTGTAAAGCCACAGCTTTGATGGTTCCATCCCGCTCTTTGCTCATTCATAACGCGTTACTCAAGTCAACAAACGCTCTCCTCTGTGCATTTAGCCTCATCACTGAGGCGATGTCCAGAAAGTCAAAGGTCTTTTACAATGTCCGTCCATCCGTCGTCCACCACTTATCCCAGACTTTAGAATGTTGTGAACAAAAATGAAAGAGTTATGAAAGTTTCCTGACTGATTGTAAACTTCAGCGTAATAATTACCACAAAAATACCAAAGAGGTTACAATCTTCCCCGGCTTACTCCGATTAGTATCTCAAATCCTGAAAATGAATAGTTTCAGACAAGTTTCGAACCTTCAAGAGGTGTTTGAACAAAAATAAGGCCGAGTCATTGTGGCACTGAAGCTATTTCGTTGCATTTGTCTGGGAGATGTCATTTCAGTTCAGCTATTTGTTTATCTGAATGGGCCAGAGCTTATTAACGTACAGCCATCTCTTCTCAAGGTTACCGTAAATATGCAGGACTTAGTACAAGGCCAAATCCGGCGATTTGGGCCTCGTTCACACGACGGCATTTCAAGTGTCTTGTTTTTAACGTTTTAGTTTCAGAGAACTTTCACGTTCAGACGACAACATTTTGAAAAACAATGTCCGTTTACATGGAAACAGCACAAACACATGGAAATGATGTAGTTTTCCCGTCGGGCCTCTAGTGGGTGCTGTATTCATGTCATAAATCCACATGCAAACAGGGCCTCTGACTGCAGGTCAGGAAAACGTGTATAATTTGAAGAACTTATCAAAATATTTGCCAAGTTATCTTTGTAGTAGTTGTGTAATCAATGAATCAATGAAGACGGTGCTGTTCACTTTGTTTCTCCAGGTTAACGTTTTTGGATTTGGAGCTGACAAAGATGGAAATTGGAACCATTACTTTGAAAAACTGGGAAACCAAATCAGAACGGGTCCCCACCCTGGGAAGCAGGAATCTGAAGTCATTCAGGATTTACACAACAAACAGAAAATACATTTCTTTGTGCCACAGTAGTTAATGTTCCAATGAGTTTGTGTGAAATCATATACTGTAGTTGTGTTATTTATTCACGGGGGAACTTGAGATGCCCGTTGGGTATCCCAACGGGCTTCTTTTTTCATTTTATTGTCTGTATATATCGAGCTGAATGGGTTTACATTTCCAAATTAATGTATAATGTTGAAGTGCGTTTTTCCGGGCAGCTCCGGGGCTACGCCCCACTGCCGTGAGACTGGGTTGGCACTGCGGTCCGTTTTCACATAGACAATGAATGGGATGTGGAAAATTGACAGATGCTGTGGACATGAATCATCGTGTTCCAATACTTCTTTCAGATATTGTTTTGTAACACAGGCAATGAGTCATGAAAATAAAACAACTGCAGCATTGTATTGGAACCGTTTGTGTGTTATTGTTACTTGTGGTCTCTCGAATACGAGTACGTTTTGTGTGTGATACCTTTAAGTTATTTTAGGTACTTTGATTTGAGAGGTGCGACAGATTTTAAACACAATACTCACCCCAAAAAGAGTTGTTTTTTTTTCCCTCCTCATGAGCTGCGCTCTCGTCCGCCAGCCATTTTCACTCCTCAGTCACCTCTGCTCGTCTTAGCCCCGCCTCCAGACTCCTACTGCCCTATCAGTACAGAGCACAGGTAAAACGTTTGAAAAAAAAACAAACTAAAGAAATGTTTCACAGAGCAGCACTGGGTAAGGAGAATAATAACAAAATCAATGTTGAGGCTCAACAGGGCAGGGGAAGCTGGTGCTTCCCAATTAAAGTGTGGTAATGTCCTCAACTTGTGAATGTTTTAAGCTCTTTTTGTCCCCAATTCTTTCAGTATTTTGAAGCGAGAGGTCTAGACTTAATAATAGGTGTTTTGTTTTTAATGGGGAAAGCATTATGACAGGGTAATGGGACCAAAATAAAAACAGCGGGTTAAAAAAAAACAAAAGTGTATACAAAGTGCATATCTCCCATTCTACACACCGTCCAATGGATCGGACCGTAGAAGAAAGAATTATTGAAGAATTTGCAAAATGTAGATGTTTCGGTCCCTCAACAGCTAATAGCTCGGGTCCAGTTTCGTGGGGTTTTATTAGTTGGATCGCAACTAGTTAAAAACATGAATAATTCAACTGCTGTAGGAGAAATATTTTGGACGTTTCACTGTTTTTTGCACCAGTAGGTTGTATTAAAATTGGCTTTATGTTGAGATATTGGCTATTTTTTTTATAGTAATTGTTTGGTTTTATCAAAATATAGACATTTTCATCACATATTTTCTGTGCAACAACAAAGAAAAATGTTAAAGTTTAAATTTAAAGCTTTCTATGAGGCTATTTGACCCGTCCGGCCCACTCAAGATGAGATTGGGCTGTATCAGGCCCCCGGAACTAAAATAGTGGACACCTCTGATTTAGAAAGGTTCCTTCTTATCTTAGTGCTCTTCTCCAGAGGACCAACAGCCAGTATTCCCTTCGCTCCAATGACATTCTTCAACTTGCATGTTTCCTCGTGTTCGGACTGAGCTGGGAGAGCCAGCTTTTAGTTCCTTTTAGTGCCTGGAGCAACCTTCAGACTGAAACTAAAATGTCCGAGCTGCTTTCCTCGAATCCCTTCCGATCATTATTACTCTCCAAAGAGCGAGGATTGATCAATCAGTGCTCGTGTTCTTACAGTTTTCTACTGTTGATTAATATGCCCTTTTAATATTTTTACTGTTTAATAATTATCTTAAAATTCTATTGCACTTTATTCTATTATTATTTGCCTTAAAACCTGCATTTTATCATTTAAAGTCTGTTTATGGATGTCTGCACTATCGCACAACTGATGTATTATGTTAATTCAGTTTTATTTGTGGTAGATTTATTGACGTGTCCTCTTGGCCAGGTCCCCCCTTGTAAAAGAGATCTCCATCTCAATGGGTTTTTAATTTTACTTTCCTGGTTAGATAAAGGTTAATGAATGACTGAAAGGATCATATTCCTCGTGCAAAGAAGGATCACTGTCGCATTTTGAAAGAAAAAAAACAAAACAACTAAAAGTGCCACAAAGGCAAAAACAATCAATCTGCAAATGTTTGTGGTTTTAAATGTGTTGAGGCAGTGTAGAAAGAAAAGTAAATAAAGTCTGTTAGAACCGACTCAAGCTCTCTTTTCTCCTGGAAGCACCTCTGATGTGCTGACAATCACCGAAAGCTGACATAATTTTACCTTGACGATAATCTGTAATGACACTTTTAGTCATTGAGGTTTATTGTTCTTGTGAAAACACTGACACCATGTAGCTGACTGACATTAGTTTATGAGATTACAATCATAACACATGTAATTAACCTATAGCAAAGCCACGAGACAAACTAAATTGTCCTTGGGGCATGTTTTTTTGTTTGCTCTTGGCTTGAATGCAGCAAACCTTTTGTGCTGGAGCAGATTGATATGTGATCATGTTTGAAAGCCTTCTTGGAATTGAGCTTTAACTCAGGGAGCGTGGCCACGCTCGGGTTCACCCCACCGAAGCACGGAGACGGAACCTTTATCAAATGAAATCAAAAACTAACTCGAAAACCGCACACGGATCGACGGCCTCTTTCAGGCTCCTCCGCAGTGTCTGTGTGTCTCTCACCTGTCTCACCTGTGTCTCCTCCTTTATGGGCGGGGACGTGATTAAGCGCCTGATGTGACTCAGGAAAATTATCAGTGTAGAGGAAACTATACTATCTGAGTTGGTTTTGCTGAAGCAAGTATTTACAGATAAACATGCACACAGCGCCCCCTGGAGGATCTCAGTACTGTATTATTGAATGTGGCTCGGTATAGTGTTTTTACTCTCAATCGGAATGTTGAAGTGTCCTTGAGCAAGACACCGATCCCCCAATCGCTCCCCATGGATGGTTCGAGGGCCCTGCATGGTGTGTGAATGTGATCAGAAGGGCTAAACAAGTGCATGCCATTTACATTTAAAGAGGCAGTGCAGATCCAACAGAAGCGCAAGTCTGACATCTAGTGGCCAACAATAGTCAGTGCGTTTGAAAACAACAAATGTAATTTCTTTTCATTCTTTTCAACAATTCTCATTTCATATAAAGGCAATTAGCATTGGGGGAAGGGGTTATTGTAGGACTATCTTTAAACTTCTCTTTCTAAACCTGCCTCTTTATGCAGAATAATAGATGGAACAAGAAAGTTTGGACCCATTTAACAAAGAAACATACAATTCGGCAACCGTTCACCGAGTACATGCAAACCCTTCCATCTTCCATGATTGAATGACTCTCGTGTATGCATACATATTGACCTTAAGTGTTTTTGCTTCCTTTTGAGGCGTCTTCACTCTCATCTGCAATTTGTGTAGTATTCCGAGTACTTGTAAAATACAATATATTGTGATTTGTGACTTCCTGTTCCAATTGTGAAACCTGGAAACTATGAAGAAAATATAAAAAGAGGAAATGGTTTTAAATCAACCGTCTGATTCAATGTATATGTGGGTATGAATGTATTTATAAAAGGCATCATGAATATATTAAACAACATTCTTTATTACTATGTATACATACATATATATATAAAACTATGAGCGTGTGTATATATAAACCTTTTTTTACACAAGACTCAGGAAGCAGGGGGTTATAAAATGTGTCCAGACATGCTGAACAAGATGTGTACCTGGTAGGGCTGGGCAAAAAAATTGAATAAATAAAAATCGATTTATCAAATTTGTAGCTAAAAACGATTTTTATTTTGCAAATTCACATTTTTCACACTGCGTTCTACCATTCCTCGTGGGTTTCTGTAGTTGCACTTTTGCTTAAAACCTGGGCTAAAGCAGGGATTTGTTGAATGACAAAGCCTCATTTAGTTTTTATTTTGGGATTATTTATATGTATTTTACCTCCGAGGACAATTTCAGCAATTAAGTTGCACAGTCATCTTTAAGTGCATTGAGAATAAAATAAATAAATCAATAGAAACCCGATTTTCTTTAAAAATGTATTTAAATTTTTCGGCCAAATCGCACAGCCCTAGTATCTAGGTGCTTGTACAATGGGTATACATTTATTGTGTTTGTTTATTTATAAAAAAAAATACATTTATTTTACCAGAGATTTATATATGCATGTATACAAATATGTGTGTGTAAATAAAGATGAATCCATCGTACTGTAAATACATTCTTTTATTGATGCATTTGTATTTTGCTTCATACCGTGCTTTTAACAGGTCTGAAATTAATGAAAATAACAAAGTCATTCAGTATCAGCGGTGGATTGTATGGCATCAAAGTACAGTAATAAATCTGCTTCCAGCTTTTTCCTGCATCCGTTCCCGTCACTGCAGCCATCCATCCGTCGGCGCACACATTGACTTTGGCGTGGACGCCGGCGCGGCGCCGTCTTGTTCCCCTGTCCAAAGGTGTCGCTCTCAGCCAGAGCACGTAAACAACCTTCTCTCAGCTGGCTCTGCCGATGATTACAGCTGAGTGTAGGATGTTTACATGAACTGAGTCTGAACTCGTGTCACGGAGGGTGAATCTTGACCCGTGGAGGAGTCTTCTTGTTTCCACAAGGGGGGGGGGGGGTTGGTGGCCGCAAACACCGGACTGAAAGCTCTGCGCATTCACAACTTCCAGTCGGGGATGTTTACATCCACAAACCACCTGAGGTGATGAGCTTGCAATTCAAACTTTGTCCCAAATCAATATGCAGACATTTTTCCTGAATTACTCAAAATAAACTGCAAAAATAAAAGGTTATTTATCATCAACTAGAAAGTAGTTCTAGTATCTGTTTGGAGATTCTTTACATTAATGAGAATGACAAAAATAAGACGACTGTACATAATCTTGAAGAGGAGAAAGATAGTTCGTACAACACCAGCAACTAATTGCTGTTGCCCGTTAGTTTAACTGCAACTCAGAGCTGCGCTACCTGCTACCTGCTAAAGAGTTTTGAGACTCCCACACCAAACATGATTAAAATATGACTGATGCACACTAACAGAGTTTGGTCAACAAAGACGACAGTACACATAGTAGGGAATTAAACGCTATGCCCTGCGCTACACAAGCAGCCAAAGGTTAGTACTCCTACTTGCCCTTTAAAAAAAAGTGGTATCAGTGCATCCCTTTTGTTTTCCAGTGTTACAACTTGTAAAATCATCTACTGGATCAGTGGTTCCAAACTTTTTTTCTCCCCCTCTCCAGCTTGTAAAAAGCACTGGAGAGTCTCCTTAAGGTCGGTCGATTCAAAAGAATGTCATATTCCGTTTTTATTACTTATCCTGACAACGTCGGCGCAAAGCTAGACAAACCGGAGGCCGAGAGCCCCTGCAACAGACAGTAAGAGATCCTGACACACTTCACACCGCCGCACTCTCAAGACTGTCTGAAGGAAGTGCCGTCGGTCTTGAGGCGACGGTGGCCGCAGCGCTGTCATTTCAGTCCGCCGCTTCTTTTCTTCCAGTGGAGGAAAAAAAAAAAAAAAGGGGGGTGGGTTTTATTCAGCGTAACATACCTCGTGAGGGTCATTCTGACCTTGGAGGGTATCCTGAAGGGATAAGCCGTCTCACTTCCTGGTTTCCAGGCCCCCGTGGTTAACTCCATGCAGCTGCAGCATCAAGTCAAACGGAAAAATAAGATTAGGAATCACTCCTCACAAAAAACTAAAAACACAAAAAGAAACCCTACTTCTGGATGGTTGTGTACATGGATGTGACCTTCTCACCTATAATTCAATCTCTGCTGTCAAAGCAAAAACAAAGTTCCAGTGGAATCTATTGATCAGGATCTACTAACGTGTCACTATGACGGCTGAGAAAAGTCATGATTTCTCTCCAGGCCACATGTTTTCTCTTCAACACAGAGAAAATGCATTTTAAAGCAAAAAAAACCCCCCAAAAAACCAGGGGCCAAAACCATCCTGCAGGGAGAAATTGCATTGCGTGAAGATTACAAAGAAGACACTGTTTTTAGCCATAGCAGATATCGAACCACTCAGAGACAAGTGACCTTAGCATTAAGGCCACAGTGTCAAGGTGAATTTGTGAAAATGTTCGCGCTGAATGCTGCAGAAATTGTGCGCAAACCAGGTCATTTGAAAACTAACATTCAATCTTTTACGGCGATGAAAGATTAGGCATCTCTAAAAAATATAATCCTGCTGAAAACAGACCTAGAAATGTAGAGTGACACTTCGATCACAGAGATGACCTACTAATTGAATATCCATGCAACGCTCAATCATATACTCCACTTCTTGTCAATCGATAGGTCCGAGTCTCACACACTGCATATTTAACAAGCATGTCCACGAGTTAATGTACAATGATGTTAATCATTGATGGTTTCCAGGACACATCAGGAGTTCTCGTGCCTACTCCTAGAGGACAGCACATTTTTTACCATCTTTATCAAGTCTCTTTAGAATGCATGAAGTTATTAACGTGGAAGATCTGACGTCTGTTTAATCCTGCTTGCAGTGCAGAGAGAGCAAGAAGTACCGATTTGTAGATTCTTGTTAAACATTAAACATCAAAAAAAGAAAAAAAAAAAAAAAAAAAAAAGTTGAAGTGAAAGTGAATCGGTTTCTACGCTTGACAGCCAAAACATGTACCTGTCAAATACAACCATAAAGGAAGAAAAAAGCAAACATGTTTCAGTGCAGCCTTCGTCTAGTTTAGGAGAACGATGTGAAGCAGTGAGATTGGGATTAGGAGTTAGTACATAACGGTGCTCTTAATCCCACATAAATTAACTCTCACCAACACTGACGCAAGGCCAGCTACTGGCCGCAACACAGCAGGAAAGCTAACTTCTCTGGAAACGTCGCGTTTAAGCGGCGTGCTGTGGGGCTTTCTTTTTGCAATTTTCAATCTCGTCCTTTAAAGTAACTTTTGAGCGGCTTTTGGAGGCTGATAACTGAGGAGCGTTAGCATTAGCCGCCGCTAACCAACGACCCGGGCTACGAGCTAGCTCGCTGTTAGCCGCCGTTAGCTCGTCTGTGACCCCAAACCTCCTGCTGGCTGACGTCTCTCCTTACCGGCGATTAAAGCGGTCATTCCCGGGGTGGGGGGAGTTGGGGCAGGACACGGCGAGAACATGCGGCGCCGTCCCGGGAAGAGGTGGTTCCGAGTTTGAGTCCCGCTCCTGTCCCATTCTCGGCTGCCCGTTAAGTTTCCTTCCGTTTTCATTCACTTGTCTTTATTTTGACCTTTTGGTTACTCGACACCAACATTGACGTCATCGTCATGGCAACGGAGCCCCGCCCACCGCGAGCACGGCCTGACGCCGGATAATTACATTCCCCCCCCCCCCACCTTTTTTTTTTTTTTTTATATAAATACAGTTTTCACTCACAGATAACGCGATTAACTTCACAACAACCTCGAATAACACAAACAACTAAAACACACGCAGCTTCTGACAACATATAACAACTGAAAACTGTGGAAAACATGCACCTAAAACTCCAACAAGATGACAGTCACTACTTCAGGTAACCTATAAATACATATATTAAAAAAGGTTTAAAAGTACAACTATGGTTTAATAATAATATCTTCTTAATAGTAAAGTATTACCAGCAGGGCCTTTCAGTAACATTTCAGGGGCCAGGGGCTCAAGCAGAATGAAGGGAACCCCTTTTCAAGGGTGGCACACTTTCTTAGCCATTCACACAACTTTTAAAAGAGGAAAAAAATAAAAATGACTACTTTTTAATAATAAATTATCAAATTTAAACTTACTGGTGAGGCTTTGTAATTAATTGATTGCAATAAATTGCATTTGAAGCCCCGTTTACGCAATACTTCAAGTGAAAATGCTTATTTTTTGCATTGTGCAAAAGAACAATTTACTATGACTAAGTGCGCAAGCGTGCCGGCAACACTTCCACCATCTGCTCGGGACTGAGCCCGAACTTTTCCAGAAAGTGTCATTTTACTATGTCAACACAGAGTCAGAGCACTTTTGAAAAGTTCCCACCTTTGGAGCCATTTTCAAAAAGTTGCATTGTCAGGGCCGCAGAACACCATTGTCTAGTAAACAGACACCCAAAACACAGCAAATGTTTTCATAGACTGAGGCACTGCCCACACAGGAACCCAGAAACAGAACTCCTGTATGTATACAGCAGCCACCAGGTGAAGACAATGACACACTACGGTCCAGGTGAAACACATCAGGGCGAGGAGAGGAAGTCAAGGAGCTTTAGGCCACATTTACACGTACCCAGGTATTTGAAAAAAAAAAAAAACGGTGATATTTCTCTTAGTTTGGGCCGCGCATTTACGCATAAACACAGCTACGACTCACCACAAACCATGATTCCTGAAAACTCCGGCCACAGTGGCGATCTGGATAAACTCCGTGTCTCCTGTTGCATCTAAAGAGGGTTAGGCGGATATTTACGTCACAACTCGTGAAGTCACGTTTTTTTTCCCAGGATTCTGATTGGCTGTCATAGCTTCATGCTCCTCGTTATACTGCCCCCTACAGGTTTGGCGTGGTGATAGTAGCGCTGAACCAGCTGCACAGCATATGTGGTCCGTGTAAATTACGATTTTTTTTTAAAATAAATGTAGAGGGTGAAATATCCGTTTTTGTAAAAAAAAAAAAAAAAACAGTACGTGTAAGCGTGGCCTTAAACGAAAGACACTCTCACGAATAGACTGCATTTTCAGTTTGCGTGAGTGACTAGTAGGCACGCCTGATATTTCAAATTCATGGATGTGTTGGGATTTATGGTTGGTTATTAGCATATAATTAAATGCAACAAATTGAAAGTGTGTTATTTTTGTGCATCGCCATTATTAGATTTGCCTCTGTGTGTCTGGGCAATATCAAGTTCGTGCTCATTTTTATAAGCGCAGCCGTTTTTTGCAGCTCAGACCCTGAGTTTATTTTTCATTGGACCACAAGATGGCAGTATTGTGTTGTTGGTAACCACTGCATCGACAGGAGCCTTTGTCAGGGGGGGAATAGGTTGGGGCCCAAACAAATCCTGAGAAATTCTGACCATACCAATCAAAGAAAGAGAAACAGAGAAAGAGAGAGAAAGTATACTCTATTAATCTCCTTGGGGAAATTACTGCTCTGCATTTAACCCATCCAATCTATCTATCTATCTATCTATCTATCTATCTATCTATCTATCTATCTATCTATCTATCTATCTATCTATCTATCTATCTATCTATCTATCTATCTATCTATCTATCTATCTATCTATCTATCTATCTATGATAATTGAATAGTGATATAGTGTTTAATGCATATCAATAATAATAACAATAGAGTATAAAATCAATTGAAAAGGTGTAGGAATGAACAAACTGTTATACTACTCTATTTTCTTTTAATCGTAGACTTATATATCTACTTTATCTACAACAAGAGTCACGGCTGAGCCATCTTTTGACTTAAATGTCACATGGTCCCCTTTACTGCCTTCTGAAAGTCCAAAACACCGAGTCAAACTGTCCAAGCTGATTCCTCTCGTCTAACGTGTTACACATGCGGAGAAGTGAAGTCCCGTAATTACCCTGATGAATCCTCGTCCTGTGAAGCACGCCAGTGGGCAAGCAGGAAGGACGAGAATCGGTGAAGACGTCCACAAGCAGAGCGGCGTCAGCCGAGCGAAGCTGGAAGGTGGAAGGTGTTCGCCCGAGTGTATTTTTAAGCCTGCTGGCATGGCAGAGTGAGGGAAATCATTTGTGACTGCCAGCTGGTTATTGACAGACCGCGTAACTTTGTTGGACTGGACTGAACACCCCCGCCCCCTCCACCCCCACCCTGAGCACTGATTGAACCGAGCACACTTGTAAGAGCGAGTCCTGGAAGCTGAGGCAGAGCCAGAGTGGGTGAACCTCCAATGGAGTTTAAATAAACCTCCGCACCAGGACACGTAGCGACCACGTCCTAGTGCGAGGACATTGATGATTAATATTTTGGATTGATTGCACTGGTTTAGGAAAGGAAGTCCTCGAATATGGCTGAATGGAGTTCAAGTGAAAACCTTTGTTGTGTTTTGGGAGTCCGTTCGGACGACAGCGGTGCACGGAGTCGCTGAAAACGCAACTTTTCCGCTGCGTATGCGCACCAAGGCCATGGTATATAATTCCGCTGCAAATGCGCGAGTAGATGAACAACAACAGAAATGACGGCTTCCAGAGTGTCATGACTCCCAGGCCATGGGACGCTCGCTGCAATGTTTGTTTGGGTTATTTCCATTTCTGCTGTTTGTGTCTAAACAGTCATCGTTTACGAAACATTTCCATTTAAATTAACTTTTTTTTTTAAAAACGTTGCCACGTAAACGCACAACTTCTTTTAAAATAATAAAATAATGCATTTGAAATGCGACCCAATTCTGATTTTTTTTACACACAAGTGATCCATATCTGACCTGTTCTGTGGCCGCATGAAAGCGCAAATTCTGATTTTGTTTTGACCCCAGACTCAGGCCTCGTTCATATGGTGATTTTTCTACATGCGACTGCTTCAACATTGACGTGTGACTGACGTCACAGAGAAGCGACGCAGGAAGCGGCTCTGCCATAATAAAAGCTGTGCTCTTTTTTCGAGAGGCTGCCAGTGAGGAATCCAAAATGGCCGACAATATGGCGGCTCCCTAGAGATCGCCGCCATATTGTTCCGCCATTTTGTTCTGAATCACCACCACAGCGCCACCCTTGGTGGGAGGCGGTAGTACATGAAATATGGCCGCTTCCTTCTTGGGATCCTCGAACTCCACTCGCGTTTGCTCCGCTGACAAACCTGACAGATCCGTAAATAGTTTGAGCAAAAATATGTCATGAATGAACGACACTGGAATTTTTTATATATCTCTTTTTTTCTGGGAGACTCAAAGACGCTTTACTTTGCTTTACTCATTCAGTCCATACTGGACGTTGAAGCCTCAGCTGCCCAGAGAGTGATGGCCAAATGAAGCTTCATGAAACACTGTCTTTATTTTCTGAAGCCACTAGATGGCGCTGTCTGTTCATCAAATGTTTGAAAGTCCACTTCATCGCCAGTCTTTCAGACTCCATCTTCAAACCAACAGTGCCATCGAGTGGCGATCTGCACCATCAGCAACAACCACCAACCACTCACTCTCACACTGCATTCACCCAGGCAGTTTGGGGTTCAGTGTTTTGCCCAAGGACACTTCGGCATGTTGGCAGGCAGAGATGGGAATGAAGTTGCTACTTTCCAATTGGGAGACGAGCGCTCTACCAACCGAGCCGTGCCGCCCTGCCCACATTGTTTAAAGACATTTCAGTGACGATGACAAAGGAAGTAAAGGCAGAATAATCCCAGGAGGGGATTTCAACTGTGATTTGTGTAAAGAAAAAAAAAAGATCAATTCCCCTTGGATCCTGGACCCCCCAGCAGGAAATCCAAAGCAGTTAAATATGTGTCAGAAGAATTATACTTATTATACAAGTATAAGTTTAAAAAACAAAATTTCTGTGATATTTGATTGACTTGATTCACTTATATATTTATGATAACATTTTAGAAAAGTCTTGAGGAATTATTACCATGAAATGTGAATGTAGACCATGAAACCTTGCACATTTGTGGAAAAACGCTTCTTCAACTAATGTCATATATGAACCATGGAGAACTTTGCCACACAAACACACACATCACTGTAACAGCATTGTTTGTTATTTACAGTGTTTACAGCGGCACAGTTTCATTCTTCTTTTAATAATAGATGCTTTTGTCACTTTACAGTTCATGTTTTTTTTTAATAGACCTCATAGGCTTTTATTTCTACTGTTTTTACAGGAGGTTTCATGATTCATCTCCATCACTGTCAGAAATATCATCTCATGTCACTATATCTTCTGTTTCCTTCAGAACATTCACAGTGCTGGCACCCTATCAATCAGTCTTGTCGACATACATGAACATCTGTCTGGATCACATTTGACTTGCTGGCAGGTGCAGTGGACGAACTGCAACACACCTTGAGGAGCAGGACTTGTAGTCCTCCAGGTCCCTGTTAACTCCCCATCCTCAATGTGCCATCCACTACTAATGGGTGAGGGTGAACACATGACACTTTTCAGACAACGATTCAATTATTGCTGCTTGGTAGTTTGTCCTTTTGCAGTGTTGGTGTAGAGCGTCACATGCTGGGAGGCATGGATAGTTCTGACAAAGCTGAAGATGCCATGCAGAACGCTCTGTATCTTGCAGCGTTCACATTTTCAGCAGATGACTGGACGTACAGGTGGCACACATATTTGTATAGTACTTCAAAGGCGGACTGCTCCAGATAAAAGCTTCTACTCAGATTTGGAAATGCAGTGAGGTCAAATTGGCTTAAGTCAACGATTCTTGTTTTGTTAGAAACTCCTGTGTGAAAGTACAGCCGACATGGTAGATCTTTCTCCAGACTTAAAGCAACGACTGCCACATCAGTACCAGGGCTCTTAATGGCCGCAGTGTGATGTTCCTGTTTTCTCAAAGACAACCTTGGTATTTCACTTCCATTACCTGGAGTTTGAAGCATCAATGCTCTTTCACCATAGTGATGAACTTTCTTCTCAGCAATAGGTAGACCCAACCAGACCAGGACCAGAGGAAACAATAGGTAGACCCAACCAGACCAGGACCAGAGGAAACAATAGGTAGACCCGTCTTGGACCAGAGTTTCTTCTCAGAGTTTCAGCATTTTCACCTCTCTGTGTTTCATTAACATATGGAGGCTCTCTTGTATGTTTCTCAGCGGAATCCAACAGCTTTCTATCAACTAATCGTCTGTAGCATATTGCATGAAGCCCAGCATCTTCTGGAACATTGTCAATGTCAATGTTGATGCAGTGTTTATAGATTTCCACTATGGTCTTGCTCTCACCACTCAAACAAAGTCATCTTTCGTCGCAGTTTTCCCAGAACATTTCCCATCATTTACAGCACAATCACAGCGCCACTGTCGGTGGGAGGCAAGAGTACGACCTTGTTTCTCCAGAATTGAAACCCCGCCAGTGCGGTATCAAGATGGTGTCTTACGGGCGCTGACATACTTGTTAGCGTGCGCTGACATACTTGTTAGCGGTCGCCGCCATAATTGCTCACGGTCAGCGCCATACTACTCTCAAAATTGAAACCCCGCCAGTGCGGTATCAAATAATGGCGGTGTATGGGTGCCGTCATACTTGTTTGTGGTTGCCGACATGCTTGTTTAAGGTCATAGCCATACTTTTATGTGGTCGCCGCCATATTTAAAAGGCAGAATGACGTCAGTGGCTAAAGTTACGTCATGGCTTCATGGGTCATGTTCAGTTCTGGGAAGCACAAGTACACTGGAAGGTACATCCAGGTAGATTGTATCTGAATAAAGTTCAGAGAGTATTTATAAGGTCCAGAGCCAAGTGGATTGAGGAAGGTGAAAACACCATCATATTCCACATTCAATTTATAAAAACAGCCTAGAAAGAAAAGATTCACTCTCATGATGAATGGGGAAGAATACTTAGAACCAAAAAGTATAGTGAAGGAGATCTTGAATTTCTTTAGATACCTGTATGATTCTTCTTATTCTAAACAAAATGCTGAATTACTTTAAATCATTTATTACAGTAAATGATGAAAACTTTAGAAATGTTTGTGAGGAGGATTTAAAATTTAAGTATCATCATGAAAACAGCCTCTGACTGATCTCCGGGCTCAGATGGAATCACTACAAACATTTCTGCAAATAAATGAAAACATTGCTATTTGAGGCAATAATGTATGACTAGAAAGGAATTATTGACAATGAAATAAGGCAGAATCATTTCAGGATGTCTATTTGTCATGTTTCCTTACCTTCAGGTCAAAATAAGAAAAGTGTCACATCTAACTCCACTCTGCTCTATTCTAAATTCTGCTTTACATTTACATTTCACATCACTGCACCTGTGTCATTTTATATCCCAAATTGTCGGTGAGCCATGTAACAGAAGTTTATTCTGTATACACCTGCTGCGTACATGATTGACTAAGTTGTCTAACTCTCTCTGAGCCTATTTCAGCAACACACTGCAGCTGTAACCACAGTGAAGCTCAGGGTCAGAGGTCAGAGGTCAGCTGTAACCACAGTGAAGCTCAGGGTCAGAGGTCAGCTGTAACCACAGTGAAGCTCAGGGTCAGAGGTCAGAGGTCAGCTGTAACCACAGCGAAGCTCAGGGTCAGAGGTCAGAGGTCAGCTACTAAACTGATCTGCCTCCTTCATTCATCCAGTGACAATATGTGGCTGCATGAAGCAAAACAAAGGACCAGAATGGAGAATAACTGTAGTTTCTTCAGCAGGAAAGGAGTAAATGTCCATGACAAACCTTCAACAAATACCTATGACAACTTTAAAAGAATAAAACCATCATAAATCATGTCATTGTTCTTTGTTTTATATACAATCACAGGGTACTTTAATAGAGAAAACCCAACAAATCCACATGAGCAAGCGTGAGCGACGGTGGAAAGGAAGAACTTCCTCTAACAGGAAGAGACCTGCAGAAACCAGACTCAGAGGTGGAGGCTTCCTGCTGGCCGGTTGGGGTGAGAGGACGGAGGAGAGGACAGACAGACAGATAAGAGAGAGATCCACTCTGTGAAGACTGATCAGGACAGGAGGCTTCAATCCACCTTCAGCTCCACTGTCAGACATCCAGCAGGGAGGTTGAGAGCACGGACTACAGGAGAGAAAGGCAAATGTTAGTGACATGTAACAGTGGTGAATAAAAAAGGAAAGAAGCTCAGTTTAGGTTCTCCAGCAGTCTTAACTCTTTAACTGAAACTGGGATCTGGTTCCACATCAGAGGAACCTGAAAGCTGAAAGCTCTGCCTCCATTCTACTTTTAGAAAACCTAGGAACCTCCAGTAAGCCAGCACTCTGAGAACCAAGTGTTCTTCTGGGGAGATCTGGGACCAGCAGTTCTTTAAGATCTTTTGAATTAGTTGAAGACTTTTTAAGCAGTGACTTGGACCCCCTGATAATAGGGAGTTACAATAGTTACTCCATACCACATGCATCTATTGCACTACTGAACCAACTATTGTAGTACCGGTGCTTGCTCTGTTTTTGGGGGTTGCATCCACAGCTGAATGATGCTTTGGGAAAATTTGTGGATTTTCCAGCACAATGGACATGAAGCCAGCCTCTGGAAACTGTGCTCTCCACCCATTCCAGAATGTCAACATGTGGATATAAAATCCTGCAAAACAAAAGAAGTGTTCACGTAATTTAAAAAAATATATATTTTTCTTTATGTCTTTAAAGAAACCGACAAAAAAAACAACTTAATATGAATGGATGAAAAGAAGAGAAGAACAATTTTATAGTGATCTGAATCCCACACACACACACACACACACACACACACACACACACACACACACACACACACACACACACACACACACACACACACACACACACACACACACACACACACACACACACACACACACACACACACACACACACACACACACACACACAGAGGCAGAGGCTGAGGAATCAGATGGATTAGGTGTGATCTTTTTATCAGTAGATATGTAGGTGGATGAGTGATGGTTCATGTGTGTTACATGTTGTTAGTTCAAACTAAAAGCCAACAAGGCTGAGCAGAGTCTGGCTCCATGCTGGCAGCCTGAGTGATGCGGTTGAAGGAGTGAGAAGGTCCTTTTGCCATTTCTTTTCATTTCAACAAACAGCTTTTCAACCCACCTTTACTTTAGCAAGTTTTCTTGTGGCAATAAATTACACATTTTTAATAAACCAACACATGGGACAAAGATAGAAAGAGCAACATAACCTTCGAGCTGATCTTACATGGCTCCGAACAAAACTATAAAACTATTCCTACTCTCATTAATACTGATATAACTACAGCTACCATTTCATTCTTTTTAGTGCAGGCTGATATTTTCTACATAGACAAGAAAGAAATTGTTTACCTTAACAGAAGACAATCCTTTACTCTGTTGGGCTTCGAGTACACGCGTGAAGAAACCAAAGAAGAAACAACAAACGTGCGTTTGAACAAAGCAGCGCCGATTTCATTGATGGCGAGTGGGTCCCGCCCCGTCACTTCCTGCATGTGCGTGTCGTCTACGTAACCTCCTGCGTGTTTGGTCGAGCACGTCACTTCCGGTGGGTCGGCTTTCGTGTACGTAGCTTCCTGCATGTTCGGTGGTTACGTCACTTCCTGTGGGTCGGCTTCTAAATACGTCCCTTCCGGTGCGTCATTTAGTGTCATTTCCGTCCATGCTTCCGCATAGCACCATTTCAAGATGGCGGCGACCCAGAAACAAATATGGCGGAGCCCGCAACACCGCCATCTTGGTTTTCCCCACTGACATCTCTTGCTTTTTTCCGCATTCTCCTTCTTCCCCTCGTGTCATGTTGTCTAGATTTTGTTGACTAGTATTTAACAACCACTTCAAAATGGATTTAAGTGCTGACCAGCGTTGCCAGATATGGCGGGTATCCCCCAATCGGGGAGCCAAACTCTCTTACCTTTTAACTTTCTTAATTTCATGCATTTTTGTGTTTATGGCATGTTCATTGTTACACATATAATAGTTTTAGGGTTTTGACATGATTCCTTCACGGGCTGAGATTTGGGCTGTTTTTTTTGTTTGTTTTGAGGTGGGCTGGAAACAGTGAGTCACATCTGGCAACCCTGGCGCTGACCGCGTGCCATGCGTCAATAGCGTGCAGCTCGACGTGACTTCACGTCGTCTTGTGTGCTCTTTGGAAAATATAAACACTGTGGTGTAAACATGTCGAGTCAGCATATATTGGGTATGGTTTAGTATATCAAATGTATAACAGGAATAAATGGAGGAGAAAATGTATTGACACATAAATTGCTGTGTAAATATATAAAAGATTCATAATAAGAGAATTACCAAACATGTTAACTGCAGCCGACAATCTTCTAATACTCAACAAGGAATCAAAAGTATTTTTCCCCTCTTTTTGTGGAATTTCTTCATCAAAAACAGGTATGGCGTATGGCATCATTATCATTTTCATTCACAGGATAAATACTATGCAGCATTTTCTGTTGCTATATATTATGATGGGCACGGTTATTATTTTGTTGCCCGTCATTTTATTTTTAATTATTACACTACAGCAAGTCGACAATTCGGATAAAAGTGTGAAGGCTTTTGCTGAAATCTGTTTCGTGTCTTTTACGGGTACATCTTTTTTTCTACACGTCTCTAAAACATTGTGGTGTGATTGCATTTAAAATCATGTTTCATGAGCCAACATTTCATAAGATGCATACTCACCAATTATCGCCCCATCTGATGATTGCAATTTCAAATAAAACAGACTCAAGTCAAAACTCTTTGGAAATTGTAGTTCAGTTATTTCTATTTGCAGATGAGATTTTGTTACAAAACGTAAACATTTGTATGAAACCTTGAAGGATTTTTCGAAATGAGTTCTAACATATTGTTGAAAAATGTCACATCTCCAGTAATTTATCCTGTTTTGTTTTTTTTTTGTTTTTTTTTAACAGTTCATTGTAACCTGCATGTTGGGAGGTTATAAGAGTCTAAATCAGGTGTGTCAAACACATTTTAATTCAAAGGCCACATGCAGCCCTATTGAATCCTGAGTGGTAAAATAGTGCCATAAGAACCTCTGAACTTAAAACTTTAATGTTCTCCTCTGGTGTGATGCAGAAAAAAATGTCTATATTTTTTGCAAAAACCAAACAAGTTACTCCGGAACGCGACTACAATCTCAACATGAAGTCAATCTTAAGAAAAACCCTCTGGTGTAAAATACAGTAAAATGTAAAAAAAACCAAACAAACAAAAAACCTGTTGTATTCTGCAGGTTTTTACCCTGACAGCATGTCTTTGAGACGAGTCTGACAACAACGAGGGAGCTGCCTTTCATAGCAGCATCTCGGGTTCTTAATGTTGTGTTGTGTCCGGTGCTAAAAATTCGTTTATTAGAAATTTATGTTTTCATTTGAAATTTGCTTGCTGGTTTAGCGGGACGGATAGCGGCAGCCAGTTTTGGCCCGCGGGCCTTTTGTTTGACACCCTTGGTCTAACCCAAGCTGGTAAAGGTAATTCTACTCTATTCATATTTAGAAATATTAGAAAAGTCCTCAATTTCCTCTCTGGATGTGACATGAAGTATAGAAACCTGCAACCACAGTCTCCTCCACTTGAGGTCAGGCTGGATCTACACACGCCTCCTCCCTGTATTACGCTCATTCAACTCACTTGACTGCGAATGCCTGTGATGGATTATTGGACATTTATTGACTGTTTAATATTCGGAGCACACGTGAGATTTGCTAGATTACTGTAAGCACCCAATCTTTGGTTGGAAAAAAAGAGAAACGTTAAGCGAGACCGGCAGATGCAAATTCCTCGAAAATTCGCCTCGAATGAGCAACAATACCGATATTCATTAAAGGCTTCGCACAAAGTGGTGTGGCTTTCAGAATGTAACACCGGGGGAAGATTTCTTAATAATTCATATAACATATCTCAGTTATTTCTCATGAAAGGAGCGGGCGAAGAAAATCCATCTATAACCTAACCAGGAAAATTGATTCCCTTGTCATTCTGTGTGGTCTGAAATTGCCCAGAGCTATTATGAGAGAGACTGATTTTCTCAGTGCAGCGGAGTGGAACAGTCTCTCTCTCTCTCTCTGTCTGTCTTTCTGTCTGTCTGTCTGTCTCTCTCTCTCTCTCTCTCTCTCCTTGTCGGGCCTTTTTGTGAGATGTGAACAGATTCATAAGCAACAGCACTTGCTAAGGAGGCATGTTGTCATGTGCTTCCAGGCAGAGATCCTAAACATGTTGCGCACGGCAGAGTAATCAAACCCATCATCCCAAAATGAAATCATGCATTTTTCCTGGACTGCTCGCTCTACTTTGCTGGCACATTTTCACCCAAAACCTGCACTTATATTTGAGATATTTAGCCACCTATAAGAAAGAGGCATCCAGCTTCTGGGGTTGTCAAAAAGGTTTGGTCCCTGGGCCAAAACCGACGTCCAAGAGAGACCAATCCAATCCGCAGGGTGTGTGAAGTTCACAAAGAAAATCAGGCCCCGTTTGCAGGACAATGATTTCAAGTGAACATAACACAACAGCCAACACCGCCCACTAGTGGCCCACAATGAATTTTCAGCATATCTGTCTGTTCCACGTGAACGGACACTGTCTTCAAAACACTGCCGTGAAAATGCGAAACTTCTCTGAAGTAAAAATGCCCAAATGGTGCGTTTTCACTTGGAATGCTGTCCCGTAAACGGGTTGCAAGACGACTCATGTCCGTGTGGTTTCAGGTTACGCCAATAGACGCGTGAGTGATTTGATTCAACCTCCAAAGCTTTAATGACGAATGTCGCTGCATTTTTGCATGTTTGCTGAAATGTTGATTTGTATTATCTCTCTCTCTCTTTCTCTCCCTCTCTCTCTCTCTCTCTCTCTCTCTCTCTCTCTCTCTCTCTCTCTCTCTCTCTCTCTCTATATATATATACATAAATTTGCATATTGCTGTATATAGCATCCAGTGGGTGCTCAACCTTTTCAGTCGGTGCTCGAGCACCGACACCCACGGGATCGGCATCTATGCTTATAAAGAGACTATTGATAAATTGAACTAAACTATAGAGAAATGTCCTTCAAATGTAGCATTTTGCAGGTTTTGCAAATGTATCCTCACCAATCTGATGCTAAAGCTGCTTGGCTGCATCACTGATGAACAGCCAATGAAGGTTTGCTTCTCTTATTAAAAGAATCCTCACTTAATAAATACATATATTCACACGACATTCAAGCATGAAAGGGAAAAAAAAAGAAGAAAAAAGTAGCTTTTGGTTATTTGCATCAACCTCATTGTCCAAACAGATAATCTAATCCAATCCCAGGGCACGAGTTTATTCCAACCAACCATGTTTGAGATACGGCGTGAAGAAACTCTATTTGTTTGAAGTGATAAATCCCAAAATCGATGCAAGCCCTCAGTAACTTCGGAGTTTCTGTGAAATGTGTGTCTGGGTGAGTTTTTACTGGGTGGGGGATGCTTGAAATTACAGGCGCCATCAAGGCTGTAGAAAAGAAAAGTATGTCTGCTGCCCCAGCAGCGAGATTGGCAGGTATTTTTAGTGCACCCTTCTGATGCAATGGAGAAACCAAAAAAAAAAAAAACATTAACCTGAGCTGCACGTTTGCTGGTTGGTGGAAGCATACAAGGTGCAAGGTGGTAACTCAAGATCAGTGCTATAATTTACCCAGGGTTTTTTTTTGTTGTTGTTGTTGTTGTTTTTTAACCGTGAACAATTCATGTGAATAATTCAATTATACTCATTTGAAATAAGTATCTAAGAAGAAAACCATCGGGTCTGTTTAATCGAGTACACAAGACTTTCCTCCCAAATATAAAAGCTTTCATTGCAAACAAGTGGTCAAACTGAGTAATTTTATTTAAAGTCGGAAAAGAAACGCGTAAAAAAAAAGTAAAGCACACAATTGTAGATTTGAATTTTAGACGACCGATGATAAATAAGCGATGGCACATTGCCGTAAGTATAACAGTTGTTTCAGATCCAGAAAATATTCAATTAAATTATAGAGTGGCAATTACAATATATAGTCATCTCAAGGCATTTTTACAGAGAAAACTCATTATAGGTAAAAATGGAAGGGAAGAACTTTCCACTGAGAGACGAGGGACTTTCTACTGTTCTAAAAGGGATTAGGGGATCGGAATTATGGATAAAGACTCGAATTAAGATCGTCTAATAAACTAGAATCAAACCAATGAATCAACTAACTTTATTGATTCCCCTTTGGGAAATTTAATTTTCTCATTCATCCTATTTCTCCGACGCAGTGAGCAGAGGCTCTCGCTCAGCCGCCCACAGCGGTGAGTGTGAACATGCCATTCCAATATTTTCACAAAACTGAACAATTACTACTGAAAATGACCAGAACGTCGATATAAAGACAGTTTTAATTCAACTTTCTGATGCAAAAATACAGTAAAAAAAAAAACCCTCTGTTTCATTATGCATATTTTTACAGACTCAACGTGGCTTCGAACGTTCAGTGGCTTCGCTTTCATGGCAGCCTCACCGATATCTCAGCTCCAGTCATTGTTGCTGTGCTGTGTCCAGTACTCTTAGGAAATCTGTTTAAAAAATGTATCCTGCTCGGTGGTTTAGCGGCTGGATTGGAGCCTCTTGCTTGACAGTTTTTGAAAATATGTTTGTAGTGATTTAAAAAGAAAACAACAAAAAAATTACAACTATATATAGTAAAAAGCCCTGTGTTTCCATAACAGTGAAATAAATAACAATCAAAAACCGCTCTTAAAAGTCTCGCAAACCAGCATTTAAACCTGACTTCCAATGAGAAGAACAGAAAGAACAGAACAGGCTCGCTGAAGGACTGGAATGTCTCTGAAAGGATGTAGAACTGGAGGAACACACCGACTAAAGAATGGCATCGTGCATGTTTTATTTTTCCCCACTTTTTAATCAGTTATTTCGAAGAAATGCATATTGTATCAGAGGCCCCATTTACACAACAACCGGGCCCAGCATTATTTTCAGCAGTTTCATCTTAGAGAAGTTTAAATGTTCAGACGGCAACGTTTTCAAAATGAACGCAGGGTGTCAAAGGGTATGGCTGCAATATATCTATTTGACCACCAGGGGGTGCACTTTGGTCTGTCTTGTGCGGTGAATCAGTCGACGTGATCGTGATAACTGCACAGATGTAGAAATGTGTCGACGTTGAAGAGCAATAAATGTACATTCATTCAAATAACTGCCGTTGAATTTGAAAAGCGTGAGCAGCACAAACCCCTCCATTCTTTCATCCCTCCATTCTTTCATCCCTCCATTCTTTCATCGCTGTCGTCGTCGGTCGACCCCTGACTGTGCAAAAGCGTTTACCGTGACTGTAGAGCACCCAGCATTCAAAGTTCAGTTTTCTCTGTCGAGCGGAGTGTTTTGACTCTCAGGAAACCATTTACAAAAAGTTGTGTTTTCATTAACTCAAGTATAGTTTGCCATTTGTGCTCCTCTCACTCTTACTATGTTTTTTTTTTTTTGAACTCGCAAACAAGACATTTTCCGGTAGAAGATTAATCCAAATAGCAAACGGTAGCATGACAAAGCGAGGTACCGTGTCCTCTCAACCGACTGTAAGACAAAGAAGGGAGCTCTCCCGACGAGCATGAAGGTTCCTCTATAGGTACGGTATATTGATTGCCGTGGAGCAAACTTGCCAATTCCTGAAGCAACTCAGAAGCCTGTTTTCCTCGGATCTGAGAGAAAAGTTTAAAGTAGATCAGCCTCATAAGTCAACTTAGAGCTCGCCAAACGCTCATCAGACCCAAGAGTTCAAAGAGGGCTTAGGCAGTGTATATGTGGCACGATGACAGCTCTTATGGAGGATCAAGTGGATTAGACCCCCACTTCGAGGTGAAACGCTCCTTCTTCGATGAAGCGAATGAGCCTGGTATTTCTCCAGCGTGGACAGGAGAGGGTGCCTAACAGGTGTTCTTACCTGACGGAGTTTCATGACGAGACGGTGACGCCGTCGCTTCTGAGCTCCGTGACAACAATCGATCATACAGAGAAAGGTGTATTTTGAAGTATTCATTTTGGCTCTCAAGTCTTTGTATCTGTCCAACAAAAGCGAGGACTTTTGTGACGTTGAGTAGAGAATTACAAGGTCTAGTTGGTTATTTTCACCACTCTCTGCACATCTTGCCATCACCCCCCCCCCACCCATACTCCTCTTCACAAAGTGGTGTTGGACACTTTACCAGTCGGCGGCCAAGACAGCAACAATCCCAACTCTGCACCGCAGTTTGTTCGATACTTGTGTTTGATTGTGCGGCATAAATTGCGATCACGATCAATAAGTTAAACTTTTAACCGTGCCAACGCCATTACTCACGTGTCGAAAATTAATGTTTCCGCGCGGCACTCCGCTAAAAGCTCGGTATAACTCACTGCCTGGGGCCTATCCTCCTCAGTGGCCTTGGAGGATTTATGTTTTGTGTTAAGTAAGGCTGAAGCTACTCATGTTATCTCACTCCATCAATAGCAAATACATTAACAATATCTAGTCGCTGCAAGCACACTATTAATTTACCGCGACCCGTCCCTACAGGGGCAGAGTGATTGTTGGAGGCAACGAGGTGTATCTGCTTACCCCTCCCTGGGACACGGTGTCGCTGCTGGGGGATCAATGTCCATTGAGCTGGGAGGAAGAGGGGCGGGCAGGCAGCCAGGCAGCCGGCTGGAGGAAGCCCTCAACCTCAGCTCGAGTGACGCTGTCACCCAAGAGGTCCCAGCAGGCCCCTCGCTGAGACAGAGAGGGATGTGCCGCCTGATGCCGGAGCCATGTCCTTTCACACAGAAACATGGGCCATTGTTCCTCAAAGGTTGAAGAGGACACAGGTAATAGATAGCGCGAGCTCCGGTTCTTGACAGGAGAGAGCGAGAGAGAGAGAGCGAGAGAGAGTGAGAGAGAGAGAGTGAAAACCCAAGTCAGTCAAACATTGTGACATTTACCATTCAGAGCAGTGCGACAGCTCCAAGAAAAGAGACTCCCCTTCTCTCGGTTAATGAAACTGAAATTCATGTGCAATATAAAAGAAAAACAGCCGCGCTGAAACGAGGCCTTTATTTTTATTTATTTTTTTACGGCGACATATGCAGCGTTAGCGTTTCATGCACGGGCTGAAATGTTAACCCCACAGCGTGGATCCAGCCTCGGGGGTTAATGTTCCACTGGATGGTAATGTCAGTAATAGCTGAGTGATTACAGTAATGTAAAGAGTAGTTTTAACGGGTCCTTTGGGGCATGTGTAAAGCCCGTCCTGCGAGCAGCCCTAAAGAAAAAAAATTCTGATTTACTCAAGTCGAAATTCTTTATTGATGATATGATAAAAAAATAAATAAATGCACAATTTAGAGTTAGTGGGTGATTAAGTGCGATAGAAGTGATTGTTTTTGCTTGGGCTTTTAGTTTGGAGCGGCCGCTGGATGAAGGGAGTCCCACGTCCTCCGACAATAGCCGCCTCGGCCGAGGGAGAGCGAGTGTGTGTGTGTGTGAGGTTCAAAGTGTTTGGCAATGAAAGCCGATGGCACACATGTGGCGCCAGGTAGAGCTAACTGTCTGGTGTTGGTTGATTAGCGCTTTGCCAGATACCGCTATCGTATCTGGCAGACTCTAAAGGGACCGGTTAGTGAGATTTAAAGTGCGTCCTATGGGTTGATTACCAATAGTTCTTGTATTGTTTTACCTGCAGACTTTGAGGGTTGGCACGTTTTCCGATTCAGAGGAGCAGGCAGCTGTACCGACACAGCACACCACCGCTAGGGAAACAATATATGTTATATTTTGTTCACTCGGTTCTATAGCGATGAGCCATATTTATGCCTCCACATATAGGCACCGTTAAAGCAACAATTGTGGTTTATTTTTTAGCTATTTTACACCACAACAGTGCTCGGGGTGGCTGAAAATGCAACCTTTTTGAAAACATTCCGAGTCCGTCTCTGTGGGAACGGGAGAATATGAAACTTTTTGAAAGCAGTCTGACTCCGTCTCCATGGAAACTGAGAAATACGCAGCTTTTCTGAAATGCTGCTATTGCGCATGTCGTGGTGAATAGTTCTATTGCACGTGCTCAGTAGATGGACAGTAACAACAATGTTTTGCCTCCAGCGCGTCATGACTCCCAAGTCCATATTCTCCTGGGTCTTTGTCGTTTTATTTTGACAGTCATCATAATAGCAGTCAAACTCCGTGGTCTATTCCCACCAATGTCAGTTTACTCGACACTGTTAACGTTTCTAGCGCATTGGTCTCGTGCATGCGCGTGCGGCTCCATCACAAGAACGACCAAGCGCGCCAACTTGTGGTTTATTGTTATGGGCATCCTTTTTTTAAAATGTTGCCATGTAAACGTGAAACCTTCCTGCAGCGAAAGCGCAAAAAAACGTTTCACAAGAAACGTTGTCGTGCAATCATCATAGTTGTAATTTTGCTCTTTACACAATGTATTGAAAATTGATCAATGATGCGATATCAATATTCCAGAAATAGACTAAATAATCTATTATATAAATATATATATAATGTTCTTATTTATCATTCATTATCATTATTATTATTTATTATCAGTGGTTTCCAAACCAAGAACCGTCACCAAGGTGTTGATGGGTTTGCCCTGAGTTCAGTCTCCTCCAGTTAACAGAAACTACGACTTGGCTCACTATTAAAGTGCATCGCAGAGGAAAAAAACAAACAAACTGCGAGACAGAAAGTGATAAGTGAGACTTTCAAAGGCTTTTAGCAAGTCAGAGAGTTCATGTTTTTTGTGCGGAAAATCACAGTTCGCACTGAAAGAAGAAAATGTATTCAAAGTTGCCGTTTAAAGAGGAAGGGAAGAAAAAAAAGGATTATTGATTTAATTCAGCCCTCAGTTTGCCGAGAATAACTTGCTGGCTCGTCTCCTCACAAATCGCCCAGTTTGACCTCCTCAATCCCGAAAAGAGCCGTGCAATTTCTCCACCGCGCCGCCGTATAACTGAAAGAGTCGGAGCTGATCCCTCCCGGAGTAGAGCTACTGCATCAGCGAGTTCCTCAACCTCGCCACTGTTGCCCTCGGTGGGGGTCAGAGGTCGATAATAGAGCGATCGCAAGCACAACATGTAGCGGCGCAGTTAGCGTTAGTGCCTGGGTGGAAGTGTGTGTGAATGCTGGAAAACACAGGCTTTACTCCTGGGCGGCGAACACCCGTGAGGGCAGATAGTTATTCCAGTGGGTGGCCGACCTGCAGGACCGTCGAAGACAAAGCTTCACGGCAAATAGGTTTGACATTGAAACGTCAGACAGAAGAGAAACTGGAGTCTTTTGATCGAGTCCATCGCGAGGCATCGCTCAGGCATATCTAAATGCCGCGCAGTGGCACAGTGGTTAGCGCTCTCGCCTCACTGCAAGAAGGTCATGGGTTCAAATACAGGGTCTTTGTGTGTGTGTGTGTGTGTGTGTGTTTCTCTGGGTACTCCGGTTTCCCCCACAGTCCAAAAAACATGCACCTTGGGTCCTTGAGCATCACCCCCCCCCCCCCCCCCCCCCAACCCCCTGCCGCCTCTCCCAGCTCTCCAGGAATCTCAATGTGATGCTCCTGGCTAAATAAAAAAAAAATCATGGCTTAGAGGATGTGTTACGCGTGGAAAAAAGCACATCACGGATCAAAGGATTGCGACTCGGTCCACGCCGACGGCGAACAGCCAAACCCAACAAGATTTCACGGCAATAAATTAGCGTTCTTTTTAATCTTTCCTCATTTGCTTGGATCCACATTAAAACTGCCTCACGCGTTCTCTAGGCAAAACCCACGACTCCCTTTTGCCGCTCGCCCCATGGCCCTTTGTCTTCTCCGTGGCCGCGCATGAGGCGGGTGGTGGCGAGGGGGTGGGGGGATGGGGGGGGGGGTGTTGAAACTCCTTGTGTGAAATGATATTTGAAGTGATTAAAGAGAGTCATTCAGTGGAGCTGACAGTTCTAATGGAGAGCAGAAACTGCACGTCCAGCCCCTAATAGCCAGACGAGGACCTCCTGACAGCCGCTGGACGAGCTCACAAACGATCTGCTGTGGGACACAGAGTGCCAAGAGGGACATGCACTCTGATTTTATCCTCAAAGAGGCTGTTTGTTTTGCCGCCCAGCTTGTATGAAGGACAGGAAGGCAGTGCCGAAAATAATTGGATGCAGAGCGTTTTTTGTTGGGTTTTTTTTTGTGGGGGGGGGGGGGGTGGGGTTGTTTTTGGCGCCACAAACTCTTGAGCCTCTTTGATGCAATGACCAGAAAACACTGCATTTGCTGTTGCTGTTTCTAGATTTTGAAGTCCTGTAAAGACATTCTTCTCCTGCTCTACTAAATTGGGCTTCTGCAGACTTCAGTAATTGATTTCACATATATTCTCACACTCGCACTCGCTCACTCACTCACTCATCCTCTTAATCCCTTTGGGGACGTAAGGTCACAATGATACTTCGCCACACAACCCATCTTGACCTTTGTCTTGCACTTCGCTCCATGATAGAACCATCTCTTCCAGAAACGTTGGGTATCCTGTCATTGGACATCCTTGGGACATGTCCAATCCGCTGCAGCCTGAGATTCTTCATTTCAAGGGACATATTCATGCTGTCCAGTGGCGGCTGGTGGTAAATTTCTCAGGTGGGGTTCTTCATTACTATTCAATTTCAGCCAATGTAAACTTCATTTCAATACAGTGCATTTATAAACCACATTATGACAGCCTTTTTTAGATTGAGAGACGCCCCCTAGTGGTGAAATATTATAGTTCTTTGAAACAGCTAGTGACTAGAGATCAATTATTAAGACTGTTTTATTAACATACTAGTAAACACATACAAGCAGAAGCTTCATTATTCCATTTTAGAAAATTAATGTGTTTTGGGGCTGGTTTGCTTGAAAGTTGTAGTTTAGGTCTGAGTTTAGGGGAAACAAAAGGTATATCAGGTATATTTTCAAACAGCAGATCAATTAAAAGTGCAAAATAAACAGCTTTTAGATTTTCAGTCATTAATAAATATGAGCATATCTAAACATTTATAAACACTAACAAACCTGGACACATTCGCAAAATGCTCAACACATTTCTGTTAATGTGCATTTAAAAATAACTACGACGGAGAAAGTTGAACCTGACCTGCAGCTCTTCAGCCAAATTTCTCCTTTCAGACCGGTAAATTAGAAGAGACGTGACAGAGTGAGACTCACTGATTGTTGTCTTCATCTTGACATCTCGTAGAAACACGCCAGAGCACGCACCCTGGCGCCCTCTATTGGCCAGCCGCCACTGATACTGTCCCTCTTCTTATATCCTCATTTGCGATCTCGTCTGGCCGGTCGATATTGTCGATCTTAAAGGGGCAGCGGTGATGAAAGGCTTCAACCTTCCTCATATCTTCAGCACTTGGAGATACGTATACAAAACAACAGCCTTAACGTTGACGTTGTAAAACTCGATATTTGCGTTGAGGCTGCATTGTTTGGACTTGTAGATGTTACTGAGTTGGCTTCGTTAAGGCAGGTCTTGACGTCTTCGTGGGCATTGTTGTCACTACTTATAAAGGCTTCCAGACTATGTGAAATCTTCAATGCGCTCCGATTCTACCGACAAATTACAAATGTGACTGATTGGATGCAGTGTGAGTAGCTTCCCGTGCTAATTTTGCGACCCAAAGGGGCCTGATCAATGAAAGCTTTACGGGTATAAAAGCAGACACAAAAACCACAGTGTGTAGAAACTGATCTACACATATTTCTAATGTTACTAATTTTACCAACCTCACAGAATCATGGTCTGTACAGAAGTTCTACTGTCACATAATTTGAATTTGATCCTTTAGAAGAGAAGCACAATATTTATTGAAGTAGTAAGAGCCCAAGCAATTAACGCAGCAGCGATTATACCGTAATGGTGACAAAGTTATCTAATAGGGTGAAGTCTCAGATGAAGGCTGGAAATGGAACAGGACTCCGGAGTCTCTGTTGGCATTGGTCCCCATTCAGTGGAAGGCTGCGAGAAAATGAGCTCAGAAGTTTCTCAATCGGATGTTGTTCTGCCAAGTGAACGGACGCTGGTGGCGTTTTTCATTCTTTTTGATATCGCGTAGTAGTTTGGTAATGTACCTAATAAAGGCAAAAAAGATTTAGGGTTAGGGTTCAATCGATTAGCCATAATGAAAGCAGAGACAAAGTCAGCAAAAAGCAGGGAACAGCAATCAGACACAGGGAGGGGAAGTCAAGTGGCCTCAAATAAAAGACAAAGTCGAGCCCCCCCCCCAGACCAAACCAAGGAGGGTGTTTCTAACCTACACACACAAGTGTGGAGAGAACAATATGGAATAAACAATGGTGAGTCCACAGACATTTGTATGGACAGACGCCCCAGTTACTATTACTATAAAACTACCAAGTCCCAGGAGAATATGACCGGGCAGTGGTGACACCATTGTTGTTGTTGTTGGTCTGCTCTTCAAGCGAAGGAGAACTCTCTACGATGGCGGTGGTGCCCCTCAGCAGTGTTTCAGTAAAGTTTAATTGTCCCCCAGCTGCACAGAGAGGGAAAAATAAAGGAGTCAGAGCGTTTTCAAAAAGTTGTGTGTCCGCCCATTTACATGGAAACGGATTCTGACCCTTTTCAAAAAGTTCCACCGTTGAGAGTTGTTTTCGCACCGTTGTCATCACTCAACAAAACAACCAACGTTTTCCATTTTCACTTGAAAAGGTTGACGTGTAAATGAGGACTCAGTTGTTCCCTGCCATTCATTGTGATTAGAAGCAACTTTCTTTTTTATTTCTTCTTCTTTCTTTCTTTCTTTCTTTCTTTCTTTCTTTCTTTCTTTCTTCTTTCTTTTTGAGCCATGGGAATGGTATGGACTAGCTGGAACCAACAGATGGTGGTAGTGCAACTTCACGGATGCAAAGTGAAGAAGAAGAAGAAGAAGAAGAAGAAGAAGAAGAAGAAGAAGAAGAAGAAGAAGAAGAAGAAGAAGAAGAAGAAGAAGAAGAAGAAGAAGAAGAAGAAGAAGAAGAAGAAGGGAAACAGTCATCAGGGTCGAAAAGCTAAGAGAGAGAGGGAAACCGTCATCAGGACAATGTAGATATAGATAGAACCAACAGGTGGCGGTAATGCAACTTTATGGATGCAAACTTTCCTTTAAACCCAAAAGAAGAAGAAGAAGAAGAAGAAGAAGAAGAAGAAGAAGAAGAATTTCCTGCATGAAGAACAATCAGCCTTCCTACGGAACTAATCCTCCTCAGGTTGAAGTCAAGCATTGGCAATTATATCAGGTCAAGTTGTTTCAGGTACAATAACATCCCCTCTGTTTTGTTTGAAATCCAGATTTTGTGTTTGATCAAGGTGGTGGATTAAGATTTTAGTTTCCTTAACAACTCTCCGATCTACTAATTGGGTGATCCTTAAAACCCAGACTTTTGTGTGTTTCGGCGACTTTGACTGAGTAGCGGATTAGCCATTTCTCGCCCCTGGCATTCCAAGTGCTTTTAGTGTCGCCGCTAAATTTCCAGCTCTCATTAAAACCCATGAACCTCACCGTGGAAGAAATCCCTGCTGCAAAGAGACTCACATGAGAAGAATACAGGCTTCTACTCAGAGACGCAATTGGAGCAAAACAACGTTAACCAGGACGCCCGGGTTTCGTACACCTGCTGCACCTTCCTGTTGATAGAAGATCTATGCTCATTCAACCCTATTAATCCAGAAGGCTATGAAAGTCTGGATCCCTCCACAGGGTCCTGACGTCGTTTGACCAACACTCTATGACTCCCAATTTTACGTCCACAAAGCAAGATTACTTCCAGATAAAATATGAGATTGATGCTGAACTTTGAGGCGTTTTTACGAGTTTCTTTGTTGAGCCGCTGAAAACAAAAAGCTTCAAAGGCGCCACATGTTTTGAAGAACATTGAGGGCGTCAGTGTCAGATGATTTCCACTGTTATGTTTTCAACATATGTATTTTCAATATAGATTTTGGTTATAAGCCAATCCTCTAAAAACCCTCATAAGAAAATGCTTTTAGATGTTTCGTAAGTTCTTTGTATTGAGATATTTATTTCTATTATGATCAAGCAGATTTCAGATTTTGAGCTCAATTGATGTCACAGTTTGTGACTTTGTGTATTTTCCAGCATTCTGATTGGCTATCATGGCTCCATGTTTCTCGTTACACTGCCCCCTACAGGTTTGGCTGCTCATAGCAGCTCTGAACCAGCTGTACATTCAGATCCGTGGCAATGAATTTTTTATTTTTTTTGTAAACGTGGAGTGGATATATCCGTTTTTGTAAAAACCCAGGGACGTGTAAACGTGGCCTTAGACAGTTTGGAAACATCATTTTGATTTTCCCATCACCTGACGGGTGGGAGGGCCGATTCTTGCCCCAGTATCCAGACCCCCCCCCCCCCCCCCCCCCCCCCCCCCCCTCTGGACCTGGGTCTTTGTTTCCAGTGTTTCCGCTTCAAAAGGTGCTTATCATTCCCCAGAATTCCCTCCTCACTGCTGCTCCTGGTGTGGAGCTCGGCCCTCGTCTCCTTGCTGACGGACATGCTTCATGCAGACGGATAAGAAAGCGCTGAAGCCAATTGCCCTTTCCCCCTTCGCACTTCCATCTTCTTACTTCTCCTGCGGTTAACAAGGGATAATGGACGTTTGCCGTGACGGTGGAAAGAGAAACCTTTGCCCAGGTTGCCCCTTCCCTACCCGTCTGGGAAAAATGTCTGCTTTTTGAAGTAAACGCCGAGTTCATTCCCAATCCTGGGAGAGTTTTCAAAAACGGTCTTAATCCAGACATCCAACCAAGATGTGACCTTTTTTTTTTTTGTTACCGTGTATGAGCCAGGCTCTTTCTCCAGCAGGCTTTTCCACATGAAAGCTTTTCTTTTTGCCCTCTGTAATTGCCCCCCAGACATAAAATGTGTTCATTCCTAGAGAGAGAGAGAGAGAGAGAGAGAGAGAGAGAGAGAGAGAGAGAGAGAGAGAGAGCGAGAGAGAGGGGGGAGAAGAAAAGAAAGAAACGAGGAGCCTCCTCCGGATCGTTTGATATCCCCCTCCTCTATGAACGCTGCTCGGGGATATTTCATTTTTCTAATGTGAATTCTCTTTGGCGAGCGGCGTGAGCCTCGACGATCGCAGGAGAAGAGACCCGGGATTATTTGGAGCCCCGCATGAGAAGAGAAAGAGTTATTTACAGCTCTCCGAGTCAGCGAGGAGGCTCATTGAGAGCCCTCATTTACCTCACATCCTCTGTCTGGAGTAACGGTGAAACCGTAGTCATGCTGCAGCCGCAAAGTCGATAATTGCACAGCGGCTGAGAAACATGCAAAGACTATTAGGACCTGCTACTGTTACTGAGAAAAGGTGGATTTGATTTGAACTCAAAGGTTTGGCGCCACTGGTCTGCAACTCTGTTGAAGTCTTTTATTTCCCTTTAAACGAACTCAACTAATTAGACAATTGGGGATTATTATTATTTTTAATTTTTTTCCAAATGGACCAATCATATTTCTATTTCCAATATTATGGCACTCAAGTGTCTCGGGCCCTCAGTGGTGATGACACATGCAAGGCGCGCCATACATTCACTGGGAGCAGTTTGAGGTTCAGCGTTTCAGAGTAAAAGCTCAAGCCCAAAGGTTGAAATCCGTCTGAATTAAGGTTTTTATTTTCCACTTTTAGGACTCTACTCACTCAAAGTCAATAAAAATATGATTTGATACCATTAACTAGAGATGGAGTGATGCATCGGGAGACAGATACCAATTGATACGAAAGTGACGAATTAAACCGTTGGAATAAAACAAACAAAAAAAAAAATGCATCGCGGTGCAAACAGCAGGGGGCGCTATCTTGTTTTGCCCATTGTTTTTGAGCATAGACGCTTCCCATCAGTTGCTGCGTGTTCAACTTCGTACGTCAGGCACAGAGCAGCAAAAACAACCGGTGCAGACGATGGCGGTTAGGACTGTGGCCTCACGTGATCTGAAAACACAGGAAGTTCAGAGATGCGGTACATTTATGGCTTCTGGAAAATTTAAATGGTATAAAATAAAGGACAAAAGTAAGAGAGTGATTACCTCAACAGCACAACCAACAATGTAACCCGACATCACAGTGAGAAGCTGCAGTCAAACATCCAGAAGGTTAATGGCCTTTGATTTTCTTTATAGTTTAATTTATGTGAGATTTATTTTTAAAATAAAGCAATTTTTTGTTATTTTTGCTAAGATATTTAAAAAAAAAATTTTTTCACAAAGAAAAGTAACTATGCCTTCATTCCTCCCTTAAAGTTACTGTACCTACCTCAGGTATAAACGTTTTAATTTGATAGAGTATTGAAAAGAAGAGGAGAAAATACAGCGTTGAATTTAACAGGAATAATAAAAAGATTACAGTCACAATTTCTCTGGAAAAATATTCGATTTAAAAAATTGCATCGCGGACAGTGTCTTGAATTGCATCAGATCGTGAGCTTATGGATTCTTTATATCCCTGCTGTTAATGTATAACCAACTTAAAACGGCAAATAAAATATTGGGAAAAAAAATATGCCGTTGTTTTACCATCTATTTTTCACATTAATAATTACTGGGGTTGAAAACAAAAAATCTGTTTACATGTAAAACACACACACACACACACACACACACACACACACACACACACACACACACACACACACACACACACACACACACACACACACACACACACGTTTTTCCAAGCAATGGGAAATGTGCACCCGCTGAATCGTCCCGAACATAAACCCAACAATCACACAGTGTCGGCATTTGTGGATTTTCTGTAACGTGAGCCACTTGTAAGCGATTAATTCCTCTTACTTAAGCTGTGTTGGTCGCCGTTGCCCCCTGCGGTGATATTCCCTGCCCTGGAACGACGGTATGGGGTTTCATACGAAGCCGGACCGCCGTTATCGTCTCTTCTGTAGCCGGACGAAGCTTGATTCTATTATCCAGACGGACGGGCAGTGAGTGAACAGCTTAGCGTTTGATGGGTATTGACATCCACGCAGATCGAATGCGTGACCTTCCAGTCACCTCCTGGTTACAGGATGAACTCTTGAACCAACACACTGCCCCACCACTTAAGGAAACATTAGCGGTGAGGATCGCAATCCATATTTATCTGTTTCTATTTCTCTTCCTGCCATCACGACTCGTCTCCTCCTTTATAACCTGTAAGATTTCGAGGAGACGGCGGCGAAATTCAAGCGGCCTTCGGTTTCTACCTTGAAACTGAGAGCAGATGGGCGGAGATCGCATCCCTGGAAAGGAAAAATATGCCTTCTGCTTGCTTTCTCTTGTTTCTTGTTTTTTTTTTTTCCAAAGCGAGAAGAGAGACGGAGGATTCGGTTAACGGGTCTTTATCCCTGCAGATCAGCCACGCAGGTAAATCCTCCTCCGCCATCGCCTCAAAAACCAGGAACAAGTTCAACACGCTGCTTCTTCTCTCCGCCTCCGCCGGCTTTTTTCCAATTCTGATTATGTGATTTTTTTTTATGGCGAAAAACACCGAAGCAGGTTTTCAGATTTCAGATTACTGGGAAGTGGGAAATCAGGGGTGTCAGGCCTGTTTAAATGAGTTTTTAATCATGAAAATGGCAAACTTTTTTTCAATCTTGGGGGGTCCGTTCACATCACAACGGTGCTCGGGAGTCACACATTTTTGAAAACGCTTTTTAGAAATGTATTTATTTATTTTTATTAATTCTTTCAGACATGCCAAAACGAGTACAACCACATACACACCCCCAATGCTCCTATAGCAATACACTCCATATACACACATACAGCACATATAGAAATATATCCATATATAAATCCCCGTGGTGATGATATAATTACATTTATATTATGATTATTCTCATCTGACATTTGGATGATTGTCTCTTTTTTGCTTTTATTCATTCTGTTTGTTTCTCTCGTTTTGTTTTTTTTAATTGTATTTTTTGCACATGTTCGGAAATAAATAAATATAATCAAATAATTATCTCATGAAAATAGATTGGTTATGTTCGAGTATACTCACACGTACTTATATGTTGTATATGTGATTAACAGGCCTGTAAAGGGGTGGGAAGGAACTTTTAGAAAACGCTTCATTTGTCTCCTTTTATGTGTCTCAAGCTTTAAATATAGCGTTTTTATTGTTTCTGTCCACGTATTGAACATCGAGACATATTTGAACCAGTGGCAGTAAAAAGCTTGGGTTATTTCACGGCAGCTACTGGATCTCCTGTGATTCTCCGCCCAGCCTCAGAGTTTCCACACCTCTTCCTGGTCCGCTAACTTTTATTTAAAGACAGAAGCATAAGATCCAGACAGTCACCTTACTCACTATTGTCTGGCAGACAGAAGTGCAATTAGAATAAATGCTAATGCGGCGCTCGGCGCGAAGTCGTACCAGCCTCATTTCCAGCTGGAGGCCGTTTTAAAACTGTAACGCAGCGTCGCCCACCTGCTCAAAGAGAAAATTAGCATGAAGCCATAAGAGGACGTGTCCTTCAGGACGAGAGGGGAGAACATATGAAAGGTTACGGAGGAACCACCAGGAAATGCTAAATGTTGGAAAAGAAGAAGTGGCTGCGGTTTCTTGTAGGACTTACATGTAATTCCACACATGAAACAGGTACAGATTAGGAACAACAAGATCAATTTTTTTTTTTTTTTTTTTTCTTTTTCGCCCTTGTCCTGTTCGGCAGCTTGGGCCAACAATATGATGTGATTGAGAGCCTTCGGAGTCAGAACAGTTTTGGTCTTGCAACAGGGAGAGACCTGGAGTCTCCTCCTGTTGCCTTCTCCGTCAGAAGTTGGCATGGCTGCCGTACACGACCGGGGGGAACGCACAAAGAGAGAGAGAAGAGAAGAGAGAGAAGAAAGTTTGAGGGGGGAGGGGGGAGGGGGATAACATACAATATCCTTGTTGTGCTACATATATTATTTGCAGTTATCACACTGATCCAAATACTTTCCAACTGTTTTTTGATTAAACCAGCCTGAGCAGCTCTATCTAGACAGTAACGTGAAGCAGGAACATGAATTAACAAAGAGGCGACAACAAAAGAGGAACATGATTTTTAAAGTTTGAGCAAATGATGACAGAGAACAAGCAACTTCAGAAGCACCTTTCGTGAGGAGTGGAAGTGTGTGTGTGTGTGTGTGTGTGGCTTGTCCACTGGGTGGGACCGGAACTGTTGTGGGGGGACCCATGGCGACACCCCGGGGTCCGAGGCCGTCGGGCCCGGACACCGCCACCCCGGCAGATGGAAGCCCCCCAGGCCCGGGGAGACCCCAGCGAACCACCCCAGAGAGCCACGTCCCCGCCCAAAAAGCACCAGGCAGAGAATGCAGAGAGGAATCCCCCCCAGGCAAGAGGGGCCCACAAGAGAAGGATAAAGGGCACAGGGCCCCAGGCCCCGACCCAAGCCGCCAAGCCGAGAAAAGGCCGGAGCAGGGCCCCCGGGCCGAGCGGGCCGAGAGCCCCCCCAACCCCGGCGGCGAGTCCCGCCGCACCCCCGGGAACAGGCCCACCCACCGCCCCCCCCCCAACCCGGCAAGGCAGAGACGGCCACAGCCGCCGCGCCCCGGACCAGCCCCGCCCCCAGACCCAGGAAAGCGAAGGCCGGCGCAGGCCCCGGTCGGAGGACAGTCAACTCTACACCCCCAGGAGCCTCATATCCCACCCGCCCCATGATCCTCCCCCCCGATCCCCCCACCGACACCCACCCCTGACGCAGACGCAGACGCACACGCACACGCACACACACACACACACACACACACACACACACACACACACACACACACACACACACGCACAGGACGGGGGGGGGAGTAATGACTCTCGCCCACCCCGGCCGCCGGCCAGGCCCCCACCCGGCCACCGCGGTATCCCAACCTCCACCAATCCAACAGCAAATGGAGAAGGAGCACCGCACCCCGGCCCCCCCCACGAGCGCCACGCCCGAGGGAGCGCGCCCCCCGCAAGATCAATTTGACTTTAAAATGCGGCTTCGTTTGAAGGGAGACGTCATTCTAACCTCTGGAGGTGGTCTTTAAAAATCCTCTCGATAGCCGTGATCATCTCAGAAGATGAGAGTTTGGTTCCAGAGATGCTGTTGCTTATAAATAATATCTTCTTGACATTTCTAGGCATTGACATTGAATCCTATAATGAAGTTTTCGGACGGATGTCACCAGACGTCTTCGCCATTCCTCAAACCGGAGCAGAGTTCTGATCGGGTTCTTTGTGATCTCTACACTTTGGTCTGGATCGTGGCGCCAATCGCTGCTGATCACGTTTTTAACAACATTCACCTCCTGAAGAGCAAAAACATCTCATATGAAGATTTGGTACAAACAGCTCAATCTACAAATGCATGAGAAATAAGAATAATAATAAATAAAACACCCATTCATAGTGGATATACTCGATGTTTCAAAGAGTATTCGATTTACTGTGAAGAAACATGGTTGGAACAAAGAAATAATAGCTTTTTATGTAGATTATACCAAAAAATTTTAAAGATTGATTTTATTTTTTTTCCTTTTAATAAAATATTCAAAAAATATTTGGAGTTTATAAACCAGACATGGCTCTACACTCGACTCCCCTCCCTAGAAAATGTAAATAATACTAACTATAGTCCTTGTTTTTTTAGGTTTTTTTTGTATGTACATGTATTTCTTTTTGTGATCACAAAAAAAACCCTCAAATAAAAAAAGTTAAAAAAACAACAACAAAGTTGATAAAAAAATACTGAAGAAAAATCACATGTCTATAAATAAACATATTGATTTTTTTATGAGACAAATATCTGACAGCTTAAAAATTGTACCCAGGCTAATGGCAAAGCACCGAGACGTTTAACCCTCCACATCCCCTTCAGACGGAGTCTGACAACGTGGAGACATTCAGCAGCAGCAGCAGTGGAAGCAGAAGCAGAAGCAGTAGCATTAGTAGTTGCAGCAGCAGCAGAGCAGTAGTTGCAGCAGCAGCATTGGTAGTTGCAGCAGAGCAGCAGCAGCAGAGCAGTAGTTGCAGCAGCAGCAGCAGCATTAGTAGTTGCAGCAGAAGCAGAAGCAGTAGCATTAGTAGTTGCAGCAGCAGAGCAGTAGTTGCAGCAGCAGCAGCAGTAGAGCAGCAGCAGCAGCAGAACAGCAGCAGCAGCAGAGCAGTAGTTGCAGCAGCAGCAGCAGCAGCATTAGTAGTTGCAGCAGAAGCAGAAGCAGAAGCAGTAGCATTAGTAGTTGCAGCAGCAGAGCAGTAGTTGCTGCAGCAGAGCAGCAGCAGTAGAGCAGTAGTTGCAGCAGCAGCAGAACAGCAGTTGCAGCAGCAGCAGCCCGGGGGCGTCTGCTGGTTGCTGATGCTATCATACCATCATTGTTCTTGTGCTTAATCGCTGTGGCTAATGACAGGAAATGAAATCACCCACCGAAGAGCAGCGCGCTTCCCACAGAATAATTAACGCTGTTGACCTTGTGCCTCTGGCCGGCATGGAGGAGCGCTGCCAGTTCTCTCACCACACTCAGTCACCACGTCGGACCACGGCTTCTCTATTAGGCTCTTACTCATTATCGACTGAAGGAGACGCAGATCCAACCTCCGGCTTCCAGTCCGATTTACAGTCGGTCTAAATGGATCTTTTTTATTTTTTTTGCACTTAATATTTCTTGTGGACATTTTAATGTTTTCTAGGGCAGTTTTTTTTAATTAACTTCTATTTCTAATATAGATATTTCTTGAATCAGTTTCACACACTTACATCGTAAACAAACATCCGAACAGCATTAATTAGTTCCCTCACTTTTTTTGTAGTTTGGGTCCACGAAGTTATGGAGTCGGTAATATTAACAGTTTTGGTTTTTTTTCAGTTTTTTGAAGTAAAATTCCTAAAAACTTTACTTCAGGCTATGTGCTAATCCCTGTCTTTGTTAGTAGTGCAAATTAAATAATAGATAATTAGATTTCAGCAAATGTATTGTTTTGAAGCTAGAGTCTTTTTATTAATTTTTTTTATTTAAAATGTCTGGGGGAAATAATCTAAGAAAAATAACATCTGTTGAGCAGCAGAGAACACACGACACAGGAGTTAACAAGCTGATTCAAAAATGTAAACTAATCTAGATGAAAAAATATATTTTTTTCTAGCGTAAGTATAAAGATGCTTTCGATCATAAAGTACAAGAAATCCTGTGTTGCAGACACGACGACAGCAAAATCAATAACTAACTTTAGCAACTGAAACTTTCCGACAGACTAGTAGCTTCTTATAAGGTTACATATATTCCGTAGAGTACAGATTTATGTATTTAAAGAAGAGAAGTTAGTATAACGCTATTTGCGAATGCTTCATGTACAAATGTAAAAAGAATAATTCCATTTGTTAACAATATTATCATTTAACAAAAATTTTCATCAGCAATGCTTCAATTCCATTCTTGTTGTCAAAGTTTCTTATTAATTTGATCCTCTTTTATTTAGTCGGTTAAGAGCTTTTATGTGATTCGGTAAAATTCATCAGCTCCTGCAGTTTGTTTCTTATCCGACTAAAGAAACACAAAATGCTCTGACGACTCACAACACCATCCTGTGGTGAGACATGGTATTGCATTCAGGGAGAAGCTGGAGTTAATTGGTTTGCCTGCTATCGCTGGTATTAATAGCAACCAGATAGCTACTGAATGTGTGAGAGTTTAGAAAAGATTTTTATAAAAAAAACTTGTTATCTAAAAGCAATAAGGAAAGCTGTGGTCAGTAATCCTATTTGAGCCTCGTTTGTCTGCTGTGAGTCGGATCTTGACAGCGCCCTTTACACCGGCGAAGCTGCTGGCTACAGCTTCGACCTCCGCGCGTGTGTGCATGTGTGTCTGCGCGTGTATGAGTGTGTGTGTGTGTGTGTGTGTGTGTGTGTGTGTGTGTGTGTGTGTGTGTGTGTGTGTGTGTGTGTGTGTGTGTGCGTCTCGACCTTGGGAGCACTGCTGGGTGCCATTGATTTGTTTACCTGTGCGCTGCTGACAGTTTCTCATTAGGTTTCTTTTGCACAACACTTCCAGGAGAGGAGACCGGAGTCTGCACTTCGTGGCCGACGATGCGTGATCAATGTACCTGATAGATCGGTGCTGGCAATATAATTCCGTTGAATGGCTCTTTAATGGATGTGAGCGCTCCATTTGGTAGCCACAATAAGGCGCCCCAATTCTTTTTTTTCTTCCTGCATTGTGAGGAAAACAATATCTCCATAGAGGCGCTTTGTTCGAATTACTTTGTTCGGAATCCAGCGATGACTGGAGGAACTGTGTTTTATTCCACTGTCATTGGAGAGCATCGCAGGTTTTCTGCAAACTCTTTAGCCTAATTAAAGCCTTTCAGGCTTGTAGAACCTTAAAACTGGGAAGAAGAAAGAAAAAAAAAGAAAAAGGAACAAGTGGACAGCACAATGCCATTAAAAACCATTTCCTGCGCTTTTTGTTGGCTTTTCTTCTTCCAGCTTGCTCCAAATACTTTCAAATTTCAGTTTACAAAACAAGGCTGGATCACTCTAATGATGCTTTTACCAGGCGGGCTGTGGGGAGAGCCAATAAATTAGGCAAACAGGCCCATTTAGGGCGAAATTCAACAGCAATTAGCCATCCTCCGTGCACAGAGCACGGCGCCTGAACACTGAGAGAGAGAGAGTGAAGAAAAAAAGCCTCTTTGTTTTTCTCCTCTCTGCCTGAACCTAAATGATGTAGCGCCGTCACAAGGAGGCAGTGTTGTCACTCTCGTGGCGATCCATCTGCTTCCGGCAGCACGTGTGTGCTGGAAGTAATCCACCCAGTCAGAGGTGGTGAAAAGCTCCCCACTGTATGCTGCTACTGTAAGAGGAAACAGGGGGAAAGAATGAAGCTGCTCCCACAGCTCCTTGGTGATAGCCAGACCCCATCGAGGTCTAATTACTCCCCAGGTGACAGCACGCCGCCGCTCGGCCGGGACGTTTTGAAAATTGAAAGCTGACAAGACGAGAGCCTCTAAATCAGCTCGTCGAAGAGGATGAGAGCTCTGATTATCCTCGTTAGAAGGGGGGAGGATTATTTATGGTGGGAAGCATGGGTGCTGGTGGCACGTGTGACACCCCGAGGCGTGTGGGGGGGGGGGGCGTTAGCCAGCCCGTCATACCCAGAATACCTCATCGTCAGCATATAGTCTTATCCTGCTGCTCGCGGTCGACTCCAAAGGAAGACGACTCGTCGACCCGCTTGGTTCAGGAAGACCGGGAGCAACAGATGGGGAGCATATCTATAAATAAGTCGCTCTTCTGAATAGGAGATTAGTGCATTTGAGCCGGGTTTTTAATGGTCTCCGGGAGAGATTAAAAAGTAAGCTGATTCATAATGCGTTTCTCTTTGCGGTGAATCACTCATAAACAAGAGTCTGGGAAGAATCAGAGGAAGAGGAGGGAGGGGGAAAAAAATAAATAAAAAAATGCTCCAAACTGGAAGTTCCATGGCTGCAGTTTAATTTTATGTAAACAGACGCAGCAGTCAAAACTCCTGAAGGAGCCCGAAAACAGCTTTCATCTACTTTTTATTACATAAATAAGTAAAAAAAAAAAAAAAAAAGATTATAGTAAACAGTGTCCTCATATTTATGGTAAACAGATATTAAGTTAAGAAGAATTCATTTTTTATGGTATTCTGCTTCACGCAAAAGCAAGGCAATGAGGCTGGTGTCAAATTACATGCAGATTTGTGGACTCAAAGTGAACGATTTGTGAAAGCGCAGGCAAATTCACTACTTTATCACGTTAATCTTGATTGATGAGATGCACGTGTTTAAAAAACTTCAATGAGTTATTGTTAATTTAATGGATATTTTACTCCCTCCTGCGTACCCAGCCCCACACATCATGTAAAGTTAAAGAAAGACAGCCCAATAACCTTCACTCTGTCACAGCTACGAAAATTATTCTTCCCATTTTGCTTGATCCAAAAGAAATAGGAGTACATTTAGTCACATATTTAGTAGTTTTTCCAAATTTTCTGCAGTAAACATGCCGAATACACAACACAGACAAAAAAAAAAAAAAAAGCAAAATTTGCTGAATGTGGTATTGTTATGAATTGTGTTGTCATGAGGTGTCAAGTGATCAAAATGACCTCAGTGATACAGCAAATAATCACAAAACACGTCAATATGAGAAAGAAAGATGTAGAAATGAGGAACACAACCTACTTGCAATATTGAGCAAAATGGAACAAAAATTATGAAAAGATTTAAAGATATGGCAAGACATCTGCTAGATGGAGGCTGAGCACCAATCTCATGAGGCTGGTGTGAAATTACAAGCACATTATGCTGCATGATGCCAGTAAATCACATAATTCTGCCAGCGATCTCTAGACAGTCGACATAATGAAGACTTTGCAAAGAGAGAATGCAGCATTTTTTTTTGACTTGGAAAAAGAAAAAGAAAATAGACATATACAAAGATTAAAAATGAGCAAAAAATGACCAAAATATGACTCGTCATGGGGCCAAAAAGACAAAACTAACTTCAATTAAAAAGAAATTACCACAAAGCAAGTGATCATTACCAGGCTAAAACTAAGAAAAAGAACACACTATTATCACATTTAAAAGCAAATAACCACATTGAATGCAAAAGCAAAGACCAATTTGAAACTAATTCAAAAAGAAACACAAAATGAAAATATATGTAGATGATGCTGGGGTAAAATTACACACACGGTGCAAATATATTTGCAAACAAATGTAGGGCAGATTAATAAATTAAAATGAGATTAAATTCAAATAAAATAAAATAAAATAAAATAAAATTGTAAAACAGTTTAAAAAAACAACCTAGAATTTCTAAAAGGGAAAAACGTTGGATACAAAATATGCAAAACTGCTTAAAAGAGAACCAAAGTGGTTAAAACAGCTCAAATGTAAAATAAATAAAAAAAAATGCTGAAAATGAAGGATGAAACTGCTAAAATTACTTGCAAAAACAGATAAAAATGTAATGAAATGCTTGGTACTAAATTGTAATTAAAACTTTATAAAAGCAACGTAAGATAAAGTTTTTCTATGTATATCAAGACTTTGAGGTTAAACAAGATTTTGGGGGGTGGAGTTTCACTAGAGTCGTCTGGTATGTTTCTAAACGATGGCGTTTCTGAGCTGCTTCAAAAGAAGGCAAACATCCAGAGTAAACCCACTTCTGCAGGCACCACCGATGTAAAGTCACAGAAAGGATTCTTTTGGTCACCAAAGGTTGCAGTGACCCAACCCACTCTGCTTCTGATTGGCTTGTCCTGCTCTAATTCTAACCAAACTTCGCTTTCCAACTAAAACCTGACAAATCCGACAAGTCCCGTCCGACCCGGGTCAAACTGAAGCACGTCATGACGTCAACGTCTCAGGACTCACGAGCGTGTGTGTGTGTGTCGGCAGGCTCAGGTCTGTTAGAGGGAAGGCTTCTTGGACGCTGGCCACAGTGTAACTGGGAAACAGGAAAACCTACTCAAGCAGAAAAAAAAAGAAAACAAAAAAAAAACGGTCTAAAAAACAGCATAATAGGTTTCCTTTAATAAAAGCATCGCCCAACTTTCCAAGAAACGTTCCTCCTTGCTGCACAGCCCCGGATCACTGCGGACCTCTCAGCCCGCCGCACGATGCAGCATGTGCAGATTTCACCTCATTTATTTTCATTGCACACTAGTTTTTTTTTTTTTTTCACAAAGATCATTAATGCCCAGAGCTCTTATTCCAGAGCACAAACCCAGCAATGAAAAGTGAAACAACCAAGAGCGCATTGCAAAAGTTCACCGAGGATATAAACGTTGATAAATATACATAAACCCATCTCGGTTTTAGCCTCTGGGTCACATTTTTCTTCAAGTTATTGAAATAGACTTGGAGGAGAAATAAATAAATAAAAATAAGGCAATTATATAACCGGTTGCTGATCAGCCTACAGATAGCCGCCCACCTGAGGCTACCTCAGCGTCCTCCACAAATATTGACAGAATTCTTATCTGCTCTTTTTTTCTCGCTTCTTCTGCCACATTATTTTCTTACAAAAGTGAAGCCGGCAAATCCTGTTTCCCTCCACGAACATGATCCCCGCTAACGTTGTGCCTTTCCAGGAAACGGATCCGTCTTCAGGTTTGGTGGAACTCTTCTCAGTCCGTCAATCCTCTGCTCCGGCCTCATCCCACTCAGTAAGGCCTGGACCCGTCGCCATTCCGTCACAGGCCAAACACAGACCTCCACACAGGTTCACCCCCCCCGCCCCCGCCCCAGTCTGGTTCTGCAGGTTTCTGCTTTTGCAACACAACAACAGAGAGCCACAACACAACAACAAAAAAGGCCACAATGGAAGGACGCAGCAGTCGGAGAGCTTTTTTTGTTGTTGTGTTGTGGCTTCTGTTGTTGTGTTGTGACTTTTGTTGTTGTGTTGTGACTTTTGTTGTTGTGGCTTTTGTTGTTGTGTTGCGACTTTTGTTGTTGTGTTGTGGCTTATGTTGTTGTGTTGTGGATTATGTGAGCCCTTATGAGCAGAATTTGCAGGTTGAGGTTAGTTGGAGTTTCAGGCCCCGTTTCCACGAGTTTAAACCCAGAATTTTTTTGCGTTTTCATTTCAGAAAAGTTTATTTCAAAAACACTGAAAGCGATGTAGTTGGCATGTTGGGCCATGAGTCGGCGCTGTTGTTCGTTTTTGTAATGAAACCACATGCACATGGTCACAGAGAGCAATGTGCTCTAAACATACACAGAGTACACAAACACCGAGTACGCAGACATTCGTATGGGAAGGCGATGAAGTTGGATTGTAATTCCGGGTGACGGTCAACTATAAAACCACTTTGTCCCAGGAGAAGATGGACATGGAGTCATGTCACTCTGGAGGCGGCCATCTTTGTTGTGAGCATGTGAGAAGAAGAACTATTTACGACGGGCGTGGGGTCGCATGCGCAGTCGGACTGTTTTGAAAAAGTCGCATTCCCCCCCCCCCCCCGTTTCCGTGGAGACGGAGTGCGGGCATTTTCAAAAAAGTTCCTTCTCTGGAGCCATTTTTAAAACGTTGCATTTTCAGTGGCTCTGAGCTTGAGATGCAAAAAAAAAAAAAGTTTGCCGTTTCCACATGAAAATGTTTTCTTGTAAGCAGGGCCTAATAGTGCCTTGAAAACACTAAACTGAATAATATAAAACTATTTAAAATCTTGTTTGGTATCCATCTTTGTTTTGTTTTGTATCTTGTTTTGTAAACTAACTCTGTGAAAGCTTTCCAGGCATTATGTGGAAACACAACGCGAGTTAAAGCTCTTCCCCACCGAATAAAAAGCACGCCCAACAATTTTTTCCAGCAGTGACTCAAGGGCTTTGTATTGCTTTGTTTTCTAAAACAACAACTTTTTTTTTTTTTCCCTTCCCTCTCTCCTCATTTAATGAATTCATAAACACGCCCAGGAGAAAAAGAATGCTTGACCCGCCAGAAGGTGAATGGATTTCCCTGAGAACTATCGACAGGTCGTCCTAACAAGTGAAAGCAGCCGCCCCCCCTCCGGTGGGCAGCTGATTACAACGACAATAGTGGGACAATTACCCAGACCTGAACACGTGCCTCCGTAAACATGCATCATCTCAACATGAAAGTCCTTTTTTATGTGTTTTTTTTTTTTTTTTTTCATCTAAAGAGCAATTATTTGTACCCTGACCACTTGAGCTTCTCGTTAAGAGCCTCTAATGATCTATTTCTACATTTATAAGCATCTGCTTGGGCGGCTCTGTCGGCAGTTAGCAGGGGTCGTTCGTTATTTTCATCCCGATCGCATAGAAGAATAATAAAGCTCAGATGTTGATCAGATAGATGGAAATAGAGCTCAGGTTTCCATGGCAGCATGCTTATAGTGTATTTGGTGCTTATATAATGTCTTTCTGTAATAGTGAGAAGCCCCTGCACATAAACATGAAATGAAAAGAGGAAAGTTAATTGGGACCATTTCTAAATAGACGTCTCATGTTTTTCTTTATTGCTTCAGTTAGATTTCATTAGGAATGCTTGTTCATATCTAATTCATGTTTCTGGATTACTTTCATAGCTACCTCCAGGTGTTTGGTATTTTGAAGCCAGTGCATGACCGCAGCAAAAATTCAAGACTTGTTTCGAAGCGACTTTTTACTAAAACTAATGACTCCAATGGCGAGGTGCATTATTATCTTTTACAGGGGTCAAAGTATTACACTATAGTGTATATATATTTTTTGGCGGACTTAAGGGCTCCGAAAAATACAAATCAAGCGACGAAATGGTTAAAAAGAAAGTGCAACAGCCAAATAAACAATAAAATAAAATAAAAAAAACCCACATAAGAGCTAAACATCGCTCATCTAAAGAACATAAATGCTAAAGAACTGAAGTCAAGTGACAAATGTATCAGAAAGCAGCCAATGTGACATGCTGACAATCGCTTAAAATAAAAAATAAATGACCGCAGGGATGAAAGGATGAGCTTGAAGAGGGATGAAAGTAGCAGAATGAGAGGAGAAAAAAAACATTTAGAACTTCAAATTTGGACAAAATGGTTAAAAAAGATGCCAAAAAACCCCACACATACATACATGGATGGATGGATGGATGGATAAATAGATGGATGGATGGATAGATAGATTTGCTGAATTTACATCAGAATGATATAGAAACTGAGGCAGAATCCCAAATTAACACTCTCTGAGCTGGTAAGTTTTCTTTCTTCCCAGTCTGAAGTGGGAGCAGTTCCCGCTTCCCAGTTTCCTCCGGTTTCAGCACCGCGGACAGCTCCGCCCGGTGGCCCCGCCCCCCTCCGGCTCCGCGGACCAATCAGCGGCTCCTCCGGCGCGGAGCCCGCAGAGGGAGCTTGAAAGCGGCTGAGCAGCCGGAGCGGAGAGGAGAGAAGCGGAGAGCGGCGTGGCTGTGATGCGCGTAGCGGCGGAGCTCTGCGGGCGCACTCGGATGGGATAAAAGAAATAATTAAGAAAAAGAAAAAAAAAAAAAAAGAAAAATCAACCTTTCGCTTTGACTGAATCATTCTGCAGGGCACCCCCCTGCCCCCCCCCCCCCCCCCCTCCCAACTTGGAGCTGTGTGGACGCTCAGCAACTATTTTTTTCTTCTTTTTTGTATCCTCTTCATTCCCATCTTTTTGTTATTGTTATTATAGTTATTATTAATATTATCATTTATTACTTGGAAGCTCGACACGCTGGACGAGATGGAGAGCGAGAAGTACCTGCCGGAGCTTATGGCAGAGAAGGACACGCTGGATCCGTCTTTTCAGCACTCTATGCGGCTACTGGACCAAGGTAAGACATTTTTTTTTTTTTAAATAGCTGTTTTCCTCACTAACTAAACCACTCGTTTATCTCTGTGTGATTAAGTCATTTCCCACCGAGTCCAGGTTATTTTTTTTTATTTATTTATTATTTGTTGCGCGCCGCATGACAACACCCGCCGCCTACTTCCACATGCGACTAAAAGCTTTTTTTGTGTGGCATTTTTATACTCAGTTACACTGAAAACAGCCTGCATCTTCCTCTCATCGCTTATTTCTAAAGCATGATGGCTACTTTAAAAAAAAGAAAATATATATACACATTTTGTCAAGTTGCAGAGAAGATGCATTTTGATGCGTAAAAACGCTGGAGGACAGTGTTCACATTTCACATGTTTCCCACACAGAAAAGTGCAGCTTTTGGTTTATGGTCACTATATTTTATAACATTTGCTTAAGTAGGTTGTGGCAACGCTTGCATCTGAAAGAGTGAACTGGTGAAAAAGTGACAATTTGCACATCGAATCAAGCTTAAAAAAAAACTACTTAAACCCACCTGACACCTCTCAGTTTACTCTGCGGAACAATGATGCTCCTACACCGAAATGATCTTTATTCCTCAATCCTCGGGAGTGGACATGAGTTAGATGGATTTTAATTAAGCCATGGCTCCTCCACTTTGAGGCAGTCACATTTTCCCCTTGATGCAAACACCTCCATCCTCTAACATGAGTGGTTACAGCTTCCTCCTCCACTCCTCCAAGTGCCTCCTGAGGGCTTTTCCATCCAGACTCCGCCATAGTCTCTTTTCTTCTGCTTGTTGTTAAAGTTGGACTGCAAATAGCCTTGCTGCACTGTAAATAATATTATGTGATCCCCAGATGTGAATTCCACAGCTGCTGCTGCTGCTAAAAGTAAAGAAAAGGAGTCAAAAACATCATTAAAATCACTTTAAATACTCTTCACACTAGTTTTTCGAGCTCATGTAAATTCTCAAACGTGCCAAATAGTTAAAAGATAAAATAATCAAAAATAATGTGTAACACAAATGTCTTAAAATGTGGATTTAGAAAAGCTGGCAGTCCCTGAAATCAACTCGCACACGCTAAATAACAATCATACCGTTTATTTATAGGCGCCTTTGAAGGCAATCAAGGTCAGCTCACCTTCAAAATGTACAGAAACAATAGCGGGGGTGGAATTAAAGGATCAAAAACACTGATATACGTGTAATTCAAACATTATTATTTGATTGCTTGGACATTTAGAATGATTCCTTTTCTTGTTATACAATTTAGATACATTCCAAACCATAATACCAACTCCACGTCTTATTAAAACTGCCCAGTCCACCTGGAAATTGGATAATATCTCCTTTAGTTTGTATTTTATGTGTTAATTTGTACATGAAACCAGTTGCACACGTGTGTATTTCTCATACACACGTGTGTTGAATCAACCAGTAATTCGGAGTGCAATTAAATTTGATTACTAAGTAAAACTCTGAGTAACTTTAAAGAAAAGTATTGCGTATTACTTCAGTACTTTTTTCAACGCTACTTTACATTGCTGTCCCTGTACAGTTTGTTATGAGAGTTAAAAAAATGTTTTTTTTTTTTTTTATCTTAGAGTCTGCAGGTTTCAGTTTTTCCTGCTCAGGAAAACCAAAATAATATTAAAGAATCTCGACTGTGTAACTGTCGATGAGCAGAAACTGCAGTCTAGTTTAAGGAGCTGGACCTGAACACCTGAGACAGTACAGAGGGTTAAGTAGGCCGATTACGTTTCTCAGTTCATATGAGACGTTATGAAACCCGTGGTCAGGGCAGAAACCAGAAACACAGGCAGTTATTGGAGAACGGGAGTATAAAGCTTCACAAGAGGAAAGAGTTTCACTTCAAGTCAATTTTGCTTATATGGCACCGAATAGAAGTTGGAGTTCGAGGACAGAAAGAGAGAAAACAGATTGAAGGTAGAGGGGAGGAATTCATGTTATTATTTTCCCATCATTATCACAAATATACTTAAAAGCCCCCCCCCCCCCCCAAAAGTTTTACGCGTTTGAAATGATGACGGAAGCTGCCTTTAATGTTAGAGATCCTTCAACATGTCAAGTACGCAGAGAGAAAAGAGACGAGGTGGAATGCTGTTGGACTGAATAGACTCTGCAGGACGGTAACAAGTCGCTGAGACCGACCGCTGCTGAGCCACATGAAGAACAGAAGGATTTGCATCAGGAGCCATGTGCAATCGCATATTAGACTCAATTAAACTCTGAGTAATGAACTCCTCGGCTTCATCCTCGTTACAAAGACATATCATGAACAGGTTTTTATGCAGAAATAGAAGGAAGCATTTATTTGTACTATAATGAGTCCACGTCACTTCGTTTTGGTAAAGTTTTGCAATGCAAACATAGAAAAACTTATTTTCGTACAAGCAGCAGTGCTCTCTCTGTTCACCCGAATTCACCGAATTTAATTTTCCTTGTGTGCTTTTCTTTCTTTAACTTTGCTGTTTTGGGTCATTCTTTCCCCTTGATTTTGGTGATTCTGACCACTGCACTGTGTCAGAGGTCAAATAATTGGCCTTTGAAATGATCTTTGTTTACTACCCTTTACTTCAATTTTTAAATTCTTGTCATTTTGAGCTCGCAGAGCACGAATGTTCAGTAGAGAAACCTCATTTATCTCAGTTCTGACAATCTTTTACCATAATCGGCACTATATTTTACATCCTGCTTCCGCAATGATCATATATTTGCGATATACTGTGCAGCCTGACCGGAGAGTTGGCTCCAGGAGCATCTTCAAATTTCAAATGAATACATTTATGGTATCATATTTGGGATCGTGAGCTCTCCACAACTACATGTATCGGTGTGTTTGGATGTTGAAGACTGTTTTTCTACATTTGTATACATCAAAACTATCTTCTTTTTTTTTAATGATCAGAACACCTCTCAGGCTGCAAGCGTGACGCATGTGGAAGCAACGTGTGATGGTGATTTCTCAATCGTTAAGTCAGCGTCAGAAGTAGTATGCTGCAGCTGGACCATTAAAAGCTGCATGTCCTTGATATGTATGATAACGCCACTCAGCCTGTCAGTTAATCTGCACCCTGCAGACGATCGGTAGCCCTCGAATGCCCCCCAAGCTGTGCATTGCAGTGATTGGTTGATTGGGAGGTGGAGGTGGTGTGACGACAGAAGGTAAACTAATTTAGCTGCTGTTTGAAGGTTTTTTAAGTGACAACGGGAAGCTTTCCTTGCACTTTGGGACGTCGGTTCACACGATCACGGTGCTGGGAGCCACTGGAGACGTGTTTAAAATGCTGCTACTGCGCATTGCGGGTTCAAACCAAAAACAAACATCAGCGCCGACTCTCAGCCCGGCATGCTGACGACATCCTTTTCAGTGTTTCGGAGATTTCCATGTAAGCGGACATCGTTTTTAGAACAGTGGAAACGTAAAACTTTTCGGAAACAAAAACACCTTTTCACCTGAAATGAAGCCTGAATCACAACTGCTAATGCTGCATTACTTAGATATGTGTGATTATTTGACTTAATCCGTCAGGTAATCTGCCGCCTGCTGACGATTGATGATTGGAAGTGGCATGAGGACAGAAGCTCACTCTCGCAAAACAATATTGTTTTGTCTCAGCATGATTTGGTACCCTTGACTTTCACTTCAGAGTATGATAAAAAACCCTTTATACCGAACATCCTGCTGATTATTTCCTTAAGCCGAGATTGAAAATGGCAAAACGATTCAGTTAAGAAACCCAAGTCAATGGACCCGAAAGTCTAGAATGTGCTGTGGTATTTTTCGAGGGGGTGGAGATGATCTAATCTGAGCTTTTTCTTGTGGTTTCACTTGTTCTGTTGTACATTTTGCTTGGAGATCTTTGGCACGAGCGAGTTTGGCACTCCTGCTTCGTCCTCACATAACCTGCTGACTGCATGTGGCACATTCCTCACTGCAGCCGAGAGAATTCCAGTTTTTTTGTTTTTTTTTCACCCATCCAGCGTCGCGTGGTCGGCCTTTTCCTATACGTGAGATGAAGCGTTTCCGGACTCCGTACGTCGCAGTAATGGATGTAATGGCCCCCTGTGTGATACCGCTTCAGGAGTTAATGCGTCGTCCGTTGAGGCGGTTCCTGGAGGACGGGGGGAATTCGTTCCAGTCCGAGACAGACAACGCCACGTTTTACTCGGCACTTTTTTATTATTAGTCAAATCTGGGTTACAGTTTCCTTTCTTCCCTGCCCCCACTCGTCGTTTCCTAACAACACACTCGCTCGCGAAGGAGACCTCTGAATACTTAATGCCGGCTGAGAGACACTTACCAGGCACTTCCCTGACAGAGTGTCTCCTTCCCACGGCTGCACGGTGCAGCTCCGGCAACAAGCCCCCAAATAGGGATAAAAATGATGGAACGCTCTGAGAATGAGCCGGGACAGGTCTGGAAGAGTTTGCCGTTCCTGCTGTGTTGAGACACGAGTTCTGCATGTCGCACTTCCAAGTAAAAAGTTAATATGTGATATATCTGGTGGGGGCAAAGACTGCACTTGGACGCCACCGCCGTGGCAGAATTAATCCGTGACATTTTCCGAAGTAAGCAGAACTCTGCATCGCGGGAAGGGAAAAAAAAAAAAAAAAAAAAAAATTGGCCGAAACAGTCTGCAGCGACTCCAAAACTGTAAATACTGTTATCTCTCTCTTACACAACAGATGGAACACGATGCAGCTTAATAGAGCACTTCTTCTGCCATCTTGCTGATGAGTTCTGGACTTGATTATGCAATTGGCAGGGGAGACAAGAGAGGGGATGCAGGGAACAGAGCTGGAGCGACTGGAGTTAACGGCGAATACGAGATTACTCCCGGGGTCTGGGGGGACTTCCCATTCAGGAAAAATTAGAGGAGGATGTGGGAGGGTGGGGGCGGCTGCATTGTGTTGGAAGCTCAGGGACCGTCGCGGCCCCGCTTTGATAAGTTTAGACCATTCATAGAGCTCCGTTCCCACAAGGACCACATCTCCTGCAACCCCCCCCCATCCCTAAGACAAGCAGGACCAACAGTCTACGTGGTGGAAGAAAATCCTTTGCAGCATACTAATGAGGGTCTTCCAGGCATAAAAACACCTCGTGCGGCATGATGGGCATCTGTTATTTACATGGAAGCTGCGCTAGCTAGGTGGGAAATTATCACCGTCCCCAATGCGGATTTAGCTGTTTGGAGTCTGAAGGTCCTATTAAAAAATACATTTAATAATCAGGACCGTATTCCTCTTCAATTTCTGAAGAAAATACAAGTACAAAGTGTCCCTCATCCTACAGCACCCAACTCATTTTTTCAATTTCTTGGCAACAATTTGTCAATGACATTTTGGTCGTAATTTAAATTAGGGGGCATTCAGGAGCCTTTTCTTGTCAGGATTTCTTCCAATTTATTCATAAAACTTGTTTTCGCAGCAGATAGCTATTATACCCAGCTGGTGCTAAAAGCTACCTAAAGAACCACTTTCACACAGGCTCAGCTAATGTACGCATATATTAGCATCAGCTCGCATCAGATATTTGGATTTATTGGTAAAAGAAGCTATTATAGGGAAGCTTGTGCGCTTTTGAACACAGCTAATGTAAACGAACGTTTTCATGCAGTGACTATTAAAAAACACTCGTAACCTTTTTTCTCGGCTGTTAGCGTTAGCTAACGTTAGATATTTGTTCAAACTATTTTGAAAACTGTTAAATTTCACGTTTAAATACAGCATCTCGTGAGCTATGTTGTTCGACGCTAGCAAATCCAAAAGTTGTATATATTTGCTAACTTTGTACGACACAAGATTGAGATGTTGAGCCATCCAAAGAAAACCAGATTAGTAGGAAACTGCAAAATTGAACAATTTTGAACAGGAGCTATCAAGGTATCATTAGCATCAGCTAGCACGAGTCATCACGTTGATAAATTCAGCTCCCGTTTAACTATTGCAAATAAACCATAATCTGAATTTATTTCACTTATTACACGTGTTTGGGGCTGATTAAAAAAACCAAAATAAGTCACTATAGATTTAGAGTTTATGGCTTTTGTTTGCTTTGAACTTAATTGCATCAGTGCGGGCTATAGCAACCATGGACTCACTAAACATCAGCGGCAGCGGCAGCAGAGCAGCACGGAGCTGGAAGAGCTGTAGGAGAACCAACGTAACTCTTACACCAGCCTCCGCTAATTTCCCAGAACCGATTAACAGCTGGAAGCTGTGATCATGTCACATTAAACCGACTCTCTATTTCTGCTCCTGACGCTAGCTGCCAAAGAACTGATGTTTCATCTGACCCGCCTCACGACTCGTTCCCCTCGGCGAACAAGGTCATTTATTTTTTATTTTTTGTTCTTCCTTTGCAAAACCAGCAAACTCTGCAGACATGAACCGCAACGCCAAAGAAGCGGCGTCCGAGAAATAATGTGCAGACTAATGGTGGGTAAAGGTTTGCTGACGGTGTGAAATGCAGGAGTGTTAAGCAGCGTCTGCTTAGCAGGCGGAGGCAGCAGCGGCAGCAGCAACATGCAGCAGCAGCAGTAGCAGCAGCAACATGCACCACACTACTAGTACTGCCAGCAACATGCAGCAGCAGCAGTAGCAGCAGCAACATGCAGCAGCAGCAGTAGCAGTCGGAACATGCAGTAGCAGCAGCAGTAGCAGTAGGGACATGCAGCAGCAGCAGCAGTCGGAACATGCAGTAGCAGTAGCAGTAGCAACATGCAGCAGCAACAGCAGAAGTAGCAGTAGCAGTCGCAGTAGCAGCAGCAACATGCAGCAGCAGCAGTAGCAGTAGGGACATGCAGCAGCAGTAGCAGCAGCAGCAGCAGTAGCAGTAGCAGTAGCAGTAGCAGTAGCAGTAGGGACATGCAGCAGCAGCAGCGGTAGCAGTAGCAGCAGCAACATGCAGCAGCAGCAGTAGTAGCAGTCGGAACATGCAGTAGCAGTAGCAACATGCAGCAACAACAGCAGCAACAGCAGCAGCAGCAGCAGCAGCAGCAGCAGCAGCAGCAGCAGCAGTAGCAGTAGCGGTAGCGGTAGTAGTACTGAACTTAATTTTAATTACCTGAACATCTAAGGATATTCATATAGACTCTTGATTTTTAGAGCATAACGTATTTTTATCTCTTAAAAATCAGTGAATTTAGCTGCATTTAGTTGATATATGTCACAAAATGACTGACTTTAAGCATTCACGTTAAAAGTGGAAGCAGTGGGAGAAAAAAATGGCGGTGAGTCACACTAAAGAAGAAGATTAGTCTGTCAAAAAGAAACAAGACTGCAGAACAAAATGAACATATATGGTCTGATTGAGCCCAACGCATTTTTATGTGTATATATATGTATATATATATATATATATATATAAGTTATAGGTATGCAAAGTAATTAATTTACTTTTTTTCTATTAGAATGTAAATTACAAGCTAAAATAAACTGATAATCTCAAAGAAGAACTTCTTGCTTTAGTGGGAATAGGTGGGTACGTCATGTGGTCATAATGTAATGGCTGATTTCCTTTCTCATCCCGGGTCATCCTCGCACCTCTGCGTCGTATCCCGCTTCTGGCGTTTTGTTTTTCAGACTCAAACTGTCGGAGCATGTGACAGAAAGCTAAGAGACCCAATTACAATCAGTCAAATGATCTGCTTGATACCTGCTAGTTTTACGCAACAGCCGTCATGATTCCGAGTAATTAAAGTAGGGACGCTCACAAGTGGAGTGACTCTGGTCTTGGAGGATTTGGTGGAGGAGGTAAACCATGCGTATTCTCTTCTTGTTAGTGGATGCAGAGCAGCCGGCAGCCCGCTCTCAATGTTTCAGGACCCGTGGCCCAGTTTGGACGTCGTGACCTGAGCTGTGCACATAAAGCTCCCCATCTTACTGCTTGTTTTAATTGGATGTTCCCCAGCAGGAAGCCCGGCACCGCGTTTGCATTTTATTACCAGCTCGGGCTCGCAGAGACGCAAGAAAGAAGCCATAGAGAAGAAGGTGCTTGATAAGTGGGAGGAGAATGAATTCAGACGTGAAGCTTGGCCGCAAAGTCGCGGTTTTCGATGCACAGAACCAAAATAAGCTCTGGCGCGGGATCAGAGGCGGAGATATCGGTTTGTTGGGGAAACAGAGCCGGGTAGCGATAATGATCTGCGGCTGGCTCGACACCGCCGAGGTGGAGGGCTGCAGCTCGGGAGGCAGAGCGCCGGCCGCCCTCCGTGCACTGAACTCACCAGTCAACTGTAAGACGGCGCTCCGGAGAGCCACTTTGTATTCAGCACCACCGAGGCGCCATATTTTCGTTTCTCTTTTCATCGCTGCCGCTCCCACAGGGATCCCGCGGCGGTGAAACGCAGGGCCGCGACATGCACGGGGCCGGGAGACCCTCGCCCCGGATCGCGACGGCTCTCGGTCTTTTGATTCCGTCGCTGACTCCGGCAGACGCGCTCGCTCTGGTCGCAGCCGCGGCGGGGTGCTGACGATCCTGCCGTTGCACCACCTGGGAGTCTTCACTGCTGCTAAGATGTCGAAGCGGGATTCTTAACACGAGTCCTTCGGGTGCTAAGTTGGATGTTGACGGAGGAGACGTGAGGAGATGGAACGAAGCCATGTGGTTCGCATCATCGACGGGAAATCGGCCAAAGAAGTGAAACAGGAGGCAGAAATACAATAAACGATTAAAAGCGCCAACATACTTAACGCATCAGTCTAACGTGTACGGTACATGTACATGTACTAAATCACTCGGCACAGTGTGAAAGGTCGTGGCCAATGAAGACGAGTATCGGCTGGCTTTGTTGGTTCCTTTCATCAAATTGTTAGAATTGTGAAGTTTGTTATGTGCGACATAACGATGCTACATTCTGTTTCTCTGCACTCCTGCTGGACACATTCAGAATGACAGGAGTGAATAATAAACTTTAATCGCCGTTTATTTACATAAATTGTACGCTAAAGTGCCGTTGTTTGGAAGAACAAACCTCAAGGCACAAACGTCATCTCTGTGGATGTTTGCATTAATCTTTGTAATCTCTTAATCTTCATTTTTAGCAAACATTTTAGCGACGCGAAAGAACAAAGATATAATCGTCAGACTCGACTTAAACCAATTTAGTTAAAATATTAACAACCGATGGACAAAGTGAGTTGGTTTTACTCCATCGTTGGAAGTTTTTTATTCTTTGCGAAACAGACCACAGGGTTTGCAGGTATTTTATTTTTAAAATGAGTAACAATAGGTGACCTAGCCACTGGTTCTTTTAATGAAAACTTTTGCAGAAATTCACATTTTATCATTCGGACTAAAATTCATTTTCTCCGAGGCTAAATCACATTTACAAACGTGACGTTTTGATTTAGTATTGCACGATGGTAGCCTGCTGTAGCAACCAAGAAAAATTATAACTTTTGCCATTTTAAATGTAATAAACCCAATAATTTTGTAAAATTGTTAAAGGCAATCGACTATTCTGATTATTTGATAAACAAACTGCAAAAACATAAAAAACAACAACTTTTTTCTGAAGAAATGAAATCCCAATAAGGTATAAATAAATCATTGACTGCAGTTACTACATTCTGCTTCTTTCATTATATAATAACTTAAAATTAGTTAGTGCAATGTTCGCGATGAGTTATTAGCTTCATTACGTTTAAAATGATTTAAAGCATTTCGTTATTGGTTGCTGCTCCATTTGGAGAAGAGCTGCAATCAATTAACTGCTCTGTGTCAATGTTTGATTTGTTAAAAGCATTTAATTCATTGTCAAGAGAATCATTTGGGAATTTTTGTAATAAAACGTCAACAACAGATTTGCAGAACTAAAGAAAATCTGAAGTGTATGTTTGATTATGTCCAAATTGTTGTTAAATATGTATAAAAATCCAGCTTTCTCCAGATTAAATAGTTTTTTTTGACGGTTCCAAGACATGAGAAGTCTCTAAAACCTGAGGAATTTATCTCTAACGTTTAAATTTAGGCAACAGAAACACCTCAAAGCTGTCGGAGCGGACCACTTTTTCTCCAGGTTCATCGTTCGTATTCTGTAAATTGATGAGGGACGTTGTTAAACTGAAGCATACACACATTTGACGGTTAATTTCGTGTGTGTAGGCAGCACGTTTAACACAACACCTGTCAAATCACACATGTAGCTGTCACAGCTTCTTACAGTGAGAAAACCTGCCATCGCAACATGATGGAAATTAATAAGAAATAATCCTTCAGGTTAAGATATAAACCACTTAACAACTATAGAAATATATTTCCACGGCCAAAAAATTTAAAAATGTCATAAAAAATCCCGGTGTTTACTAAGCTCTACACACACGCGACTCAGTGGGCGGGGCTCTCACGCAGTATGGCTCCGTCTGATTGGACGTCGACCTGAAGAGCTTGAACTGTCGCCTTTCCAAAAGCGTTACAAACAACCAATTCAGACGACGTTCGGTCCCAGAATCCGTCGCTTTTTGTCCGTTCAGAACCGTTTGTTGTGCTCAAAAGACTCCACCTTACCAGTCCAGCTCCACGCTCGTGTTGCCACGTACAGTCTGTCCACCAGCAGCTCGCCTCCGGGCCCGGCTTGTTGATGCAATGTCGAGACTGTCAAATTCCCCATGTCGAACACGCCGCTCCGCTATAAATGCCGCACTCATATTTCAAATGCCACACGGACATGCGTTTTCCTGCGCCTCCACCTGCTCCTCCGCCTGCTGAAGGCTGCCTTTGAGCTGTCCGAGCAGCGCAGACTCGAGTAAAGTGGGCAGCAGCCTTTGATAATGCCGACTGCGCTTGTTTCGGCAGGAGCACGCTGAAAGCTGATATTGCAGCTCCACGGGCAAGGCAAATCATTGAGTACTGTGTGTGTAGAAAACTTGGTGGAGTTTGAACATCCTTGACAAACTGATGATTTTCACTTATGAATGTTTGCTCATCGACATCGATTAGAGCCGGGTTGTCAAATACATGACCCTCAAGAGGCTGCAATCTGGCCACCAAACCTCTAAGCAAATGGTAAATAAAAGAAAACATGCTGCTATAAAAGATAGCCGCCTCAAAACCATGCTGTCACTGCAAACCAGAATGCAGCAGCTATAAAATAAATTTTTTTTTTAAGACATTTAACTATATTTTTCATCAAAAGGTTGCATTAAAATTGGATTTATGTGGAGATTGTACTCATTTTCATTCTTTATTGTTGCAAAAATATAGACATTTCCATCAGGTATACTCCGCACCACAACAAAGAAAAGTATAAGTCTAAAAGTTAGGATGGCACGACTTTACCTGTCCTGTTGTATGCAACTAAAATGTGTTTGACACCTCTGGAATAAACAGCGGATCTTTATGTCATCCTGTGGCTTACAATGTTTGTGCCAGGTTACACACTTAATGACCTTAATACCTTTTTTTCTAAGACCCATCCATCTACCCCAACCTCCGCTAAAAACACAGACCGAGTTCCTTTCCCCGACTGAATAAAATGACTTTTTCCTCCTACAAATGTAATTACCTCTACAGAGTGCAGCCTAATTCTACATGCATTATTATGGATGCTATCACATCCAGCTTCATAATATGTTGCACATTTATCATAAACCGTACCGTGATGAATTCTTTACTTGCTCAGCAAATTGAACATGACAGGATTTGATATATGAAAGAAAAATGCACTTAATCACAATTAATTCACTAGATTAATGAATGACAGTCAATCTTGTATATTTTATGGCTGGTGGCCACAGGAGAGACTCAGAAACTGCCAAAATAAAGGAAAATAGAGTAAAACAAACAGACTTAAATTTGTCCGATTTCTTGGAAAACTGCAGTTAAGTTAAATAAGAGGCAAGAGAAAGATGAACAAAGACAAAACATCATCTAACCTCATCACAAATGTCCTTATCGCAATGTTTATTGACCTTATCAATAGTACGGCTCAATTCATAGTGAGTTTATCATTAATTCAACCTCAACATGCTCTGTGCTCTGCAAATTCTAAAGGATTTTAAATGTGAAAGAAAAGTGCAATTAATCGGAAAGACTTAACAATGAATATATATTTAACGAATGAGCCGAAGTTACTTCATACCAGGTGGCACAAGTCAGAAGCACAAAATATAGAAAAATATCATCAGAAACAACAAAGTCAGATAAACGAAAATCGAAAAACATGCACAAGAGAAAGGTCCTGTCTCATTAAAGACATTAATGGTGCGTTTACACTATGTTCACGGCAGCCACGGCAGCCCCATTTCAGGCCGCCGTGGACAAAACGGGGTGGACGTGAGACAACGCAGGGGGACGGGATGGGCAAACGTAGACAGGTCGTGATTGCCGTGGGCGCCGTGCCAGATTTTTAAACTGTCAAAAAATTTGCCACGGCGCGGATGAGAAACTTAGTAGCCCGTAGATACGCGGGATGAACGCCATTGGCAGCACGGAACCGGCCGTAATAGATCGTTTGCACTGACGTTACGAATTTCCCATGATCCTCTCTGAATCGCTCGTGTCCGTCATCTTTTATGACAGCTTATATTTACAACACACCGGTAACTGTCGGGGAAGGCGCAAAATATTTCATTTCATATTGTGTTGGTGCTTTTTTTGAGGGGATTTTCAACACAGAATGATCTAATACATAGACTTACAGTAGTATCCAATGCTAGATTGTAGACATACTGTTATAGGTCGTTTCAATACGGTGTAGACTGAAGGCTCTACAAATACAGCAAACGATCTACTAGCATATGTCTACGCTGTCGCCTCGTTGGAGCAGACATTCACACACATTGACGGCAGAGTTAATTTATCAATAGTTCCTCATTAGTTCTCCGACGGGAACGTACTCTTATAGATCATATACAGTGTCGACTGGAGGCTCTCTACACATATAGTAAAATAATAATAATATTGTAATTTTCAACATCGTTGCAGGTTTACTTAATATCACGCAGTCGTACTTTGACACTAATTCTGTTGCACATCTTTCTACAAATTAAAAAAACAAAAAAAACATCAAAGAAAGACTAAAGTTGACCAAATTTGATTTAGATATCTACTTTTTAATATATGACTTATATCTAGGGATGCATCAATACCGCTTTTTTAAAGGACGTGTACAGATACGAGTACTAACCTTCAGCTAGTAAGTGATGCCGAGTGCTGATTTGAGTACTTATGATATACCAATAAGCCACGGAGCAGTAAAATGAGCGACATCGGGTTAACTCCAACTTTCTCTGGTCATTAAGTTGCTGGTGTCGTACGAACTCGATAGAAGATAATAGACTGTCTGTTTTGCTTTTGTCGCTCTCATTAATATAAAAAATCTCCAAACCGCCATCAGTCGTCCTCTCGTCTACCTGTTGCTGATGGACGCCTGCTGATGGACGACGTAGTACTCACCGGGTTGTATCGGGGCTCTTTTTAGGAGCACGAGTACTCCGTGCAATATTGGATCCGATACCTGATACTGGTATCGGTGCATCCCTACTTATCTCTATATGACCAGAGCGAGCAGGGTGGATCCAGAGAACAGCATCCTGCGTCTCTCACGGGGATCCATTAATCATCGCAGGACGACGATGTGTTCAAGCCAGGACGCAGACAGGCCAGGATTACACTGGATTAGCTGGAGGAGCGTCGGAAACACCCAGACTGTATCAATGTGTTTGCCTGAGGCCGCGAGACAAAGGGGAGGCGGAGGGCCGTGAAAGAAAAGAGAGAAAGAGGGGGAGTGGGGATGTGAGGATGGCTGAGCCGCACTTTCCCCCGGGGAAAGGTTATTTGTAAAAGGGGATTGTACCAAAGTCACTTACAAAAGGGAAAATGCAATCTGAGGGGAAGGGGAGGATGGGTTGGTGGGGGCGGTCGAGGAGGAAGAAGCAAAAAAAAAAAAAAAAAAAAAGTATGAGCAGAATGGAATGGGAGTTGAAATAGGAGGAGAAATAAAGTGGTTATTGGGAGTGCTGCTGCTGCAGATGTGTTAATGATAAAAAAAAGTATAAAAAAAAGAGAGAAAACTTTACATCCAGACTCCTGCCGACGCCCTGAAGACGCGAGGTGAGAAGTTGGATGGCGGCGGCGGCGGCGGCGGCGGCATCACATCCATGTTTTAACCTTTTGTCTGCGCTGATGTGCTTGAGAGATAGCAGGTGATTTCCTACTTCCTCGAAGGATGGATGTGGTGTAAATTCATTCCCTATTCACCCCCCCCCCCCCCCCCCCCCCGAAACACACACACACACACACACACACACACACACACACACACACACACACACACACACACACACATGCACACACACGCGCACTTTTCTTTTATGATAGATTCCTCCTTTTTTTCTACCTTAAACTGAACCGTTACAGTTGGCGTTAGCTTCGGAGGCCTATTTTTTATTTATTTTTCCTTCTCGGAGGGGTCCCTGTTTGCTTTCTTCTTTTTTTTTTTTTTACCCTTCCTTGACTCCCCCTCCCTCCCACCGTCCTCTCTTCTTTATTTATGTCGTTTTGTGTGCTTGGCGCCTCTATAGAGAGGATTGCACTGGATTAGCTTCTCCGCCTTCCCGACTGATCCGATCCATTTTGTGTAATCCAACTCAATTTAATTATGTTTATCGTTCCACCTCGCCGGTGCCGAGGAGCGGCGGCGGCACACACCTCTGCCGAGATAAGCCCGGGGACCTTGTGCCTCTTGGCTGGCAGAGTGTCTGCCTGAGCCTGTTGCTTTCTAAACAGATGGCGTAAGTCACCTACGCTCTGGGTAAATAACGTGTGAGGCACAATATTATGTTGTGGCGCCTCAAACATCAGAAAACAAACAGACCAAAAAAGGAAAAACAAAGTTCCGCGTTCACACGGCAACATTCTGAAAATGAGTGTTTACGCAGCAATAGCAGGAACACTGAAAACGATTGGAGTTGGCATGTGGGACCACAAGTTGGCGCTGTTGGTTTGTTTTTGTATTAACATGCTTTATACACTAACAATGGACAACATTAACACGGACGTTCGTATGGACGGACAAAGTTGGGTCGCAATGGTGGGTGGCACAACTATAAAACTACCAATATTGACTATTGACTGGGAGTCGTGGCAGTCTGGAGGCCGCCATGTTTGTTATTGTCCAGCTACTCGCGAGTGAGCAGAAGAACTACAGTATTTACGACGGCCGTGGTGTGCAGTAGCAGCGTATCAGCCGTTGACAAGGAGACAGGCCCCCCGAGCGTTCAAGTCTACTTTTCACCAGCTTACATGGCGATGGAGCGCAAGCGTTTTCAAAAAGTTGCACCGTGGGAGTCGTTTTCAGTGGCTCCCAGCACCGTTGCCATGTAAACGGACACTCAAAAGGCAATAAATGTTTTGCGTTTCCTCTTGAAATTGTTGCTGCGTAAACAAGCTTTGACGTTGGTTGTAATCTGGAAAGTTTAAGATGCAAGCCAAAAAAAAACTAAACAACATCTACAATACCTGAAGTTGTACCAACTTTTGTATGATTTTCAGTTCATTTGTGATTTGATTGGATTCAAATCACAAAACTCACAGTAGACCTGTTTTGTACCACTTTCCTTCTGTTTTTTTTTTTTTTTAAGGCTAACTTGTTATCAGTCAGGAGATGCAGACGTCTTCACATATAAAAAGTCTTCAGAAGTTACGGGACTGGGACAAGGAACTTCCCTTTAGTTTTAATCTAGGATGAAACATGTTTAAAGCCGTTCCGACTCCTGATGTCAGACTTTGTATTTCCGCCTACGATCCAGGTTCATGCACTGGCAGCGCCGGTGTGGTCGACTGTGCAAAGCAGCAGATGTTCAAACCAAACAAGTAGTGAATATTAAACAGACCAAAAAAAAAAAAAAAAAAGATCCCATTCTTCAATACCTGTGTTTTCAACAGGAAAAACAGCATTGTGATATAAAAGTTGCACAAAAATCAACATGACATTTCGGAGCTCATTTGTCAAAATACTGCAAATCCATTTTGTAAAACTAGAAAAAAAAAAGATGGCTGCCCCCCCCCCCCCCCCCCCCCCCCCGTTGCTGTATTTTAATGTGGTTTCAGTGAAAACAAAAAGATGAAAATCTGCACGCGGTCGTCAACGTTCTTTCAGGAGCGACTACGGACGACATTAATCTTTTTTTCGAGCGCGTCGGGTATTAAATGTCGCGTGCCGCTTTTTTTTGGGAGGGGGGTTGGGGGAAGAAGGGCAGACTTTTCTGTTGACGGCGGGCATGAATGTTTAATGAGTGGTGGGCGGTGGGGTATCGGTGAATAAAAGTTAAGTGCATTTTCTTGCTTTTTGGGGAGTAGGGAACTGAGGAGGAGGAAGAGGAGGAGGAAGAGACGCTACTTTACATCCACTGATTACTGTATCCTGTTGGGCTGGTAGTCTCCAGTCTAATTTAACCTACAAAAGACAAATCGTGCTCCGTTTTTGGTAAGGATGCATTGACGCCACTTTTTTAACGGACATCTACAAGTACTAACCTTAAATTGTCCAAACCGGGGACATCACTCGTGCTGTCTTGGGTACCTGGGGTTGCTGATGCATGATCTCAGGTAATGATCGCCGAGTTGTATCCGGGAGCTTTCCATGAGTACCTCTCTGTAGTATCAGACCGATACCCGATATCGGCGTCGGTATCGATGCGTCCCGAGTTTTTAGGGACATATCTCCCCTGCCAAGGAAATCAGAATCCAACGAACTCTTGTGATCCTAATGAAACTACTGGATTGACTTCTGGCTCCAGACGCCAAGCCCACTAACAAGCCGCTGCTCCTCCACTCGGCTAAATGCCCTCATTAACTCTCGGGTTGAGCAAAACGGTGAACAGGAAGTCCAAATTGGGGTGCGTGACCCTCATAACAATCCTCTCTCTTCGTCGGTGAGAACATACCTCTGCGTCATGTTGCCACTTGATTGCACTCCTTGTTAGAGTGTGACTGAGGACTCGGCCGATAAAAGAGGCTGCTTCGAGCTCGACCTGGAAGTGGATCCCTTCCTCTGTCCGCTTGTTAAATCTCGGTGTTTCTCTGCGGCCATCATTAGTCCATATAATGTTTGGCCTTGTTTATGGATTTTATGGACAAAAAAAAAATCTGTATTTTCTTTTAAATGGTCCCAATTTGCTTTCTCAGTTTTGGCCCACGGGCCTTAAGTGTTAGTTTCGTACCCCTGAATTATGAAAACCTTTATTTGAAATTGTGTAAACTGGCAACTTCTTCTTCTTTGATTAGCGATAGATGATTCTGGGAAATTCCACAATCCCTGTGGAGGAGGTCATGCTGGTTCTCTGCACAGTTTCTTTGTTCCAGGTCAGCCTTCCACATGACAGCGTGAAGCATCTGCTTCATTAAAACCCATTTTAGTGGCTTAGTTCAACACAGCTCGGGCACGTTTAACCCTCAGATAATATATTAGTCACATCCGACTGATTTGAAACGCTGCCCTTTGAATTCAGTTGAATCCCCTGATTTAGGATTCAATTTTTTTTATTTTTATGCAAAGTCCCAGGAATGCAGCTATGGGTGCAGTTCAGAAGTTGAATGATCTGGCTGACAGGGGAACACCATCGCTCTCCTCAGGCTGTCAATAAAACCAGTTAGAAGGAACAAACAGGACAGAATCAGTTAGTGCTCCTCTTTGTCGGCTCTGACTTGGTGGTGTTGGTGAGCAGACAAGAGCTGAAATTAGTGATTAACTTATGACTGCAGCAAAGCCGGAGGTTTTTCTTCTTCTCACCTCTGCTGAACCTCCGCGTCAGTTTTGTTGCCGTAGGACCCGTTTACGCCACGTTTGAAGTGAGAACGCAATAGTTTTTGAGTTTTCGCTTCATGAAACAGGCGAAGGCTGTGGTTCGGTTGGCGGAGCGGTTGTGTTGTCGATCGGAAGGTCGCAGTTTCATCTCCACATATCAAAGTGTCCTTGAGGAAGGCACCGAATCCCAGACTGCTGAATGTAATTGACAGTGTAGAGCGCTTTGGAGGCTGGTCAAATGGGGGAAAACCACAATGTAAATGAATTCCATTTGCCGTTTTTACCATCCATATACAAAACTTTGGAACTTTTATCCTTAATCGTGACTTCACAATATGTTGCAAGTACATTTTCATTGAATGATACCTTCATTTCCCAAAACTGCAAATGTGACTGAAGCCTGGGGGGGGGGGGGGGGGGGGTTGATTTGTGTGGTTCATTTTAATACACATATGGTGTGCTGCAGCAGCTGGGCGGTGCACGTGGGACTGACTCCAACTGCATTGACTTTAATAGAGGCATATGTCAGCCAGCGCATTGGTTTTGGCTCATTTTATGGATAAAAACTACGTAGAGCGTCAACTGTTTTTTTCACTGATGGCTGCACACCTCTCATGTTATGACAGTTTGATCAGTTAATGTTGGAATAATGAGCATAAGACCAAACCAAAAAACAGCATCAGCCTTATCAGAAGCTACTGTAGCTACGTTGCCATTGCATCAAAGTGTTTCTCAGTGGGACTGCGTGCATGCCTAATATCAGTAATCAATCACTGGTGGCATTACAGTAACGTGTCATTTCATAATGTGTAATACAGAAGACTGTCAGTAGCATCGCTTTGTTGTTGGTTTTGGTCTATTTGTGGGATTTATCGACGGTGAGAGAAGTACAGAAAATGACACTTTGACGTTAATGATCCGAAGCGCCCGGCTGCAGCTTCTCCTGCGGGCAGCTCGGTCATTGGATGACGGGATCCACGGCTCAATTCTTCGCCGTCATATGTAATGCATCTGTGGCAGAGATGACTGTAATTACAGCGGGCGTGCAGTCCACACAGCCGACGCCTCCCGGGCCGGTGGGAGGCTTGCGTGAGGTGAACGGACAGAAATCAAGATTATAGATCCGCGGTCCGCGCGAACGCCGCCGCCGCAGCCGCCTCGCGTCTTCGCCAGAGGGCCAGAGGGTTTTAATTGCCGGACCGAGGGCCCAGCATTCTGTGTGAAGATGTGGCGCGTTGATAGGAAAAGGAAAGGAATGCCTCTTTTCTCTGTGGCTGTTGTATTGACGACTCCTCATCCTGGAGGAGCTGATAAGAAACACAGGATCCGGGGCGATGCTCGGGGGGTGGAGGGGTGGTGGGGGGGGGGGGGACGTTTGAAGTGGATTGCTGTGACGTTTGGAGGACACACAACTCAAATCTCCACACAGCTTTTGGGAGAGAGCGACCGATCAGGCCCGAGCAAAGAGCTCGTAACCTTGTAACATAAAATGGAACACCTGCGCGCGTGGAGGAGCATCGTATTCACAATCAATGAGCTAAAGTGCATTGATTTACAAAACAAAACACAAACACAAGAGACCCCGCGGCATTCTTTATGTCGGGACGCTGTTTCAGCACCGAGGCACATTCAGACACATTTATGTGGAGACAAAAGAGCATTTAAATGGCCGTCTGGCTTCGGGTGTGTTTGATGCGTGTGTACCATCCACTTCTCCAATAACCAAACTGGTAATGGTGGAACAATGTACGTAGAGGAGGAAGTTATAGCATCAATGTGACTGTACTGGATGTTATGGTAATTTATTATTATTATAATACAGTTTATCAATAACATAGGTGTCAGAGGTCCAACTACAAGTGTTCTGGTCCTGAATTTCAGCCAGTCTAAAAGTCCCTCAAGGGGGCTCTACTGAGAACAGGCTGTTTCTGTGTCTGTCCCTTTAAATGCTAATAAGCTTATATCTGTCCACAACTCCATGTCTGTTTCCCGGTAGTTTGTGAAGAGAAAAAATGTTACAGGGCAGAGCACATCAACCTGTGGTAGGGTCCACTTCCAGAGTGGTTATTTCCCCACGTGACGTCATGAAGGGAAAATCTATGAATCACCTATGTGAGCACACATTCCCATAAAAAGTGGTGCAAGTGAGGGAGATGGCAGACTTTCTTCACTTCACGGGCCTCGTACATGGGGACACATATAACTGTTAGAAAAACCATCATGAAGTGAATTTTGCATAATATGGGACTTTTAAGCACATCAAGCATATGTTTTGTCATAGTTTGTTCAGAGGAGGACTCTAGATGCCAGACGCATGGCTCATTTTATTGGAGCACTAAAAATTTTTTTTAATAAAAATCAAGAATTCCAAAAACAAAATTCTGGAGCTCACAGGAGAAAAACTAATGTGGAGACACTGGAAGGCAACCAACATAGAAACAAGCGAAGAACCAACAGCCACAACACACAGAAGTGAAACGCCTGGCGAAGACAATCACACACTCAGGCAAGGGTGGAACACATCAGAACAGTAATCAGACACAAGGAGGGGAAGTAACCTGAAACAAGACAGAGTCAGAATTATAAAAAACACAATCAGTCTCTTATCACCAGCTGATTAATGGACACTTCATTCACCACCACCAGATGACATTTCTGACAGATAAGAGAATCCAGCTGAAGCATGTCAGAAGGTCCGTGTATAAAAACCGACTTACCTGAAGAGAAGAAAAGAGAAAATACTTGACAGAACTGTAATTGAAGCTGCTGGAATTCATATATGTACACCTGCCATTCAAGTCCAATTCATTTCATTTTTCATTTTATTTCTGAAATGGGCAAAATTAGATACATAGTTTACGTTCATGAACCAAAAGATATCTCGCCAAACAAAATTTACAAATAACCGCAGAACAATATAATCTGGTTCCATGTCTGAAATGGAGTGGGAACAAGTAATCAAATCCCCTTTTCCTTAAAAAGTAATAGTCATTTAACCTTCCATTTATTTGATAATTAATTCATTTAAACATGAATATTTATTATATTATATATAATATATATTATCTTATTGTATTAAGATGAATCATCTGTTGGAAAAATACAAATAAATTACATATATTTAGTTAAACTAATGAAATTATATGTAATATAAAATAAGGTCTAATCATTATTATGGAAGGATATTTTTTCCAAATAAATACAAAATTACAAAAAAAATTGCTATAGATACATTTATTCTATCAGAAGAGACAAAAAAAATATATTTTTGTGTTTCTTTATTAACCAATAATGTTTGCCCATAGCCAGAAAAAATAAATGTGTGTATATACTGTGTATACAATATATACACACAGCATGTAGGCCCGTCACATGCTCACACTCTTGAACTCATCCTTATACAATTTATAAATGATTTTAAATTGTAATATATATATATATACAATTTAAAGATTATTTTAAATTGTTTTATATTTGAACGTCCCCTGACGTCTACCTTCAGACTGTCCCAGTTTAACACCACATAGAGAAAGAAAATTCCTGTAATGTCTTTCTGTCTTCCAATTTCACATCCACACCAAGGAAATTATGAGGTTTTTGGTTCGATTTTTTGGGGTCAAATTGTCGGCCTATTTAGCACTCCCAACATTGAGTTTGTGCTCAATGTTGGGAGCTCTTCCAGTTTTCATTTCTCTCCCCTGTTCGTGTGTGTATATTCTCCCACAGTCCACAAACATGCGCTGGAGGTTAATGGATGACTCTAAAAAAAACAAAAAAACGTGATTGTTGCTTTGAATTCAGGTTCAGATCAGCTGCATCAGAGCTCAAAACTGAAAAAAAAAAAAAAATCTATAAATTATAAAGAGGAATAACTGAAAATGATCTCACCCATATCTGATAAAAAGGTTGACGATTATGAATTTGGTTTAAAAAGCTGCACTTTCACATTTTTTTTTATTCCTTTTTAAACATCGAGTTTTTTAGATTAACATAACCAGGAGAAACAAAGTGTTCCTGACAGGACAATTCATTACCAGATCCATTTCCAAAGTTAGGACGTGAAAAGACATAAAATTTACCTCAATTAGGCTGCCCTGAGGTCCGAGAGGAGCCCTCGTTCATCAGATCTCATCACCGATCGATATGTGAAAAGTCAAATATCGAGACACGGATCCCCCCCCACCCCGCCGGTGTCGAGTGACATCACTCCAAACACTTGACTTATTGGCCCTTTTACTGGCTTACACAGCACCTGGGAGGCACGGCGGGACAAATTGGTCCTATAGGTGCCATAGATCTCAGTGTCAGAAGTACATTACCCCCGCCAAGCGGCTCAGGGAGAGATAATTGTGACCCCTGCTGAGAGGGAAGAGTCCAGCTTCTCTCCACTTAGAGCAGCGCTTTTTTTCCTCTCCTGACCTAAAGTGGGCTTTCTAAGCTCGTTCTCGGGAAGCGTTCCTCCTGTCCTCTGCCGTTTGGAGATTGCTGTGATTGACTGAGAGGGCAACTCTGCCTGTTTTCAAGTTATTTTACAGGATTTTTTTTTCATCTTTTATTTTCATGAATCTCAATAAGCACTTAGTAAAGTCTGAAGACTCTTTTACAAAACAATGATTTCAGGTGAAAATGGAAAACTTTCATCGGCGTCCATTTACTCGTAGTATTCTAATTACAATTTGGTCAACTTAAGAGTGTTTTCTTTTTTCTTTTTTTTGTTTTCGTATGATCGGTAGAAAGATGTACAAGTTAAGTGTCAAATTAAAACTGTGTGATATCAACATTCATGGGCGTCCATTTGCTTGACCACGGTGCTCTGGGCTACTTTTTGAAAGAGACTTCAAATGTGGAACTCCCATCTCTGTGTCAACAATGGAAAACGGAACATTTTCCAAAACACTGCTATTCTTATTATTTAGTGTTTCTGTCTTTTCTGTGTAAACGGACATTGTTTTACAAATGTTGCAGTGTTATAGTCGAAACTTTTCTGAAACGAAAATGGGGCAGAAAAAACTGTAAACTGGGCCGTATCGGGAAAATAAATGATTCACATCAGTCATACCAAGCTTTTGTACTTTTTGTAGTAAAAGGAAAAATCGTCTATATCATTATATTTTCACGAAACATATTTACTTACTTCGATGGGGAAAACGTTCCATAACTTACTTCATATTGAACTCAGATCGATGACATTTAACAAATTAATTCACTCCCAATTTATTAAATATTCGTATCACTTCTATAGTATCCGGTGTAATTAAAAACTTTTTTTCAGTCAGTAAACCAAAGAGATCTTCACTCTTGGAAAAATAACCAGTGAATATGTTTCAGCCTTTTAGACTCTGCTGAACTCTATTGTAGCAGCATTCTGGTGTCACACAGTGACATCTAGTGGTCCATGTTGGTATGTATCAATATATTTTTTTTATATATATACACATATATACCTCACTTCTTAATGTGAGTCGCATTGTTAGGGAATTTCTGGTATTCCTGCATGTCCCAATCTGTGGCGGACTGAGAACACAGACCTGAGATGGTCGTTATTTAAGCGAAGGTTTATTAACAAAAGACTGTGAGATCAAGTCCTCCAATGTAAGAGTCTAATCTGGACTCTGCAGCCCCATCAAGGATAAAAAAAACACTCATGGTTTTACCTAAAAACTCAATCTCACAAGCATTAAATCACTTCGACTTAAGCCAGGAGGGTGAGAAATGATTATGTCAGGGAGAGCTGCTAATCACAAACCACTTCACAAACCACTAATCACAAAAAAAAAAAAAAAATAAAAAAATAAATGGACGTATTCAACTGGAATTTAGAAAGAATATTGAATGCTTGAAGTCGAACACATCCCGACCTCGTCTGCTGCAGACCACATTCCCGTCTCACTCTACATCCCCCGTACAGGTATTATTCAGTTCCAGTCCACCTACTGTTCCTCCCATATAACACAAATAACCCCCCTGGCAATTGGTGGCGTCTGCCTCATTATCATATTTATTTAAAGCGCCGTATGACCCATTTCATTCCAACCTCGGTTCTACTTGTCATGATTGAGTAGTCCCATATTTAAGGTTAGTCTCCCGAGATGCCGCTGTGCATAATGGGAACATTACTATTAAGCGCAGTCACAGGCCCGTCCTTGTCTTTAAAATGAAGAGATAGAAAAAACCCTTTCATTGTCGCTAAATGAGAAGAGGCAGAGGTTGTCGTTATGCCGTGGTCGCGGATGGAAACATGGAAGGTCGTACATCACAGGTGGTCGTGATGGTCGTGACACGTGAGTGTCGGCACGAAGCGATAAAAATGGTATTTTCCTCTATTAATGATAATAGCACCTAAAAGGTGAATTCTGCTCAAACTAAACCGTTTTACTTTAAGCCAGGAAGAGATAGTCAGAGAGAAAAAACGTGTAAAGCAGAAATACAGTAATCTGTTATTATATTTTTCAACTATCAAAAGAGAGTTGTCAGAATTAACACAGATTAATCTATCATGATTAATCTGATTCAAAATTTTAACACATTTAACCCATCTGACGTCCACAGGATCCGTCAGTTACTCGCTTCCCACTCATTTTCTATGTGAAACACGCTGCGTAGTATCCAAAATAAATGGTTTAGTTCGGTTACACAGTTTTGCAGTACAAAACTTGAATAGGTATTGGCTGACTCCGTAAAGTAACCCTGAACGTCAGTAATAAAAAAGAGGAAAGATTCAGAAACTGCACAGCTTTTTTTCTCGCCTCAAAGGTTCTCATAAATACTTTTCGCTGATCTGTTGTAGTAATAAAAGAGAAAGTTTGCGACCGAGCCGCCATGTTGGTTTGGTTTGAATTAATATGGATCAGTATTTGTTTTTATTCGCGTGAACTGTTAAAGGTGTTTATGAAGTCCCTTCTTTCTTGAGTATATATGCTCATGCAAAATTAAACAGAATTCATATAGATTTACAATGTAATTGATTAATTATGAATTTAATCAAAATGAATCCATAGCAACCCTGCAATTAATCAGATTCAAAATTTTAATCCTTTGACACTTATCAAAACTCTAAGCTACACCAGCCTGAACATACAGCATAGCTATATAAACCTTATATGAAGTGAGTGTTTTTAAATATGGTCACTCGGCAGAACGACTCTAGTCGGAGGTAGAGGTTGTTATTATGGCGTGGTCGCGTACGGAGACGTGGAATGGTCGTACATCGCAGGTGGTCACGATGGTCGTGACACATGAGCTCAGAACTCAGTGATGTAGAGTGAAGTTAATTGAAATAACACGACCTCTGCAATGATAAAGAACTGCTGTGTGATTGCAAGGTGTATTTATCCAGGTAGAGTTGAGCCGGAGTGCCACCGAGCGCCTCGCTCCGACTCGTAATGGAAGATTAATAGCAGGCTACCGGTCCGTCTCAAATCAGAGTTATCGAATGTTTTGAGTTTCTTTTTTTCCTCCTTGGATACGTTTTCCCCAAGACTTGGCCGGCTCTGGCCTCCCCTATTGATCTGCCTGCTTGCAAATTTATGGTTATGTTTCTTCAATTTGCGCAGAGGCGAAAACATCGCCGTCTCTGCCGACATCGACGTCCCCGGAGAGTCGGACCCATGAATGTCACGGCTGTTACTTTATCCATGTAATTGACCGTGACCTTCTCTGCGCTCTCCACGTTCAGCAACTGTTTATTGATAAGCCGCTTTAAACTCTGCGCCGGCCGATATGATAAGACTGTCGCCATCGTTTTGGGCAATTCGGCCGACTCCGAGCGCAAGTTGTCTGGACTTTCATGCTCCACTTGAGTCGGGGTCACGACGACTTTCCTACTGGAATTTCTCTCATAGGTTTCTGGAGATCAAAGCGGGAGCTGTTTTTTTTTTTTTTTTTTTTCTTCCTCCTTTTTGGAAAGCCAACCGAACTCACAGGCCCCGTTCTGCCAAAGTGCAGCTTCAAATCGATTCGACCTCGGCGCAGGCTTTACCCTCCTCCTCCTCCTCCTCCTCCCCCCCAACCTGGCAACCCCCAACCCCGATCCTCCCCGCCAAAGCCAGTGCTGCCTGGTGTTGCTCCGGTGCACCGGGTTTCATTACCTCTGCCTTAGTCAAATAGCTGCGAGCGCTGGACTGATATTACAGCTGAGACATAATTAATGAGATATGCAGGCGTCTGGTTCTCCCTCCTCGGAGAGGAGCCGGGCGTACGAGCCGACAGCGGCTTGAAAGACGAATGTGCGGCACCTGGAACCATGTGAAGAAGAAATCTCATGTTTTGCTCCAGAATGCAACCCCCCCACCCCCCCCCACCCCCAAACAAGCTTTCATTTTACTGTGAACAGTTGGTTAAATGAGGACATCCGTCAGTTCAGTGCTCTGGATTCCTAGAAAGCTCCCTTCACTTTATATAGAGCTGCTATAAATGCAGGGATTGTCTAATTATAATCTAGTGCTGGTGGCTGACCTGTTTCCAAAAGCAGAATCAATTTAAACACTAAATAAATGTCTTGTTTAATTTAGTAGTGGAGGATAAAAGTTGAAAACACAGAGGAATTGTGGATTATGGTGGATATAATAATGACTCTTTGATTTAACCATTTTGATGGAGTGCATCTATATATTTATATTTATCTCCTCCTATTTGGTGCCACGCAAGAATTTCGATTTGTGGTTGTCTAAAGCTCTGCTCACACGGCAATGTTTTTCATCGAGAAAACTGAAAACTTTCGCAACGTTCTGGCTGTCCATAAGTGGGGGCTAAATGTCTAACTTGTTTCTGAGCACCTGAGCATATTTCCTTACATCTTGCTTTCACCTCCGCTCTATTAAAAAGCAACAAACTCACCAAAAATCACAATTTCTGCCTTTAAAATTCTCAGAGTTTCTCAGTAGATTGTAAAAATGCCTGCATACTTTTTAAAAAAAAGAACACAATCACTTGCTTTGATGTGCACAATGTAATTTTTTATTTCTTTTTTAATCTGTTGATTTTCAAGGTAAATTCATCAACTGATGCCTTGCCAAAGCAATACAATGTGATTCAATCCAATTTGGTACACGAGTTCACCGATTCTAAACCCATTGTCACTGTGGCCTTGTGTTTCACCAATTTTTGCAACGGCATGAAGCGGTTTCAGGTTGGACTTATGGCATTATCAGGGATCGTGAAACGCCAGACTTTTTTTTACCGGACACTGGTCCAGTAATCGTGCAGTTTTTACTGGACCGGAGTAAAGTTTGATTTGCAAAACTATGAAGAATAAAACAGGTTTATGATAATATAAAGTTCCTCAACATGACACACTGTCAAAACAGATGTGAAACATAATGTGAAAAAAAGAACAAAAGATTCACAACACTAAACGCTAAATACTTCAGCAGTAAACAACTTATCTGACTATGATTCACAAACGACTCTGAAGCCTTGTCATAATGTGAAAAAAGAACCAAAAATAATTTCCAGAAAGAGAAAAGAACACTGCATGAATATACAAATTAAAAAAAAAATGTTAAAGATGTCTATGAATTATACAGATTTTTAGTTCTATAAAAATTGCTTCTGGATTTGATAAAAGTGTCGAATAACTCACAAGTTGTTTGGAAAAACGCCATCATCGGAGCTCACAGGAGTCATGTGACGTGACGTCACCATTCAAAATGGCGGCGCCCATCGATATGAAAGACTGGGAGGAGATTCTTGGCTTTTTCAGAGTGATAAATGAAAAATTTGGACATGACACCGATTTTAAGAGGATATTTTTATTGGGAATGACCGACTGTCCGAGGTATTTTGTGATCACTACATTATATTTGAATATAGTCGCGCTCAGTGTGTAACTTTAGAGCATATCCGGCCTGAACCATGAGCGTGCTCGCATGTGACATTCACGCTTGTAGGGTTTTCTCTCAAGCATGGAGGCCATTTGTGTTTGACCTTGAATGGTCGGTCACCTCGGCACTGCGTTCTCCCAGTTCTTGCCCCATCGCTCTCCATTAGGATCCTGGAGATCTTTGTCGAATTAGCAATTTCGTTCTCATAACAATTTTTCTGCTCTGCCAGCTGCTTTAACCATGGCCTTGCAGCGCCACCGCCGCGCAGCAGTGTGACTTGGAAGGCTTCTGTCACTGTGTGTGTGTGTGTGTGCGTGTGTGTGTGTGTGTGTGTGTGTGTGTGTGTGTGTGTGTGTGTGTGTGTGTGTGTGTGTGTTGGGGGAATATGGGTGAAGTTTTACCTCATTAAAATGATTTTGTCTCTGCAGTCATTGCCACGAAGCTGTGGAATGACTTAACCCTTCTGCATCGAACATGCCCCTTCCCGGTCTGTTTTCTGAAACCCGCCTAGACCCACCATTTTATCGTTGGCCTTTCGACACCATGTGAACTGTTGTCCCGTTTATTCCCCGTTCTCAACACCAGTGAAAACGCGTGAAAGGAAATCAATCCAGGTTTAGCCATTAATCCCTCTCATCATCCAATATTGGCTCCATGCCAGGTTGCCTGGTCCATCCATCCATCCATCCATCCATCCATCCATCCATCCATCCATCCATCCATCCATCCACCCATCCACCCATCCACCCATCCACCCCGGTTGTGGGAGCTGGGACCGACATTGGATTAAAGCCATTGTAAATTTGAGAATGAACCCTCTTAAAAATGTAAATCTGACGGAGACGGATTAGTTTTCTCGGCATAAAGTAATCACATCCAGAAGAGAGTTTAATGTCATAAAACTAGATCATTACAAATGTTGACAATTGAAAAGATTTATCGTCTTGTTAGTACCTCATTAACAGAACATTAATGGCTGAAGTACTGATTCATCGTTCACAAAATGTCGCAAGCAGGAGTTGGCTCTCAATTAGAAATATTTCATGCTCGTCTTTGATGGTAAACTGTTGGAGTTTGGACTTTTGGTCAAACAAATTGAGGCTGCCTTTGGCTTTGGGGAATCAAGTCTCATTCATCTACATTTTTAAGTTTATTGGAGAGTGAAATGCAAAAAAAAAAGTTTATATTCTGATCAATGCTTTCTAAAACAAACTGCAGTCCTGGTTCATGTTATATTATAATACATTAATATTAGATCGTCGTTAATTACAAACATACTCAAGCTTTTGGTCAAAAAGTTGTCACTTCGTCTGTGCTTTCTTGAGAGAAGAAGACGAAGGACCACAACATTAACTGCATGTTTATGAACGTTCACGGCGACAAAAGAAGGAAAGTCAAGTCTGACTTCTCTAAATCTGCAGCAGCATTATTAAGAAATTGGTCCCTATCGAACAATAAACCCATCGTATATTCAGATTTAAAGACAGATCTTCATAGAGTCAAGAAATATTCCCATTTATGAGGCTCGAACTGGAGAAAAAAGTACATGTAATGTATCAATATGCGAACCCACCATGACATACGATAAACACAACGCTTAATTACATGGCTTTAATGTGCTTTGAGATTAATTCTTCATCGGTTTGAATCATGTTTTCTTTATGTTTTGCTTTTGCGCCTATTGTCAAAGACTTGATGGAATGTTCCACTAATTGAAATACGATCTTTTTTCAACAAAATCTTTCGCCGTATGACTCGGCGTGTGTGATTGCGTAATTATGTCGAGGGTGATACAGCGTGCGTTAAAGCATCATTTATTACAGTTCACTCAGACCTTGTGATTACAATATATTCCTGTGATACATTAAAGTCCCTGACGCTGTTTGGAAAGTCGGATCAAAGTGTTCACGGTCGTCAGCCCTGGATTCAATGAGTTTATCATCAAAACATGAGTTTAGCATCGACCAATCAGCTGACGCAGGTCGATAACGGTTCAATCATTTTTTTAAATGATTTTTTTTACAGAATCTAGACGCAGCCTGTTTTCACTACAGAAGCTCTTTCATCTTGAAGAGAACTTTAAAATGAGCCCGACCGAGCACTCGGCCTCCGCTCTAACTTTTTCGATGGCGCGTTAAAGGCTTTGCCGGTCCGAACGTCAAAAAAGTGAAATCCGCTCTCGACTGCCAGAAAGAGAAGCAGGGAGGCTTTTTTGATTGTTGCGTTTCCATTAAAATAAGGATTATGAGGGAAGGCAAACAAGATGTTTTATGTTATTAAATGTGGGCTTGCAAAGAAAGATACTTTACCTGCGATTATTTTTAAAACGTGAACGTAAGATTGGCGGGTTTTTGCATAAATCTGTGAAATCCAACCACAAAGATTAATGGCGGGTCATGAAGACCTCCTGATTTTACAGGGTACAAAATTAGTAAGCATTTAATTCTTGTTGCTCTTAAACCACTAATTGTAGGCATTTACATTAAAAGTGCATCATTTATTTAGAAAATATATGAAAACAATTTCTGAGAAAAAAATGGTGAAGCATCAGGCTAAAAATAGAGATGAATCAGTCAAAAAGAAACAAAGCGATCATGAGGTTTACAAAGGCCAGTTGTTCCTAATCATTTGTTTTTTATTATTATTTTGCTAATCAATGAATCTCTATTTTTATTCGATTAATCATTTGTTGCTGTTTATTTCAAACTAACAGTTTTGTTTAACCTTTGTTTCCCAAGGAAAATTATTGAGCTATTTTCATAAAAGAAAATGAAAATTTGCATTTTATTTCAATAATCCGGTAGATCACGGCCACAGGTGGCTCATTACTGCCACACTGTGGTCGCTGCCAGAAGAGATTGGTTGAAATTGTAAAGAAAATATGGTAAAAAAAAGTACAATGTGGGGGGAACTGGTATCACACAGTGTGTTATGAGGCCTCTTTAACTTTTATTTTGTAATGGTACAGGGTGTATTCGGGGGCCGCCCGGTAAAAATGTGTGTTTCTCCAGAAATCGGTTTTGGTATAAATAAATGACAACATGACTGGACTTAGAGGAATATTGATTACTGCTGTTTCCCTGGTTTTAGATGTTAGACGTGCTGCCAGGTGCTAATAAAACTATTCTAGAACGTCTTTCTCATAGGTCGGGTGTTTAACTTAGTGTTGTTGTGTTTACCAGCCGCGCACGTAAAAGAACAGGGGTGTGTGTGTGTGTGTGTGTGTGTGTGTGTGTGTGTGTGTGTGTGTGTGTGTGTGTGTGTGTGTGTGTGTGTGTGTGTGTGCGCCCTTTAGCTGCTGAGATTCTAGCCTATTATCACCTGCCCAGAGTTGGCATGTGCGTGTTGCAAAGGCGTCTTTCACACCTTCGCCGTTCCGCGTTTGATTGGCGACTTTTCACCGCCAACATCTCGCTCTGGCAAAAACGAGAGAGAGAGAGAGAGAGAGAGTGAGAGAGAAAGAAACTTTCCATTATCTTCTGTTTCAGCAACCTCAGCCCAGATGTGGGAGGGGATTCAAACAATCCCTCACCCCCATCGTGGGTCGATTTAACTCGAACATGCCGAACCCGGTGACGGCGGTGGACAGCTGCCTCCGATGTATGTTTATAAATATATATATATATATGTTTCCCCGCTGCCTGGAGCTGCCATGCTAATGATGTGTGGTGGGTGGTGATGCACCGAGGCATCACACATGCCTTCCGCCGCCGTGCGAGGAAAGGAATTCTCGCTTTCTCCCGGATGACACCGAGCCGGCGTTGCTGCGCCGCCGGCTGTCGCCGCCAGGAGCGCGCGCAGCCTTGATTCTCCTCTCGTTCGACACGGCCTCGTTTGCTTGCACGTCTCACGTGTCGCGGATCTGACATTGACGACACTGTCAGAGATTTAACTGTCGGAGAGGGGCCGGCCGGCTCCCTTCAGATAAAGGCCGCCGTTAACGGGAGAAACGCCTCACCTGGCGGTTTACACGCTCGGTAATTGGGGAAACGACCTCGCTGTTTTTGTTTTTGCTTCTTCCTCACTTCAATTCTTCTTTTGTCTTTAAAAAAAAAAAAAAAAAAAACCTCTCGTTTTTGTTGTTGTTGTTGTTGTTGTTGTTGTTGATTCCCCGGATCCGGTGGCAGTGGATGACAACACGCGGCAAAATATGGTTAACATGTTTCATGTGACACTTCAATTTCCTCTCTGTCAATCAGTGCAGCTGCTGCATCTCTCTCATTGCTCCGGCAGACTGACAGCTCGTGATAGATCTAGTTCTCGCTTAGCGGCACCAAAGTGTGATTATACAGGAGCAGGAGGAGGAGGAGGAGGAGGAGGAGGAGGAGGAGGAGCGCGAGTACATGCATATATGCAAAGGACATCTCCTCATACCTTCTGTTGCTGGATGGAACTCAGTCTTTTGGTCGGGATAGTTTCTCTTACAGTTCATGTCCATTTCTCGTTGGAATTCGACGCCGAGGGTCATCGAAATGAATTAAACCACCAAAAAGACCAATTCCGACTGATCATAGTTGAGAGTTCGTTCACCTTTAACCCAAAAATGGACAAGTGGTTAACATCTAAAATGAAACTGCGAAGAACGAAAAGGTCATTCTATCCCAGTTTATCTCTCACTTTCACTGCCCAATTTTGGAATTCTAACTCCGCTCAAGCCTTTGTGACGCTCATTTGAATGTTTACGAGACTCCTGAACTGCCAGGTTTCCCAAGGTTTGACATTCGTGGTAAAAACTCTTATATAATTCAGAGTAAAGATCTGAAATGAATCAATTCAGTTTTTCAATTCTATTTTGTTTCAAGACTTTTTTACAGAGAAAAATCCAACAATTGAAGGGGATGCTGGGAGTTTCAGAGGTGGAGACTCTTTACAGAATCAGACTCATGTGATGAAGGAAGTTCTTGGATTGTTGGTGCAGTTTTCTTCTTGGGATTTTGATTTAAGGCTCTTTTTCTGGTCCGCACCTATCTTCCGAATGCAGCTTGTAACCTCTCCCTCAGAAGGCGATAGGCTGATCGGTGGATCGTCGCTATGTTGTTTTTTCAACCGCAGCTGCACTGGGACACAAAAACTACTTCAGAAATGCTCAGGTTGTGTCAGGAAGTGCAGCCGAAACACGCACTCAGAATAATTACTGCCGAATCAGACCTGCCATCACTTTGTTGCAGAAAAGTCTCTTTGAATCCAGGAGTATATTATTTGTTTGCAGTTTATAACAAAGCCAAAAAATAAGAGAGGGAAAAAAAAAGAAGAACAAAAAAACCCAGAGCAGCCCACATGATTTATATTGCCGTTGCTACTTCTGGGGGAAAAAAAAATAAATAAATAAAAAATCTGAAACGCCAAGAAAATTGATTTTGTTTACAGTAAATCCTGCGCAATCCGGTCCCCCGAGGTGACGGCTCCTTGGCCTCCCAACCCCCGCCGTCCTCCTGCTGTGGCCTTCGGAGAGATTGTCATAAAAATGGCGGCTCCCGCGGAGAGGAGCCGGCGGCGTTGCTGAGTCGACAGCCCCGCTGTGTCCCGGAGTAGTCCATTAGTGCTACCTGCCCCTTTTTCTCCACAGGATCCCCACAGCACTAAATGAAGCAGGGCATATTTTCATCTTCTTGACAGCCTGGTTGCGACTTGGACCATTGGGGAGATGGAGATCTGTGTTGGGCCGCCACACTTTGTGCTGGCGAGATTGGCCCAGCAGCTGCGGCGGCGACGGCTCGATCGCTCATACCGCTCTCAACTTTCAGCTGCTTTTCTCGCGCCGGGGCGAGAAGACATTCTGAGACAGGCGGCAAGGAAGTGATTTGCGATAATTCAGGTGCTACGTAGATGTTCTTGTCTTTGTGCTTTGAGAGTCGTTCTTAAAATCTCCAATTAAAGGTTTTGAATTAGTCAAAGCGGCACGGCGACAAGGTCGTGGGTTCAATTACCAGCCGGGCCTTTCTCTGTGGAGTTTGCATGTTCTCCCCGGGTGCGAGTGGGCTTCCTTCAGGTAAACATGCATGAGAGGTTAATTGGTGACCTTGAGTTGGACGGATGGCAATTAGTCTGTCGTACAATTTAGGTTTTAATTTCTGTATTCTCCAATCTATCACGCTTTTTTGTTGTTGTTTTTCTGATCTTGCAACTTATTGTAGGAAGCAACATATATGCTCCTTGTACATCTGCCAAAGGAGCCATTTTCCAAAGCAAAAAGCCCCCGCCAGCTCACCTTCTTCCCATAATGCACCCACGGGGCCATGTGCTCCCCATACCAGTGATGCACATGGACTTGGTCATCCACAAGATGATGATGCAGGCTGCCTTCACAGTTCCTTTCCATTGCTGGGTTTCCCGATGGTGGGCAGAGGGAATTATGGGCTCATGGTCTCTGATTCTGTAGCTCTGTACAAACTGCCCTGCGTTGTGTGTTCTGAGGCCTTTGTACCAGAAGCAGCGTTAACTCCTGCTGCATTTGTTGGATTGAGTCAAACTAAACAGTCTTCATTCCCTTTGTGCGTCAATGAGCCTCAGCTGTCTATGTGACTCATTCACTGTTTTTACTTCCTTGCACAACTTCTGTTCGACTCTGACTTCTTGCACACTGGAAACGTCCCACAGCAGCTTCAGCTGCTGGCCCAGTTTTCTAGCCTACACATTTTGACCAAATCAAATCCCTTCCGTTTGACAATTTCTCCCGTTTCGAAAACTAAGGCCTCGGTCACATGTGGTACCAAGTCGGATATTTTTCTACACGCGACTGCGCCGTCATTGACGTGTGACTGACGTCACGGATAAGCGCCGGAGGAAGCGGCTCCACCAAAACGTTAAAAGCTGATAAAAGCTGTGTTCTCTTTTTTCCTCATTCTCCTTCTTTCCCTCGTCATGTTGTCGAGATTCTGTCGCTCGTATTTAACAACCACTTGAAAAGGAATCCACACGCTGATCTGTGTTGCCAGATATAGCGGGTATCCCCCAATTTGGGAGCCAAACTCTCTTACCCTCTACCTTTATTTATTTCGTGCATTTATGTGTTTACGGTGTGTTCTTTACTACACATATAATAGTTTTACGGTTTTAAGATGATTCCTGAGATTTGGGCTGGTGTTTATTGAGGTGTGTGTTTTTTTTTTTTACCTTGTTTGTGCTGGAAACTGTGAGCCACATCTGGCAACCCTGGTGCTGACCGGCGTGGCGTCCATCTTTCCTTCTGTCAGAAGCGTCTTCTGCTCTCCGGAGCCCGGACCCGTCGGTTCCGATCAGGTTCACACGGCAGTCTGATAGAGGTCGAGTTTGATCACGCAAAGACATCGGACGAAAAAATCTGAATTGAGCGTCAAGACCTAAATGTTCTCAGTCCCGCTAAAAGGAGCTAAATGGACAATCAGTGCAATCCGCTTCACCTGGCAGAGATCACAATGTTATGACTGACAAGCACGTCTTTGAAAAAAACAGAATCCCTGCCTCTTGTGAGACGTTAAACTGCCGCGTTCTCTTGACGGAGAGCCGTAACTAATCCAGAATTTACTTCTGCCACTTAATGGGGGTAAAAATACCGCCTGACTTTGCCAAGTTGTCAAAGTTAGCTAGTTAACCTCCAGGTTCAAATGAGCCGTGCCAGCCTGCGGCTCCGGTATCCAGGCAACAATCAGAAATGCAGCGGGGGAAACCGAGGTAGCCGCCGCGCGGATCCACACTGCAACACATGGTCACAAAGCACCGACTGTGTCTGCTGAAGTGAGACCGGGTAATTGTGCAACTCCGGGATGGAGACATGTGAACTGTTTCTGAAGAGACGCAGCGCAGTGCAGCCTGGGAATCCTGATGTGACTCACTTATCTTCTCTGTGTAGTGGGAGGAGCTATTTTAAGAGCGCCAATTGCATTTATTTTTAAACCCATGCAATTGTGGAAGTACTTATTTTTGGTCATCTTTAACCTAAATTCGCTTGATTACAGTTTTCTGCATTGGGAGTTGCTGTTCTTGTTATTCTGAGTTCATGACAATGGCGTCTACAGTTTACGTGTATCGGGGTCGTTGAGTCGAATGGTGTGACAAATCCACGTGTTTTTACTGGGGGTCTTTTTTTAATCCATCTTTTTCCTCTGAAATATTGGCTGTGGATTGTTTGAACATCTGTTAGAGTACAGGGCAGCCAACATTTCTTGAGATTTCCAGATAAAAATTTACACAAATACCCATAGCCATGGTGTAATTGCAACGGAGTGGCTAAATTCTCCAGGACCAAGAAATATTCTTGATTTCCAACATACAAACAAAAGCACATAACAAATACTGCATAAGAGAACTCACCACGGCAGGGGTGTCAAGCAGAGTTTGTTCCATAGTAAATGGTTCATTTATTCCAAGATGTGTTATTGTGGTTTAATGTCAATATAATAAGCTTGATCAGCATTGAGTGAAGAAAATATTTAAATATCTGCAAAGACGCATGATACCTTCCCTGCTGTTTGAACGAAAACCAAGTTTTTTTTCTTAATTTGCAAAATTCTCCCAAACACCATTTAACATTACATAACATAACTCTTTCTTCTTTTCTCCTCACTGGGAGCACAACAAACCATCTGCCTCTACAACATGTTTGTAGAACAAAAAACTCCCAATTTGCAGAATGATTGCAGCCCTGAAACTCCGGCCACACCGGGAGTGTTTGTGTGTACTCGGAGCCACAGATGCTGACGGTTTTTGGGGGGAGGAAGCTTCAGCGAGGTGTGGAGGAGTTGGCACCGCAGCTCAGTCTTAAATCACGGTGGCCTGAACAAGGATAACCACCTACTCAGACTCGGCGCGCATTCGCATGTGTCCGTTTGCCAAAAATGACTAAGCGAGAAGGTGAAAAGACAAGATATTCACTCCATTTTAGTGCAGCATGTAAACCAACACGGTACACTCCAGCGCGTTTGCTAATGGCTCTTTTATCATCCATCACCCAGGTGCACCTCTTTCTTACAACCGTTGCTCTCTAATTTTCGTTAATCTGTCATGAAGACACAAGACGCTACTCAGAGGTGCACAAAAGCTACAGGAAAGATTTTCCACTCATTGCTCAAGCTGTAAAGTCGGTGCTGTTAGTGTCTGTTGTGTTTTGGGCGACCGTCTTCACAACAGTGGGGGTCGGAGTCACTGAAAAGGCAACTTTCGTATCGTGTGGAAGTGGAAACAGGACGAGGACACGGACGCCTGTAGCTGGACTGTCATGGTCACCTGTGTGTGTGTGTGTGTGTGTGTGTGTGTGTGTGTGTGTGTGTGTGTGTGTGTGTGCGCGCGCGCGCGCTTGGTAATGAGACTACAGGGGCTCGGCGTGAATGACTCTGCAAACTCTTTTTCATTTCCTTAATCTCAGCCTGCAGGCCAGTCCAGTAACACTGAGTCATTATTTTCCATCAGTCCTCTTGCTACTTGATCACACGTATCGCCTCCTTTGGGGAAGGAAGGGAAATCCACTGCTCAAATGAGAAAAGCTCTGTAATTCAATATCTTTAATAAAGTTGGTGACTAGATCTCCATGTCAAGTTGCAGGTTTAGATGAATTTTGGCAACCCCAGCCGATGATGACCTCAGTCAACCGCACCTGAGGAGGGATGAGGGATGAGCGTAGGGTCCGCTCTGGGGTTCGAGCCTCACAAAGGAATATATTCTTTTGTGTGGCCCAACCCACCCCCCTTTGACAAGCTGGCTCCCCCGTCGTCGCCCTCGCCAGTATCCTCTTTCATAAAATCCCAGGTTTGATGTGCTTCCCAGGGATCTGGTAAGTGCTTGGCAGCTTCTCGCCGGGGTGACTCAGCGAACCCGAAATCAGCAGGCCGACGCTATCGCTCCCGCGGCAGAGGGCCCGAAGCGAGGCTAAGCACTTGCAATTGATTAAATCACTTGGAATCGGAGCAGAATACAGGGAGGAACCCCCCCCCCCCCCCCCCCCCCCCCCCGCTTCACATCTTCTGCTTCTACAAGCTCACAGCATCTACAAAAGGTTAATCAGATATGGTGACCTACTGAAGCTCCTGCTATCGAAGTGGCAAGGGTTATTTTCAAAGAACCATTAATCAATCAATAGTGTCATTGGCTGGGTCAGTCCAACACAGTAATACACTCTTTCCTTCGCTTTGAAATTCGTGTCAAAAAGTGCCGCCACAGAAGTATAGCGATATGGAGGCGAAAAAGGTAGAAGACGTGCAGGGTAGGTTTTCAAAGAGATGCAATCCAGTCGAAGGTAACCCAGACTCCTGAAAAGATAAACGTTGGTATTGAACATTCCTGCAAATTGAATACTTTCCAAGATTTTGTCCATTCAAAATGTAATGGTATCTGTAATCTGACTGACCACTACACTAGTACGATCTTTGTTGTTGTCCAGGGTATACTGTATATGTCCCCCTATGACAATGAAGCAATGACCTGCACTACTCTGGTTCCAAGGGCTATGATTAACAGACCAAGCTGAATATAAATCTGTAGACTATTGCAGGACCACCAAACTCCAGGAGATCAGCGGTTTGCTTCTCAGAGCCCCTGTCGTGGGTTTTTCCTTATATTCTTTCTTAATTTCCTTTTAATCCCATGAGGACAAAGTTCAACCACTCAAAACTGAAACGTGATCCGTTTCTTGTCCAAACCAAACTCGTCTCAAAACATATTATTGTCAGTTTAGAGGGCAGTCAATAATTTGGATTTATTCCATTGATTTGGCTTTAATTGGTGGAAATGCCAATTCTTGTTGCAAACATCTCATTCTGATGCCTTCCATTCCGTTAGTGCTATGTTTTAATGTTTGTACGTGCAATATAAGCCGCTACTGTGGGAATGTTTATAATTCACTGTGAATGCGTTCTCCCTTCAGTGCTAAGTGTTAATAGCTGCGGCCCCAACACAAAATGAGCTGAGCATTGAAATCATTTGGCAAATATATTTGGTTCAGTCATGACTCCTTCCATTTGTGAGTTGAAGCAGAGATGATTTACAATTAGTGGTGATGATTAATCTGTTGACTGTTGTTGAGGTGTCACAGGTTTCGCTTTTTAATGGACACTTGCCATTTAGAGCAATTCTTCATGGGAATGGTCTCTTACAATTATCCAGCTGTTGTGTGAGTGATGTTACAATTATTTACCGCCATAATTGTTTCATCGATAATTTTACTGCTCTTTTGCCTCGAGGCACGCTTCTTGGAGCACTCCCGGAATCCACAATCAAACCTTGTGTTTGCCCAAAAACTGTCACATGTTTTTTTTTTTTTTTTCTTCCCTGGAAAAAGCTTCATTGGGCTTTTTTTTTCCTGCAGAAAAACGATATTCAGCTTTTGTGATCTGATTGCCCACGGTGAATAATTGCCCATTTTGCAACCCAGCACAAGAAGGTATTTGGATAAAGGGAATAAAAGTGGGATTTTTTTTTTTTACCTTTAAGGCTTATGGATGGATGGATGAATGTAATGGCTTTATTGATCCCAGTTTATTTGGGAGATCACTTCCATACTGCAAGCTTCACTGTCATGCTTTGCCAATGTGATTCCGAAGGTCTTCGCCCAACCAAACCCAGCAATCTGTGGCGTTTGGTCCTAGTTTTCCTGGGTAGTTGAGAAAATGTCAAGGGCTTTGTCAAGGACTCACTTCTGTACCTGTGAAACTTGAGGACGGCCCTTCAGCACAGGACGGTGTGAGAGGGGTGATAATAGAAGTGCGTGGGGAGGCTAATTTGCAGTGCTTTGCTCTTGTACATTCCCATTACTCATTATTTATTTAGAGTACACTCTGAAGCAGTGTGACCTTTTAACGGATCTGATTGAAGCGCCTTGCCGAGCCATCAGGAGGCCCCAAACGCTTTCCAGTCCTCAAAGGAAACCATTGCCCCCCCCCATGTCACAACCAGGAGGAGTTGTCGCTCTCATGGCTGTACTGCTGTATGAAAACAATATGGCCTCTTTTCCCGGCAATTAGTCTTGACTGAATCGATGGAGGCTGGATTGTCTTGTTTTTCAGCGTTGCTCTTGGCTGACGGGCGATATTGGTATTGGTAGGCGAGTCATTTCTATGAAAATGATATCAGATTTGTTTAGAAATGATCTCTGACGGGGGGGGGGGGTCTCTTGAATCTTGTGGTAGAAATGCAGTCTCTCAGATTAAGTGGCTGAGCTGCACGTTCACCTCCATCTCTTGGAGACATTTCAATGACGATACAGGCCGAGACATTGTTAAAAGGGGAGGGGTGGCGGTGTCTGTTTACCCAGGAGAGAGCCAGAGTAATCCATCAGCCTTCCTGCTGCCCCATTCAGCACAGCCTGCTAACCAGCCCCCCCCCACCACCACCACCGCCGCCACCACCTCTCTCAATGTGACGTCCCTCCATCTCCCACCTCCCCACCAACATCTCCCTTTTTGCCATTCTCTGTCTCTCAACGTCTAACAACACCGTTCACTAAAAGCTTCGCAAAATTTGATAACGTATCATACCTGATGGACTGCAGCTGACCTCATCACAAACAAATGCCGACAGAGAAAACATACAAATATTTAATGTTAAGTGATGCATTACAAACCGCAGGCTGGTTTGCAGTAAGCCATAAAGTAGGAAGGTTGGGGGTTATGACCGTTTCTGCTTACAGGGGAAGATAAGGTCTTCATGTTTTGACCTTGTTTCTCTTGACAAATATACTGTATATCGTCTCATTTCCGCTGTAAGCCTAACAAGGAAAGAAAACAACCCTCTTCAAACAATGTCTACGAACCTTAAAGTCCATGAAGGAAACCACTTTTGTCACATTGCAATATTTCTTCATATAGAACGGTATTCAGAGTAATGCACTGCCCAGTTTGCCGAACTACTTCAAAAAAAAGCAAGGCCTGACCTTTAAAGGAGTAGTTTGTCATTTTGGAACTATATCTATATGGAACCGGGTTATACTGACAAATTATCTGGCAGTGCTGGCAGCATTGGTCAAAGTAACTTTAGCTGGAGCGTAGCTGGCAACAGCCAACACTGCACATTTGCATAGAATTAGTTTTACACAGGTTTCAGTAGGATCCGAGTTGTAGGTATTACTGTACCTCCGGCTGGTTCAGTAGAACCCAATCAACAACATACATCAACATACATATGTATTAATCATATCGATGGCAATTATAGGAATTACATGTTTTATGTGTAACCATTTATCTTTGATTTCTAGGTTGAAAATCCAGGCTTCAGTCCAATCCGTAACCCCAACGTCCTTTTCCAGATTGTTCCCTCCTCAGCATTGTTATGGTCATTTTAACTATGGCCATCAGAGGTCACTGTAAATCTATTCTTTTGAAGGAAAAAAAAGCCACATGTAAGCGCTTCAGCCAGCTGATGGGGGTTAAAAATCATTTCTCAGGAGCCCATCGCAGTGACCTATGGAATTACAATCTGCAACCTCACAATCCCTTTTCGTAAGCTTCTGGGTGACCCTTCCCTGAACCAATGGATGTGGCTGCAACATGTAAAGCTCCCGCTCCTTCTCGTGGGAGAAGTTTAGCATTCTCTAACCTCTTGGCCACCACTGGTCAGAGGCAGCAGAAATGACTGCACAACAGTGGTAAAACTATACAGCCACCTAATGTCAAGAGAAAAAAAAGATGATAATAATTGATTAAACCCCCCCCCCGGTGTACGTTTTAGCCTAATTTTGGCTGAAACAAGCCATCACGTAAAATAAATACATGAAGCCACTGAACTAAAGTAATTAGCATGCATGTAATTCCACTCTTGAATTAATGATTCATAGGCTAATATTTAGTATCCTAATCTACTACTTAGAGATTAATTGCTTGCCAGCCCCTCCGTGCCCTCACCCTCAGATACAATCTTTACTTTTTCTGGTTTCGTGTCCCGGTGTCAGCCTAACAACCCGGCTCTTTCAGCTAAATTTAGCACTTGTGTGTCATTTTTAACAGTCTTGGTTTCAGAGTGAAAGGCGCACGAGAAAGTAAAAGTGAACAATGCTCTCAGTGTGCGGTCCTGGAAACAGGAGATCGGCAGGTATTGGTTTCCTGGATATCGCTTACCGTAACCTCATACGTCGTTATGGGACGGCGAGTCGGCGCTGCTGTACGCTTTACTGATGTCCAAACCCTGGGCGAAACCGTGAGGGGTAATTTTCTTCTTAAAAACGGCTCTGCTTGAAGGGACTGTGATTGCTCCGAGAGGATTCAACCCTTCTTGAATAATTTGTGGCTTTTCGCTGAGGTCGAGTCTCCGACATGCAGCAAAAAATACCTCCTGCAAGTTAACTTATCATCAAGAAATATTGGGGCCAAGAGGAGCGATCACACCAGCCGTATTAATATTTGATCATCATGGAATCATTTTAATCTCCTTTTGTAATTAAACTTTTGACAGTGGTGTAATGAAGGTTCAGACAAAGAAATGTGGAGGAGTCACATGACTATTTAATTAGTTCCTGAAGTCATTAGAGGTTTTTTTTTTTTTTTTTTTGCATACACATAGCCCATAAATACATTGATTTATAAAGATTTGACGTAGTGGGTTGTATTAGTTAGTAAAAAAAAATTTTTTTCAATAGTGATTCCATTCATCAAGAGTTTCTATTCAAAGGAATCAGGTAACCAACAACTTTTATTTCAGGGAAAATAAAGTGTTTTGGAGCATGAATGGCTTGTTTATAGGCACTTCAGGATCCCAATTGGATTGACGTCCAGATGAGGTTTAATTTTTGAGATTGAGAGCAGAATAAGAGGCTACAATCATCAACCTCAGACCACATGTTTGCTTGTATTCGGTCACAAACCTTCTAAAATGTCCTCTTTTGTCCCATCAGTTTATGAGAATCATCATGATGTTTCTGGAACATTTGCGATGGTCTTTTGTGGCATCAGCAGTGGTTTTTGTCTCAAAATTCCAATTTTGTCCAGTATGTTTTTGGGGAAAAAATAAATCCAATTAAATCGAATTTTAATGACAGATTTTCAATGTCCCATTGTCTGGTTATCGCCATTACTACACAGGTGGAACAAGAATGATGCAGGCCCAAGAACAGAATGTGCAGTCTGTCTATGTTTTTATATAGTAGTTGCATATCTTGGTCCGAATCGTCTGTCTGCTGGTTCGTTTGCTGGTCTGCAAACGGTGCCTTCCTCTTCCCGTTACCTATGCCCACTACATATACTGTATAACCTGCGTGTACTTACCAGCACCAAGTGCCCAAATGATGCAAGAAAAAAATATAACTAAATACCACTACCAACAATAGGCTTGAATCGCCTGTACCGATTGCTGATCTTCAGTTGGTTGTAGTTATAGTGGGTGAGCTGTTTTTTTTACAAGGTCGACGCTCCGCTTTGTGATTCTATGTGACTTTGCCTCCACGGTGATGAACCAAAGCAGCCTGGAAGTTTGTTAGATGAGTTTAGCTGAGGCCTAGTAGAGCTTTTACTTGTTCAGGGTTCTTTCATAACATTCTTGATGATGCCTTTATTGTGTTCTCGTTGTAATTTTAATTGGCTGGACTCTCTCTCTCTGTCCCATGTTTTCTCCCGATGCGATTCAAAACCATGCATGCCATCACCCACATATACGACCGCAACAGTTGCCCTTTCCATAACAGAATAGTGTTTTACAAAACAAGATTGTTGATCCAACCACAAACTTGGAGGGCAAGTAGTTCGTCAGGTCTTCTGCCCTTTGACCTCTCTGGCCTGGGTGACCCTACCAGGAGACAGATCTCCCATCAGCTCAGCTCCAGGAGTGGTGATCCAAAGTGGTGATCCTTTGGTGAAATGTTTTCTCTCTTTGTGTGTAAAGGCTTTTATGATGTCTACTCGAGTTCAAAATTCTTTGAAGAGAGATTACATTTAGTTTTTTTTTTTTTTACAGGAATTGTCGTGAATTAAAGTCAATTCATCAAGCAACAGGGTGGGGGTAATGACTTGGATCACTATACCCCCTTTATCGATCAAAAACTGAATTTTACACACTAAAATGCATTTGATGACCTCAAACATGTAACGGTGGCAAAACAGCTGAACGACCGCGTAAAGGGGCAAAAAGATATATTTTTTTTTTCCAAAGCAGTGTAGGAAAAAGAAGCGCGTGACAGACCGAGACCTAATGATCTGTTTCTCTACCTCTATTGTTGGAAGTGTTGCGGCAGACTCAGTCGGGATAAACTGTGACCAGGGCGGCAACAGAGAAAATGGAGTGCATTCAACAAACACAAAAATAGAGCTGCCGGGTTCGCTCTCCCCCCGTGGAGCTCGGTTCTTGGTCGAGACCTTTTCTTTCAGCCCTGCGTCTATACACCGAAGATTCCTCCCGCTGCGCATCTCAGATCGTCTTCCTCGTACCCGTTGTGACATTTTACCTTTTCAGTCGAAGCCTCCATCCTGAGCAAGTAACCAGCAACCCCCTAAAAAAAAAAAAAAAAAGAAGTCGGAATCCTTTGTGGCCCGTAAAATGTTCATGGAAAGTTCCTGTGCGAGACAAGGGACAAGGAGGAGGAATAAAGTAAATGAAGGATAGAGGGAATTTCTCCCCTCATAGGAGGCGTATCATCTGTGTCGCCGGTCTAAGCAACTCTGGTAAGACAGTTTGGAGTCACTCTTCCCTGTTGGGAGCCTTCGGAGGCTCATTAGGACTTCGCTCGCAACTGCAGAGCCGGTCACGGTCCGCTCCCCGAGCAAGTAAGACCGGGATCTTTTTAAGCAACCGGCAGTGCCTTCGAATGTTTGACGCCAGCTTAATCAAGACATTTTCCTTGCTTGATCCTGTCCCATCGCTGGCACGCCACTCACTCCACTGCAGCCATTCTCTGCAGACGGAGGTCGCCGTCTCGCACTGCGGCGGGGACAAGTAGCATTATGAAATCTTCACACCTCATTGCATAAAAGATGATCTCGTCTGCAATGACAAGTGAGTAAGTGGTGATTATTTTGCAGGTTAGCGATTTTTTTCTCTCCTTTTTTTTTTTTTTTTTTTAATAACAACAATTCACTGACAAACATTAATTTGAAACCCTCTGACCGACGAAGCCATCTGCAATTTATTTATTTCTGCATTGCAAAGTGTGCGCGGTATCACATCTAATGTCCTCATTTCTGCACATTTTCACTGCATTTTTAATGGAAAGTAAAGCGAACTGACATGTATGCGCTTAGAAATGCAAAACTCATTTTCTAATTCATGAGAAAACACGATTCTTTTGCTATACGGCCTGAATATGCGGGTAAAACGAGGGCCTCAGAGGATGAATTATCCCAGACGTAATTGAGGAAAGCTAGTTAGAGTAGTTTTAAAAAACATGCACATACTGTATATAGATTAGAATTCCATTCTAGGCCGGCCGGCCAGCCATTTATATCTAATTCAAACACATACATCTAATTCAACATGTGTAAAATTTGGTGGGAAGAAGTAAAACTCAGTAAATCATTCCACTTCCCCAATTTTCAATAATCACATTTTATAATTATCCTTCTACTTACTTACAATTATATAATTGTTCAGCATTTCTTTGTCTCATCATTTCAATTATTTGCTGATCATTTGCCATTTGTACATTTTTCCATAGTGTTGGGGAGTAATTGTCGTCGTCTTTAAGTTCAATATGAAATTCCAATCTGGGCCATTCTGGATCGGGGCACCCCCAGCCACTATTGTTAAAAACTATAATAAAAGGATGTAGCAGTATAATGCCACAAATGTTTAAATTTTTGCATATAATCCTTATTTTATGGTAATTGCTGAGTGCTGTGACTAATCAAGTCACTCCATGATTATTCAACACAGTGCCTGTGATCAGCCAGTACATTTCTACAACTTGCACTTCACTGCTCACGGAGAACAAAACTGTATTGATCCCATAATCCTCCAGTGTGTCATGCTGCTTTATTCCTTCCTCCTGTATTAAGCAGAGACCACATGCATTCTGACACCACTTGCATCTTGTAAGTGGCTGTTGTTGGAACGTTGACTTTTCTTTCTTTAAACTCAGGTGATATATTGTCATCAAAATGATCTTCTCTTTAAAATCTTCAAGCGATCGCAGCCGTCCTCCCTCATCACCATCATTAGCCGAAGACGCACCATGCAATTAGCGCTAATTAGCGACTGTTGCCTACTCTGAGATGCCAATCCTCACTGTGGTGGTACAATCGGTGTGTCTGCCTACTGATGTGAATATTTACCTCAGAGCACGGTTGCGTCTAAAAGCAGCCGCTGGGAGCGGGTGGAGCCACAGTCGAGAAGACTTTACAGCTACGCGGTAGAAGCAGTTAAACGCTTTTCGAGGTGGTTCTTCTTCTATCGTAACCACGAACTGCTTCTGAATGAGTGGAGTCACTGGCCTGTGGTGTCCCACCATCACTAGTGGAAAAGTATTTCAGTGGCATGACCATTCCACCACTCCATCACCATCTCCCAACTGCGCTACCAATCATATCCAATTAGGCTATAGTATGCAGAGATGCCTCGTAGTTAATGAATTAGCTTTTACATGTAGTTCAAATACACAAGTTGACATTTGCTCTGCTTTCTCTCTGTTTTCTCCGGCCTGCCGTCTATCTACTGTCATACCCCCTTACCATTACGTTTCATCATTGTCGTTTTGTATTACCTCTGCTCTGCTGCCCCAGCCTTACCCCGTTGCTCTTCCGTTTGCTCTTCTGTGCTCCCACTGCCCATCATCACGTCGTTATAGTACTACTATTTCATTTCGACATCATCATTGCCTCACTGTGCCTCCATTACGTTTGTGCTTTACCTCTACCCTACTGCCCCAGTATTGCCCTTCGTCCCACCGCTGCCAGAATATGGACTGGGAGTCATGACAGTCCAGAGGAAATCATTGTTGTTATTGTCCCTGTCATTGTACATGTGCAGTTATGACATTTCAGTAAGGTTTTGTTTTCTCCTGTTTTCACGCATGGATCGACTTTGAAATGTTCCACCGTCTGAACCGTTTTCAAAAAGTTGCAATTTATGACCAACACTGTCATTGTTGTTAATGGACACCAGTGGATTTATGGTCATTTATTTTCAGTCTCTTCAGTCTTATTTTGATGTCAATGCAGGGAAGTCTATTATTTTGAAGGTCAGTTTTGGGCATGTGACAGGAAGTGTGCCATCTTGTGTAGTCTAAGCCACATGTGGGAAAGTTAATCCGCTGCAACCTGCATTTCTGTTTACGCCATCGACACCATGGTCTGTAAGTTTTGAAATTGAGGAGCATAATTTAGTTTAATCTTTATTTGGTGGGAATGTTTCGTGTAAATGTGGATTTGATTATTATGAGAAGCAAATGGGACGCTGCCATGTGATATGCAAATGTTCTGTGTGTTTAGCCCTTGTTAGTAATGCCGTGTTGAGAGTAGCTGTTTTATTTCTATTCAACAGTTTTACTCTATGGTGAATTGTTTACAAGGAAGCGACATCCCGACTCGCGTATGGAGTTCGGCATACTGTTTGTTGGACACACACAAGGAGAACAGGATAAAGTCATTGTCCTTCTGCTTCCCACGACCCTATACTGCCCCATCATTGCCAGCTACGTCGCTGCTGCCCAACTATCCTGTTGTCGCCATATTGCCCCTCCGCTAACTCCCTAATCTTCCCTTGCATCGCTGTCCGGCGATTGCTATACTGTCCTCCCATGTCCTGGATCACCCCACGTCTGTCTCTTGCCTTCTGCCCCTCCATTGCCCTAATGCCTCTGCTTTGGCCCACTGTCCTACTGTACACAGTTATTATTCATTCAACAAAAATTACAGCACAACTGATTTTTTTTCCCAGACCGTTTGCACTTGAAGTTGCCAAAGATTCCTTCAGACTTCATCACTGAGTTTGCGTGTACCAACTATAAGTTTTCAGACAGCATCTGTTTCTGTTTGTTGCAGTGGAGGCTGAGCGATGAGGAGTGGAATGCCATAAAAGCAGGAAGTGATGCAGCAACATTTTATTATTTGCCCTATGGGCACAGAATGATTCTCTTAACTGTCTCACTAGGTTTTATGCATCCCGGCATCTTAACAGTAAATTATCCTCTGAAGGTTGTAATTTGAGCAGCACAACATTTGGGTAAAAAAAAAAACTGTCATTGATATTGATGGCTCACAAACAGACAACACTTCACTGGGTGACTTTAGAAGATTTATTTGGAAAGAATTGAAATACTTTTCTGGTGTCTGTGATTTTTAAAGGGGAGTGTTTTCCAGTTTCTAGTTCAAGGAGGTTAAAAACCTCAATAACATTGGCGTTAAAAACATTTCAGTCCAGGAGCCACATACGGCCCAGTTTCATCTTATGTGGGCCAGACCGATCAAGTAGCACCGTAATTATCTTTAAAGTTTTTATTTCTTGTGGCGCACCGTAAACGGATTGAAAATGTCTATATTTTTGCAAAACTAAACAATTACGACTGAAAATTACTACAATGTCAACATAAATCCAAATTTAAAAACTCCTGGTGGAAAAATACAACTTCTCTGACTTCTATAACTGAAGTTATTAATCGTGTTTTTACAAACTCAGGCTCGGCTAAGGCTAGTTTCATGGGCAGCATCACCGACGTCTCAGCTCAGGTCTCAGTGTTGTGTCCGCTCCTCTTAAGACATTTGTATAAAAAAAAAAAAAAAAGTAAAAAAATCTCTGTTTTCTTTGAAATCTTTACAATTTGCTTGGAGCTTTCTTGTGGACCGGTTTTGGCCGGCGGGCCTTATGTTTGACACTCACTAATTTAAAGCTTTAAATCTCTTGTTGTCCCAACGTCTCACATTGAAATACATGGCCGACTCAGGATTAGTGGCTCTACTGGAACTGAATTGGGAGTTGAACTAATGGGTCTCCCCGCCATGTCGAACCAGGCCAGCAAACCGTCAGTTTGCGAGCGGATGAAGCGGGGGCTGAAGGGAAGTCAGATCTGCACTGTGAGGACTCGCAACCTAATAGACGGCAGATTTTTCGGACACCCTGACAGACGTTACTTTGCTCACAATGGACACTCGGGTGTTGTGAGAACTTGCCCGTGTTTCTAGCGCATAACTACTCAGCGTCTGATACAGAAGCACCATCGGGAAGGAAAGCAATCATGTTGCCCCGACATGTCACGAGATGCAACCAAAGGAATCAAATCTTATCACATTTCAGTGTCTTGGAATAATGTGATTGCAACGTTCCCGCAAAGGTAGTCTTGTAGATTCCTCTGCTGAGGTGCGTCTTTGACGAGCCACCCTAGACTCACAGCGTTGTAGGCAAACACATTCTTCTGACTAGTACCAGGAGCGTAGACTCAGATGAAAAGGACAGAGAGATTGATTCAGATGACTACAGCCACTGTGTGATCATGTACTCGGCAGCTTTGAGCACTAATCCCAAATACAAAACTGTCAGTTGATCTGCGGTAATAAAACAACAGAGGATGTATTTGCAGTGCTGATCTGAGTCTTTGCTCGTCTCTCTCAGTTAATACCAGGCGCCGTCTTTTGTCTCTCTGTGCAGAAAGTGAGTGTTGCCGCAGAACATCAAGTACCTTGTTTCATTTGCAATATTGATTTTGTTTTGTTTTTTTTCCCACCTCCTTCTCCCAATCGAAATGTTTCATGCTCAGCATTATGAAAAGATTAAAAACTGTAACTGATTCTCCTCGGTTGTAAGTTGGACCGAGCTTGCCCAATAACAGGGGATGTACCGATACCATGTTTTTTAAATGGAGGAGTACAAGTATGAGTAACGAATATTCGCTACCTGCCAATACCGAGTACTAATAGAAAAAGCCACCAAGCCTGATTTATCGTCCATACGACCCACTGATAACACCCCATAGTACCTGCCAAGTTGTATCAGGGATCTTTTACAAGTACGAGTACTCAGTGAAGTATCGGACCCTATGCCGGTATCGGTATTGGTGTATCCCTGAAAAAAACATACACATGATGTCATCACAAATTCTTCCTTTTAATGCTCCGGTAATGCTCACTCTGACATCAAAATGAGGTTTCCAAAGACACAGCAGCTGCTTTTAAGAGACACTTACATGCTTTCAAAGGCTCGTCTGCTGTGTTAATTGACACACAATGACTAATTGAAATTAAAAAAAAAGGTGGCTGGGTCATTAGGAGTTATGATGATTCAGTGTATTTTGATAATACTGCCTGAGATAAGTCCCTAATGATGTACATTAAGCCGCACAGTTTTCATTTTCGCCCTCGACAACCCCCCCCCCCCTACACCACCACCACCACCACCAGCACCACCGCCCTTTCACAGCCTAATGACAGTTTTATGGGAAACTTCATTAGGCGAAAAGGGACGTCGAACCGATAAACATCGGTTTGTAATTGTGGAACGAAGCGTCTGCGGTTCCTTTCATGTTAGGGTCAAGCAACAAAATATTAATAACAGAAAAAAACAGATCATTGTCAGTGCCGGGGGTGTGACCAGACAGGTGATTTATTGGTAATTAATAGATGATTTATCACTTGAGCGATGTCCTTGTTTCATTCTCCTTCCTTTGTTTCATTCCAGAAGAACTTAGAGTGCTGTTGTTACACAGCAGTCTGCAAGATAGGCTCTAATGAAGAAAAAGCATTACAGGCTCTGCTGTTACCGCCGACTGCTAAACAAAGGCAGTGATTCATCTGAGCTGTAATCTTAGAGGAGGGCAGCAAATCTTCTGGTGTTGGACCAACGTTATTGGGATCACGCAAGGCTCTTATCAAGTATTAGATCTCATCCAGCCGTGTGGCCCACCTCCAGTATAATGGGGCCTCTGTTCTCATTCCAAGTCTATTAAATCTTTAGTTTATTCTTTTGGTCAATTCCTTTTTTCGGTTGAGCGATATGTTGGAATTTTCAACATGTAAGCGTATAACTTGACAACGAGCCAGACCGTTATCGAGTGACGGTCCAGGTCGAAAGCCAAGCTGGTTCCATTCCCAGATGAGGCTCTTGTCTTTCAGCATTTCCTCGCGCAGGAACGACAGATCAGGCTGATTTCTGCTGACTCGACTGAAATCCGCAGCCACTTATTTGGCATTCGTTTATCATGACCACAACTCTTAGATTGTTTACGACATGATAATGGCAAAAACAACAAAACACATTCGAGGACGTTACAGCAGCTCCCAGAGTGTCATCAGTACAACCATCCAATTACATTCACACGTCGTACCATCAGCATCACACATTGTGCAACAGAAAGCTATTGAACGTTATAGATTGAATTTGGATTTCCCTTATATCACTTGTAGATCACATTTTTTCTCTGCCTGAGCAGCCCCGAAAATGTTTTACACTGTTAATCACATTCACCCATTCAAACACCAATGGAGGTGCTAAATCCTTCCATTGAAAGCAATTTGGGATTCGGTGTCTTGCTCAAGGACACTTTGAAATGTGGACGAGAGGAGATAAATCTTAAATCTTGGTACAAGGGGCAGAAGCACTCACTCGTTGTGTAACTTTTGACAATTCCACAACCACAAAATCCAAATAAATCCAGGGATCATGAATGTTATTACAGTCATAAGCGTAAGCCTTTTCATATATTAAAAAAAAAGAAAAAGTTCTTGACCACTGGAAAGTACGATTGATCTTTTAATGTAATGATAACAGGCACAGTTGCAGTGGTCCAAAGAGTTTTAGTTTCAGGTGAAAAGGCAAAAGTTTTGTTGCATTTTACACAACAGTGCTCCAACACTGAAAACTTAACTTCATGAGAACGGCTCCTGAGTTTGAACTTTTCTGTAAAACCGACTCTGTCTCAGTATAAACGGGGGGGAAAACACAAGTTTTCTGAAATGCTGCTACTGCAAATGCTTTTTCTGCACATACGCGCGTTGATGGACAGTAACAACATTTACAGTTACCAGTAATAAAAATCCAACCGTCGTCTGTCCATATGAATGTCCGTGTACTCACCATTGTTACTGTTTATATTGTGTCGTCTGCGCACGTGTGTGTGTGTGTGTGTGTGTGTGTGTGTGTGTGTGTGTGTGTGTGTGTGTGTGTGTGTGTGTGTGTGTGTGTGTGTGTGTGTGTGTGTGTGTGTGTGTCTCAACATGCTTAACTACATTGTTTTGACTGTTTCTGCCGTTTCCATGTAAACGGGCATCACTTTAAAAACGCAAAACACAAAAATGTGTTTTCACCAAGCCCAACATATTTGCGTGACAATACATGAACTTTACTCTGAAATTCGGCTATTGATTTGCAAGTTTAGATGTCTTCATTTAACAATCACACCTTAATAACTCACATTGAGGTGATTTAATAAAGTAAAAAGATGTCTACTTGACAGAATGTGGGAGAGAATCTGGTCGATGCTTGAAATTGAGCTTACAACCTAGTTATTGGATTCTCGACGAGACGTCGAATTAGCAACCTAATAAGAAAACGAATCACCCAAAGCATCAGAACAATCAGAAGAAGCCCTGCGTCTTCCACGGGGCCACCCTGCATTGGCCGGGGTGTTTATCAAGATGTGCTCCGAGACTTAAAACAACAAAGCCCGCACAGTTGTGTTGTGCCCCAGGTGCCGGGGAAGTGAACAGCACCTACCTGGAGTCACCTTATTCCACATCCTGATATACTGCTCCCACGCTTTTATCTGCTTAATTACCTCTCGCGCCCTCAGTTCCTCGGTACAGCCAGCGCTCCAAAGCAAAGCAAGGCGAACATGGTAGCCATAAATTGTCTTTAAAAGGGGCCCTGTGGTGTTTTTTTGTTTACATTCAGTGTTACTCATTTACTCTGTATCCTCAAGGTGCAACCAATGCATTTCCTTGCTTGTAAAAGATATAATAAGCAGATTTATTTATTTCTTTTCCCCACATGCACCCGGTCGATATTTGCGCAAGTTTACAATTAAACACACAATCTTTTGTCATTTTTTCTCATGTAATCTCTGTTTTATAGGACAGATTTGTGGTGTCAGCAAACAGTAAACGGAGACGAATAGTGATGTTATTGCAGTTGGTGTCCCATCTTATTTGTAACTGCAATGATTTTGATGGATATCATTCCTCCCATTTATTATACCAGTACATTGTCTTCTTGGAAAACCCCTCAAAACCTTCCACAGAAAACAAGTGGCTCTTCTTTAGTGGAAGCTTCTCCCCACTGTTTTAGTGGAAGCTTGGGAGTAGTTTTCTAATCTATTGTGTGTGAAAACAGAATATTTTATGGTGAGAAATACCCTGAATAATGTATGACGGAATATTATTAACCTATATGGAATGTTTGATTATCAGCCTCATTCCATATTCAGGATTTTTAGAGCTACAACTTTGAATGTTCTATAAATTTGCTTTAGACTCCTTTCCACTGTATACAGCCTGTCAGGAGACTTTATTTTCAGTGGTAAATACACTTAACAAATCTGTGCAAAGTTGAAATGGTGAAGTCATAGAAACGGTTCTTCCCGGGGCTGAAAATGTTTTTTTGGGGGGTTTATTTGTGGCCCATCTGGAAACGTGCCTGTTCCATTAAAAGAGATTTCTTCATAGAAACTTTCCAGCTGTTTTTGAGATTTGTCCAGTTATGAGCTTCATGTGGATTTTCCCATTCTGTTGCTTTAAATTTTGTGTCTTTTTTATGTCTCTTGTAGTTGTTGCATCAGCCTTCCATTAGTGGAAAGTAAAAATGTTAATGTGCTGTAAACTATAAAATAAATGATAGTCCAAACTCGTCTTACTTCCGTTGACTGCTCGTTCACCATCATCTTATTTAGGGATACACCAATACCAGTATTGGGTTCGATACTGCACAACGTACCTATACTTGGAAAAGACCCCCGATACAACCTGGCGAGTAACACCAGAACAGCAGTGATGTCAGCGGTTCAGACTGACGTCCAGTGGAGCATCTACGCACCGCCCTATGCGTACTGTGGCTACTGTAGTATACTGCAGTAGCAGAGGTGGCTTGCAGCAACGCATAGCCTTCGCACATCGTTCGAAGTATAAATTTGACTTTTTGGCATTTAATTACTCAGTTTTGGCAAGTGCAGTCGCTAAAGGTTAGTACTGGTATTCGTACTCACCCATTAAAAAAGTGGGATTGCTAGTTTTCCTAATCCCACACCCGAGGTCCTTCTCCCGTCACTACCTTCAGTCTTTTCCTCCTCGTGCAATTTGATTCGAAGCATGCATTTTGATCTGAAAACCACATACTGCGAAGAGGAAAAAGTTCCGATCAGGCACCCGACAAAACCCTTCATCTGTGACTCTCCTCTTTCTCACAATTTCCCGGGTTAGGGCAACATGGCGTAATCCTCCAGCAGTTCAAAAACACTTTGATGATCGTGGAGTCTTTAAAGGAGCAGATACCTGCGTGGATCCGTGCTGCAACTACCATTAATGATAAGCAAACAACAGGGCCTGCATGTAGCGGAGTGCTGTCACATTGTTGCCGAAGCCTGTAGCAGTTCTGGCATCTTTAATGCATTTTAAAGGCTCCCTGCACTTTGAACAACCCCGCCACCCAAGGGGATCTTCGGGGAACTTTAATGTTCTTACACAACCGTTTTAAATTGGTGACTCACCCCGAGGGCGTCGAGAGCGTCCCTAAAGATCCCCTCGGATTTTTTTTTTTGCGGCGAGATTGTTCCATTCTTTCCGAGGCGTTTTCCCGCCGTTACCCGTTAAATTTCGGCGGATTAGTGTGACGTACGCCTCGCCGCGACAGGGGGACGGGGTTCGGCTTCCACAAGGGGATCGGCGTTAGCGGAGCGTCTGACTGAGTCGGGTGTATTTATGATGCTTCACGGGCCGGATCCCGAAATGAAAGAGGCACCACTCGAGGGGCTCTCTGTCTTAATCCGTGGACATTATCTCTACACTGTAAGCGGGTCTTGGCTCGTTACCTCGCAGCAGAGAGCCAGGCTGGAAGGGTTGCAGAGAGAGCGAGAGGCAGAAAGGGAAGAAAAGAGGAGGAGGGAGGGAGGGAGGGCCTCGCCCGGCCGTCGAGAATGTAATCTCCAGATTAGGGGGCGAGACGAATTCCTGCTGCCAGCCTGACCTTGTCAAGGCAATGGAGGAGCCAGAGTGAAATTGAGATTTCAGGACGGGGAGCAAGTCAAGGCGCCTTTTTTTTTTTTCTTCCTCGTCTTTCGAGCGTTAGCGTTTCTCTTTCAGAGGTCACAGCCTTGACACGATGATTCAAGCTAAATGTGCATGGTCACACTGGAAGCACACATGAAATATATGCGGCGCGAACCGTTACTGACACCGACCATAGCGCCTGAAACCCCCTCAGCACTCCGTCGGTCCGCGGTACAGTTTTTATAGGATGGCCATTGTCTCGTCTTTTGCTCTCCCGAAACTGGGAAATGAGAATTTCCATCCAGTACTTCTTTGTTGAGACAGAACTATGATGTACTGACAGTGTCCGAGGAGGACGCTGCTGCTGCGTTATAGAAATAATTCACCAAACCACTGGTCAATAAAAAAATTTTAAAATCCAGTTGTTGTCATGTCGATGGAACTAAACTTCTGGTGTTGGGCGTGTATCGTACGGTTTCGGAGTAGCGGTGGCGCAGAGGTTAGAGAAGCAGCGAAGCCGATCGGAAGTTTGTAGGTTTGAATCCCACTGCAGCCAGGTCACCACTGTGGGTCCCTGAGCATGACCCCTTGACCCCCACCAGCTCCCCGGAGCCGCCCAATATGGCTGCTCACCGCATCGTAGAAATAGGACGGGTTAGTGTGGACAAAAGGTGATTAACAAAGTACGAATGAGTGTTCCAGTCTGAAAAAGTTTACATCTCATAATTAAAAATTTAATTCAGAAAGTTACATGTTCATATCAGCGTCCAACTCAGGTTTATTAAATCAGGGGTGTCGAACACGATTCAGTCCAGGGCCCACAAACTGCACAATTTCATCTTATGTAAAATAGCGGCTTTTAAATGTAAACGTTAAAGTTTGTCTCTGTTGTGGCGCTGAGTGCGCGTGATGAAAATGTCAATATGATCGCAAAAACCAATTACTTCAGAAAATTGCTATAATCTCAACATGAAGCCAATTTTGACGATAACTCCTGGTGCTGAATACAGTGAAATGTCTAAAAACTGTTGCATTATGTAGGTTTTAACAAACTCACCCTGACAGCGTGGCTTTGATTCTAGTTTGATAGCAACGAGGTAGCTTAGCTTTCACGGCAGCATCGCTGACATCTCAGGTATGATGTTGTTTCCACAACGCTTTGGAAATTAGTTAAAAAATGTTATGCTTTTGTTGAAATCTTTACGAATTGCTTGGTGGGTTGACCGGATTGGAGCCTCTCCCGGATCGTTGTTTTGCCCACGGGCCTTATGTTTGACACCCCTGTGTTAAAGAAACCGACATTTGTTTTTTCTACATCAAGTTCAATTTTAGTTTGTGACTTCCATCCCGGAATATTCTTCCTCTCTCCGCATCCTTCAACCTTGTGAGTGACCTCGGCGTCCTCAGATCGGGTTCATATTTGCATGTTTTTCCAGAGACGACCAGGATAATAAGAATAATAAGGTGACATCCTGGTTTGAGCATTCCATTCATATGACCCATAATTGCCAGAAAACAACTATAATGAGTCCGCCCGCTGCAGACGGCAGGACGCCGCATCTTCGGCGTGAAGGAAGCTGCCGATAAAGCGACCGCGGCGCTATTTAGACGAGCCACGTTTTTATTGTTTCAGACAGTTGCTGGAGCAGAAGAGAAACTCACTGTCTTCCAATTTTCAATTCAATTATTTACGGAAGGAGGCGACGTGGCGAGAGCCTCCTTGCAGGTGCAGCCTGTCTGTGCTCCGGTGAAACCACGAGTGGTGCAGAGGATAATAGCGTTCATAAAATACAAATGGAGGCCAGAAAATTGTCAGTTTTCTGCTGGTGCTGCTTGATAACAACATTGTGCATCCCAAAACAATAAAAGATACCGGCCGTGCTTAATTGAAATGTTGTATGTTGGGAGTATTAATAGAAAAATACGCTGCGGCTCCTGACAGCCTGTTTTCACCGCGACTTAAAAGGTTCCTGAAAGAAGAGCCTGATGCTCCGAGGCCACGGCGAGTAGATAAATACCACGGTTAGATAAATGCCGACGACATGGAGAAAAAAAAAACTGTGTCATGAATTGCTTCTTCTTCTGTACAATTAATTCCAAAGCAGCGGTCAGTTCCACTAAATTGAACCCACATATTTGAGCTATACGACTCAGAACACACAGTCTCGGTCTTTTCATGCAGCTTCCATAAAAAGGCGTCATAAAGTCTACAATTCAAATCCTGCGTGGCTTTAATTCTCAGTTTGAGACACAAGCTGGTGTCTGAATACCCTTGAACGTCCAAAGCCAGCGTAGATTCTTGGATAATTAGTGCTTGAATCAGCGTGTACAGCGGGGAGAATGTAGTTCTCATTATATTTGTTGGTGGTGAACGTTTGTTTCAGGCATATTGTTTACCAAAGAGCCACCGCTGAGGGCATCCTCACTGTCTTATTAGAGAGCCGCTGACCCGATGTCCTTCCTCGCAACAGACTCTCATCGTGACGTTATCATTGGTAATCTGTGATGTTGAAAATAAAGAGTTAATTCCAGAAGTAAACCGTAAAAATCACTTCTTAGCACATTGTAAAAGCATTATCATGAGTCATGTTGTTTATTATTGAGTTGTTGTTTTTTGGGTCGTATGTTGGCAGAGAAGGGTCGCTTCACAAAAGTTCACAAAACAAATGCAAAAGTCACAACACAAATTCAAAAGTGTATGTTTCATCAGCAAAAGTTACGACAAAAAGCCTTTCATATATAAATGCATATGCTGCAACACAAAAGCCAGTGATACGATGCAAAAGATACCAGGGAAACGCACAAAAGAATGACAATATTACGATACAAATGCATCAGTAAAGCAAAAGCTACAACATGTGAGGCAAATGCGAAAGCTACAACACACATGCATAAGCAACAGCAAAAACTACAACACAAAACTTACAACGTAAAAGCCGCAACACAACAGTTACAACACAACGGTAAAGATCCACAACATCAAAGTTACAATACAAAAGCAAAAGCTGCAACACAAAAACTACATAACAAAATCTACTACAACAAAGCAAAAGCTTCAACCCACAATTTACAACCCACACACCACGACACAAAAGCCTGTGACACAAATACAAAACCTTCAACAGAAATAAAGAGCCACAACATAAATACAAAAGCTAAAACACAAGCACAAGCTGCAATGAGAAACCCCTGTGACACCAGTAAGAGGTACCACACACATGCGAAAGCTGCAACAAAAAGCCCGTGATAGAATTGCAATAAGTAAAATACAAAAAAAAATAACTACGACACGAAAGCTCGCGATTCAGTCGCAGTAGCTACAACTATCTTTTACATTTTTAGACAAAAAACAACAACTTGTCTTATTAGTGACATTTTCATCTTGTTGACTGGGTCTGTGGTCTGGATGCTGGTCTCCTCTGCGATGGTACAGTTTTGATTGTTGGACCACGTTTTGACCCTCCTGCAATCGATGCAGCTGGAAGAAAATCGAGAGAGAGAAAAACTCAAGTTGCTGTATATTTCAGATGAAACAAAAACAGCGCGGTACAAATTCCCCTGTTGCATCTTCAATTCTTGCTTCAGGCACAAAAAATGCATGCAATTATGAAAAGATAAATAAAAAACCTTGTAAATAATGTTAAAATAAATAGACGGAGATATAGCAGCTCTAAGGACAGTGCCAAAAGCTGCATGCACACAAAGCAGAAACAAACCAAGACTTATAAAACCTTCTTTTTACTTCACCGGTTGGAATCGTGTCGTCCAGTAACCATGTGGCAGTAGCCTTTGCCTAAATGTGTATTTATCACGTATCTCAGCCCTCAACATGAAATCGTTCGACTTAATGACCCGATTGCTTCGGTCCCCGGATCGACTCTCCGCAGCACGCAGCTGAAGTCATGCATAATCCCACAAAATCTACCCAGCTTATGAATTTTAAATGGCAAGGCCTAAATCACAGAGCCCCTTTTAAGTGATTCCATTTCTAATGGGAAAGCAGACAGCTGAGATGGTGTCCCGTTGTGAGGCGTCCTCCTCACCCAGGCGGAGAGTGGCTAAATATATTTCTAATGTCTGCGGTGGCTGTAAAGTTGACAGATTTCATGTAAAGTAATAGCAACCTCCCGGAATCTGAGGAGCCAAGGGTGGAAAACTATGTGCCATGTTAATTTATTTTTGTAATAACAGGTTTTATTTCTGTACTTTTCTTTCCGGGAGCATCATTCAAAATGGATCCAGTAGAAACACTCTGTCTTCTACGAACCCTAATCCCTTTTGTTTTGGTAGAATAAACTTGTTTTCATCTTCTTTTTTCTTTTTTTGGTTTTGAGGTTGACCACCATTTAGATAATAATGGTGGTCAACCTCATGGCATAATCTATTTTGTTGTTTTGGTAGCAAAAAATAATTTGCTTCTACTACGAATTGTCATATTTTCCAAAACTCAACCAAATATCAATGGTCACAATCTGAGCCACAAGAGAAAGACACAGACACTCACATTCACACTTATTGGGGCAATTATGGACGACCAATTAAAGTCCTATTCATTTTTAGAGAGTATGCAAAACTCTACACAGAAAGGCCCCGAGTCAGACTCGAACCCACGACACCGTGGTCCATCCCTGACCGGTTCACCCAGCGTCTCTCATGGGATGTATACCTATTTTATCAGTTTCCAAAAGCAATGAATGAAAAGAACTCGGCGACTCTTCTGAAAGAGGAGAAATCTTGATGTTTCAGTTCCAACAACCCTCGTCTGGGGGGAAGCTTGTACATACATATTCCGCAATATATAGGTCAGCTGCTTCCTCCGGAGCCCATGCCGCCATACACGGCTCGTCTTCAGGAAGTCTGAAGAGTTGCATGTTTCATTCATTCATTCCATCCCGAGACGCGTCTGCTTTGAAATCTTTATCAGTGCAGTGAATTCCTCATGAGGCCTCGTGACTCTGGTATGTCATTGGACTGATTTCCATACAGGGCAGGACTGCAACCATACCGTGCCTCATTCAGTATCAGGAATTTAATTCATTTCTGTTTTATTTATATAACTCAGATTACGACAAAGTAATGACACTCGGTGAAAGAAACCCGACGACTGCTCCAAGAGACGTTGTACACAAACACACTCAGATGTGGGCCATTCACTGTGAAACGTCTTTCTAGACTTTAGCAAAGAGAACAGAATGACACAAATCTACATTTTGCAGCAGGAACCGACAATCAGAAACCGGATATCCCTGCATGCAGGTATAAAGAGAGGTCGAGTACAGACTTCAGGAGACTTATGCTGCTTTTCCACTAGTACCTACTCAGCCTTACTCGACTTGCTCGACTTTGACTCAGTCGTTTTCCATTACAATATAGTACCACACGCCATGGGCGGATTCATCAGAGCTTGTCCCCGTCGTGCACAAGTAATACCCCCGATATGATACGGAACAAACATGCATTGGATGTCAACTCAAATGATAAATGAAATACTCTATATTTTACTATATTTGTTAATAATATTACGAAATGTGCATTGTTACGATCGTGCTTCACTCTCCGGTGTTTTGGTTTCACTGGTGCCCCTGTTAACTGCCGACTTCTGCCACCAGCCGCGAGCAGCAGCTGACGTTAAAATAAGACAAAGAAACGCTACGATACTTTAAACTTTAATGGAAATGCAGTCAATTGGCGGTCACCGGGGCAGTCACGGATTCTGGTCGGGTTTTTAACTTCTGCTGTGAAAAGGGGACGCTGGAGGAAGAAGTTCACCAGTGAACAGGGAAACCGGTTAATCCGAAACACTGTGGCTCGGAGACCTCCAGATAGTCGTAGCCGGTCGCTTCGTAGACTTCCTGAATCCTCTGGTCGCCACCAGACAAAGAAACATCTGCACATTGTTGCTGCTCCACGGGGTTTATTTCTCAGCGTCTCTCTCTGGTTGTGAGTGTTTTTGTTGTGATCCGGTTTTAAAAAAATGGCGGGTGAATGAGCCTTCGATCTGTTCGACATCGATGACCCTGACAAGAGTGCCAGACTCCTGGACCTTCGGGACAGTGTCTACAGGAGAGACACACACTAACTAACATCAAAGAACGACATATAAATGTACATGTGGTGAGAGTGAAGAAATAAGAACGACGAAGTTGATAGAGAAAGGGAAGACTTGTCTAAACCTTAAGCAACTTTCTTTCAAAAACAGTCGATGATGACCCGACCAGGCCAGCTTGAACTAAAAGCTTCTTCAAATCTAGAAGTCTGAAGTTGGATCACAGAGGTAGAGGTTGTGCTCGCCTCCCCGACATAGAAACGTTCATTCTATTAGACAAGAGCCCGATCGCTGAAAGTTCTGCCTCCTCTATGACAACAAGCAGCACTCCAACCAAAAAAAAAAAAAAAAAAGTGATATGCTGCGACGCCATGTCGGACGGAGCCTGGCTGTTAAGAGCTTTGTACTTTCGATAGAACAATTTTCAATCCGAGGATTTGTGATGATGTGACGTGAGGCATATCATGCTCCTCTCATCGATGCATGGTTAATCTTTCTCTTTGTTTGTGTGATCGGCAGACAGAGTCGAGGTGCTTCTCAGGTCGCATTTTTCATTCTGCTTAAGACTCAAATTGAATCTTCGCCGAACAAATCAAGTGGTGATTTAATTTGCACTATCTCACTCGTCCTGGGGGGGGGGGGGGAAGTTCTCTTTAAGCTGGCAGTTTTAGACTTCTCATTGCACCTGCTGATTGATTTGGGATTATTTGGCCTGGAAATGCTCGACTTTCTTACTTCAGTTGAAAGGAAAAAAAAAAAACAAGAACTGCCGTAAGCTTGGGATGAAGGAAGGAGAGGGAAAAAAACAAAAAACAAAAACACAATCTCAGTCACAATCTCCCGACACATCAGAGCCCGAATGTTTTGAGGACAACGCCGGGTGGAAGAAGGAAACTTCGTTCTTGGCATGTTGCTAGGCGATGCATTAATATTAATGCTGTCTCTCTTCCTTCAGAACGTGTGCGCTCTCTCGCCCCTTGGGATAAACTGAAGCTTAAAGATATCTCCATCTCCCTGATACTTCTTTTTATCCTCGTTAAAACTCGTATCAAAGGTTTTAATTACATTCGGCTAATGTAATGCTTGCAGAGCTCTTCCGCCGATAGTCGCGCGTCGGTAATTGAAAAAAAAAGAAAAGAAGATGGGTAGAAAAAAAGGGGGCTTGTGGCGTGGCGTGTTCTCGTGGCATTTGAACATATTTATCGTCTTTTGAGATTGAAAAGGTTTATTTTTTTTCTAATCTAATCGGACCCTGAGAAAAAGCGAACACATCCATATTGATATGTTTTAATCCACCCCTGCTCTTACCTTCAGCCTTTGTATTTAAAATAAATATGATTTTCCACAGGGGAAATAAATCTGCGGCGACCCTCTGATTCCCCCCCGCTCGCTCAGCTTTTGGCCTGCAGTCTTTATCGCGGACCTCCCTGCACCCCTCCGCTGCCCTCTCCGCAAAAAGCCATTTTCCCCGGCACTGAAACACAGATGTTATCCATCTGATTAAACGTTCAAGGTTACATCTCCAAATACATCAAAGTCCACCTCTCCCCGAAGAAGGAGCGTGACAGCCAGTATTTTTGGTAGCCTGGAGGTTCCAGCTCCAGTGTCCTCCACCCTCCCCCCCCCCTCCCCACCCTCACCCCCAATAGCACATGAAAGGAACTGTAGCGCACGTCGCGTCCGCTCCAAGAAAATTGGTGTCTCCACTGAAATTGCAAAGTGTCACTGGCGAACTGGCCTCAGCCAATGGGCGATGCCGGAGAAAAATAACATTTTGTCACAAAGAACTGCCTTGATGAGGTTCCATTTCCTAGAAAGGAGTCCTTGCTACCCACCAGGAGGCCTAAGAATGGTGGAAAGTGTCACACAGTGTGTCTCAGTTTCAAAATCTGGCTTTCTGAACATAAATAAATGTGCTGCCTTCTAGTTCAATCTGAGATAATCCCAATGACATCATCCGGAGTTATTTTGTCAGTCTGAGCGCCTCCAGAGTCACTGTGCTGCCACTGAGTTGAGCTCTACTTCCTGTCTGGTAAATTGACCTTTTTGTGGAACAGCAGAGGGACGGAAGAAAACAAACGGGCACACATTCTGCTTACAGCAGAATGAACACTACTGTTCCTCAATGTGTTGCAAACATTGACTCTCCTGTTTAAAATTCGTCACAAACTTTAAAGAGATTATTGGAAGACTTAATTTAAAAAAAAGAGCAAAGTTTATACATTCTTAATTTCAATAATGCATTGAATCTGTCCATACACTGTGGACTATTGGTGATTAATCACCAATAATAGTTTCATAAAGACAAAGTTTTTTTATCTAAATGCAAAAAAAAAAGGTGGTGTAACATGCAAGCATTTTTTTTTTTTTAAAGTTAGGCTGGTGCCAAATGACAAGCATTCGATGCTGAATGCATTTACGGGTTTTTGTTGGTTGGTTTTAAAAGTGCTAACTACATTTTGACCAAGGGGATCAATTCACTCATCCATCTACATGATAAACTACACAGTAGTATATTTTGCTTGTCCCCACACTGTCCCCCTTTGGACTGTGAGACTAAACCTCACCGATCTAGAGAGAACTCGAGCAAACCTCGAGGGAACACGTAAACACCACAGAGAAACGGAACAGAACTGTGGAGATCCGTAGGAACTGTATTCACATGGTATTCCGAAACACGCACTTCAGTATGGAGCTGACTCCGTAGCAGCTCCCATTCTTCTTGGAATACTTTGCTCAGGAGTCTTTCTGTGGAATCCTGTGCCCGTTTCCTTCCGAGAAGCATTTATGAGGCCATGCACTGATCGCCATCTCTGTTCCAGTTCATCCCAAAGGTGCAGGGTGGGGTTTGTGGCGTTGTGGAATAGTTTTGTCCAACATATCGTGATATGAGCCACATTTCATACACCAAAAGGCAAAGGGTCAGATTGAAACATCCACATTAACGGGTCTGATCTAATACTTTTGACGTTTTCCAGTGAAGTTGCGAAACTTTAGTTGTGTCTTGGGTGTCTGTTTACACAACAACCGTGTTGGACCAATTGAAATACAAGTTTTTTAAAAATACGTGGACTCTGTCTTCCTGTAAGAGGAGCTGCTACTGCGTCTGCGCACCTCGGGGTAAACAGTTCCCCTGCTCATGAGCGAGGAGATGGACAATAACGATTGTGGCCTGCCATGACTCCCAGTCCATGTTCTTGTGTGCGGGCGACATGTGAATATCTGTGTACTCGCCATTGTCGACGTTTCCAGCGTATTTTTCTCTGCTGCATGTGTGCGTGTGTGGTTTCATTACAAAGACAAACAACAGCACCCACTAGTGGCCTGTGTTGTTTTTTGGAGTTTCTGACACATACACATAAATGCACAAAATCGATGTGTTTCCACTTGAAATGTTGACAATTCAACAATAATGTAGGGTTAATTATTAATGTTTTCGCTGAACATGTGTGTTCCTTCATTAGACATTCAAGAGTGCTACAGTATTTAAAGCAGTTCCTTACATCCTGTTATTTGTTTTTGGGTTTTTTCTGTTGTGTCGTCCAATTATCGAGAAAAGCTCTTTGTGTGACTTGATATGTAATAAAATGTCAGCAGACGGCACATAGTCAGGATCATGCAACCTAATCTCATATTTGACAATAGAATGTAATTCCCCAAATCTGTGGGTCATTTGAAATATATGCTGATTAGAGGTGAACTAGTTGTGCGGGTACAATCTGCCTTCGTCCGCTCATCGCATCTTCTTTTGTCCCCCAGAGATCGAAAAAATACAGAAAGATGAGGGGAAGGAGGAGGAGAAGTTCATCGACGTCGTCATCAACAAGAACATGAAACTGGGCCAGAAAGTTTTGATACCAGTCAAGCAGTTTCCTAAAGTAAGTACTGGAGTACCGGCACCACCACCAGAGACTCCTCTCAAGAATATGACGAGCGCAGATGGAGAATTTTAGATGGCGTTATTTATAGATAATGAAGTCAAACTACTGTAGCTCCAGTTTTTTTTTCAGTATCAATTCCTTCCAACAGCCACTTGACACTTTTTGTTGATGCTCCATGGTATTAGATGTAAAGTATGTGGGAGACGGTGTTCAGATAAAGTCTGCTGACAGAACTGGGGTAGAAGCATGTTGAGGATGTTGCTCCTCGTCTGAAGCTTCCTCTCCAACGCGCGTCTATCCACCCTGCTGACCTTGGCCGACGCCGCTTTGGTGTCTCGGTGTATTAATTTGTCAATGAATATTTATGAACGTGTGATTTTAAAGGAATTATCTCGCCGAGGAGCTCATCTTCTGGAGTGGATTTCTTCTGACACCTGTCAGGCTCTTTCTCCTCTCGCGGCCCTCTTCTCCGGCGCGCTTCGCTCTGCGGCGCGACTGTCGCCTCGTAAGTCACCCGCGCACAGGGAACCAGACGGCCGGACTTCACCGTGACCTCCAACGGGAAGCCCTTTGTGAGTGATTACGCTGAGAGCACTTCAGCTCCCCGTGCTCGGCGGGGATTTCCCACTGGGAGCGGGACAGGGAGGCTGGTGTAAAAGTGAGAGCGCCATAGTAGACAGGAAAGGCCATCACTCACGTTTTCACCTCAGTCCTCATGGGGTGAGAGGCGCAGGGAAGGGGGGGGGATGAAGACAACCAAGCTCCAAACTCCACTTCTCAAAATCACATTGATGTTAGACACAATAAAATAAACCGAATGTCAGTTTCAGTAACTCGATGTGAAAATCAATGCTAATGTCAGGTTTTTTATTAGTGCACACCTAGAATGTGATGTTCCACCAAACGACGCGTCACCAATGCCCTGATCAACTTTGCTTAATGTAACACAAGTGTCACTTCATATCTTGTGAGGGGTGGGAATTTGAGACGGTGATGAGGTAAGACACTCTACTTTAAAGCAGAACAATTCGTTTTACAATCCGTAAGTCAGATCTCAGCTTCACTGCGTCCGATCTCCCAATTCCGTCTTGTTTTGTGAACAACTCGCGGCCAATTCACAGCAAATTCTGAAAATTCCAGGACTTCCCGCTCAAAGGTTCCCACGGTGTTGCTGTTACTGCGGCTGAGGGTGTGACGCAGAGCAGAAGTGAAGCAGGAAGTGATGCAACAATCAGCACGACACTATTGGTTTGGAGATTCCCATTGGTGGATCGTTATTGATGATCTTCTCCTTTTCTTTGTCAAACACTTCATGTTTTTGACTGATCGCTATTCCAAAAACGCGTCTCTCAATCGATTGAAGGAGAGAGTGACCATTATGACCTTTACTTTCCCAGGCAATGCAAACGCAATCAAAAACGTCAGGAGTGTTGGCAACGACGGCATTCCTCGATTTGCTCTGTCTAATTTATATTAAGACCACATTTACACGACTGTGCTTCAGTGAAAATGCATCGTTCAGGCGGCGAAATCCTAGAAAACAATGTAGTTTTCACGTCGGGCCATTAGTGGGCAGTAGCAGCGTTTTCGCTAGAGTTTTCAAAAAGTTGCGTTCTCAGTGGCTCTGAGCAGGTGCAAGTAGAAGGCCAAAACACAAAAAAGTTGAACGTTTTCACTTGAAAATGGGCTTAATGTTCATATATCACTTCCTCAGGATGGTTTTTTAGAGCCCCCCCCCCCCATGAAGCTGCTTCCTTTTATGCTTTAAAGTGAGATAATGTGCAGGTTTGGTGACGTTAAAATGAACTATGGCGCGATATTACAGCCACTGAGGATAAAAACATTGTTAGTTTCAAATGGTCTGGTGAAAGGTAGTCTGCGGACATCCAGGTAGCAACACACACCCCGTCTTGGAGCTCAGATTAATTCCCCTAAAATAATCCTGGCAAGCATCAAGCGACTATGTGCTCCATATGTATGCAGTGTTATCTCGAGGCTGATCTCTCTCTCCCAGGTTCACAGCTAAACAGATTTGCTTTGACAGCTTTGATAAGTAGAGCCACTAATACGCTGTTTAGAGCTTCAACAAGCCACCGGAGGAAGACAAATTCAATTTGTTCTATCTGACAGGTAGCAATGGCAAGAGTGATCGGTCTGACTCCAATGGGTTTTCCCCCAAGCCGCCGCCACCATCACCCTTTGTGCTTCTGGCAGTGAAGTGGCACCACCATTTTCCAAATAGCCATTTAGGAGCATGTGGCAGAGAGGCGAGATCCATCCTGGGCAACCATGGCGTTTTATCAAAATGAAGCGGGCGGGGACGGCGAGCGGCAAGTTGTTGCAGCGGCTCCGAGTCCGAGCGATAGAACAGAGACGTCTCTCAGCGGCGACTTGTGCTACCCAACGGCCGCGAATTCCCAGCGTTTCCTTTCCGAGGACGCCACAAGAGTGATGTGATCACGCCGGCGTGCGTCTCTAATGGAGACTTTGATGCAGCAACTCACTTTTATCTCGATGGAAACACTTGGAATTAATTGAAGCCATGTCGACAGAAATAGCACCGCCAGGTCTTAAATCGCAATTTAACCAGTGTGACACGTAACGCCGCACCTAGGACGGGAACCAAAACACGCCCGGGCCTTTTGAATGCCGGAGTACTATCAGCCGCGCAGCCGAACATTTCCTGTAAACGGTGGCTCCCTCCTCTTAGAGAGCGTCTTTTGGCAGAAAGCACCACAGGCTATTAGCGAGGCATAAGGAGCCCCACTGGTTTATTTCCAGTTCAGAATGTGGCTTTTCCTCTGCTCACGGGGGCAGTGATTTATCCTTCGGGCTGTCGCCCGCACCCCACCACCACCACCACCACCAGCCACCCTTCCTGCTGTCCTCAGCACAATCAGTCGGCGCCGGCTCTCGGTGAAAACACACCTTTCACCGCCGGCGGTAATGCATTCAGCGAATGATGAAAAGATCTCAGATGTGTCCCTCTTCTTCTTCAGCCAACACGCCCCCTTCAAGTAAAGTGTGATTAATCATCCGTCCTTTCTCGTCCTCCGTCCTCCGTCTTTCCTTTTCTCTTTTCTCCCATTTGTTTGTTTCAGTTGACAGCGAACATGACGACTCAAAGCCCCCACCACTGTTTTAATCCTTCGTACGATTGTATTCGTTCTCCAGGCACTGAGCTGGATCTAACAACCTGTGATTAAGCACATCAAGCTTTTTTATGGTGGTGATTACAAACAGCAGCACAATCCTCTCGCCGTTTAATGACATGTATGGAGGCATAGCCAGGTTTTTTTTTTTTTTTTTTTTTTTTTTAAAGTCTCATAATCCTGCATGATAACATAGGCATTATCCAAAACCCCAACGCATAAATCACAGGAGGAGTCAGACGGATTTTGATTCGCGATAAACAGCGGGGATTACCGGCGTGTGTCGAGGGCCACTCGTACGTTTTGCAGGACGGTCCAACGCACCATCGACGTGTTCAAAAACGTCCAGATTAAGACTTCTTTCTGACATTTCCCGGCACCACATGAACAAATACAACACAAATCTGTTCGATCTCTTCTTTAAATAGTCCGCAGCTCAGAAAAGCTCTGAACAAATACCGTTTCATCACGTCATGTCTTCTCGTTATTGCTTAAACGCGTAGAGCGTTTGGACAAGTCGCTGACATGACTGGAGGGAAAAGGGGAGTTGCTCTCACCGCTGCAAGGCAGTTAGATGAATTTAGACACAACCAACTGTCAACATCGACGTTTTTGCTTTTTTGTATTACTCTAAATTTTTCGGGGGTGTTTTAGGTAGTTCTTATAGCATCCGGTTTGCTCACGTTATCTGTTTGTTAGTAGTCGTAACGTGGTTCAGCAGGTATAATATGCACAATTAGGTCCTGTTTACACAATGTTTTCAACTGAAAGTGTGAAACTTTCTTTGCGTTTTGGGTGTCCGGTTTACATGACAACGGCGCTCGGAGTCACCGAAAACACAACTTTTTGAAAACCTAAGGTGGAACTTTGTAAAAAAAAGAAAAAAGAAAAAAAAAAACGCCCCGACTCAGTTTGAAACGAGGAGAAAAACACAACTAATAGGCGTACTTCCAACACATTACGGGGCAAATCACATCACGGCAATAGTTTGTCACATCACGCTGATTAGTTTAGATTGATAATGTGTTTTGTGCCTGAGTTTTGTGAGCAAGTCGACATGATTCGGCACCGACGTGTGACACCTAATGATTCACAGGTTTCTGGTATAATGAATCGCATTTCTGCTTCTCATTCGGATCAAGGCGGCATACGACATTCGTCGCTTCTTTCACGAGGCATTTGTAAAGCTGTAGAAATTAACTCTTTAAAGGCAAAGCCGCAGCGAATGCCAGGATGAAAGCGCAGAGCTGAGAACGGGAACTCGGTAAGAAAAAAATTCAGTTTAGCGGTGTGACGGCTCACCTGTCTGAAGGGAAGACAAGCTTTTAAATCCTGTCGTCCATGTTTCAGTACAAAAAAAACCTCTGCCTCATGCGTAAAGATACTGTTGTTTTCCGAAAGTGCAGGTATTTTAGGACTTTAAGTAGGTATGAGAATATTAACATTTTCCATTATTTAAACACTGAATGAAACAATACTTACTCCTCATAATGTAAGAAATAACATATATAGCCAATAAGTGTCCCATTATATAGGTGGATCCAGCTTTTAATCGAGGCATATTTAAGCTAACAAAAAGTTGTGTTCTTACCTACTTTTTATGCATCAACTGTAAAATTACTGTTGTACCTGCAAACCAATGATGCTGAGGATGTAGATGATGATTATTATCATGTGAGCAAAGCCGAGATGGAATTGGTCCTTGTGTATTAGTGTTGCTTGCTCAGTGTCATAGTGACATTTTATTAAATTATTATTTTCAAATTATGCCACCAAAAGTCTGGTTTGGGCTAGATAACCTGGGCCATTTAGCAAAAGACCAACACTACAATATGTTACTGCTTTATACCTTTTATTGGTGTGTACTTTTATTGGAAGATAAGGATTGGTATCCTAGGTTTGTGGTTATACTGATTCTGCCACTGAACACGGGACTTCTTGATCTTCATTCGGCCTGCTTGCTATGGCTATTGCCTAAGTGAGATACTATATACCAATAAGGGATCAATTACGTCTCATTCTTAAATATTTGATGTCTTGGCATTCTGGGTATTTCAGCACACATGTTTAACAGCAATATATTTCTCCTTGGAGGTTTTGCTGTCTATTCCCAGAAGGTACCAATGCAATAGTCTTACAATTCAAACAGTGCTTTATGTGTCTGTTGGACCAGTTTTACATGAGAGGCTTATGTGTTATTTTACGTTTCTACCGTGATTCAATTGACTTTAACACCACTGTTGCAGGTGAGTTATTGTACTCGAGAACCCATGTGACGAATAAGTGTTTCTTCAGGTGCCCTGGTCAATCGGTCGGTTAATCCACATGAAGGAGGCAACGCGCCGGCCAAGCCAACGCCGTTGTGACAATTTTTCTCATTTACCGCAGACAACTCTGTATCTAAATGAAGAAGGGCATCCATCCTCTCGGCTCAGCAGAGAGCCGGCCGCGACTTTAATTGTGTTCCCGATTTCACAGAAACCCAATCGGGCTGCAAACAGAGCAAATTTCTGACTGCATTAATTTCCCGTGTGCCGTGTATCTGGCTCTGCTTTTCTTGTGAGTTTGCTTTTTTGTCGCGCTCCCCCCCCCCCCCCCCCCCCCTCCTTTTCTCTTGCTCTCCCACCGCACATGTATGCACAGCCAATACAGCCTGCGCCTTTGTTCTCCATCAGAAAACAAGCTTTTCTGCTTGTTCAAGCGTTTTCACCCACCGGTGAGCACGCCGCACGGGGAGTCAAGAGGACTGAAGATATCTGCAGGGGCGCCAAGTCCGACACACACAACCTGTCAGGGAAGGAAGGGGGGGGGGGGCGATTGTATTAACGCCGGCGAGATGTCGGCGTGTGATCGGGCTCTGCAAATCATTGTTCAAGAGATGGCACAGCTCAGTGATCAAGGCTCCATCCAGGTGGAAATGATGGATGCGCGGGGCATCGGTTAAACTCAGCACATTTCAAACGTTTCCCCGACACCCTCGGCTCGCGCCGCGCCGCCGTCTCCTGTGTTGCTTCTGTGCGCTCCAGTTTATTAGCGGGTGGGCACGTTGTGTTTGCTTAGATAATTTTAAATTGAATTTTCCTCGCCCAATAAGTCGCGTCCCGTTCAATATATTTGGAATTAATTAGCGTGGAAATTACAGGACGGGCATTGAAATGTTTCAGGTGGAGAGGAGGAGGAGGAGGAGGAGAAGAAGAGGGGAAAAAAAGTGCAAAGCGAGCTAAGTTTGCTTCAAAGCGACGTGTCTTACATATTCATCAGACCAAGGTCGTGAGCTGCTCGGTGGGCTACCTGTTCCCTCGGGGGGTTTGGGCTTCCTGCGCAGTGGGGGCGGCCGTATTTACTTTGAGGCGAGCGCTGAAATCCTGGACCCCTGTACGATCACTTCCAGTAACAGGTAATTATAAAAGCTGAAGCACATACAGCGGCGCTGAAAGCTGCTTGAGTTTGAGCCCGGCCAGGATGAAAACCCGACAGACAGTTACTGCATTAGAGCGAATCACTGCAGCTCACCTTTCAAATCCCTCACCCAGGAATTGGCAGGAGCCTCCTAATAAGCACTCGCTTTCCTGAACAAAAGGCAGGAGAGATGTAGGTGAGCTTTAGAACAAAACTGCCTGTTTTTTACTCGCCCTCTTTTTTTTTTCAACCTGCTGCCCACTAATTGATGACCTAGATAGTGGAGGGAGACAGCTGTATAACTCACCGTTAACGGGAGAACGGAGCGAGGGAGAGGCCACCGCTTCCCCCTTCCTTCTGTTTTTCCGAGCGTCTCCGCTCGCCTGCAGCACGTGTGTCAAGGTTGTGCGACTTTGATGGGTTTCAGGATTCGTTGAGGTGCCAAAGCGTGGCAGTTTTGCTTTCACGGCCCAAAAAGCGGTGACCTTGTGAAGTGATCAAACCTCAGGAAGCCTTTGATGGACGATGAAAGCGCCAGAGGTTGGTCGGGTGTTGGCTCAAATCGTCATATTTTCCCGATGCTACGATAGTAGGACTTATTATTCACGCGTCTCCGACACATTTGGAGAAATGTTTGGGACTTGTGGTGCAAAGTCACTCTGAGGACTTCTGACCTAAAACACTGTATAGTTAAAACAACAGATACCCACGCAACCGCCAGTGTTTTACAATTTACTTCGGGGCCGTCTACACCAGAACGGCATTTCACGTAAATGGACCAGTTACGAGGCGGCGTTTTAAAAGCCTGAAAACCTTTTTTGAAAATTTTCTTTTTTTTGTAACACGGCTCCCAGAGTGGGGAAATTCTAAAACGCCGGCCAGGCTTTGCGGTGTGGACTGCAAAGACGGCGCACATCTGCGGAAAACAACCCAATCAAAGTCGTACTACTGTAGTGTTGCTGTCACGTGTGCGTGAAAAGACTGTTTCACTCATCAAGTTCAGCCAAAGTTACTACAGGGAATTGCCACATAATGTGGATATCAGGACTTCTTAAAAGTTGTTCACAGTAAACGTAAAACACAGCAACAAAATGTAATTAATTAATTAACAATGATTTACTTTGCTAATAATTCAAAGCTTATTTATGTTCTGTGTCTGTAACTAATGTGTCAATTTCTAATGATGTTTTTGTTATCACACTTATATTCCTATACGTCACTTACGTTGGCATTGATGTTACATTACACCTTCACCAGGGGTCAATAGTTCCTGGAAACATTTTTTTATTCTGTATTTCTTCTCCATGTCTTATTTTTCTTATGTTTTCCGCTGGCACCTACTCGGCCCAGCTCGGCCCGGCTCGCCTCGCCTGGCCTCTATTTGACTCAGTTTCGTTCATTCTCCATGACGATAAAATGCTACTGCGGCGTGGGCGAAGTCAACAGAGCTTTTCCATGTCTTGTACAAGTAATCACAACTGATGCAGAGCCAACATGTATTTGCAAGAGTGGAGTTACTGTCATACTTATATGTACCATACCATATATACTGTCGATACTTTAAACTTGAATAGAAATGCGGTTAAAAGGCTTTCACCAGGACAACTATGGATTTTTGTTGAGTTTTTAGCATATGCTGTGACGAGGGACAGTCGAGGAAAGCCGGTCACCAGTTAACAGGGAAACCGGTTAATCCATAACACCAAGGTTCTCCGTGAATGGCCACCAGCTTGGATACCTCCCAATACTCGTAAAAATGGCTGGGTGAATGAGACGCTCAGCCAAAATTACCTGGTACCAGGTACTAACACGTAGTGGAAAAGTCTCAGATGCGAGGTGAGCAGAGTAGGAACTAGTGGAAATGCGCCATTAATGAGTCATTTGCATTCAGTGGCCAAACTGCCCTCCATGTTTACTGGTAGTACTGCTCCATTGGTCCATATCTAAGCTTCCAGGATATGGACAGAAATACAAATGAGATGAACACAGAGTATAGGCGGAAGACTTTGTGTGCATCCGTTTCTGTATCTAACAGTGAGCATTAATTAGTATTTAGAAGTAGGGGATGTTGTTGGTAGCAGTTGGGTTGAGATTAATGAGGCTCCCTTTGTCCAGTAACCAGAAGTTTAATGAAATAGTAGCAGTTAAGACAACAGTTTCAACTGATGCTAAATTATCGTAATTATTTACTAATGGGATTTTGCTGATGGTAGAGGTGATTCAGCAATACATTACCTTTTTCATGACGCGGAAAATACAAAATCTGAGCAGTGGAACTGAAAGATTTTGGTTGTTTGTCGAGATTTTGGTTCAGTTCCTGTCATGATTTCAAAGTAAGATCTGCCAAGTTTTGAATCCAAAGGAAAGTTTCTAGTCATTACAGGATGATACTGCTCAGGCTACAGCAGTCTGCATGAAGTACACCAAAGAAAATCACAGAGCTAAATTTAGTTTGGGAAAATCACTTTATAAATCAGATGTGTAGGAGACGCTGCTCTTGCCCCAGAATTTATTCACACTTTATAGCTCTTAAAAAAAACACCTCAATATGACATACGTTTCTCCAAATATGAAAGAAAGTGAGTCATACATCCTACAGACTCATGGCATGGGTACCTGAAAGAGACAGCTGACGGTACGAAGGCTCCAAAACTGAATCGAACCGACGACAAAAACTACTTCAACAATCATTCCGACTAATGAGAGAAAATGAATGCAAAGTAACAGAACAGTTGCCAAAAATGACTCCACCGACACGTCATATCTCTCGGGTTGGTTTTTTTTGTTTTCATTTTCTGACACTTTCCCTGATGTCTTTTGTCCTCGTTTGGGACAGACACATTTTCATAATCTGTGGATGACGTAAGGAAATCTATTGCCTTAGCGTGTTTTCCTGTTGGGAATCCAACGAGCCTGTTGAGTCCTGAAGTGTGAAGATGAAATATTATTCTTGAATAGTGTTATAAATAGTGTTTAAGTTCTCCTCTTGTCAAAACAGGATTGATTTGTCAGTCACCGAATGCCTGCCAGCTATTATTTTGAATGATGCGGTCATGTACTCTGGGTGCTTAAGAAAAATAACAAAAAGCTAAATCTTTTTGAGTGCCGCAGGTTATTTGTCGGAATTTTTAGAATGGATGGAAAACAGAGAGATCGGCGACGTTTTCACAATGATACCCTTATTACTCAAATTGCCATATAGTGTTTACTGGGATGGGGATTGTCATGATGCATCGAATGCCTCATGAATGTTGTCCTGTAACAGTTTTTCCGCCATCGTTTCTGCCTCTCAGGTAAAGTTTTTTTCTCAGTAGACAGGCCTGGCAGTTTGTGAGATATAGACGTTTGGCCTCATTGTGGGGAAATAAAAGTGCGTGAGCTGGGAGCTGGACTCAAGACGCCAAACACTGCCATTGGTAGAAGAGGAGCTCATTTTATTGGAGCACGACAAACCAATAATCCTTCGAGATCACAGGAGACTAATGCTCATACAGTGGAAAGAAAGAAACAAACCAACAACCAGAACAGACAGAAGATACACATTATACACAATAGCCACCAGGTGAAGACAATCACACTCTCAGGTACAGGTGAAACAAATCAGGGCAGGAACAGCAATCAGACACGAGGAAGGGAAGTCAAGGAGCCTGAAACCAGATTGATGATTGCTATTGCAGGCGATAATAACAGAACAGAATGACATGTAGATTCTGAATTGTTTAATAGATGGTGGTGCGAGAGTTTGATTTCATTAGTTTCATTTTGTTGTTGTTTTGGAGAGACTGAATCGAATGTTGGAGTTAACTCTCAAACCTGAGAGAAAGAGTACTGAAAGTCTTGCACAGAGTGGACGGAGACAGTTTTTGAAACAGCTTTTCACCAGAAACACCAGAAATGACTGTCACTGTTCCTGTTTGGGCAGCTGATGTCACTCCAACTGTGTTGTGTTCCATTTCTAAAACAGCTGTCACATTTTCTAGTTTGATAAGTCCAATAATCACCTTTTGATTTGTTCTTTTCCCTTGTTACGTGAGCTCTTAAAGCTGACTAAATACACAGTGAAAAGCCCTCAAATAATTGCAACAGTGACGTGAAGATCAGTATTAAAGTATTGATACTCCTAGTATCTAGTACAGGGGTGTCCAGCCTCGGTCCTCGAGGGCCCCTGTGCTGCAGGGTTTAGCGCTCTCCCAGGTGTAACACACCTGATTGCAATGAAGGGCTCGTTATTGGGCTTTTTCACAACCTTGGTGATGACATCATCATTAGATTGGGGAATGCTGATGCAGGGAGAGAGCAGGGGCCCTCGAGGACCGGGGTTGAAGACTTCTGCGCTAAAGGTTCTGCACTTCACTGCATTTTGCACGAGACGGTCATTTTCAGGAGGGATTGTTTGGTTTTGACAATAAGTCACATGTAATCTGCGCCACAACAAGGAAAAACTATAAAGTTTGAATTTAAAGGTTACTATGGCGCTATTTTACCGGTTGAGTTAAAATTGGGCTGCATTTGGCCCCTGAACTAAAATGTGTTTGACACCCCTGCTATAGTTTTATTGTTTTACAGTTTTTTTTATTGTTTTCGATCCACAATAATATTTCCAATTTATCTCAGAACAAGTGGGTTTTTCACATCGTGGGAATGTTTTTGTATTATGTGTAAATCTCATTATTTTAATGGCGATGATAACAAGGGTTAGTGTTACCAACCGGCATGTCTCATGTGTTCATACTGTTATTCTTGTGACATTTATTATAAACAAAGTGATTTGGTGTCTTTGAACTTCTCCTCGTGCCCTCTGAGACAAAACTTCTTGCCAGTCAGTTCAATGCTAATTTCGTGTTAACGCTTTGGGACGGAACGAGCCATGGAGCATCTTTCTGGAGTATAAAACCATCTCCTATGAAAAGGTGACACACAGAATCACAGATAAGAAATCTCAGAGATGCATTCGCTCTGATCTTATCAAGAGGCAGGGGGTAAAAAAAAAAAAAAAAGTGCTGATAAGTTTCCTTCGGCTTCAGTCGCCGCTCGAGCCACGTGCAACTGCCACGAGCAAAGCCTTTGCTCTTTATCTCAAACACACAGATTTCTGACTGATCGGTCTCTCTCTCTCTCTCTCTCTCTCTCTTTCTCTCTCTCTCTCTCTCTCTGCAGTTTAACTTTGTCGGCAAACTCCTCGGGCCACGCGGGAACTCGTTAAAGAGACTACAGGAGGACACTCTCACAAAGATGTCGATTCTGGGGAAAGGATCCATGAGAGACAAAGAGAAGGTAACCCCTCCACTGTTTGATTCCGTGGTGAACTTTGACCTCTGCGTCGCTGCATCGCGCCCTCGCCTGCCGTCACTCTTTAACCGGGCGTGAGGTGGAGGCGCTCCACATTTTGAGTAAACCTGTAAGCCCGGTGGAGAGAATACCCCAGATGTCGTGAAACCTACAAGTCAGATTCTCAACACATTTTGCAACACACGTTGATGTTAGAAGTGTATAAAGCTTCTCATTTTTCATCTCACGTAGTATAACCAAATACACAAAGTGACACGACATTACAGCCTTTTGCTGACGACACAAGTGTCTCTGGAGGCCGCCATTTTTTGTATTTATTTTTTTAAAGTTTATTTCAGACATGTAGGTTCAACAACAAAAGAAAAAATATGATAAAACACTAACAAACAAACAACAGAGCAGCGCAACCCCCCCCCCCCTCCCCCCTTTTTTTTTTACTAAAAAAAGTAACAGATAACTAAATAAATAATGGCCCAAATATCCGAAAAGAAGGTCATTGTTGTTATTGTCCATCTACTTGCGCATGCGCAGGACAACTGTTTACTGCAGGAGCAGCATTTCAGAATGTCAGAAAGGCTGTGTGCGACCGTCTCCATGGAGATGGAGTCGGAGCGTTATCAAAAAGTTGCTATCTTAGTCTGATGTTTTCAAAAAGTTGTGTGAAAATGTTGCCACGCAATCAAGTTTCTTTGACTATATGGTGAAACCACTGTGGGAGGAAAAAACAACAACATGCACGCACAGGGAGAACATTTATACTCTGCAAGGAAAATCCTATAAAAATACACAAACTGTTCCAGAACATCCCAGCCCATCATGATTGGAGAAAAAGGACCGAAAGAAGGGAAACCACTACAAATATCCCAGACCGGTTTCAGATAAAGCATTTACAAACACGTCTCGTTTAAAATGCTGTTAAATTCCTTCAAAAAGACAAACAGATAAAATTGATGATGAAATTTAGGTGTTTGTTGCAGATTGAGTTTTTTTTTTTTTTAAAACAGCATTAACAAATTTTGGCCTAGCAGATCAAATTAGAACCTCTGGTGATTCGTTAAGGGAACAAGCCTAGAACCTTTGTATAAACAGGAGTATACCAGTAGCAGTGTGTGGACTGGTTTCTGGACCAACGTGACCATGTGGAAATATTGGAAAGGATAATATGACTCCATTAAGACCCTTATAAACACTAATAGCAAGGATGTGACATTATTCCAGGGTGTTAATAAACAAAAGATCCAATCACGTTCATTCATAGTTCCCAAAGCTTCCACCTGGGCCTCTTCGTCTTGTTCTGTCCAATCAAGCCTAAAACCCAAATGTGTTCCGTTTCAAAGCCGCTCAGCACGACGCCCCGATGACTTTGACCGGAGAAACTCCTGATGGGAACTTTTCCTGCTGAGTCTTCCAAATACTTTGAATCCGGTTGACGGAGGACAATCACTCAGGACACGTATGACTGACGTTGAGAACCCCCCCCCCCCCCCCCCCGCCGCCCCGCAAAGAAGTAAAAGGACATCGGTCTTCCTTCGACCGTAAAACTTTACAGTCGACCTTGGCGCCTGTTGGCGGCCCCTTCAAGCCTTCAGCAGCCAAATCCCCCCCCCCCCCCCCCCCCCCCCCCCCCATCCCAGCACTGTACGCTTTATCACAAGTTACATGTTTCCTACTCATCGCTTAGACTCGGTTTTCAAGGGTGGATGTTTCATTTCACTGTTTTAAAGGGGCAATAAAGTGCAAACAAAAAATGCTGATGTATTGAAGGTATAGCGACAGAGATGTTCTCCCTACTTCACGTGTTGGACAGAAAACAAACCACAGAAAAAGTACCTGTAAATGATAAACACACTGCTTTTACCTTCGTGTTACAGAGCTTGCTTTCATAGGACAGTCTTTGCTGTTGGACTGCAGCTTTACCATCTTTCTTGCTGCTTTGTCATCCGTGTTGCCCTCCGGTCAACATGATGCACCTTTCATAATCGTGTTGCAATTTTTGTTCGATTCCTGTCGCAACTTCAGCATTTTTGCTGCGGCTTTTGCGTTCATATTAAAGTTGCAGCTTTTGACTTTGTGTTGCAGCTTTACCACTGAGGCGGCCATAGCTTAGTCGGTGAGTTCGGTTGCATATCTTCCCTGTCACAGACAATGTTACGCCTTTTTAGGGTTGTAAAATAAGCGGGAAAGAGCTTAATAATGCAAATCTGTGCACCGTTGATGTTGCAGCTTTAGAGAAAGTTTACACGACAACGTTTCAAGCGATTACACATCACGTTTGCATTCCACGTTTCTACGATGTCTGCTCACATGGAAACGCTGAAAACAATGTAGTTAGCGTGTAGGGCCACTAGTGGGTGCTGATATTATGCATTTAAACCAGACACAAATGCTCTCTGAGAAACATTAAAGCCATTCACAATTTTCATTTGTCTAGAAATCTCTCGTTTTTGGTTGTTGTCAGAAATAATCCGCCAGCGCTCCAGATGACGGTGTAGTAAATAGTACACTTTATTAGAGAAGTTCAAGAGTGGAGAAGACACGCAGCATTCACTGTTACGGAGGAATCGTTCTTGGCCACGTGCAGAACGATTTATTACGACTGTGCAGACGTGTAAAGCAGCAGTTTGCTTCTGTTTTTCCCGTTCCCGTGGAGACGGAGTCCGAATGTGTTGAAAAAAACTTGCGTTCTCTCCTGTCTCCATGGAGATATAGTCAAAATGCTGCGTTTTCTAGGACTTGGTGCTTTCTGCGAGACGTATTTGCTGAAGCGTTTTGAAAAGCTTCTACTTTGGAAGCCATTTTCAAAAAGTTTTCACTTGCTCTGAGCACTCTTGCCATGGAAACGGAGACAGACAATTCAACATCCGTTTTCACCTGATTTAGCATTTGTGTTGTAGCCTTCATCATGTTTGCTGTCAACTTTTTAGCCTTTTTTAATTTAAATTCAGAACTAAATGGCCAGAGTGCGAGGTCCTGATCAAGTTTGCTTGCAGCTTTAATTTTTTATTTAAATTTATTTATTTTTTTAGGTAATTTTTATTCTATATTGGTTCTTTTTCACCATTTACTAATTTTACATTTGTCACAATTTTGTTTACGTGAAGCTCTGACAGTGTATTGTGGGCTTTTACAATCATTCTGTGGCTTTTGCATTGTCATGACCCCATGTGGGGCCTCCGTCGCTTGCCATTTAATGAACCGCCTTAATTCTGGTTATTCTCGGAGAAGACGGCAAGACTTTTAATCTTTTCACTACGTTTGTGTGTCCGACGCTACAGAACAGCAGCTCTCTTGTCACAGAAGTTGCCGTCGAAGAATTTGCCTTCATTAAACCTGTGAAGAGAGCGATCTGGATGCTGTTTATGTTTTTGGAGCGGTTTGCGTCTGTTAGTCTGGGGTCGCCCCCGCCGCCTCTGATTGACAGCTTCTCGGGTCGCCGGCGCTGTGTTTTGCTTCGCGAAAGCAGCTGCATCTTGAAAACAAATTTCAAAAGTTTATGGAAATGTGAACGATCCCGGGGATCACCGAACACGCCTGACTTCTACCAAACCTCTCCCCCTCTCTCCCTCTCTCTCTCTCAGTCATTTTAAGTGCTGCTCGTACACAAAACAACACTCGTCTCCAGATTTGTGGGTTTGTTTTCACATAAATTCGGCGTCTTCGAAAGGAGAGCGCCTTTTTATAATGACTCCAATGAAGCGGCATGAATAAAAGAATGGATTTTGCGAGCTGGGAATTTCCAACAACAATCCGGTTTAATGATTTCTATCAGCCGTGATCATGTCAGCACATAAATAGAGGATATAAATGAGTCTAACAGCAGATCTTTAGCCGTAGAATTGATTGCACGCCGGACTGTTTAGCAGGGGATAAATCGACTTCACTTGGCCCGTCTCTCTCCTCTTGCCTCTGTTTGTCGGAGGTGATTTGTTGGCGGCGATGATTCTCGCGATCATACGGCGCATTCTTTTTGATTACCGCGATCAATATCCTTTGATGGTCGGCTCCTCTCGAGTGCCTTGGAGAGAAAGATCTGTCACGGATTATGTGCTGACCTCGGCAGGCCTCACCTGTCTGTGCTGACCCCCCCCCCGCACGGCGAGGGATTAATGACGGACAGCTTTCGGTCGGTTTTCCGCTCCGAGCGCCTCTGATTCCTTGTTTTTAGGGTCGTACGGGGATGATGGATACACCTTTGCTCCAAAACGAATTCTTTATGTTGAGCTGCGTGCTGACGCTCAGTTTTTCAGCCTGGCGGCATGTGGCATCGAACTCTTTCTGCTCCTGAAAATTCCTGCTGGAGGTCAGAGAGCGGAGCGCCGCAGACCAGCCTGGTCAAACACTGTTACCTTTCAGATGACTTTGCCTTTACAGATTAAAAAATATTTGATCAACCATAAAGTGAACCTGAGTGACCAGAAACGTTCTTTTTGCTTGGACTTTTTTTTACATCCTGTGACGTTTTTCAAGCATGAATTTAAATTGACTGCAACTTTGCCTATAAGGACTATTACGGTACCGTAGGCCGATGGTTCTCCACAATATGTGAAATAGAGTTTCCTCGTTATATTCTATAAACTCTTTGGGTTTGCGCTCCGTCTCCGGGTGTTTAGTGGTCTGGTACCGCTTCAGTTTGCACCTTCAAATCTTTCCTACACAAATTATTATTATTATTATTTTTTTTTTTACTGCAAAGGATAGATTCAGCTCTCATTGTGTCCACTGTGTCAATGAAGCGATATTCTATATAACTCCCATAGTACACTTTCTTATTTACTTTTTATTCTCCCATTATTGCGGGTTATTTTGAGCTTGTAGTGTTGTTGGTGATCCTGTCTTTGTTGTATAGTGAAGCTAATTACTTGGTTTAGTTTAGTTTAGTTTAGTTTAATAATTGTAATATTGCAACCATGAGTGAAGAGAACTGTGTGTTTCATGCCGTCCCGCCTATGTCACTTGTAGTTGTCATGAAATTAAAGCTCCGTTCTTTAAGTGTGACTCCTCTCCACACAATATATTTTTAAGTGACACACAAAATCTCTCTAGATAGGGTTAAACTCAGTACCTTTGTGACATAAATGAATGAAACGCTGACTCAGCAAGTTTAAAACAAAGACAATGTTAAACCCTTTTAAAATCCAGAGCCCCCCTGGTTGGGATCACTGCACTAGGTAATCATCAAGTGCCTACACTCACATAAAAGAGTAATTGTATCCTGCTCAGAAGGTGAACCTGGAATACGTTCATTATTTTTCAGAGGCTCTCATCCTGCACGTGGCTGAGCTCATATAATCAGGTAAATATTTGCACTGACAAGAACGTGAGTGCAGAGAAGGTTGAAAGGCGTCGGGCTGTTAGAAGTCGGAGTCCCTCCCCTCCCCTCCCCTACCCTCCGCCTGGTTATGGCACCTCGGCCGTCCCGGTGCTGTCAGGAGATGATAGAAAGGCTTCGGCCCCCCCGGCTCGCTACCACCCTGATTAACTCATCAATTCTTCTCTCTGGGAACAGCACTTCCTCTTTCATTTTCCTGATAGACAAAATAATCACATTCCCTTTGTTTCGTTTGCCCTGACGTCTCCGGGTCGGGTTTGATTCGTGAGCCGCTGCGGAGAAAGTACCTTCTCAATGTGTGGGAACGTTGATGCTCAGTTATTGAATGGAGCTGTACTATAGGCGGCGCTGATGCTTTATGAGTTTAAGTTTGTTTTAAAGTGTTGCAGGAGGGGCACCTCCCTCCTCTCCCACTGCACATGCTTTCTCTGGCACCAAGTGGACATTTGTGGTTGAATGTTGGATTTCCATCATAATCTGTTCATGTTAATTGTTGTAATTATGTAATTATTGTCACTCTTCTTCCGAGTTCGATGCTTTTAACTTAATCTGATATCGTCCACTGCTGCTGTGACTTTGGCTGAACGATGTATCTCAAATACGTATGTCGAAATATATCGTCTGGAATTTACCGTGATCGCAATATGGCCAGTATATGAATATATATATCACAAAAGGTGGACTGAACTGCGATCATACTCAGCCAATCAGATAGAGCTCTAGGGCTCGATAGGCCCCGCTCACCAGGTAGCTGTGAATGTTTGAGGACGAGAAGTATGGGACAAAAAAAACAAAAAACACGGACAGTTGGTGTCAATTATAGGGCAATTTTTTATAAAACATAAAAAAGTGCCACTGTTGAGCCTGAACATGTATTTTTGTTTCCAATATTGTACCGTATTTTGTGTGAAAGCGTGCATTAACTGAGACGGAGAGAGGTGTGCTTGTGAAACCCAGAGGTTCCTGTACTGCTTTTATTTTATTTTACAAAGCTGGTTTGGAATATATCCTGCTCCAGGGGCAAGATATGGTCTCCTGTCTCATCCCTTTACACAACACAACTAGGAGAGAACTAACATGGAGGTATTATTGGTGAAAAAGGTTTGTGCACTTGTGAAAGTGAATTTGTAGTTGTGTACCGTGAGTTGTGCACCTGTAGAATTGTTTTGTGTACCTGTAGAGTTCTTTTCTCTCCACAAATACAGCACCACATTTAAAAAGTCACAACTTCTTCAGTACAGGAGCACAACTCCTGTTTTACAAGTCACAGATTAAAAAAACTGTCCTGCATTTAAGCCCTCTTTTAAGATGGGAAATTAAGTCAGGGACAGTTTGTCTATCTTTTATGTTTACTGTACTACACCAATATAAATATAAATATAAACAGCAAACAGAAAGACAGAAAAACTGGTCCCTGACTTAATTTACCATCTTAAAAGAGGGCTTAAAAGCAGGACAGTTTTCTTAATGTGTGACTTGTAAAACAGGATTTGTGCTCCTGTAATTAAGAAGTTGTGACTTTGTAAGAGTGGTGTCGTGTTTGTGGAGAGAAAATAATTCTACAGGAACACACAAGAGTTCTACAGGTACACAACTCACGGTACACAACTACAGATTCAGTACACAAACCTTTTTCACCAACAATACCTCCATACGACTATCAAGTGAGAAAAGAGAGTGGAGAGCTCGATCCGGCTACGCAGATACCACGTGCGCTGCAGGAAATCTTGTCCTCTTCTGAGCTGAACCTCTTTGGTGAACCCTTCTCTCCTCCGACGGAGACCTCTGGTCCTGAGAGCTCCTCCTCACTGTTGAGACGATGTTCTACCGTCAGCGAGTTGCTGTCAGAGCCCGAGGTGCTGGAAGTGTTGGGGATGGGCTGCCGAACATCTTGCGCTCCATCATAGCTCCAGTGGTTGCACACCTTCATGCAGTCGATGGACGATTTCACACTGGAAGAGAAAAACTAAGCTTCAAACAACTTCATGTGTTTTTTTGCACGACAACATTGAATACTTGTACACACACTTACTAGCTGTTGTAGCTCGGGTGATCGAGATGCCTCATCGTTATAAAGGGATGGAAGAGGATGGCTTCTGGAGCGATCCTCTTTGAAGGATCCATGCGGAGCATCTTCTCCACCAAGTCCATGAAGCAGAGCCAGTCACACCAAACTGCTTGTTGGTCTTCTGCTTGGATTCTAGCTGCGACCTTGAAGGGACAGAAAAGCAAAGCAAAAATAATTCAGCAAAAGAACTGAACTCGTTCAGAAACACAAATGTTTTTCCAAGAAATTTCAACTACCTTTAAAAGATCGTGCAGTTTTCCGTTCGGGCGCGCGGGGCGATCTGATGGCTGAAGAGAGGAATGAAGTCATTTACTACCAATGCAGAAGGCCACAGGAAATAGACAAGTTCCACTGATAAACACAGTCGAGAAAGAGAGAAATAGTACCTTTAAAACCCAACCCTGGGTGGTATCGCTGGAGCTGGTCTTACTGAAGTATTTGTCACTATGCATGCCTTGCTCCAGCATGTGGTCCGGTGGCTGTCCGAGGACGGAGACGATCCAGTCCATCTGTGGAGTCAACACAGTGTCAGAGCATGCTTTCAAAAGACACACCAATATTACTCCGGGCAATATGCATTATTTGTAGAAGTACTATTTGTGTTCTGTCTGAATTGTATTACTGACCAGTTCAGCATCAGACCAGACGTCCAAAAGTAGAGTCCCCGTCAGCATTCCCGCGGCGATGCAGCCCAATGACCAGACGTCTATGGCACCGCTGCAAAGATTGCCCAGGACAACCTCTGGAGATCTGAAAAAGACACCGGAGCAGGAAGGTGGTTATGAGGCGGTTTGATAAAGAAAGTGAGAAGTCAGCTCACAGTGCAGATCCAGACGTGTTCCAGATATGCAGAACAGACCTGGTTTACATACCTGAACACCAAAGTTTGGAAAGTTCTCCCCACATATCTTTCCGGCTGGTGCATCACCTCGCCAAAGTCGATTAATTTCACTTTCAGCGGCTGTCGAAAACGGTCAGCCAGCATTATGTTGTGCGGCTTTAAGTCCGTGTGGATCATCCCGTTGTCTCTCAGCAAACTCAGAGCCACAGCCATCTGCAACAGAAGACACAACAGGAAAAATGAAATGCATTACAAAAACTTCTATATTTTTACCATCTATTCAAAGAACTGAAGATACACATGAATCTACAATCTATCCTTTACTGTGGATTTCATCATTTCTTTCTCTGACTTTAAAATGGCAGCTGGGATTTTTTATCAAATCAAAACATGAAATCAAGAGATAAAAACCAATAAAAAGCCAGAAGAAAATAAGAAGGTGAAACCTGTTGGAGAACTGGACGAATCTCGTTTGGTTGAAGAGGCCCGTGAGCTTGGAGGTAATCTTCCAGACTGACGTCCAGCTTCTGGAACTCGATGCACAGCAACCCTTTATAAATGAAGGCATCGCTGCAGCTCACGACGTTAAATTGGTCGGCGTCCAGAGCCTTCAGCGTGGTCAGCACCTCCACCTGGAATCACACAAGATCACATGAAATCAACTGTAAACATGAAGATGATGATGAGTGTTGGAATGGTGTCACCTCCGCTTTTACCTCTCCGATGTGATGATTGTCCTTGATGAGTTTTAACGCCACCGTATCACAGGAGGGCTTCTTCATGCACTGGACCACGGTTCCAAAGGCACCAGAGCCCAGGACACACTCCACTACATACTCTGACGTGGAGGACCAGATGGTCTCTTTGCCAGTTTTGATGCGCTCCAGGGTTACATCGACCTGAGGCTTGACAAAATAATGAGACATGCAATGTCAGGTTTGATCTGATCATCTTTGACTTTAAACATCAGCCCAGATACAATGTTTAACCACATATCCATATGAAGTCAAAGTCAACCCGCCCTGAGTAAGGAAATGGTAGACATGAAAAAACTGAAAGTGTGCACTAAAGTTTGACTTCATATTAGTAACGACTGCTTCTGCTGGAATTATGACTACATGTGTGTTCAGGACTGAAGGAACAAATCTACGGATACTATAAGTGGTGTTTTCATCTCACTACAATCTCAGTAGCTTCTTCACGTACCTCCGTAGGAGAACAAACGTCCTTATTGTCTGTGAAGAGAGAGAAAGTGGCATGTCAGTGTCCCTCAATGTGTGAGAAGAAATCTTTCTGTAAACTCATCATGTCAACAATCACATACCTTCAACCTGGACACTTGGTTCAGGAAGATGTTCAGGGTGTAGGAATTCCTCAGGAAGATGTTCAGGCTGAAGAATTTCCTCAGAAAGATGTTCAGGCTGAAGAATTTCCTCAGAAAGATGTTCAGGCTGAAGAATTTCCTCAGGAAGATGTTCATGAAGAAGTTCCTCAGGAAGGTGTTCAGGCTGAAGAAGTTCTTCGGGGTGATGTTCAGACCGTTCACTTGCTTTTGCATTTTCCAGCTGTTCGTTTGCGTCGGTCAGCTGTTTTCCAAGTGACTGGATTTGTACTTTCTGGTTGCTGAGAGTGCCCATAACCTTCGTTGCAACTCCCAGCAACTCTGTTGCCAGTTCCTGCCGGCTTAGCGTTGGAGCAACCATGACATACTGTAAAACACAACCAAAGACAATTATTAAACCGAAACTATTTTACTTTTTAAGAGGACCTCAGTAAATGTCATGGTGGTCTTCAATCTCTCCCTCTCGTGTCTTTTAAATCCAAAATGACACGGTTCCTCTGGAAATACTTATGACTTCTAAAATGTATTTAACAACCACTTACGTTCAAAAGCTGCACCATGTCGTGAAGGATTCTCCCTCCTTCTGTGTCCAGTTCAGGAGCCATTGGGATTGACATCAGCATTTTTCCTGCCTTTTTTGGGTGTTGTCACTATAATAAGTAGCAATTGTGTTAAATAGGATATCGTCAAACATTTCACTGCATATCGGCAACACACACGTGCATTTGAACCAGTTGAATGTGTGTCGTTTGTGTACGTATCATTAATAATGGAAGTGTGAAATGGCTAAACTAGGAACTCAGTATGAAAAAACTCCAATATTACAAGGAAATCTACATTTTTTTTGAGTAATTCCACACGGATAATCTTGAAATCAGGACACATTACTATTTATGAGTCGCGTAAGTTCACCAGATGTTACACTTTTTTTTTTCATTCAATTCACAGTATTGGTGTAAATGAATCATAAACTTACAGAAAGGATCAGGTCAGGTGGTGCAAAAGTAATGCCTTGTCAAGCAGACTTGTCAGTTAAACTCCTGTTCGCCTCTCAGAGGTGAACTCGCACTCTAACTGAAACGAAAGAGCAAAAGACATTCAAGTTCCGTCGTTTCATCACAAAGGAAACCAGCATTATGGAGGAGATCAGCGTCTGTTGCCATGGAGTTGCTGAGATGAAAAGATCGAGAGAGGCTGACACAAAAAGTTTCCTCTGGTAACTCAAAATTTTAGCTTCGCCACTGAAAGTTGGCGCAAAGTTATGTTTCTCTGTCTAAAATATATTTTAAAAAGCCGAAGTGAGTGAAAAAAATGCAAATAATTCTCAGAATCAGCAGTCACACAATGAACTGTCTATAATGACTGAAAATCATTTAAAGAAGACTAACCTGGCCACTTCAGTCGTCGTTGTACTGTCGCGATATCCGCACCGTGGAGATATTTGTGTATAACGCACTGTAAATTTCTCCGTGAGAGATGAATAAAGGGTTTTCTTATCAACTCGCCACAAAGAGGAAGATGCTGAAAAATGAACCTTCTACTTCTTCCTTCAAAGTGAATCTCCTGTTACAGTGAACTCCTTTATACCAAAAGTTCTTTGTGGCATCACACGATGTCATCTTCCTTTCATCTGTTATTTATTTTAACAGTATATTACCGTATTTTGAATTACGGTATATGACCGTAAAATAACGATGGCAGTTGTGGTTATTTTACAGCGCATCTACTGGAACTTATTTAACAGTATAATACTGTTTTTTGAATGACAGTACCTGACGGTAGGATAACAGGGTTATTGTACGACACGATGTCATCTTCCTTTCGTCTGGAGAGCCACTCCTGGTACACGCCCCCTTTTGTGCAATAAAGTTCTAAAATGGCCGCCACGGCCCGTAGGAATGTCGTAGAGAGATCAAACCAGAACTAAATTGTTCGTCTCTTCAAGACCTAAAACTCCCGTGCTGATACCCCTGACCTAAATCCAACAGGATTTCAGTAACTAGTAATCTAACGCGTTACTATCTCCAAACCAGTAATCAGATTAAAGTTACTTGTCCAAGTCACTGTGTCTTACTGTTGTGTCGTCTAGCAGGACGAGTTTCTTGTCTGTAAAGCCGCTTTATTATTAAACAGAACCAGTCGCTTCCGATACACACACACACACACACACACACACACACACACACACACACACACACACACACACACACACTGCACGCTCACCTGACCCCCCCCGCTCCACTCTCAGCCAATCACAGGCCAACTCGCTCTAACTGTGCGTTCAGGTAACACAGAACAACAAATACGGTAGATCGAGGAAAAACTATGCAACGTTGTTCCAAACAAGCATGCAGGAAACCTTCAGCAAGTAGAAACAAAGTCTTAAAATAGCCACTATTGTTAATCATACGTAGCCATAAAAGTAATATGCTGACGACTCATGCGACATTAGTTATAGAGAACAATCAGTACGTGATCATTGCAGTCGTTCTTTTCACTGTGAATGAAAGCAGTTCTCGTTGACACCTGTTAGAATATAAAACAAATGAATATAAGTTTACATAAAGTTACAGACAGAATGAAAGAAAAGTACAAAAATGGATTTAAGATTGTGTAGTGACATGATGTTTGACATAGAAAACACAAAATAAAAATGATTCAGAACATTATGTAAAGTCTTCTGACATTCTGTTTTTTTGTCTTCTTATTTAAAATGTTATAATAAAATCACCCAGATCAGATCACTTTCAGTTGCAATCAATGCCGGAGTCTTTTAAAAGGTGCACACTCTGTGGCAGTCGAAGGTCGGTGTGGTGGGTGAAGGTGTTCCGCGTCCTCCAGGTGCCCGCTAGAATGGACAGGAACAATAAGGTGGAGCTAAAATAAAGATTCATGACCTTGGTTGTTAGATTGCTCGTCTCTTACCATGACTGTACATTTCATTCATGTAAAACAAAATGCAAATTGACAACAGACACATCACAAGGCTGATTGGACCAAGATATAGACTCAGCAGCTCATCTAATTACATTTTATTCTCTTTCTTATTCTAATTGGCTTTTGAAATTGTGACTTGTGAGCACCTTCTTTGTCCCAAGCACAAACCTGATTACAGCCGACACAAAGTGATCCTGTCAAGTTAATGAGAGGAGGAAAATAAATACGTATACCGTGCTCAGTGAGATTTTTCTAAGTACTTTACATCAGTATTTACTCGTGCCACTTTCACTTGAGCACAAATAGACAGAAAAACACCAGGGTGAGAAAACAGGAAACACTCTTGATGACCGAACAGAGTTTACACACCCTCCCCTTTTGTATTTGACTCTAAACCCTCATTTTCACCCGTCACTCGCTGAACTCTTGCTGTGGCTAGTAGCAAAAAGACCCAAACACTGAAAATGATCAACTCCACCAAAAATCCAAGATCGGTTCCATGAAATAGTTTCAGGTATTCATTGGAGATCGTGTTTCATTAACCTGGAGTTCTGTTGAGGTTCTTTTACGAGTACAAATACGACATGCAGTATTGGCCCCGGTATCCTATACTGGTATCGGTGCAGCTCTATTAATCTCCACCATCCTTACAAAAAAGTACTTTTCAAAATGTTTGAATACAACAAGTAGTTTTTTTTTTTTTTTCACGTTATTGTGATTTCTTCTCTTCTTTATGGCAAAGATCTTGTTCTTTTCTCGTTCATTTTAGTTTTTTATATTTTTTGGGGGGAAAATAACAAATAATCACTGACATCTGTTTTTGCTCCTCCTGCCTGAGCGAATGTCAAAGCGAAAGCTGTTCTTTGTTTGCGTTCCTTGTCTTTTCGCGAGTCCTTTGTGACGGCTGCCTTTTTGAAGGGTTTCCGTCTCTTTTTTTTTCTCGTCTTCCTTAAAGGTGACGCGGCGTACAGCAGCTGCAGCTCTCTGCTGCGGCATGTGCAGACCCTTTTCTCCTTTTTTTTTATTTTTTATTTTTTTTAACGACTCCTCTATTGTGTGCGAATCTTCTTGGCCTTTTTGGAACAAATGTGTCGGCGTCTTTCATGCATCCCCGTGTCAAAGTTTTATGTACTTTATTTGCGGCCCGCACAATTCAAACAATTTCCCAACGTCACTTTGATCCATCACGTTGTGTGTTAAGTGCAGCATCCCGGAGTCACACAAAAGGTGTTTTGTGAGGCAGGAAGTCACTATAATGCACCCCCACCCCCACCCCATTCTGCCCATTGTAAGGGGAAAAAAAAGCTTTTATTTTGTAATTTCAAAAAGTGTTTCCAGCCCCATCGTTACAATCTGAAGCAAAAAAAAAAATGCATGTATCATCTTACATTACATACATGTAGTGAGCTGTTTCATTGCTTCCTCTTCTCATTTTTCCCACTAACGTGTCAAATTTAGAGCATCTTCCTCCCATTAAGTAACGTGAATAAGAACAACCCTCACAGTGCTAACAGCTAACTTTTCCAATTAATGTTCAGTCATTTCCAGCTGTTGAATCTCAGACCAGCTGACTTTTCTCCGTTGTAATTAGGCTGTGAATGTTGGGCGGTTCTTAGCCACTTTCTACCTGCAGGGTTTTGTGAGACCGGCGTGACGCAGCTTCACTTTGACCCTGCGGGGTTGACCGTGGACACGCTGCCCCGGAACATGGGTCTTGCCTATTTTAAAGTTAAACGCATCAATCTGTGTGCGCCGACTGGGAGAGATGTGTTGCCAAAGCGACGGGGGCAAAACAAAATGGTATTTTTTTGCTACTGGGTCGTCTGTGGGACAAAATAGACTGCGGTGGGCCGCCGCAGTCAATGAGTCCGCCCAAAAATGTTTGTCTGGAAAAACGAGTGATTTTTATCTACGTCCACTACGTCCACTTCGTTCTGAGTTTAGAGATTTTTTTTTTTTGGTTTAAACGCAATTTTTTATTGAATTCTTTTCAATTTTCTCAGTTACAGTTTTAGGGCAAAACAGATATACAAGATCTGTCCATCTTTCATCAACCAATGTCTCTATTGTCCCGTGGTGGTGGTGTCTTCTTCTGTCCTCCTGAAATCTGTCCATTTTTCCCACTTTTGTTCAAATTGGGACTCCTGTAATCTTAGTTTGTGCGTGAGTCTCTCCATTACAAATAATTCCTCAACAGCACGGAGCCACTGCTCCCGGGTCGGCGGCGCCACTGCTCCCGGGTCGGCGGCTCCACTGCTCCCGGGTCGGCGGCTCCACTTTGCGCCACAATCTGGTAATCACTTTTTTGCTCGCTGCTAGCAATATCCTGAGTTTAAAGATTTAATTGCGCGTTCCCAAGTTGACACGCCACAGAAATGTGTTATTAACCATCTTGCAATTCAATACATTGTCATATATTACAAAAAAAACATATTGCAATTATATTAAATTCCACAGATTCTCAGCTCTTTGAGAGAATCAGTGGCTTCCAGCAAATACTGTTGGTCATGGTTCAACATTGTGAGGAAAAATGATATATACAGTATATATATATCAGGGTAAATATTCAATTCCCATTAAATTATTCTTATGGAAACTCAAAAACAAAGTGTTTTCAATTGCGATGCTTGAACAGATTCCTACTAGTGAAGCTCCAGCTCCACCCTTTGTTTTGCACAGACTTAGGTAAAACTGCATTCTTGAGCTGGACAGATGAAGTAATTCGGAGCATCATTGGGAACGTAATGCGGGAGGGTTTGCTTGTATCCTATGATCTGTTTCATATTTGTTTACATCTTGAATCTACAAGTTCTCGGGTCGTTTTTGTGATACCTGTTACCTCAACCAGATCTGCCGATGTAATCTCAATTGTGAAAATGTGAAGAGATTTAAGGGCACATTCCTACGAGATAAGATGGATATCTAGTAGATCAAACATTCATCAATACAAACTGCAGTAAAACTAAATGAGGTAACGTACTGGTTTGTTGGCTCAACTTTTTAAATACTTCCTCATTGATCTAAGATGGGTCTTATCAAGCGACAGAGAGACGGCGATATTAAACTAAACAATGAGACCTGAAAGTTTTTGATGATATTATAGAAAACATTTATACGTTGGGTCAGATCTGGATGAGAAGCTATAAAGTGCTTCCAGTCCATGCGGTGCCTCTAAATCCCATTAATCCTCGTTTTACTGGTCACCAGTTAAGGACAAAGCCAATCCGGAGGAGCCGTAATCTTGTTTCGTGTGCTTTCAGTATATATATGTGTGTGCCTACATGTTTGTCTTGTTAAAGGGGAAATCTGGCCTTTTTGTGTGCCGGCGTTGCTTCGGCTGTCAGGAGCGCAGATGACGAGAGCCGACAGAGCGACGGGGTTCATCACTGCAGCGGGCGGCAGCGTGTAAACAAGCGTTGCGAAGCATCACCTGTCAGGCGGACTGCTTTAATAACACACTGCCATGCCCGTCTTTTTTCCCCATTTTCTCTCTTCTCATTTGAATGTGGATTCCAGGCTTTACTCTGTCGCTCTTTCGGCTGAGGCGCGCAGGAGGAGGGATCTCCAGCTTCTGCGTCTGGAGCGCTGTGGCCCATCCTGGTTTTGCAAGGGAGAGCGGCTTTTCATAAGTAGATTTACAGAGTCGGGGGTGGGGGGAGGGGATAGAAACAGAAAGAAGATGCTGCCAATAGATATGAAAAACAGACAGCTGTAATCTCCCGCCGTGGGCTGCTTAGCTGTTATGCGACTCTCCGAGGCTTCTTATCAGCTCAGAGAGAGAGAGAGAGAGAGCGAGAGAGAGAGACATCAGTCTTCACTTGGATGAAAAATCGTATAATATCAAATGCAGATGCTCTGGTCACACGCAGGCCCTGTCCGCACAGGCAAAAATAATCTTTTTTTCCTCCCCGCCATTTTTAAAAACCTTCCCGTCCACACGGCATCGGTGCAGGAAATATCAAACGACTCAAAACGAGGTCGTAGTGTACATATACCAGGCCTATAGGTGGCGCTGTAACGTTGCCCCAGGAAATACAGCAGTGACGGAGAAGAAGACACGGAGCACACTGAAAATTATTTACTGATTTTCTTTATTAATCCTTGATTTTAGAGTATAATCTTGAATCTAGATATAAAAATCTTTTTTTCAAGAAGTATCAAATAAAATTTACTCTTCTGTTCAAATTTAGTGTTTATATATTGTATTTTTGCAGTGTATGCGAAAGCATATCGCCTTATTGAACCAAACGGCACGAGGCGCTTCTGCAGCGTGATCCGGAGCGTGTCGACCGCCATTGTTATTGTCAAACGATGTCACGGAGAAGGTTCGGGCGATGACGTCATCGTTTTCCGCTACATCGCGACATGGCCGCCGATTGAGGCCCCACGAGAAGTGAAAACCCCCAGATTTAGCGTTTTTGTTCTTGTCAGAAAGGTTTTGCGTTTTACAGAAACTCTGAAAACGATGTCGTTTTCATGTTGGCCCACACACACACATGTGCGGAGAACACACGCTGAACATTAACAGTGGGAGTGACTCTCCATTCTAAAACTACCAAATCCCAGGAGAATTTGCACTGGGAGTCAGGACACTCTGGAGGAGATGGAGCATTTAAAATAAAAAAATTGCGTTATCTCACCGGTCCATGGTAAAGAAGTTGGGGCATTTTCGCAAACTTGCATTTTCATTGTCTCCGACCATCGACACCCAGAACGTAATTAAAAAAACTGAAAACTGGCGCTTGGCAGACTCCACACAGAAAGGCTCGGGGCTGGATTTGAACCCATGACCTTCTCGCTGTGAGGTGAGAGAGCGAACCACTGCGGCCTAAAAATGGCCACTGGCTGTGACCAACCACAGGTAGAACATTGAACCAGAGGCAGTTTATTCTGACTGGATCTGGGTTTTTTTTCTTCTTTTTTCTTGACTGGTTGTTTTTCATGTCTTTTTTTCAAGCAAACATCGAGGATGGGGAGACAGATCTACGAGAGCATGTCTCTTTCCAGCATCCCCCCCCACCCCCACCACCCCCACCCCACCCCACCCCACCCGCCCCACCCACCACCAGCTCTATGGGCAGATTTATGGGGGAAATTAACATATCATTAACATACCACAGGCCCTGTTAAAAGAGGGTTATTTATAATTAGGTGACATCAGAGACAGCGGTTTGCCCGGCGCAGGAGAGGCAGAAGGAGAGGAGGAAGTCGCCTCCATTGGAGAGAGGCCCCAGAGAAGACTTTTCTTTTTTTTTTTTTTTTTTTCAAAAAGAAGAAACTGGGACGCCAAACCTGTTGTTTCCTGCTCGCGCTGCGGCGGGAGACATTCGGGAGAGTTTTCGCTGCCCTATTTCTCGCCATCAATAACATTTCTCTTGGCCTGCTTTTGTCTCGCGGCCCCCGTCGTTCCAGCCCAAATGCAGGGGGGTGGGGGTGGTGGGGTGGGGTGGGGTCTTAAGTGGAACCAAACAGCAAGTGCACGCTCCGCTTAAGCCCAAACATCAGCCACGAAAAGCTATGGATGTGGAAAAAGGAAATGTGGAAACGTGAGGCTGGTGCAGCAGTTGTTTGGAGCAGATATTATTGGCACTTGTCAAGCTGCCACGTCTGACCTGACAAGATGAATGACATCTTGCGGAGGCAAAATATTTGCTGAAACTGTTTGAAAAGACTGGATGTGCTCCGGAGCCTCGCCGGTTTATATACAGAAGATGCTTTGCAGCACTAAGATTACATTTATGTTGCAGGGCGAATTAGCGTAGCCGCTAATGTTATTTGAATGAGATGTTAATCGGCTCTGAGGCTGAGAATTGCGATTTGGGGTAAATATCTACCCAAGTTGATGATTTCATTGGAATTAAATTTTTAATAATTTTCTACCAAGTAAGCCGTCATGGTATATCAATTATGCACAAACCGTTTAAAGTTTTTCATTATTTTGGTGGGAAATTGCGATGAATTGTTTGCATTTTCCACCTAATGATGACTCGTGCAACAACTCAATTCAAACCTCATGAAACCAATACTTTTGGGGTTTTGTAGAGAACATTGCTCCAGACTGTCAGACTCCTCCTGCGCTCCGTCAAACCACCGCTTTGTGACCTACAACTGTACAATGAGCTGCTTTCTCAAAATTAGCCGCAGTCATGAAATTGCAAAGTTTACTTTTTAAAGTTGTTGTTAGGAGCAAAACAGCAACTTTTTTGTCTGTGATGAATATTATTATTTTTTAATTAATTCCTAATGGCTTTTTTTTTTCAAACAAAAGATGTTTTTTTTTCTCGGTACTCTGCTGATTGGATGGATGGATGGACGGATGTCTGGATGTATGGATGATGGATGGATGGAGGAATGGAGGGATGTATGGACTGATGAATGATTGAATGGCTGAACACATTAATGAATATTTGGACAGAAGATTGGATGGGATGGCTTGATAGATTAAATGTCAGACAGTTCTATGGATGGATGGATGGATGGATGGATGGATGGATGGATGGATAATCCTCCCTAACCAGGTCATTTGACTGACGAGGTTCTTTGTTGGGTTCCGTTGCGAACAGAAACCCAAAAGGAACTTCTCACTGTGAGGAAAGCAGACGAGATGCTGCTGTCAAACACACAGGCAAGATATACCAAGAAAAGAAATGAGACTTTTTAAGATACGCTTTCACAATCTAACTCCTCTACCATGAATTCTGCTTATACTCAGTCTTGAGGTTGTCCTACTGAAGGTGTTCTACTGCTTTGTTTTCTCCCTTCTTTTGGGTCAGACATCAGTGACTGAATTATCAATAGTAACATACTAAGCTTTCTTAAATTACGCTGTGAGTGACTCTGCCGCGAGCCGTTTCCTGTCCTTGAATGTATTTTTTTAGTAATTTTTCAATGATTAATGCTACATAACTGCTGGGATGGAGGGCGACACGTCGTCTGCACTGCGGACATCAAATCAAAGATCCATGATGTAATAGAAGCACCAATTATTTACTTCCTCTGACAGACACTGTTAATCCAGGCTGAGCGAGATATGAATCAGTGAACCCGTCTTCTGATTTTCTATGTGACTCCTCACTTGTTCAACACGCGCCGTTTTTCTAAAACTCCATATTGCACGCCGTCAAGTGCAAATCAGAACTCGGCAGCCGGAGTTCCTTGATTCATTTTAATGACGGAGCGGAGCGATCGCGAGTTGCAGAGCAGATACGATGGCGGCGCGTTCAGCGAGCGTTGGCTGCGTGAGGACAAAGGCAATCAATTAAAAGTGACAGCCGCGGTTGAAAAGATTATAAGGGAAGCCTGTTTGGAGAAGCAACAACTCTCATGAATATTTTGGGTTGTGTGACTCTGCTGCGGCGGAGCGTCAAACCCCCCCCCCTTCCCCCCGCAGTGAGGCGGATGTTCCGTGTCGCCGTGACGGTTAATGTTGGAGTGCATATGGTGCCTGGCCGCCGTTACACCTTCCCCTTTTTTTCTTTTCTTGCTTTTTCGGGAACCTGCAGGAAGAGGAGCTACGGCAGAGCGGCGAGGCCAAATATCACCACCTGAACGAAGACCTGCACGTCCTCATCGAGGTGTTCGCGCCGCCGGCCGAGGCCTACGCCAGGATGGGCCACGCTCTGGAGGAGATCAAGAAGTTTCTCATACCCGTATGTCGCATTTCAGACTGACTCTCTCACACACACACACACACACACACACACACACGCACACACACACGCACACACACACACACACACACACACAGAGTTTGTTACTTTCAAAAGCAAGTCATCATTAAAGTAACCAATTTACTTTTTAAAGGAGTAAAATTGGTAATTGGATTACTTTTTCAAGGTAACTGTGGCAACACTGCTCACTTTCAGACCGAGGGGCATTTTAGCACAGAGTTCCTGGAGGAAACCCTGCCACGCCAGGGGAGAGAAAGAACATGCAAACTGCACAGAAAGACGAACTCAGACCTTCTCACAGTGAGGCGAGAGCGCTTAACCACTGCTCCACCCTGCTGCTTTCCACTGGTGCCATTAACTGCACTGTACATCCCCATCAGCTAGTATAAGTTGTATTGAGTGTTTTTTTTATATATATATATATATATATACAACAATGTGAAGACAAACGCATCTTATGTTGAAAGACATTCAACGTTTTCATGAAAAACATGAGCTTGCTTTCATTTTGCGAAGGAGCCAAAACCCTCCTTACCAGCTTCTTCTTATTTACTCTTCTTATACTCCCCCCCGCTACCTCCTCACACACACACACACACACACACACACACTCCACCCCATTCATTATGGATGATCTCTCAAATGCTCGGAGCGATAATGATTTACATCTCATTATTAAATACCAGCAGACCCCCACTGACTTCGTTACCTGCTATTGACGGAGCCGACACCTGACGATCATACGAGTCATTTTCCGACTCAAGACATATTTTCTTTTCGCTGACAACCCCCCCACCCCGCACCCCCCCAACCCCCAACCCTCTCTCCGTGACTGTGTGAGGAGATAAAGGCGAACAGGGAGTCCTGAGGATGTATCAGCGAGGAGATCTGGGATGTTTTGCAGCCTGAGGAAACGGTGGTCACGGCACTACTGTAAAGTACATTAATTAGATATTCCCGAGGCTGCAGCCCTGGAGATAAAGGACGTAATTTAATACAGTGTAATTGAAAGCCAGTCTTTGTGTGTGTGTGTGTGCATGTGTGTGTGTGTGTGTGTGTGTGTGTGTGTGTGTGTGTGTGTGTGTGTGTGTGTGTGTGTGTGTGTGTGTGTGTGCAGGATTACAATGATGAGATCAGACAGGCCCAGCTGCAGGAGCTCACGTACCTGAACGGCGGCTCCGAGGACGCCAAGGTGCCGTCGGTGAGGGGCAAGTCAGTGGCCCGTGGACGAGGGACACCTGTTCCAGGGCCTCCCAGGTAACCCGCCTCCAAACCTGTGTGTGTGTGTGTGTGTGTGTGTGTGTGTGTGTGTGTGTGTGTGTGTGTGTGTGTGTGTGTGTGTGTGTGTGTGTGTGTTTGTTCTTGTGTGTTGCAGCTGGGGAATAAGTATTATTTAGTGCCAAGGAGCTTCTTTTTTTTTTTTTTCCCCTCTCCCTTCTAGATGGATGTGTGTACAGTATCCTGTTGCATTTTCCAACCTAATGGTGTCATTTAGAGCCGCAGCGCTGCGACTGATACAATAACACACAGGCAATATCTGTTCTTTTTATGTGTCAAACATAAGCCTATTAGGTTTTCAACGCCTACTTGACAGACTTCACTTTTCCTGTGTACACGTCAGCCACGCAGCTTTTTTCTTTGTTGCTGAACGCCTAAGCAATTTCGGTGGGATTTACTAGATTTACAGTCAGTGCAGACTCCAGATGTTTTTTTTATATACATTTTTTACTGTGAGTGTGTTAATTCTTGATGCAGCTCTGGGTCTGATCCCTATCTGACATCCATAGACCAAGGCCGTATATATGTGAAAACATTTCAAGTCAAAATGCATAATTTTTGCACTTGCGTTTCAGAAAAAATTTACGTTTACACGGCAACATTCTAAAAACGATGTCCACGAGTTGGCGCTGTTTTTGTAATGAAACAACCCACGCACGTTTCTTGAAAATGTCCACTTTAAGAGCGGTTTTCAAAACAAAGACACCCAAGACCAGTTTTATGTTTTAGCTTGAAAACGTTGTGTGAATGGATGCCGAAGTACCTCCGTGCCGCAATGCCGAAACTTCGGCACTGCCGTGTGCTGTGCATGCACGTCGCAGCTCGCTAATGACTATCAGTCATATTGTAATCATGATTAGTTTGTAACCTCGCTACTGTATGAGCCCCGTAGCTCGTTAACATGTCGGGGTGCGGAGTTCCGTGATGCCCCTGAACGCATCACTCAAAGCTGTCAGACACAAACTTTCTCTTTTATTACTGAAACAGTTCAGAGAATTTCTGAAGCAAGAAATAAGCCGTGCAGTCGAAAAGTTAAAACGCCGCTTCACAGAAGTGTGCCTGTCGTGAGGAGGCGTGGCCTGCTGTGTGAGGGCGTGGCCTGAGAGTTTGACAGCGTTCCCTTGGAGTATGGTCTCTCCTGCAGAACAAGCATTTTGTTATCGGAAGCTGGCTGACGTGACAGACAAACTGTTCTTCTTCTTGCGGGAGTCTTCAGGAGCCGTTAGGCTCCTTGACTTCCTCTCCTCATGTCTGATTGTTGTTCCCTATCCTGATGTGTTTCACCTGTGCTGGAGTGTGTGATTGTCTTCACCAGGTGGCTTTTGGTTTTTATTGGGCGTCTTCTCTGTGTTTTGGTCATTTGGATTTTTGGTTTGTTTCAATAAAATGAGCTTCTGCTCCACCAGCGGAGTTGTCTGGCGTCCTGAGTCCCTCTACTAGCGGACCCTAACAGAATTCAAGAATCAATCAAAAAAGAGGTATTCAAGAATGATAATTGAAGCAGACTGATATTCAGAGAATTGAAGGAGAAAAATCATCAAACAATTTTGGAATCCAAATAATCCAACTTCCAAAATTGTAGAAAACGTGGAGACTCGACGAAAAGAAATTGAAAAACAACTTTTAGAATAGTTTAATTAGTTACCTGTTGTGATTTAACTCCACTCTTTGTCTTTGAAAGTCTAATCCCTGTCTGTGAGAAACCAGCAGGAGCTTGAAGGCTCTTGTCTTCACATGTTGGACGAAGGTGATGGGTCCACCAGCGTTTGGCTTTGCTGGGATGTTTTGGAGGGTCTCCTCAGAAGAAGAAAAGGCTTAGTAGTATGGACGCACCGATTCCACTGTTTAATGAGCTAAGTTCGGTCCAAACATCTCTGGTGATTAAGTTGCTGGTGTTCGAACTATCTATTCTGGCAAAATAGAATTTACGGTCTATCTTATGTTTGTCATTCTCATCAGTAGTAAACAATCCCTCTCTGTTCTGCTGATGCGTGACGTAACTTCATACTCTGTGCAGTATCTGACCCGGTGCGTCCCTATTTAAGACCGCTGTAACCGACTCCCGAAACCCGGCCCTTGTCTTCTTCCCTCACGTGTTCCCAGTTTCTCTGATGAGAAAGGAGAATTTGTTCGGATTTCTCTCGAAAACCTCCAAAATGTGAGTTGCAGCAACTTGCCTGGTTTCAATAAGCCACGCTCTGCGGCTTGCAGAATGTTTTGCTGCAGGCTGAGAAAGCGCCGCGCAGTGCACGTCTCCCCCCCTCCGTGGTTCTGCTTTCCTGACAATCGACCTCCTGCAGTCGTGTGAATATTGACCGTCCCGGTCAGCGTGAAGCTGCTACAGCCTCGGAGAGGAGGCTGAGCGGTGAGCCCGGGTCTGGCTGAGGAGGCAGCAGCCTGTGTTGGATTCGCTGCCGGCAGACCGCGTTCAATACGATTTTTGAATCAGAAGCAGCGCGGCCACTTTAATTTGCCACAAACCTAAACCATGAATGCCCTCAGTTTAGATGTAACAGGTCCTTCTGGAGGATTGTGAGCCGCCGCTCTTTGCTATGCTATTACTTAATACTCAGCGGTAAGACGAGCAGGAAATGCCGGGCATCATAATCTGCTGGCACCGATATGAAATTATTCCAATATGACACAGCAGCAAACTAAAACTTTGAACAACAAGCCAGACAAAGGCTTCCCATTTAATGTGATGGCTTATCTCTCTCGGCGGAGGCTGTTCTTTCTTTTTTTTTTTTTTTCTTCAGACTTTACAAGAATGAATGGCAGCAAATGGCGCCTTGTGAAGCCTTAAAAAAAAAAAAAAGAGCTCCGGTATTTGCAGCCATGCTGACTGTGCGCAGACCTCAGCAGGAGTTACAAAGAAGAGGATGAAACCGGAGATGATTGGCATAAAGAAAAAAAGAACCAAAGCACTGCCGTTATCATTGAAAGCCGCACCGTGAAACTTTACACATGGCTGATAATTCACTGCATTTATTGGCAGTTTGTTTTTTTTCTCTCTTTAATGCACACAGCATTAAATATCTAAACACTGGGGATGGAGTAAACTGTCAATAAAGCTTAGCAGCTCAATCGAGAGCTGTTTTTAGTTATTCTTCCACTGATCCACTGGTCCCTGCCCCTTCACTCTGCTGGCTTCTGCCAAAATATTACTGTTTATTTCCATCCATCCATTCATCCATTATCCACACCGCTTTATCCAACTTATGGTCACGAAGAGAAGAAGCTGATCCCAGCTGTCCGTCCGTTACAGAACAGGCGCATGACACCGCTTCGGCGCCATACCGCGATGATTAATAATAAGTCGGGTTATTACAGAAAGTGCATCGGTTCCTGGTCCATCGCCTCACATACAAAGTTTTAATGAGGTGTCCTTGGAGGGCGGATCGATGGAGCCGTTTGGGCCATTCGGTGACAGGTGTTGCCACAGCGAGGGCGCCATTAGCTAAAAATGTTGACAAGTTGAACTGAATGCTGACAAATGCCCGATGCTAAAAGTGCAGTAAAGAGAGACTTTTATACTGCAGTTAACTTTGGCGAAGAAAAACCCAGAAGTAGGAATCGCAGATTTGCCGATTGGGTTTGGAGAATAAATTGTAAGTATGCGAGATGCTGAATGTCCGATTCTCGCCGGCCCCATCTGGCGCCCGGGTCATTAGTGTGAGATCTCCATTCTCGGCTCGGCCTCCCACAAAACTACCCTCCCATTCAGCTCCACTCGATTATAGTGAAAATTAAATCTTCTTTTTCAGTCACATGTGGTCTTATTGCAGCAAGGGAGAGATCGTTTCATCCAAGAGGCTGGTGTTTCAATAAATGGCTGAGTCAATGAAAAGGAAATAGTTTTCTCAAATGCAAATCGAAGCCATCGGTGCCCGAACCAGAGCTCAAGACCTCATTGATGGCAGTGTGAGATATCAGACGGAGGTGCTGCTGTTTTACCTCCTGAGTGATCATCGAAATGACATTTGCACATGCCAAGAAAAACTACAATATTGTTAAATAAAGCGACCTAGGAACCTCTCCATGGCTTTGATTGTCAAGGCTCCTGTTCTCATATAAAGGTGAGAGCGAGTGTGTCCGCCAGCGTCTGCCTTCGCTGTAATATTTTGCCAAGTCAGATATTGGATTGGTGTTGTGCAGCTTTTTCACAGAGACGGTCTGCGCAGGGTGAAAAGTTTGAGAACAATCGCTGTAACCGAGCCCTTTGTTCACCTTGTTTGTCTTTCAGAGACACCAATAAGTTGAAACAAAACAAAACAAAACGGCCAATTTGAATGCAGCGACTGTGAGAATAGATTGTTCCAGCAGATTAAACACATTCCCATCGATTCAACTCGCCAAAAGGACTAGAGCAACACGTGTGCCCTTTGTTAGACCGATTATTACACCCAAATTACACATGACATCGTGAACGGTTCCTGCAAGACTCGTGTTTTCAAAGGGCAGGATAAGTTGGAGAACGTCTTGCATAAATTCTCATTCAAGCAGAGACTTTCCTGTTCCTTTGAGTACTCATCCATCATGACATCTCTTCCTTCTTCTCTTTTGAAATCGACCTTCCGTGGCCACAAGATTACGCGTTGCCCTTCCATTCAGCCTTGAAAACCAGCCTTCGTCCTTGGTGCTGTCGATTCAGCACAGCAGGGAAATATCCACCAGAACCACCAGTGGCTGCCTGAGAATCCTACTTGCTGTCCGTTGTTTGCCATGGAGCAGAAACCCAGACTCATCAGAGCAGCTGACTCTTTTTACATTCTTTGCTCTTTTGCAGTGTAAATCGCCGCTTCAATTTCGTGGCCTTACCGAGCAGCAGTGATAAACGCTATGGTCTTCAGCTGCTGTAATCTGTCAGTTCATAGGAGGTTTTCTGGTCGAAACAAATGTTTTTTTCAGGTACTTCCTGTCACCATTAACCAATTTCCCCCCACAATATGATTGGCTCAAGACTTCAAGATGAGAGGTTTTACTTATTTGTGGTGAGTTTATATGGGTGTTTTCAGGGATTTGACACAAATAAGGTAGATATCAACATATTTATGCTGTTTATTGACATTTTTTTATCTTTTATTACTGGTCATCTCCCTGTTACATTCGTAATAGTTAAGGTTTATTTTTATTTTGTTTTTAGCAGCAACAGCAACAGTTTAATGTTACAACATGTGGCAAATCCAACAATTACCGAGACAGAAAAAAAAACCATAAACGCAAGCAGTGTAGCTGTTTACAGTATAGCCGGACTAACGTACCTGTTTTAATAAAAACAACTTTTTGTCATACAGTGGGCAACAACGGTCTCATTCCATGCGGGACAAGGGGCGTAAGTTTCCCGCACAAGCGCAGCAGACAGTAAAGTCCGTTGCTTTTCCGAGGTAGTCGGAGCTGCGCTGGCTGCAACAGCTTCTCGTAAAGTCCTGCAATGTTTAAAAAAGAAAAAGATTCATTGTCAATAAAAACGCCAAATGGCCTAACTCAGAGTAACACACTCGCCCACACAGTTACTCCACCATACGCAGAACGCGATTTGCTGGAGCTTAGTACCCATCCTCGACGCGTCCCCCTTTTTCGCTGAATAATCTTTATCAGAGGGGGATAAAATCTATCTCGTTCTCACAGCCATGAAAGCTACTTCATCAGCACATCAGACATCGAGTAATTGCATATTCAAATCTTAGTAAAGCAGCACTCCTGACTGAAACGCATCAAGAGTGAAAATCACACTGTCATCTGTATAAGTGCTCGCTGCACTTGCTTACTCTCATATCAAGTAGCAAGTCGTGGAAGATGTTGGAATTGCATATTAAAAAATTGCTGTGGTTAACAGCTGTTGAGATTTGTGGGCAATAAAAAGCATTATCATGTTAGTTAATTTGAAAGTAGAAGTCATCTCAGTAGATCCGTATTTATAGGTCTGCAGAAGGCAAACCTGTTACTATGTTTTATCTGTATTTATTACTTTTAATTTATGTTCAGATCTAAACATTTCTCACACTTTTTTATTCTTTTTTTTTTTCATAAAAGAGGTGGATTGAAAATGTCAAGACAATAGGGGCTTCACAGTTGATTAAACACAAATCAAATTTTTTATCTTAGTATTTAATCCATGGAATAACGTATTTATTAATTCAAACAGATTTTTTACCGTAATTTAATTAACTTGATTAATTTGTGTAAAATACTGTATATCCGTGCACAATAAAATCAGGTTTGTTTATTTGGAGGATTTTTTTCTTTTTTTGTTCTTTTAAACTTTGGTTAAATATAACAATAGGAATAGCTATAATGTCAGGTTGGACACCACTGAAAATCAATACAATTTAAAAAACAAATCATAGAAATTAAGGCATTGAAGTCTAAGCCCTTATTTTTATAAAATGAATATTAGCTTTGAACAAATTTTTTTTCTCCAATTTTTCTTTATAATTTTACCTAACTTTCACTCCGCATAGAAAACAACTGGGATCTTCTTACTCTTACACAGGAGTGCTAACCATTGCACCACAGAACCTTTTCTTTTTAAATATATCTTAGGCCCCATTTACTCAATCCGATAATGCCTCGTTTTGGCATTTTTGTTTCAGAAGAATGTCCATTTGAAACTGCAGAAATGCTGAAAACGCTGTAGTTATCATGCCAGGCCATGTGTTGGCACTGTTGTTTGTTTTTATAATGAAACGCACACGAGAGTACACAAACAATAGGGGTACGTGGATATTTGTATAGACCAAGTTGGGCTGGTATTACTCGTGACTCTCAACTCTAAAACTGCCAAGTCGCAGGAGAATTCGGACTGGGAGTCATGAAACTCTGGAGGAAAACATTGTTGTTATTGTCCATCTACTGAGCATGTGCAGAAGAGCTATTTAGTACGATCGTGGTGCTCATGCGAAGGAGCAGTGTTTAGGAAAGGTTATCCCCTCCATCCGCAGAAATAGATTCAGAGTGTTTTCAAAAAGTTCCACCTTGGGAACCATTTTCAAGAAGATGCGTAGTCAGTGACACCGAGCTCTGTTGTTGTTGCTGTTGTTGTTGTGGTTTAGCCACGGTGGCAAACCAAGGTGTCGGTTCCTTGTTGTAACGCAGCCTGATCTTCCTGCGTGGTTCATCAGAAAAGCATCTATTTGATGGAAACAACACTGATAGTAAATAATGTGTCGTCGAGCTCAGTGATGCAATATCTGGTGTCCATAAACATTTGCAAAGCAAAGAACCATTTGCATAAAAAGGCTTTGTTGTGGTGCGTCTCTCTACGATCCCTCTGAATCCACACTAATTTCATCTCCGCCAAGGCCTCACAGGACCACAGTCTCATAGAGGAAACAAAAAGAAACAGTCAGGCCCCATTAGAAGACGTTAACGCCGATGTGCTGCAAGAGAGTTGAGGGGGGAAAAAAAATGGGCTGTTTGTTCTTTGTGTTTATAGAAGAAAACACTCTTCTTTTGTCAGATTTCCAGATAAACAAGGTCACAGAAATGGGGAGTTTGTCTTGCTCTGAGTCAGAAAATAATTGGCTGTGTTTTAAATTACACTGTAATTAGCATTTAGCGTGCCTAATTCCAGTATGATAAGACAGAAGCCCCACAGGCGGCTGCACACAACGTCACGTGCACTTTTTTCCGTATTTGCCCACACACGTTTTTAGTCGGTTTTGATTGATGCGGCTGGATGTGGAATGTTTGTTGACCCCCCATCGTGGCCTGCTTTGACTTTACCTAGAACCTGAGGGAAAGCGAGCCTGCTCTGACAGAATTAGTCCAAATTATATCAAGTGAAGTTTCCCTGCCGTCACGGCGAGGCCCTGTTGTTACACGGCGAGGCCCTGTTGTTACACGGCAATGATTTCAAGTGGAAAAACACAAGAAGATTCAGAAACTGCTTGGGTTGTTCTTTGGCTATCTTGCAGCCCCAAAAATCTGTGATTGGAACTTAGAAAGCTGCAGAGATACAAAATGTAGAGAGAAACTGACCTGCAGGGCAGCCTCAGTGGTTTTTCTGCTCAAGTTTACCTGCTTTTAAATGAAAGCTCAGCCGGCGTGAAGAAACTCGCGCAAGGTTTTTTTTTTTTTTTTTTTTTTTTTAACCAAAAGACCACAAAGGTCAGCCCGCCTTTGATATCCAACCAGCGCGCTTGGGTCTGCTTCCGTCTTGATTACAGCGCGAGTCGCGCCTCCAGTCCCCAGTTCACTTCATCCAAATGACACCACGCGACTGCATCCCTCACTGCTTGGCCTCGGAGCGTCGCGGGAACATGCTTGTTTCCTGAAATATTGAAGTCGCCATTTCAGAATTTCAAAAACGTGTGAAAGATTAATGGCAAAAGCCTCGGTTGTTTTGTGTGCCAGCTCCTGAGAGTCCAAATGCATTAACAGAGATGAACCTAAAAAAAATACCCCCCAAAAAATCAACAAATGCAGGAAAAAAAATGGGCTGAAGGACTGATTAAAAATTTTTTTTTTCTATCTACGTTTTTCTTAATAGACAGGAAGCAACTCAGCCACAAGCGTTTTGATTAATGGACGTGACTCACGTTTTCCCCACTCGCCCTCCGCCACCGCCGTTCCTTTCTCTCCACCAACACATTTGACCTCGCTGTGGTTGTCATCAAGTCATTTTGGTCAGTGTGGAAAATCTCTAACTGGAGGAGTGGAAGTAGATGAGACAGCTTGTCTGAAAAGGTAATAGATTACACATGTCCAGTGTTGGAGGCATATGCGACTGAGATAGGACATCTCATATCCGTGCTTACCTGGATATACCTGTAGCAGTTCCTTGTAATGCCTCGAAGGGGCAGTATGCCCGGGTTGAGTTGAGTTTTCACTGCCTTCAGTCCCGTCTACTTTGGTAGTACCTGGTGTTTCTTAACCTGTTGTAGGATCAAGGACAGACTAAATCCACCTTCTCTTCAACGGGAAATGGGAAACTAGGAAATGGATTGAGCAGTCGCCAAAGCGCTTTACACTGTTTGGTCACATTCACCCATTCACACTCACTCGCACACCAGAGTGGGAGGCGGCGTCCATGAAAGGCGCTCGGTCCGTCCATTGGGAGCAGGTTTTCTGTTCAGTGTCTTCAGTGTCTTTCATAGTTGATTGATAAAGGTGTTTCTAGAAAGCATCTGAACACGTTCTACCTGGTTCATGGCGGCTGCAGATATTGATCCACAGAATTGATCACAGCTTCTTCAAAGATGCCAATAATCCATGGATCCGGGCTTTCCCCTGCTCTTTCATCTAAACCTGGGTGGACGCTTGTGTCTCGTTTCAGGAGTCGCGGAGGCGTTCCCCCGCTGCACGCCGCGGTGCCTCGAGGGGCGGCGCCCAGAGGAGCCCCGCCCAGCCGCCCCCCGTCCTCCAGAGGGAGGGGGGTCCAGAGAGCCAGAGGCGCCCCCCCGGCCCCCGGGTACAGGCCGGCTCCACCCATCGTCCAGGACACATACGGCGAATACGTGAGTATTTCTATGGGGGGAAAAACACGGTGTCAAAACAAATTGCATGCCAAAAGCTTTCAGTGTGAAAACTTCACTTCACGGCGTTAAGAAAAGGAAAACATGGATGGTAAAAACATTACTATGGTTCAATGATGTGGCCTGATTGTTTTTAAGCCAGTAGTTGTGCAATCAATTATACTAAGGATGCACCGATACCACTTTTTAAAGGACGGGTACAAGTATGAGTGTTCAACTTATTTATTCTTTAATTGCTATTACGGAGTACTGATACGAGTACTCATCAAATGCCAGATTTATACTGCATAAGCAAACGATACGTGAAGGCTCCGTGTTGCCGCTACGCTGACCTCCAACAGCCTTGAAAGCTCCATTTTACTCCTCCGTCACAAAACCCCATGCTGGTGTCAGTATCTGTTCATCCCTAAATCATACTCTAACAAAGATTCCTGTTGTTTTGCTGACTGTGTATTTTTTGTACTTGATATTAATGGTCTTGTAGGGATTTGCAGTGAAGTTGTGCTGGGCCAGTACGTATATCTGCAAGCCCATGTTATCTACAGCTATTTAATTCAATGTGTTTATATTATCTTTACTCTGACAGATGGATTGCAGTGACAAAAACTTTATTTGAGCTTTTTGGTTCGATTCTCTTCAGCATTAACGATGACTGGAAAAGGTCCAATTTGTACCTGTTGGCTTGTTTGGTAATGCACACGGTTTATACTGTTTTGTGTTTTCTCTGTTCAGCCGGTTGTTTAGATTTCTAACCAGGGAGTTTTCCACCCCAATACGATGGAGGTGAATGCAATTTTGTATAAAAATAACATTTGAAAAAAACCAAAAAAAAAAACCAACAGCTACTTTGTTTTCCACTGGGAGTGTCCTGGTTACTGTGGATCAGAGCTTTTCAAACTGTGAGGTGTGGAGCGGGGATGAGTCGGGGGGAGAGGTAAAGAATACTAAACAGCGTGTGCGTGCATACTAGGTGTTCTTACTGAGAACAACAGGAGGTTAGTTAAGGCTGCCGATGGCGGCTGCTCACCAACACCATCGCTGCTACAGCAGCGAGAAAATAGCTAAAACTCCCAGTGCCCTATTGTCGCAATTTATGTCAAACAAACATCAAGCTGATGCCACAAACATGCGAACACACACACACACACACACACACACACACACACAATGTGTATTTTTGTAGCTTCTGTTCAATTCATAATTTCTAAGGAGATCATTGTTGCCTTGACATCAGTTGTGAACAAAACTCCATCAATCTGTATATAAGTTCTTGGTGGGGAAAAAAAGCTCAAAATAATTTATCGTTTGGATTGCAGATTATAGTTAAGGTAAGAAGCATCTTTCCCAACTAATTTGCTGCTGAAAAAGAATAGATAGGTTTTCATTTCCATGCAGTGCTTGTGGGTATAGAACATTACTTCATCTGCACATGCAAGTGAGAAGCTTATAAACAAGCCACAGTCTGTTCTGGTCTTTACTGTCATTTCAGATGGATTGAAGTGAAGTGGAACCTCGGGTTAATCGAAGGTTCTGTGTATTTTGTTTTCGGCGTACAGTTTAATAGCAGGAATCTGTAATGGTATACAGATGCATTAGCACACATGATATGGGTGCTTTACACTCTCCGGGGCAACATTTGTTGCTTTGCAGATTTTTCCTGGAAAGGCCTTGTATTTTTAAGTAAGATGATGTAAAACTAGATTTTCTATGTTTAAAAATATCATGAATCTGTGATAAATGAGTCCAGATATGAGACGGGCCTTGAAGCAGTGCAGATCTGCTACTCAAGGAAAAGATTGACTATTTAAAAAAAAAAGACACGATAAAGGAGGCCGAAACGTCAAGCAACTTTTGTGTTATATGAAAAATTCATTGGAGGTATTAATGTGCTAATAAATCTAATTAATTCCCAAATTCATCAGGCCCAGCAAACACGCCCCTGATCGCAATTCAAAATGGGCTTTTTTTTTCCATTCATCCGGCTTTGTAATGTCAGACTTAGGGTAGTTGGATGCAGAGTATACAACTCAGAGTATACATGCAGGCATGCATTTTTATTGTGTGACAAAGTGGGAGAACCGAGCGTATATCACTAACCTCAACCACTACATCACCAGCTATCTATTTTATATACCTGCTTTGTCTAAGTTATGGTTAAGACATGGACATGGCACTAGGAAAGTATCCACACCATGATAGCCACTTCTCTCCATTATTTACGCCCCGTTTTCAAGTGAAAACGCTAAACTTTCTTTGCCTTTTGCATTTCCATTTAAATGGCAACGGTGCTCATAGCCGCTGAAAATGCAATAAAAAAATAAAAAAAATGATTGCGAAATATATCTATTGGAAAATACATCAATTGACAATATACGGTCATGCATTACGGTTTTCCATTTTTTTTATTACTTTTTTCTTTTTAAACACATAAAAAAACCCCAACAAACAATAATTAAACACAGATTAAACCCACCAACATTCACCTGTCCCACCCTGGCTCAAATAGTGATCACACAAACGATGCTTGACAAAACAGCACTTAGTCTGCCAGGACCTGTAAGTCAGTGAAATATGAAATAAAAGGTTGCAATTTAAAAAACAAGGACCTATCAGTACACCCTCTCATTGTGTATTTAATCTTCTCAAGTTTAAGGAGGAACATGATACCCGTAATCCACTGTGATACAGAGGGAGGGTTAGCGTTAGTTTCCACTGAAGGAGGAGGTGGCGTTTGGCAAATAAAGAAGTCAAATTTATAATTTCTCTTTGGGCAAAATTTAGTTGTGTTGGCTTAACAGGCGTGCCAAAGGTGGCAATAAATGGGTAGGGTTGTAAATCAATTCCCATTATGGTGGACATTTTATGAAATTAACTGGACCAATAGTTATGCAGGCGTGGGCAGAAGAAAAACACGTGACTCAAATGACGCTGGATTTGAGGAACGGTCACATTTGTCCTCTACCTCCGGGACGATTTTAGACAGCTTTAATCTGGAAAAATGAACCCTGTGTATCACCTTAAACTGGATAAGTGCCAGCCGTGCACAAGATGAGACCGTGCTTGACCTACTCACCACCCCATCCCACCAATCTTCATCAATTTGAAGACCCATCTCATCCTATGCAGCCCTCGTTTTTCAGTTGGAGTGATCCCTGAGGTCCAGTATGCGGTTAGAAAATGCAAATAAAAAAAATAAAAAAAAGGGCTCAAAAGGTGGAACATTTTTGGGAAAACACTCCGACTCCGTCTCCATGGAAACGGGGAAACAAATTGTCATGATAATAGTTGTGCACATGCTCCGTAGATGAACCATAACGACAATGTTTGCCTCCAGTGTCGTGACTCCCGAGACACATTCTCCTGGGACTCGGTAGTTTTTTTAGTTGACCGTCACCGTGATAGTTATTGTTCTCGGCTTGCATGTGCTTTCATTACAAAAACCAACAACAGCATCCACTAGTGGCCTGGCACGCTCACTACATTGTTTTGGACATTTTTTTCAAAACGTTGTCGCGTGAACACAAAATTAGATGCAGTTTCACTTGAAAAAAATCCCCAAAACACTCAGTTAGGATTGCTTTGATTTTCATGTGCTGACCCACATGTGTCAAACTCAAGGGCTTAAAGGTCTGATTGTCTTAAAATAAATACTGTATTGTTTTCTATAGACGCACAGTGCACGCCTTGGGTTGTGTGTCTATTGGAAACAATATGGTAATTACATGTGCCTTTTTTGACACGGAAGAAGTTCTGCTCTTGAGCATATCCAGATTAAGATGTTCTCCGCACAGTTCCACCCGACGGAGGACAATCCACCGTTCTGAGGCGTGTCCGTTGTCAAAGTACAATATAAGTTCACATTTTGACACCAAGCACGGAGCCAAGTATGACAAAGTTAGACTTAACAGAGCAACTAGCAAATATATTTTTTCATCTATGCAAATGAATATGTAATATTTGTAATGTGAATAAGTAATAAAGTCAGAGTTATTTAAAATTGAGGAGTAGTTACATTTATTTTACATTATATTTAGATACATTTATACTGTCTTACAGTTACATGTGGCCCTTTGAGGGCAGCCATTATGCTGTTGTGGCCCTCGGTGAAAATGAGTTTGACACCCCCGCGCTCACCACAACGTCAACATTTTATTGTCGCGTTGAAATGTTTTCATACATGCTCGCATGGTGTCCTCAATAATGTTTGAGGACTGTCCCAACTTTTCTGGTGTCAAGGTTGTAAACCAGGTCAAAGCTTAAGGCCAAGAAAAGATGTTGGTTTGTAATTCTAATGAACTGTAATGAACATGTAATGAATGTTTCAGTGCACCAGTGAACCATATCAGGGTTTTTTTTGTTTTTTTTATTTGTCTTGCATGGCGACTGTAAATCTGTTAATGGAGCCATTATCGTGATCAGGTCATATAGCTCGGCTGCAGTGTCCAGCAGGAGCCAGAGGTGAACACATTGGGCTCAGAGTCAGGGTGCCAGGAGAAGAGTCCCCATGCTGAACTGTCGCGGCAGGTTCCCCGGAGACCCCCGGCGCCGGCGTGGCATATTTAGCAGATAGCAAGAGCGAGGGAGGTGGCGTTGGAAAATTGCCCCAGCAGCCCATACCTAACCACATCTGACAGGTTTATTCAGGGGTTGCGATTCAAATGCGTGGAGGTCGTGGAGAATGACTCCTGGACCAGCTGTTCCTCATTATTGTCACAGTAGTAAACTGTAACCCCCCCCCTTTCACCTGACACCTGCACCTGTGTGTTTGCTTGGTTTTCGGGGGGGGGGGGGGTGCGGTAGAAAAGAGACCCACCCCAGAACATCTGCCGCATGACAAATCGAACCACATCGCAGTGAATTAGGGACTGAATGAGTTGCTTGGTATTATCCGAGTGCGTCTCCGTCCGCGGACAAGTGTTCTCCGCTGACAAATGGCCTCCCGCGTCCACCAATCAAACCACAATAAGATGCTTCTCAGTCACATTTGGTGCCTTCATTTGTTGATGCGTAGCGCTCACTCCTGGGCACGCTCCCATCATGCTTTTATTCTTTTCTTTTTTTGCATTTTTTTTTTTTGCCACAGGCAAAAAACACTTGTTCACCTTGAGGCGTTGACTCCTTCCTCTCGCTCGTTCAGAAAATGAATCGTCGGTTGAGTTTTGATGATTTTGTCATGATGACGGGGTGAATTTGCAAGAGTTTTCCCCACCTGATGGTATTTCGGTTTAGTAATCCATCTTTTTGGAAACCATCGAAATTACCCTGTTTCCAAACAATAATCACACAAGCAACATCGCCGAGTCTCGGCCTCCACTCGACCTCCAGTGGCGCCTCATTGTCTGTAGCCAAATCTCATTCCGTGTAATTCATTAAGCGCATTGAGATCGCTGCTTTACCTGCTGCTAATCCCATTGGGCAAGAATTAGTAGTGATGTAATTCTCTTTTTGGAAAGCGAGGCCATGTGCGCCAGCGCTGCTTAACATGGAACGAGATCCAAAGGAGGTTAATCAAGACCGCGCAACTTCAGTTTCCGTGGCTAAATCGGGAGCGGTACAGAGGCAAAGCCGCATTTGTTTACTGTCTCAGAGAAGCTTAACTCCTCCGGGTAGAAAGACCAGAAGTGCATTAATCCACCAGGGTTGGCATTGTTTATTTTAAAAGCTTCCATACTGTATTTATTATCCGTTCTTTGCAGGCACCTCCCCGCACGTCCAGGCCTGTCGAGCATCTGTAACCGAATGGCGTTATCTCATTCGCCCTCCGTGTCGTCGTTTTCAAATCTGAATTGAAAGTTGGAAGAAAATAATTCCGCGGCTCTGATGCAGAGGCTGCATCCAGCCGGGGTGTCGGTCTAAACCCGTTACGGAGATAACATTGAGATCTGCTCGCCTGAGACAAAACATGCTATTTGTTATAATTGTTGAGCAAATTGAATTATTTTATCGCTTACAAATGAGGCTCAGACTTAATTTCCACTGCAAATTAGACATTTCAATAGGCCCTGATGATTATTTTTTCATAAATACAGCTCTAATTTGTTTTAGTGGAACAAATGATTTCTTTTTCTTCTTCTTCTCCTCTTTGTAACCACGCCGGCAGCTTCAGGGAAATATATCTGAATCTGATATGTTTTTTGCGAGACTTTGTATGTTTTTGGTACCCAGATGATGAATAGAGCAGCATGATGAGATCCTCTGACCTTTTAAGGGATTGAATTAGCTCGACTTCTTTGTGAAAAGTGGATCCAAACTGAAATATCTGAGGAGTTCCGCTAAATGTTTACCGCTGGAGGAATAATCGCATGTGGTTTTGCCTCTCTAAGATGAGTTTGGACAACATTTATGACCGCAATGGCCATTTTGATCCACATTCCACCTGCTGTTTGGATTGATTGAGCTGTTTTAGTTTTTTTTAATCAACTTCAAGGTTTTTACCTCGTTTGGATTTCACCACTGTTACCCTTTGCAGTAGTATAATCAATATTTCTCACCAACAGTGAAACGCAGCAGGAACGCCACTCATATTTCCGTTGGCAGACTATGTAACTGTGTAATTATCCAATCCACCCAAATTATAATAAGATGAATGTCAGACTTTTCCCAGTAATTTAACCTAAATCAAGAAGGATCTAATATAAACACTGCGCCAAGTTGTACATGATCTCCCTGAAATTCTGCATGTGAAATCAACTAATGGATTACAGCTGAGAAATTTCATGTAAAAGTCACTTTTATTGTTTGAAACTACTAATCATTGACATGCCTATACGTCTTAGCATTTAGAAATCTATCTACTGTTTTTAAAATTCCCCCGCACCCAGTCCAACCGAAGACAAACAAACAAGTGAGGCTGGACCAGGCAGATGACGAGGCCATTGTTTCTGTTTGCAAATCCCAACTTATTGGCATGCAAGGAAAATTCACTTGCCAGGAAATGAAATCGGCGACAAAACTTGTTTTTTTGCTTTTGATTCAGAAATTAAAAGTGAAAATGAACCAACTCGTCCTGCAAGATGACATTTTACTTGTGCTTGATGTTTCATGCAACAATGAGTGGTGGAGTCATTGTCATGGACACAGAGAGAGAGAGAGAGACTGGCCCAACATGACTGGCACTGCACTCCACACACTTTGCACCAATCCTTCCGTCTTTGCTCCGAAAGAAAGAAAAGAACAAACACAGATGTTCTTGTTGCACGGAAACTGGATTTACTTTGTACAGGTCGCCAGTCCGACACAGAGCAAACAGAGACGTGCGGCCAAGTCACCTTAAAAGTATTTCTGTAGATTGTAGGAGGAATCTGGACTCATTGAAGAAAAACGAGCTCTAGGAATGTTCCATCCATCCATCCATCCATCCATCCATCCATCCATCCATCCTGCTCCGGGACGCTGGGGCCAATCCCAGCTAACTTCAAGCGAGGGCAGGATACACCTGGACAGGTCACCAGACCATCACAGGACCAACACACACACACACTCTCTCATTCACACCTCGGGGGTCATTTTAGGGCCACTAATTGGAAACTGGACTATCCAGAGGAATCCACATTGCATGAACGAGAGAAGGTCGGCCCATTGGTTTGGCACGATCACATTTTTATTTTTTTTTTCAAAACACTAGAAGGCAAGCTGATGATTTTAATTTATGTAGTAGAGTGTGTGTGTGTGTGTGTGTGTGTGTGTGTGTGTGTGTGTGTGTGTGTGTGTGTGTGTGTGTGTGTGTGTGTGTGTGTGTGTGTGTGTGTGTGTGTGTGTGTGTGTGTGTGTGTGTGTGTGCGTGTGCTTGCTGATAGACTTCACAGCCTGGACACGCTCCAGCCCCACACGACTCTGAGGGTTGAGCTCGCGCCGTGGAGTGGAGACGGAGGTTCCACTGATCAGTGAACCCGCACAGTTCAAACATGCGTCTCTGCAGAGCTAATTTATTAATGACACGGAGTCCCCAGATAACGCTCGGCAGATGTTAACAGCCTCGGTTAAAACTTAGCCAAGATCAAAAGCAAGAGGTGTTGAAATACCAAGACGAGGAGACATCCATCAAGCCTAACGCAGGGCAGTAATACCTCAGTTTGATACATGGGGCCACCTTTTTGGCAGCCTCAATCTGATAGCGCGAGTCGTATTTCGAGCCTTGCAGCAGAAAAGCCTGTTCAGCTTTCCGAAATGTGCTGGCAGGAAGAAGCGAACAAATGACACGGAGCCACGTTGAGAAATTTCTCGAGCAAGACAGATGACCGTGGGGCTGCAACCGTGGGATTATTTGTTTTCCGTCGAGCGGTGTCACGAGGGGTGTTGTTTCTTTTTTCTCTCTTTTTTTTTTTTTTTCACTTTTACCGTTAAGGAGAGGGTGTGAGGTAGAGCCGCACGGGAGCGAGACATTCTTCTTTGAACAGATGGCCTCGTAATTTAGTCGTCAGGGGAGGGGGGGGCGAAGGCTCTCTCTTCTTTTGGCCTCTGCTTGCCTGTATTTGCGACAACCTTTTGGAGTCCTCGCACGGCGGCGAAGCCTTCGCCGTCGAACTTCATGTTGTCAAACCCGTTTGGATTTAAAGCGCCGGCTGCGAGGGAGCCGGGATCCTGAGAAGCCTGCTCTGGGTGTCGGTGGCATCCTATCTGTTACAGTGGCATTGTGGAGCGCGGTGGAGCGGCTGTGATACTGCTGTTGTAACATGCAGTGCCAGACCCTCTGCTCGTCTTCAGTGGCCTCGGAGGCCGGTCCTTATCTTTTAACAACACGCCTCTCAGCCATCCACTGGCATACAAATGAAAGACTCACTTAGGAGCAGCTCTCTCCACTCTCTCTCCACTCTCTCTCCACTCTCTCTCCCTCCCTTCAACCTCTCGCCGTCACACTAATCCTGTTTGGTGCTGGAAACGCGGCACTGTTGCGGCATTGTCGCGCCATTGTGCTCTCCAAGATATTTTTGAGTAAATGGTATACCGACACAAACAGATCAGATGCTATAATAGCTTCATTCACACCGTCGTCGCAGTCTGCGCTCCGTTTTAAAACCGTTTTTTTTATTTTTTTTTCCACCCCGTTCCCACTCTTTCCCACATGACAGACACAAGAGAGAGAGAGAGAGAGAGAGAGAGAGAGAGAGAGAGAGAGAAAAAAAAAGGATCATTTTAAAATCGTGACACTGTGATTTATAAACCGGGCATGTTTCTCCTCTCGGCTCGCTTGTAACTCAATTATAGAGTAGCTGCTCTAATAAATGGCAATAACATGCCATTGTTAAAGTTTAATGTGGCCCTTAATACTAGCCACAGTTGTCCAATACGAGTGGACAGCAGCTAGATAAAGTTGCCAGCGAGACGAGAGCGGGGACTGGGTTAGTGGTAATGGCACAAGGCTGGTGCTGAAAACTAATTAGAGAAGCTGCCTTCCTGCATCCGCCCCGCATCCGCCCCGCATCCGCCCTGCTGGGAGAGATTTGTGCGTCATGTCACAGCGTAGAAAGTAGATGGTTTCATGTTAAAGGGCTGTTGCCTTGTCTTAATAATCCTACACGTACTTTTGGTCACAAATCTGAATAAATAGACAATTAATTCTCAAGTGGTTTGTCCAGGAAAAAATAAATAAATAAATACTTGTTGGAACTGACATTGCAGCGGAGAGCTTAAAAATGGGAATGAAACCGCAGTAATTAATCCAAAGGGAAAATAAGTATTATCCTTCCTTTGTTTTGGTTTTGTTTGCAGTGTTTCCGCACCGAGCGTGTGCACACTTGATTAGTTGCGAGCGACTTGCGAAAATGTAAAGGTTTAAGTGCTTCTTGTGATACGGCGTGCTTGTGTCTGGTGAAGAGTTAGACCCTGTTTACGCAACGTTTCAGGTGAAAATGCATATTTTTTGGAATAACCAATGCATTTTCCATGTCGGGCCACTCGTGGGCGCTGTTGTTTTTTTTTTTTGTCAATGAAACCACACACACACACACACACACACACACACACACACACACACACACACACACACACCCACAAGCGCAGGTCAGTTATACCTGCTGTGAGTCTGTTCAACCGCAGAAATGGAGTAATAAACATTGTTCATATCACTTTCCTGGCACGGTTGCACTGTGAATACTGTAAATATGAATTCTACTACGATGAGTGTTTTTCACCCGTACTTTCCTCCAATGTGTATATATAGATATATATATATCGATCTAATTATCTATTTATATATACATATAGCCTATTCTCTTGAGTGCTACTATCCTGGCTGTCTTTAAGTATTTCTGCAACATCGAGCTGCTGTGTTGACAGAATTTGCCCATGTAGGATTAATAAAGTCTTATCTCATCTCATCTTATCTTATCTTCCCCACAGCACAGATAACAGCCACCCTCTAAACCCGCTCTACTCCAACCCAGCGTATAAAAGTTTCAGTCCTACTTCTGCTAACTGTAGGAGCGTTGCCCCGTGTTGATCATTATTCTAGTGTTTAAGGCGTAAACACCCGATCTACTTTTCGCCATTAGTCACCATTAAACGTGATCATTACAGCTGAAGAAGTTCTCGATGCCATAAAAGTAACACGGGAGGGAAAATGAACTGTCGGGGTGGGAGTGAAGGTGTGTTCATTCAAACGTTGGGATCTTTTGAGAGATCATTACAGCTTCCATTTTCCACAATCTTTATTGAACTGTGTTAGACATGACAGGCCAAAAGCAGCTCTGCTAGTACATCAGCAACCAGACAAAGAAAAAAAATAAAAAATAAAAGATCTGATTAAATCTGAGTGGAACTGCAGAATGACGGTGATTGAAATCTGTGTGTCAATGAAACAAACTCCGATATCTCCGGGTGATGCAATGACTCGCACTGTCGTCTCCTACCATGGGTAAATGGGGGGCGCTTGTGTGAGCGGGTGAATAAGAGAGAGTCTTAGAGTGTCGGGGGGGGGGGGGGGTAAAAGTCCAAAAACACATGCATTCCATTAACCAGCTGAAACGCCACTTCATTTCACCTCATTGATCAGTTTATGTGACATGGATAGTGCTCATTGATCAACAGGAACATGACTGTAAATGATCCAGAGTTCACTCAATACGCTTAATTATCTGTAGTCCCGTGGCTGTTCCTCCCAGCTCTGGCTGGTTTTAGGATAAAATGACGAGTCGCGGGCCAAAAACACACAAAGGATAAAGAATCCCTGTCAAGGTCAGATGCACAACCAGTGGGCTGTTCAAATGCAACAGAACAATAGTGACAGGATTATTAAAACAGACACTGAGAACGGATTAAATATCGTCAGATATGACAATGACTCCTGAAAACATCTGGTAAGAGCTGATTAAAGATCAGTGGAAGTGACGGTACAAACGCCAGCGTTATGCTTGAATATTTCTTCATTGCGTAATGGGCCACATTTTCAGAAATGTCACGTATTTGAAACAACAATGTCGCTGGTGTCACAACTCAGCAATCAGTTATTTACCAATGCTGGAGATGAAATTCCAGTTCAGGCCCTGTTTAGCTTTTCAAGAGAAAACTGAAGGGTTTCAATGTGGTTTAGGCGTGCGTTTATATGACAGCGGCAAACTTTTTCTGGAACGCTGCTGTTTTTTGCTTTTTTTCATTATACGTCCGCTGTGCCTTCACTACAGTAGACGCTACAAGTACATTATAAACGGCACTCTCTACAAACTCTTTTTTGAAGCGTTTAAAGAACAGATGTAAATGAGAGCAACATGAGCTAAACTGCTTTGCCTTCTACTCTAATCTGCACAAGACGCTGCCGGCGTGTCGTTACACTCCCAACACAAGCAAATCCTGCAACTGTGGAAACGGTTAAAGAGTTTTTAGCCCCACGCAAACAGAACCTGTGCATTCATTTATTCTCCTGAAAAGCTGACATAATCCTTTTGCGACACGTCTCTGACGACCTGTTCAAACTAACTCTGGGGACTCTACGCAAAAAAGAAAAAGCAATGGTGAACACATGAACGCGCGTGTTTGGCTCCTTTCTATTTGGAGTTTACATGTTATTCCAAAAACCAGCAAGGATTTTATTTATTCATTCATTCATTCATTCCAGGCATGTGACATTTCATACAATTTGTGCAATCACATACATAACCAATATCCCTATACACACACACTCACATATCCTAAAATATATACACCATTGGATGATAATAAATCAAAAAATTATAGCTTATGAATCAAAATATAGTTATAGAAAAAATAATCTATGTTTAAGTATACACACACACACACACACACACACACTTCATATATCTGATTAACATGCCTGAAAAGTGGTTGGAAGAAGTAAAACTTGTCAAATTCTACCATTTCTGCAATATCTAATAGTTATATTTTATAATTATCTGTCTCTGTTAAGAATAGTTAGTATTATATATGTAAATATAACAGTAAGGTTATATCAAATCCTTAAAAATAAAAGTAATATATATATAAAACAACTATAAATTAAGTCAAGGCGAAGTTTTCAAACTAGAGACATATACAATCACAATACACTAGATCTGACACATGGAACCAAAACAACAGAGTGTTGGATTTTATTTACAATTTACCTTAATAATCGAATCCTCCGCCGTGGGTAAAAAAAATAAAATGGGTAAAATGTGTTTATCAGGTACAATCTTGTCATCGTGTGAGTTTTCAGACTCATTATGGAACATTGGATTGGAAGTTTAACTCGGATATACAAATGTCCCTTTCTGCCTTCACAACGCAGTAATGTAATAATGCACGTCCACAGAAAAGAACATTGCATTTATTGACTGAGGAAATTGAATTCAACACAGACCACGTAAAAACAGATAAAAGAAGTGATGCCGGACCTCCGGCTGGTCCTCCAGTAGTAAACTTGTACTACAAATCTAAAGAAACGTAAAGAGGAATGTTTGTGATGTCGGTGTTGTGAGTCGCCACACTGGCTGAAGCTCTTACAGCTCATTATTTTTAATTAGCCCCGCCTTATTCAGCGTCGGGATTTCATGACAGTGTTTCATTAGTAGTCCAACAGTCGGACTTAGAAGCCATCAAATGTCTGATTAAAAGCGTTTTACAGGGAATGACGTCACTGCAGCTGAGAATTGTAGACCCTTGAGTTTGGTAATTTCTTTGTTGAGCTTACTTTACACTTAATAATGCCGCTTGACTGGAGGCTGCATGTGTGGGTGCTAATTGACGGTCTTGACTTAGTTTGAGATAATGACCATCGAAGATAAAGTTCTCAAGTGTGGAAAAAAAAAAGATCATTGGTATTTAGTTTCTTTTTTTTTTTTTTTTTTTTTTTTTTTTTTTCTTTTCTTTTTTTCTTTTTTTTCTTTCTTCTTTCTCCCTTGTCCTGTTCGGCAGCTTGGGCCAACAATATGATGTGATTGAGAGCCTTCGGAGTCAGAACAGTTTTTGGTCTTGCAACAGGGAGAGACCTGGAGTCTCCTCCTGTTGCTTTCTCCGTCAGAAGCTGGCATGGCTGCCGTACACGACCGGGGGGGAACGCACAAAGAGAGAGAGAAGAGAAGAGAGAGAAGAAAGTCGAGGGGGGAGGGGGGAGGGGGGTGGGGGGAAGGGGATAACATACAATGTCCTTGTTGTGCTACATATATTATTTGCAATAATCACACTCATCCAAATACTTTCCAACTGTTATTAGATTGAACCAGCCTGAGCAGCTCTATCTAGACAGTAAGATGATTTCCTAGATTTAACCAGCCTGAGCAGCTCTATCTAGACAGTAACGTGAAGCAGGAACATGAAATAACAAAGAGGCAACAACAAAAGAGGAACATGATTTTTAAAGTTTGAGCAATTGATGACAGACAACAAGCAACTTCAGAAGCACCTTTCGTGAGGAGTGAAAGTGTGTATTTAGTTTCAATAACAAGCATTAATAAACTCTAACCTTTTTTTATTTTATTTAGCAGTACCAACACTCATATTTCATGATGTGAACATTTGCAACTATTAACACAAACGCAGATTTTCAGAAATGTTAACGTTGTAATTAACACAACAATGTTGACAACTTAGAAATATATTTGTTTTGTTTATGTTATCTGTTTACACGACGACGATGCTTGGAGCCACAGAAAATGTATTTTCTGAAAACTGCTCTTAAGGTGGAGCTTTTCGAAAACGTCCCGACTCTGTGTGAACGAATGAAAAGCAGTTTTTCTGAAACGCGGGTACTGCACATGCGTGCGTCTGTGTCTAGCACCTACTAGTGGCCCGACATGAAAACTACATCCCTTTCAACATTTATACATGATACTTTTTCTGAAACAACAATACAAAACTGATGCATTTTCTTTTGAAACATTGCGTAAGAGTCTACAAGCACTAACGTTAGCACGCATTAGCACTACAGAGAACAATACGCTATGAACTTTAATGGCAAGCACACGGGCGTCCGTACACTGCCAAAAAAGGGTAGCCCAAATATAAGATATTAACACTAAATTTGGGGGCGAACATAACTTAAAAATACTTGGAATTATCTGTCTACACAGCAAGTAAGGTCAAATTCTATTTGACCCTTTTCAAAACCAGAAAACCAACGGAGTCAAATCATTATGGGCCATTTGTTCATCATGAGTCCTGTGGGAGAATGAAATATAAAACTATAAAACTGACCAAAACTGCACATAATTCATGATTTACAGCTTAAAAATGTATTTAAATAGAAAATATTTTTATTCTTTCTTTCTAAGAGGTTATAAATTCTCAATCGGTTCTATGATGTTGTTGTTTTTTCACATAAAACAGTTGATAGACAAGACAAGCGGTGTGCCTCAGACGCTGATTAAATATGGTGTCACGGTTCCTCATATTTAATGGCGTCATAATAATCAATCAGCTGCACTAACGGGCAGTGAGGGGAGATTGTTAGAAGGCAAAGAGCCAAGAGCCATCAGAGTTTATGTGAATGTGTAAAAAGTTTAAAACAAGTGTCATGGTTTGTCATTAGTTAAACAAATTCATCGTGCAAGTTACTTTTCATGTCTTCTGGGATTGTTAAGTCAAGAAATATCTGAAAGGTAGCCCAACTTAACAAGTCCTTTTTTAAAAATTCAAATTAGCAGCGATATAGTTCAGATAATTCCTTGCGGTGGATCAATTAGGATGTTTGTGGCCCTCAAGACGATCACAGTTGCTGCTTCCTGCTGTGCATCGTGGGTAATTGACTCGCAAATACACTGTCATCAGCATATAGCAATGCGATCCTTGGCGATGAGGAATATTAAGTCTAGTACCGGAACTAACATCAATAATGAGTCACGCCAGGAGAGGCTGATGCTGATGTTGGCATTTGTATTTAGTAGCAGTAGCGTGAGGCTACAGCAGCATAAGCGATCACATTTACCAACGGGACAATCTGTATTGCGTTGTACCACAGCCTCAGGTGTTTGACGTGTTGCATTGAATTTTTGTAATCCACTGAAGAGAAAGACATTTTGACATATTCCAAGTGAAAACCTTTGTTGCATTTTGAGCGTCTGCTCACGTCAAAATGGTGCCGGAGTCACTGAAAATGCTTCTTTCTGAAAATGGTGTGTTTCCATTACAATAACTACCAACAGCGCCAACTGGTGGCCATGTACATGACACCATGGAAAACTTATAGCCTCTAACTTTGCCATTGATTAGCGGTAACATTAGCGCTGAGTCTGTGAGAAATCTGAAGCATCAGACGTGTTCTTTATTATTTCTCTCTGACACGGAGTGAGCGCTTCACTGAAGCCAGTGACATGCAGCTGTGTGTCCAGATGCTTCCTGACTGTGTTTACTTAGTTTGAGACGATAAATAAGACGAGAAATTCAATTCTGTATTGCTGATGCCAACATTTACCGTCACTGAACCGGAGTCTGAAGTCGCCCGTCAGACGTCTCGAGTGTTTTAGTGTCCAAATGATTGAACTTCACTGCAGAGGAGGCAGAACTTTTCCACTTTTTGGTCTTTTTAGTCGACTTCAGTTTCCGTTGATTAATGTTGATGGGCAAGACGGCGCGAGTCTGGAGGCAAATTTTACATTTTAAAATCAAATAACCAACCCAACAACGCTTTAGTGTCGCTTATTTCAAAAGACGTCATTCTGATCCACGTATATACGCGATGAAACGAGAAGCCAACAGGTCCATCTTTTATGTGTAAACATCTCCGGGGTCAGTGTGGAACAACTGAGGCTGCTTTCAAAAACCGCAGCTGCAGGATTTCACTCTTTGCCCTCCTCCCGAGATTCCCATCATTCAATATTCAAAAGCCGACGCTTGTTTACTTCAGCTTGCCTGCAACGTTTATTGTATAATAGATTGGACTTTTAAACAGACTGAAATGGGATGCTCCCGTGGAGTAATAAGATAGCGGGGGGGGGGGGGGGCAGACGCGTTTCCGACAAAAACAGAAACGATATTTTAATTTCAAATGTGGCCTGACATTTCTAGCATGAGTTAACTTCTGTTGTCTGTCTCCCGTTTCAGCTTCAAATGGAGCAGCTCAAAGGTTGAGAAACATTTTTTACATTTTTTTTTTATTTATTTAATCAATTTAGTTTAAACAAACAGCAATGATTGGCATAAGAGTGTCCCAAATTCAGACTTCAGGCCTCAATGAGGCCGACAGGTAAATCTTTAGATATCAAAATGACGATGCCAGCTCGGTTCGTTTTGCTTAAAACCCCCGAGTTGTTGTGGAGTGTTTTTATTTGGCCTTGAGGTCAACGCTTCCTGTTATTCTGGGCATCATCGGTGTGAGTCATGGGAAGCGTGTGGGCAGCGCTGGCAGCGCAGCGGCTCCGGCTCTGCTCACATTATATGGATGGTGTTTTGACCCTCTAAGTGGAAAGAGATACTCCTGATCCACACAACAGGTGATCTAAACACACCACTTGCTGACGCTGTCATGGGTGTGTACAGTCGAGGAAGTTATATGAATCTTACTAGAACCTCCTCTATTCATTTAGACCGCGATAACACGACATTTCAAGTGAAATGGCCACTAGTGGGTGCTGTTGTTTTTTTTTCTCCTTTTAAGTAAAACCAAAGTTAAACGCAAATTATTCAAGTGTCAGAAATAGGTCAAATATGTAGTAAGTTCATCAGTAATGTGTAAATGCTGGCTAAGGTACCAGTACATACAGGTGAGCAGTCAAGACCGTTTAAGAACAAGAATATCAGGATATCAGGAATTGGCTTCAGCAGCAGTTTCCGTCGAACAGTATTGGACCAACTTCATTGTGCAGAATGAGTCTCTGTTAAAGTAACATTGTTCCTGGGAAAAAGCAAAGAAAACTCAAAACATTTCCAAGGTTAAAGATTCATGTTTTTTTTTTTTGGTTTCTTGATTGCCTTTCTTTCGCCGGCTCCCTCCAGAAATCCTGCCCTCAAATTACTTTCCCCCTATTTGTCACTCGTAAATATTGCCACTTCATATTTCCAGAACAAATCAAAGCCTACAGTTTCCTCAGCCCGTTGAAAAGTCCTTTTAATTACATCCCTTTTGACAAAATCACATTTCCTTTGGAGAACTGCAGCTCCTATTGTTTTTTAAGAGGGTTCAGGGGGTTTAATATCGTCAAAAGTACAGTTGTTGACTAAAGTTGCCGCCCGCATTAGTGTGGGGAATTGTTGACTTTGCAAAAGCTGTTGTAAGTGCAGAATTACAAATGCCAGGAGGGAGTTGAATTCCCTTTAAGCAAGCCCTGGACGACAAGAGAAGAACTGACAAAGAACCCCAACAGTCCTGCCACGCGAACAAACGGCAAAGATGACAAAGAAGTGGTGAAAAGCCACCCAGTGGGACGACCAAGGAGAGGTTTAAACACGGTCTCATGCAGCAGAATGCTCTGACACACTAAAGCAACAGTTGAACCAGATGTCGCGTTTTACCCGGAAACAAGGAAATCTTCCCACATCTGGGTCTTTGTCAAGAGTCGAATGCAGTTCTGTCAAACACGCCTCGTTTCTGGAGGATTAAAGATAAAAAAGTGTCACTTAAAAATGGTTTCATTTGGCAAATGCACGCTTTTAATCAGGAATTAGAGCCTTGATAATAACATGGATGTGACAAGCACTTTTCTTTTGGCGTTAAATCTTCCGGACATTCGTTTTTCAAGCGTGCACGGCAGTAAGGGGGCAGATGGAATTAGCCGAGGAGTGCGGAGGGGATGAGGCAACGTGTCGCTGGGGGTCGGCGCCTTTTGTGGAACATAAGTCCCCATTTATCCCAAATTAGGACGGGCGCGGCACTGGATGGCTTTGATGCGCCTCTTGGCGGGCGGCGGGGTGGAGCGCCGGGCCGGGTGGCGGCGCCGGCAGACTGCGAGAGCGCAAACAGATGTTCCAGGCTCATCCTTTGAGGTGCTGATGAAACGTGGCCACAGCGAGAGTCTTCACATCCCGCCATCAGTCAGTCAGTCAGTCGGTCCGCGCGGAGAGGCGAAGGGCGGGGCTTCGCTTACCCTCGCATATGGGCTTTCAGCGGCGCGCGAACCCCGTTGACCCATGTGTGTGCTAATCCCAAGGCCTCCGTTTGAGAATCTGATGGATGTGAAGAGGAGCGCTGGCTTCAACAGGTGCAATGTCAGACAGGCTGTGATGGAAATGTCAAAATGTTTGCTCGGCGCCTCGTCTAACTGGGTCAACTCTGTTCTCCGCCGTTTCAGGACTATGATGACGGCTACGGAACCGCTTACGACGACCAAGGGTACGAATCCTACGACAACAACTACAGCAATCAAGGACAAAAGTAAGTTGAGTTTTTAGCTCAAGATATCCCCAATCTACCGAAGGGATTTGTGTCGGCATGTCCAGCTACAAGTTTTAATGTAGAACATTAGGTTTTTGTGTTTCTTTATCCATGTGATTATTGTGTTATTGGGTTATTGTGGTGGAGAAGCAACAAGTCAAGTGATCTTAAAGCTCCACTGTTTCCTCAACATTCATTTGGAAGTGGCGGGCCGAGATGATCCGACACTTGATTTGAGTTTTCCCGCATTTTGGCTGAATAACGTCTCCGACGCAGAGAGCAGACATCATACATTGGCACATTGGCACAACAAAATTACCATCAGATGCAGACGGCAGGGAATTCACACATTATTTAACAGTTTCCACATCCCACAATGGCAGGGAAAACATGGACAGTGACTGGATTTCAAATGAGATAAAGCAACTTTTCTATTATGTCAGTGACTCAGCATTTTAACTCTCGTCATGTTTTCCCATCTTCTACAACGCAACGTTTCTTGCCCTGTTTTTAACAACACATGTGTATATATTTAACTTTTTTAATGATGTCTTGTGTTCTGAGACACACAACTTGCTGGAATGTCACAAACGGCAATATCTTGACGAAAATGTTCAGTCAGGATATTATTTTAAAGGAACTCAGTTTTTTGGGGGGGGGTTGAAATACTGCAAACCCTACATCCGCAACACGGCCCTAGTAAGTACTTCACGAATGTCTGTGTACTCGCTGTGTTCGATATTTATAATGTATTGCTCTCTGCGCACATATGTGAGTGGGTTCACTTGAACAGCGTCAACTCTTGGCCCAACATCATTTTTACTGTTTCTGTCTTCGTTCAAAACGTCGCCGTGTAAAAACGGAACTTTCCTGAAACGGCGTTAGTTCACTTAAAACCTACAAACGAGGTCTATATCTGCTGTTATCTACAATAGCAACTAAAAATAGCCCCTCGATCATTGACGATTGTTGAAAGTTTGTGTGACTTTGATGCCAACTTTCCTCACGTGCAGACCTCTGTCGCACATCTCTGTCATTGTTGAAATAAGAGGAACACTTTGGTTTCCATCTGAACGTTATACCTTTTCATGCAGACGGGATCTGTTTGAGGTCTCTTGCATTAAACTGCATTATTTAAGTGCAACAAATACACCGGCAGTGTACTTGGAGTGTAAGCACTGGATAAGTGTGGAATTAAAAGTGTGTTACCGTGTTGTCAGGAGTGTGAAAACATGAAACTGACAGCGCTTTAAACAGCTCGACTGGCTGTGCTGATTTAAAGAGCTCTTCGGAATATTCAGCGCGTCGGTATTTATGTCTCTCAAAGTATGAAATCCTCGTTTTTTTTTGCCCGCGGGCATCCGAGGGCGGCGAGCTTGCAGCGGTTCGGGCGTTTAGCCCTAAGTAAGAGAGAACGGGGCGGCGGTGGAGAGGCGGAGGACAGCTGGATTATGGCGTGGAGCCGTTAGGAGTCATTTGCGCTCATTTTCTGCACAGTTTGAAACTCGGAAGAACGCTTGCTTGTTAATGAAGGAGTTTTGTGAAGTGTGAAATGTTTGGACTGACCTCCGAGTCGTCCTTTAAGACGAGAAGGCCTTCCTTAAAAAAACAATCAGTCGGGGGGGGGGGGGGGGGTCTGAGCCGAGCAGCGACTACCAGGCTAATCTCTGAATCTAAGGTCTTAAAATAAACCTCCCTCTCCAGGCACGGTGACGGGATCGCAATTTCCTCCGAGGAATTTAATTGCGGCTAAACATATTATCTCGGATTTTAATCACCCGCATTAAAAAAAAAAAAAAAAAAAAAAAACACACATAATATCGCTAAAGGTGCATTTTCCTCGACGCGTTCCTGGAGTCGCTGTAAAAATAAACCGTCTTCGGGGCGACGATTGCTCCATTTAACGGCGGGTCCTGCACGGCTAAATGCAGAATATTGATTTTCTTGCGTGCGGACGGCCGGGCGGCTGTCGCACTCTCCGGAGCCTCGCAAGGTCAAAGGCCCGGCGCTCAGAGTCGCCGCGCCGGCTTTCCATCAGCGCACAAAGCGCCGCGATTCAAAGCGCGCCCGCCAAGTGTGGCGTGTCACCTCGGAGAAAGAATGATTGTTGGCACATTTAGGGCTGTCGAAAAATTGGACTGAATTGGCGACAGCTGTGAAGAAAAAAGAAAAAATACGGAACAAGAAAGAAAGAAAAAAGAATGCATTATTCTCCCCCCTCTCCCCACCCCCCACCCCCCCCCCCCACCCCTCCCCCTCTCTCTCTCTTTCTCTGGCTTTTGTGATCGCGGTGGTCGATGTTTTCTTTTGTGGAGGTGTCAGAGTGTATGTCACCCAGGCTTCATCCATCTTTTGTGCTATCTCGCTCTTTTTTCTCGGTCAGATCTCACACACACACACACACACACACACACACACACACACACACGCACACACGCACACGCACACACACACACACATGGCGGATGTGTGTACAGATTGCTTGTTTCAAAGGGGGTTAAAAAAAACAACAACCTGCAGCTCCGCCTTGGGGATGTGCGAGGAATTTGTATTAAGAGCGGCGGCGGTGGCAGCAATGGCGGCGGTGGCGGCGGTGGCAGCAATGGCGGCGGCGGAGGCCTCAGGCCCGGGTGGTCGACTCAGAGAAATCTGGGCGTCTTGTTATCTGGCAGGAGACGAGGCGGCTAATAGGACCCAGACAGACACAAGCCCACGCCTCCAGAGACGGCTGATTCACTTACTTCTTATTTGCCGCGTCCCGGATTCGCTTCAGATGTGACTCGAGGCAGAACGTCGTGCGCGGCGTTCGCAGCCGGCCACCGGATTGATCGAATTTCGATTCTGCACACAACAATGTTCCGATATCATGTGGCGTGGTGTCTCTTTCGTGCGTTGCTCACTCCTCCGGGCGACACGTCTAAAATTTGATCATTTGTTTTGGTTCTTAAGGAAAAATGTGCCTTGTTTTTGAAAGCAGTTCTAACTATCGGCAATTTGAGCGAATAATCACAGTTTCATCAAGATTATCGATTCCTTGTTTAGGAAACTGAACATTTCCATGAGCTTTAAATAAGTGAGAGGTTGTAGCTTGTATATCACGTTAGAATAATCTCATTGTTGAAAAATGATCTCCAAACACATTTTATTAAATCTTAAACGTTTGTACTCCAAGCCAAAAAAACACATTGTATTGTTATGGAAATCAAATTCTTTACTAACTACCGCGCAATGGAGACGGTGACCCTAATCCCAACCGTTAGAAAACAGAAGATCCATACTAAAGGATGAACTTTCTTAACTTTGTAATGGATTTAGATGTAACTGATGAAGGGAATGATTGGGTTGTTGTTTGTCTTCTTCTAAATCTTAGTTATTTACCCTGGTATCCTCTTCAGTCACAACCCTTTGGAGCTTTGTGATGGACAAAGTTACATTTTCTTTTTTATATATATATATATATATACTATATGGAACCCTGAGGAAAGTCATAGCTGGTCCCATCTGCAGCTGAGCCTGGAGCAGAGAACATATGAGTGAGTAAATGTTCATGTGTGGACGAGCAGCCTCCCTAACAATGTTTCTCCGGAGCTCCCAGCGACGTGAGCCTCGGCCGCGTGGCGGGATTTCAGTAGCCTGAGGATAACAAGCTGAACAATTTACCGTCTCTCTGTCATGGTATTACCCCGATGGGTTCTGCTGGAAGAACAGTTCTGCCATTTGTGAGCTCGACGGGAGAGGAGGAGGACGACGTTTTTTAAGGGCTGCCGCTCTTGAACGGATTACGACGCTGCATCGGACACTTTGATTTAACGTATTCCGTCACCTGGTGGCCTAGTCCAGGGTACACACTCATATACGGCGTGTATCCACTTATTTTTCAGTCGACATTGTGTACACCCACTTCTAAATCCCCCATGATGCATCACTCGGCCGCATCTACGAGCCGGATTGCCCATTTCTTTCTTTCCCTAGGATGGTGAAGCCATGGCCCCCTCGGCTCTGCCTCTAATTCTCGCTGCATTCGTTGATTTAATTGATTAATGTCAATATTTACCGTGCAGCATGAGGGCTGACGAACCAATCAGAAGCAGAGTAGGACATGTCATGACACGGTAAATATTGTTAACTGATTGTTATAATAGCAGAATTATAATGTAAACCGAAAATATGTGACAATGAGAAAATACTATGAACAGATTTCTACCAAAAAAAAGTAACTGTTTCTTTAAAAAAAAAAAGGTGTTTTAGGGCTGCAAAAATTGAGAGTACACCCTCTTCTCCATTGACCACTGCTTGTAATATACCTTTGGCGATTGGTAAAATCGCACTCTGTGTGAGAATGTCGGTGGATTATCGCTCAGGGGGCACTTGAGAAAAACAATGAAAACAGTTGCTATTGTGCTCAACATCTCGTCATTTGGCAAACAAACTAAACTTTTTATTTGGCAACCGCCGAAGCTGTCTCTCATGACTCATTCATTTGTTGGAGACAAAAAAAAAAAAAAAGAATACAGAAAAATCATTTTAGATGAAAGAGTTGCTGGAAGATCAAAAAAATCAGTTGAGACTTCGCGCAAATCAATGAAATCAATTAAAATCGAACGTTAAAACCGTGTTCTTTAAGTTACGTACTTACCTTAAGTAGCCCAAAGAGCTTTTATTGGGTTGTTTCTCTCTTTAGTTTTTTTGAAAAAACAAAACAAAAAAAAACAAACTTGATTTATACATGATTTATGTGACAATGAGCAAATTCTATGGATGGATTTTCATGAAATCGAGTCATCTTACCCAGTAGCGTGCAGTGGTGTTTCAGTCAGGGCCAGCAGTAACAAAATACAACACCCCCTCCCTCCCAAAAAAAACTATTGTTGCCAATGCGATATAGCCAATGCAGCAGCAACATTATGTCCTACAGTAAAAACACAATCCGAATCCAATGTAAGCTGATCAACAAGCACAATACATCCAGACACCACTGTGCAGCATCGCCATCGGATCATCTTCCAGTGTTTCCCACTGGTTTGGACGGAGACGGGAGGGGGGGTGGGGGGTTGTTGGGGGGGATGGGGGGGGGGGGGGGGGGGGGGGGTCGTAGCGTCCAACTGGGGGTTCGGACCGTGCGAGTCTCGTGCACGACTGTCGTGCATGCGCACTCGTCTGTCTGTGTGAGTGACAATAACGGAGAAAGAGGCTATGCGGAGATGAATGAACGGGGCGATATGGCGTTGGTCGAACCAAAACCTGGCCGCCACGATTGTCTGGGAAACACCACTTTACAATCAAAAACAGCACCAAATGCCAACAGCGGCGCCAATATAATCCAGAGAAAGTAAAAAAATAAAAAATAAATTAATAAAACTAGCACTCACCCGTCACTTGTAGATGAAATCCATCCATCTTAAATGCTGCACAAAGCCTTTGTTGGTCTTAGTGAGCCCATCATTTTTGGTGTCGGTCTTCCTCTACTCACAATTTCCATTTCTTCTGCAAACGGACGCTATCGTATCCCCCGATCTTGCTGTTAAATTCGCCGCCATCACCTCCAGAATAGCCGCTAATAACAGTGCCTCATCACGCACCTGCCCATGGGCCAATCAGTCAAGCTCATTTCATTGACGACACCAAGACCAGCACTAGAAACTCCGCTTGCCCGAGGGTGTCCCGTCAATAACACATCAAAATCTGATTGGCTGATGATACGGTCACACGACGTCTTAACCCAATAGCAGCGTCCAGCTTCGCTCAGAGGTTAGCAATGCTAACTAGCCCCAGCAGAGGAAAGAAGCTGTGATGCGTTTCGAGGACATAGGAGATTTGAGCTCCACAAAATACAACCGGTCGTTTTTTGGATAAAGTTGCATGTTGAACAAGCAGCCTAATTGATTCCAGACACAGATTTCAGAATCACTTTTTATTTGACAGGGCCAGCAGGGCTAGCTAGAGCGCTGACTGCACACCACTGATCTTACCTTCTTTAAAAAAAAAAAAAAAAAAAACGGACCGATTTTGAGTTCGCCAGTCAATACGTCATCATCTGATGAAACTTCATCACGTATATGTCTATTGATTTTACTTTGTTCCTTTGAAAAGATCTTTCTTTTCCCTGAAAGTCAGAACCACTTTCCTCTCTGGTGAAAATAACCAGCAGCCAATCAGTCACTCTCTGCTTGTTGTGTTCGTCTGGTTAAACTATCTGGTTTTTGAGAGATTGTCTGTTTCTTCTTTGACGAATCAAACAATCTGACATCTCTTTAACGTCTGAGCTCCTCTCTGAAAATGTCCCACAGTCGAAATCTAATTGGAAATTGTTAGTTGCGGCCCTGCTGAGACTGATAGTCGGCATTGTTCTGAAGTGCCCCGCAGACATCTCTCTCATAATAGCAGTCGATTGGCTGCTTTAATACACCCATCCATTTGCATTCCTGTTTTCCTTTGCTGGCGGTTCTTCTACTTGTGTCGGAGCATTACTGAGCGTCTTTGTGCGTTTACCGCCGCCAGCCAGTCAGTCGAACAGTGTGAGGCCGTGAGCGAGAGCACAAAACAGCCAGAGCTCATTTTTCTGCTTCGTGTGGATTTCAGGAAAATCACCAAAACACTGACGCAGAATTGGTCTTTTGCTGTTTTAACAAACCGTGTCTGAGCGCATCGAGTCATTGACCATACATATTCTGTATATCTAAACAACAAGTCATAATGTTTAAACATGTTTTGTGCAACTCAAACAAATGAAAATACCTGAAATAGAAGATCCTCTTCATTGCCTGCATTGTATGGTAAAAGAAAGGAGCATTTACATTCAAATTACAGCAATCAAAAAGAAAACGAAGGTCAACGATACTGTTTTTCTTCATCTCATCTCCTGACCAGCCGGTTATTGATCTATCATCATCACATGAGACACATGAGAGCCCCAGCATGCGTTCACACAGTCGTATTAGGAAGGCAGGAAATAAGATATTTGAACTCAAAACACGGATTTATGTAAACGAAAAAAGCATATTTGATGTGAATATTCATATTTCAATACTAAAATGAATAATAAAAAAATATATAGTAGAAACGTGTGTGATGTGTTTCGGTATTTAGATTTCAATTGAACTCAAAACAAAACGAGTTTGACAGTTTACACCAGGGGTGTCAAACATAAGGCCCGGGGGCCAAACCTGGGATGCAAGAAAGCTGCAATCCGGCCAAACCATCCAGGAAATTGTAAAACATCCCAAAGAAAACACAGATTGTTAAAAACAAATTTCATAAGAGTAGCGGACACAACAGAACACTTTGACCTGAGCTGACATGGAGATGACGCTGCCATTAAAGCCAGTTACCTAAATTAGATTGGCGTCATGTTGAGATTGTCGTCGATACGTTTCATCACGTATACTCACAACAAACAAAAAACCTCGAATTATGAATTTTAAGGATGTTTTGGCACTATTTTTTCACTTAAGATAAATTCGGGCTGTATATGGCCCCGAAGCTAAAAATATTGTTATGTTTTATTGTGTAAAGCTCTTTTTTGGTTGCCGTCACAGCAGTCTTTGCTTTTACATTGTTATATATGTGTTCAATAATTCTGACTACTGTTAACTCCAGTGTAGTAATGAATACTGCAGGAGGAGAAATTATATTTTACCGGCGGTATTTCCTCCAGTTTTAGCAGTTTGGTGGCTGCTGGTCAGCCAACATGGCAACCTGCTGTTTTGCTGCAGAATTACTTCTGTGGTTGTTAAAGTCGAGCTTTACAAAGTAAAGCTAATGACTTTCACTTTCTCACTCAGCCGTCAGGGAACTTGTAAAGTGGAACTTTCTGCCTTAATATTTGTCCGCTGGGTACTATGCTGCTCTGTTGTTACGGTGCTGCGCACATGCTACTGCTCCGGTAAGGGAGTTAAAAAACCCAAAACGAAAGTAAACAAAACTGCGTTAATTACGTTACATTTTTTTAAACTAATTAAACGTTTCAAGTCAATCAATTAAATTAACGCGTTATTTTTGACAGCACTAGTTTTAATATAGTTAATGAACATTGCTTTTTTTACGCATGCGACAAAATTCAGTACCGTCGCTCCAACAACAAAGTAGATCAAACCCAACCAGTGTAACTGTATTTTACTTTCCACGTTTCAGCTGCAGCTGTGTCATTTGGACTTAATATAACAGGGAAAAAACACATTTTGGACATGAGGCTTGAGCTGAAAAGCCGTTTTAAGACGTTCCGTGACATTTACGTCTGTTGGAAAACAGCTTACATTTGAAGGGGGGGTTCCACATGGGAAGCAACCACAGGATGACAGGTACGTCAGTACTGTGCTCATACGGTGCAGAACTTCTTCTCTCCTTTAATTCCACCGGCCGAGCGAACGCGACGTTTCTGCAGGGAGATGACAGCTGTGGACGGACGCTCCGGGGTCACGGAGAGGGGGATCTCTCACGGCCCGGCCACGATCAAAGCACTTGACACTTCAGAGACTTTCCCCCCGCCGTCACCTCGCACCGCCGCTCTGATAAGGTGGCGGAACATGTGTGCCCGGAGCTATAAAGGCCGGACGCATCTCCCAGGAACTACAATAAACCTTAGATCCAGAACCAGAGCGGAACTCTAAGAATCAATCCTTAAAAAGGTGAATGCAAATCTGCTGTTGTAGTCCTTTCTTCTCATTTTTATCATGGAACCAAAAAATAAATAAAAGTATCTTCATTTCGTCGTACTTTTCGATCATGCACAGGTAGATCAAGTGGATTGTGTTGTTTCTTTGTTTTATTCATCTAAATATTTATTTTCCATTTTGTATGTTCGGAATAAAAGATTCATTCATTCATGGGCACTGTTTAAACAACCAGTACGTATCTGAACGGTTTCTCTTTCAAGTAAAAACGAAAAACTTGGGCGTCCATTTACACGACAACGGCGCCACTGAAATCGCTACTTTTTGAAAACGGCTCCAAAAGTGGAACTTTTTTGAAAATGATTCAACTCCGTCTCCGTGGGAACGCGGGGAAAACACAACTTTTCTAAAACATACTAACTCCATCTCCCAGTTCATATTCTCCTGGGACTTTTGTAAAGTTGAGAGTCACTCATAACAGCAATCCAACTTCTTCCGTTTACTCCCATTGTTAATATTTATTGTGTTTTGTTTTCTGCACGTATGTGTGTGGAGTTTCATTACAAAAACAATGAACAGCGGCCACTAGTGGCCCAGCATGTGAACTACATTTTCAGCCTTTGAGCAATTTTTCCATGTAAACAGACACTTTCAAAATGTTTCCCTTTCAGTGCGAAACTTTTTATGAAACAAAAGCGATGTGTTTTCACTTATGACATTTTGTAAACGGGGTCTTCGTTGTCTTGTTTATCAGTAGGACACATGTAAACGGGAGTTTATCAAATGTGGAAAATGTGCAGGATTTTTCCCAATCAGGCACATTTTTAATGGCAGAACAATTTAATTGTGTGATTTCTTTTTTTATCAAATAGCTACAGTCAAGAAATTTTTTTTCTCACTTTAAAAAAACTTAAATTACGTATTCTACAATTTCCTAGTATTTCCAAGTAGTTCAATGGGTTAAGGTAAATACATACTTCAAGAGTCGAGAGAATTTTGTTCATTTCCTCAATGTGGCAAGAACAAGAAGAAAGTTCTGACGGGGGTGGAGGGAGTGTGAATGGAAGTATTTCAGAAGCGTTTCTGAATGAGACTAAAGAACATCATCGAAACACGTCAAAGGTATGTTTTGAAAAACCGACTTGCTTGAAGAAAAGAAAGCAAAATAGTTATTCCTTCCAATTGACCGACCAACAAAACGAAATACTCCTTTGACATGTTTCGACGTTGCTCTTGCACCTTCATCAGAAACGTCATATACTTATATTAATCTAACAATAGTTACCATAAATCATACTGAAATAAGCTGACGTTTGTCTTTACTTCTGGCCATGGGAGAGAGAACAAATTACTGTATTGGCATTTGCATATACCTCCAGTGCAACCGTGGACGCCTCCTTGCAGTATCAGTGTGGACTGCTTCATATCGCCCACCTCTCTGTTCAGCACATCGGTGTGATTTCTTATTCCTCTGACACATGGAGGTGATAGAGGCCAGCTGCAACTTCCTGTTATAAATATGGTCATTATGGCAGTGAATTACTGTGTCCTCAAGCAAAGCAGTGGCTGTGAGCCGGTAACTTATTTTCACTATTACTTAGAGCAGTGCTGGGGTCAACAAGGCAGCTTCAGGTGGTAAGAAATGGAGGAGCGGGCGCCGCAGGGGTGACGAGTTATACAGGACAATATGCTGGGTTTTTTTATTATTATTTTTTTTTGGGATTAAAATTTCTGCATTATTCACACGAGCAACGTCGTGTATCATCTGACGCTCACAGTGACACTTGATTTTCTCTCTGATTCACATTTGTGAATTCTATGGTTTTAATTAGTTAACAACCGTCTTGCAGTTTTCTACAAATGTTGAATTTTTCATTTTACCAGAGTGTGAATTATTAGTGTTATGTTAAGCGTAAATGATGACTTCCATCTCTTCTCTACTGCTTACGACGTGCTTCTCTATAGTTTCAGCTAAAGGCAAATGGTCACAAGACAATCTCAATAAGGCAAGGCAAGTGTATTTTTATTACAACACAAAGGATTTCACGAAGCTATTAACAATACAATAAAAGACAAAAATGCTTCGTCTGATTTCAAACATCAACAGTCCGAAGACGTTCCGGGAGTCAATCAATGTTGTTAATGTCAATCTGAATATTAGTTCTTTTCATCTTTTCCTATGCGGACTGGACTGCTCCTATCTCTAAAGTCATGACGATGACTAAACGTCTGAGAGGTGGTTTTCGTGGGTCCAAGATTCCAAGGGAATGGATCCTGCTCAGGCGCTGCCACTGGACCATAACTGAGAGTATATATAGCTCCGAGGGTCCGTAGGTTCTGTGTGACAGTTTGGCCGACGTACAGGAAAAGGTTGCCCAATAATGAAAGTTCACTACTTAATGCAAAGGTCGAGAAACTTTGTTCGGATACTTTGTTCAGACGTTCTCAGACGTGCTCGTCCTGTCACGGCCTCTCAAACAGGAAGTTCTTTAAAGACGGAGCACTCGTGTGCTTTTTTTCCTCAGTGTAGATTAGCTGCGTTTAGCTCTCTGCTTCTGAGGCGCCCGTGGTTCCTCGATGCTGGTTTCAAGGTAGACAGCCTGTCAAGATGACTGACAGATGCTGTGGTGGGAATTAGACTTTCCGAGGGGGAAGGTGGGCGGGATTTAGAAAAGTGGAGACAAAAACCTGCACAAGGATTTCAAGTGAGAGGTTACGTCTTTGAGATTCCTGACGTGACAACCGGGACATGTTGGAAGCCGATGAATACTCTGGTATGACTCGTTTTCCTTCAGGGAGGATTTTATGTAGTTTTTCAAGAGAGAAGCGGTAAAGTAACATAAATGGTGTGCTTAAAAGCAGAGGGAAGAAGTCAAATCTCCGCCGCGGGCCATTCCGTCCATCTTTGTGACTCTTCGGCGGGAGGTCATTGGCAAAGATAGCTTGGCAATCAGCCTCCGCGCTCAGCAATCACCAGTGCATCCATGACCACGGCTTCCATTGGAGGTTTTGTAAGCTTCATTTCATTGGAAATGATGGCTAGGAGGGCGTTAGCCTTCTTCCTTTCTTTCTTTTTTTTTTTTTTTAAACGTCCCATCTATTTTCATTGTGATGTTGTCTGTGGAAATCACTGTGGCCGCTATAATCAGAGCTTTCTTTGTGGGGCATTTTTCATCGGCATTCTACCTTTCAACTTAGAATGGATGGGAGGGATGGAGGAAAAAGGATTACACAAGAAGCATGAAGGAGGTATTTTTTATGTGGGGATTCATGATCGGTTTGAAAGTACAGTGCACTGGAGAACGAAAAAAAAAGAAAAAAGAAAAAGAGGCATCCTCTCTGTAGTACCTTGTGGCGTCCCGAGTAGATTTCTTCAAATTTATCACAGAGGACTGGAAGAGTAATGGCGACGTAAGAAAACAAAGTCCACTTGGGACGTGTACTACATCATTCAGATTTAACACGGCCATCTGTTTGGTGGAGCCGGGGAACGACAGCGTCAGTGCTTAAGATGAAGCATTTACCGAGATGACAGATGCGTCAGAGGAACAGCGTCCTCACCTGAGGAGAAGTAGGCCGGGATTCAGACGTCTGATGAAAGAGACACACTTATCTAACACGTATCTTGTTTGGCCCGGGATGGTCGGTGCTGGAGCTTTACACCCGGATCTTTTCTTTTGTCTTTTTTTGTCTTTTTTTCTTCGTTTTCTTAGCTTGGTGAAGATCAGGGAGACACAAAGCAGCGGGCGCCTGCTGCTAATGAATGTCAAATCAAAAGCTGACCTATTTAGAAAGTCAAAGCACCTTCGCACCTATGACAGGGTGAAATCTCTAGTGAGATCCACCCCAGGCGCCTCGGTTCACGTCGGTGCTGCCAGCTGTGCACTTCTGACTCGTCCGGATGATGATGGATGGGGAGTGGATGAGGATGTGACACGGAGGCAGGCGTGACAGCTCTCAGCTTAAAGTTTGTTTTTTTTTCCTTTCCCCTCCTCCTCCTCCTTGTTTCTTTTAGCCAGCACCACCTGAGCACAGACTTCGCCTCAAAGGTCACCTTGTGTAAAACAACAACTCTGTGTACGCGTATCAATCTCAATCTCACTGGAAAACGGCGGAGCCCCGCACGTGACTTCAGGAAAAAAAACGTAACTTGAGGCCACAAATGACTTTTTTGTGGTCTCAAAGTACTATTTCATGTCCTGAAATTATTATTCTGTTGCCCCGAAATACCATTTTGTGCTCATTAAAACAGTATTTCATGGCCACAAATGACTATTTTGTGGTCTCAAGTTACGACTTCATGGTCACAAACAGCTATTTTGCGTGTGACCACAAATTACTGTTTCATAGCTATAAAATAGTATTTCATATTACTTATTTTGTGGCCACAACATGCTATTTCATGTAGATGCTATATACAGAGTGTATATACCACACACACGCACATATATATATACATACACACACAGTACACAGTACACAGTACAGTAAAACCTGTGATGTAGGTACGCCCAAGAATCAAAGAGCAAGTGTCCCTTGAAGACAGGTGTCCTCTCTTCGAGAATAAAGTGTAGTAGCAGTTGATATTGAACGAACCAAACACCAAATATGTTATGGTTATTTAAAAGCACATAACTGAACCAATACAAAGATGTATCCAATACATACATACATATATGCATGTATATAAGATGTATACAAAATAATTATTCAATAAAATTGTATTTACGGTACTTCAGGTACCACATACAGTCCACTTTCATCTTGAGTGGACCAGACTGGTAAATTATTGCTATAAAAACCTTTAAATTTACACTACAAAGTTTTTCTTTGTTGTGGTCACAGTGTATGTAATGAAATTGTCTATATTTTTAACAGATCAAACAGTGAGCACTGAAAATGATTTCAATCTCAACATAAAGTCAATTTTAATGAAACATTCTGGTGCAAAATACAATGAAATGTTAAAAAAAAAAAATTGTATAAATCCTATATAACCTCCTTGCTTGGTGGGTTTGTGGGACCAGATTGGAGCCTCTTGTTCGGTTTTGGCCCTCAGGCCTTATGTCAAAATCGTCACCCACCCTGTGGTCTGCTTCAACCCTCTGCGACTGCTCATGCGTCAGAGCCTACTGGACGCTGGTGTGAGGAGATCCTCCGTCTCCCCGTCCCCAGCACAGTCTGCGGACACGTAATGCGGAAAGCATGGAGGGATGACGGAGAGGAGCTTCACAGAGCAGCATCCTGCTGTGGGGAAGTGGCGATTGTTCACATCTCAAAACTAATCTCCTGACACCACAACGTCTGAATATTCCAACAATCGGGTCCAGTCCAAGTATTTTGGATGTTTCAGTGTCGCTCAGCGTGAAATTTGCCAGGAAAACCCCTCCGTTGTCCTCGTCAGGCAGGTTGTCGCTCATTAAGGTGTGTTAACAGTTAAATATGTGTCGGTGCTCAGTGACAGTACAGGGTGTCCCCTCTTACCGGGTCCGCTCCTTGCAGGTTCTACTGTATATACATAGTATATGGTATGTACAGAGTGTATGCACTATATATGGTGTATACACTCTATAGGATTTTCTATTAAACATTTATTACAGTGGTGTTAATTAGAGGAATAATATTATTGACAGAATAAAAACACATCTAAAAAATGCACATAAAAAAGACTTTAGTCATATTCATCATATAAAAGTAGTTATCCAGTGCATATGTCACTTGTGTTTTCTTATTTTGTTTTTTGGCCTCATTTTAATATCTCCATCAGGATTAGCTCTTCAAACATTTTTCCTGTTTAGTGCCTCACAAAAAGTGAAATAAAGTGTCGCTCCATGTCTGCAGTTGTAAAACATCGTTTTTCTCCAGCAGATTACGAGCAGAGCAGCTGCTCTTCTGCTTAAACCGCGTCATAATAAACTTGTTTTCCGTAGTGCCCTTGACAAGCGGCGCTTCTACTACAGCGGTGAGTACACTCGACTGCATGGATTCATTAAAACGAGAGGTTGTATCAGGAACGTACGCGCCACACGCTCAGATGCTGACAAACTTTATATAGCAGAAAAATTCCAGGGCTCTTTGACCTTCAGGAGGCGACTCAGGACTCAGGTCCTCCGTAATTGAGAGGAGAAAGTAACTACGGGGAGAAGTTGTGTAGCAATATTGACGAAATGTCACCTCAGAAATTAGAGGCGCCGAACCGCTTGTGTTTGGACTCTTCTCCTCTGTGCACAAAGCAAGTCAGCCTTCAGCACAGTGGGTTGCTGTTATCACTGCTTCCCGCCATTAGCAACGGAGAAACCTCAAGTCTTGAGTTGCTTTATTATTCCCTTTCAAAGGAATCTGGGCCCTATGGTTTTGTACCAACGTGGTGGAAAGAAATTAGGGGGTGGAATGAAATAAGGGTAAACGTATTTGGGTGGCGTCCCACTTTGTGCTGACGTGTAGTTAACGGCACAATGTGGCCGTTAAAAAAAACCAACCAAATTACTCGATATTTCACGTGCTCTCACAATATGTCCACGGGCACCTGCAAATCGCGGCAAATTGATTTCCTGTCAGTCGGAAAATTTATGTTTATTTTTGTCGGTGCCCCCTCTCCGGGACGTTTTAGCATGGTGTGAAATCTAATTATTTAGTGTCCTGTCAGGGCTTGTCTCGGGGTACACGACACAACGAGTTGAAACGCGCAGGCCCTCGTCACATGTTTTTTTTTTCTCTCGCTCTCCCCTGACGGGGGAGGGTACCCCTGCTGACTTGAGATCAGGAAGTCTCAGCAGATGGTCTGGCTTCTTCAAGGGGCTACATTAGCTCTGTTCGCTTCTGCCAGGGTCAGCATTGTTTGGAAGTTGAATTATGAAGTGTGTAAGATTTATGCCGAGCCCAGACTCGAGGCACGGACCTCTTTAGGGAGCCGTCTCATGTCTCATTGAGCCGCCGTAGTGCTCCTAAAGCGATCACCCCCTCTTCCATCCTCAATGTTGTTCATCCTTCCCTGGAAAACTGGAGAGGAAATAAAATGGACAATCACTTTCACAATGAGAGGAGCTTCTTTTTCTGCCGTGTTCACATCTGGGCATTCTGTCCATCCAGCCGAGTCAGAGGCAGCCGAGAGGTTAGAAAAGCAGACGATGGATCTAAGGTCCACAGATTTAAATTCCACAGCTGAAAGATCACCACCGTGGGTCCACGAAAAAGACCCTTGAACCCCAGATGCTCCCATAACCTATCGCTCCGAGAAATAAGGCTGGCGGGATGAATACCGAGACATACTTTCCCCAAGAGGGATCAATCACTGTCTCTCACGCAACCTTTTCATCTCATCGAGGACGTAAAGCCTCAACATTACTTCGCCACCCATCCTTGTCAGGAGCTTTGTCTTGTGCTTCACCCCATGATAGACCCAGATCTTTCATTCCAGTCTGTCACCAGGTGGTTTTGCCTCTTTTACCTTCTTTCAGTTGGAATCCATCTCATGGCGACTCTGGGTATCTTGTCATTCGGAATCCGTCGCAGCCTGCGATTCTTCATATCAAGACATATATTCATGTTGTCCATCTTCGTATACATTTCCTCTTTTGCGATTTTGTTGGTCCAGCAGATATTGCAGATTTTATGAAGGCAGCTGTCATGAAGGAGGATCATTAAGAATGTAATGACATTTCCTTCAACCTTGGATCACTGTCCTGTAAGGATGAATTTAATAAATGTAGATAATCATGAGTCAAGGTAATCAAAGCTTTGTGTTTTACTCATTTGTGTATATCCTCTAAGGCAACTGGATTTTCTATGCACAACTACCTGGTTCCAGATGGTATAATTAAGTTGTTTCTAAATTATGTCCCTTTACCAGCCAAACAACAACCAAAATAATCCAGAAAATATGGCAACTTATAACAATTGTTTTTAAACAGAAAATTAAAAAAAAGGACATTTCCATATACGGTGACTTTACCGATTCAGAGTGTATCACTGCTTTTACTTTCCCAAAAATAGAAACTTGCTGGGGAAAAGACATTCTTCTGACTTCCATACTTTTCTTGTTGCTGTGCAGACCTTTGAGGTTCTCAAGCACCTCCCATGGGGGAAGTCATGCCACATTTGGAAAATCAATGCTCTCAACCAACCTTGTCTTGAACCTAAACAGAATCACTCTGTGCCCCCTAAAGAGGAGAATAAGTATAAGTACGGTGCAAATAAATGTAATAAACTAAAATACTAATACAAGGCAAGTTTAGTCCAATCACCATAAATGTAAAATTAGACATCATCAGCATAACTGCCGATTTAAAACCAATCTATACTATCTATACTTTGGAATACAATTGGAGTCAGAGTAAACACACATTTCTGAACAAGAATATTCTCATTCCTTTCACCATTTATGTTGGTATATCGCACCTTTTCTATATATATATAAAACTATTTCGAGGCCAGTCAGTGTTGACATGTCGAGTTTAGTCACTTATGAATGCACACAAAGCCGCTCCATTACAGCAACACGTGTGAAAAAATAACTCATTGCATGTCATGGCCGCCGCCTTTTAGCCCCGGCACTGGGCCGGCACTTATTTGGCGCATTGGGCTCCCCTACTCTTTTTGGGCGGCTGCTCACAGCCCTCTAATCTGGAGATCGGCGGGCGGCTGACAGGCGGAGTGACAGGCGGGCGGCGGAGGACCCAGCTGTGATGGCTGGTGTCGGCTCAGTGGCACCCTTATGATGAATTGCCCTTCTTGAATGATAGCACCGTTACCGAATGATACCGACGCAGGATTGTTCTGTCAGCATCTCACCGGCGACTGCAAATAAATAAATAAACAAGGGAGAAATGAGGCCCCCCCCTCCACACACACATCTTTTTATTTTTCATTAAACTCAGCACCTCTCATAGATCTCCATACGCTGCGGTATGGAACTGGAAGTTTGAGAAGAAATGCGGCGGCGGGAAAATAACCTCGTGGAATCGTGAATGCGGCCGTACTTCTGAGTGATTGAACGCTGCCTCCTGCTTCTTCCTCCTTTTTTTTTTTTTCCTTGCTCGCTTTCATTTCCTACAGAGCAACTTCTATCCGTGGAAAAAGAAACACTGCGTGTGATTAGATATGATTGCAGTGTGAAGAATGTGACTTTGATGTCTTACAATGAGAGCGAAAATAATAATAAAGTCAATTTGCTGGCTGATAATTGCCAGTTTGTTTGATGCAGAAGAGTCGCGTGCCCGGATTGATTACTCACCCAGATGTTCTGTCTGTTCGCAGCTCAGACGACTACTACGAATACGGACACAGCGGGGAGTCGTACGACTCGTACGGTGAGTCACGGTCCTCTTCTTACTCTATTCACTGTGCTATTTTTTTCCAAATTTCTCATCCATCTCTGCGACTTACTGTTAGCGGCCTCCGTCACGTCTTGAATGTGATTTATCTCAAATCACAACTTCCTCTGTTCGTTTGACTCATTAGATGAGAACAATGGCACTCGGCTTCCAGATTGGTTATTAAACAGTTGGGATGTGTGTTTCATTTGAGTAAAACATGTAACACAAAGCTACATGAAGCTACAGATGGAATATAATACATCAGCATGTGCAGTGGTATGATGTTGGACAAAAAAATATTGACGAGAGCCTTCTGGTATTCTCCTAAGATTTCCTAATTCCGTGCAGTATATTTCTTTTGGAAGATTTAGATCTCACCCACAAAAAAATGTTCTATCCAAGTTCATCATCAGATATTTATTTCTAAATATTTTTACTACTTCCCTTCAAAAATAAACAACAGTCTTACAAGTACAAGATAACCACATTTGTTCAGCAGAGTGAGATGGCATTGTATGTTAGTTATTGATATGCAGCACTTCATGGCCCTTCATGTGTTCATTTAAAAGAGGTAAAAGGAAAATATGAAAGCAAAAGGTACTTGCCTGACCCTGGGATTGTGATTGATGCAGTGCGCACCCTGAGCCACCAAAAGAAATTTGACCAATGTTCTTCATACAAGCATAAAGCAATGCATATTAAAAGTCAATAAACTAGAAATTTTGATAGAATAAATAAAGCTACATTATAAAACCAGAGCTATGTCAAATAGAGAATTACACTCCTGTTAGGTCACCCATACCGAGCAGGTCGAAGGGTCGAGATCGTATTCCAGCGACCGAAACTAGCATCGCCACTGCGCCCTACTAAGGGTCGGATGGCGAATGCTATTGGACGATTCCATCAGGAACGAGGAGCAATAAGTAAGTATAAAATTGTAACCAGGTTTAGAAATCCATCGGTAAAGGTTCCCTTATTAATCATCATCTGCCCTTTCTATGTCTCGACCACTTTCTGAGGTCCCAGGTCTAAGTCCAATCATTTCCTAAGATATGCAAGCGTTCAGTAATGTGCGGTAAAGTCTGGCTCGACGTCAGCTTCACCGGGGGTGTGAAAATATCCGCTGAGCAGAGACAAAAGCAAGGCGGCTGAGATAATGTTGGACGTTGGCAGCGTTTGACGAGCTACAGTAAGAAGTGGGCCAAGGTCATGTCTGCTGCAGAGAGGCAGCGTGCGCTCTGCCGCACAGTCGAAAGCTCGATGCATCTTCTACCAGCACGGCCCTGGAGTGAACAGTAAAAAAAAACACACGACCACGAGAGGTTGGCGGCGTAACTCGCTCAAGTTCCTCACGACGTTGGTGCAAACAAGGGACGAATTTGACTTAAGCTCTGAAATTGGATTACAGAAATGTGTTATTTAGTGAGTAAATGCCTTTTTTTGTTGTTTTTACAGTGTTTGGGACTAACTGCTAGAAGATACCATAATTAGCTCCTTCTTTATTACTGTGAAACATCATTTCCAAGTGTTACAGACAGTTAAGTTGTGAGTGTTGCCACAAGCCAGGGTGACAGACAGTCACTGCTGGGACTTGCCCCCCCACCCCCCCGCTTTTTTTTTTTATAAATACATATAAGTGTGTATTAAGCAAGTGTACAAAAGGCGACTATATCCTTTCTGTCAAAAACATGATCAATGACCTTTGTCTTTTTGGAAGCGAGTCAAATGTACTTAAAATAAAAAAGACCTTTCCCAACTTTCCCCCGACCGCACAAGTGGAGGAGCCTCGTTAGAGAGCTGCCTCCCTCCCTGTGAAGTTTGAGGAGAAAAAAGAAAAGAAAGAGCGGCGTGGGTCACACAGCAAAGAGGACGACGGTTCAAAGGAAACAGATAAACAGCGCTGATGTGCCTCCTTGTTCTCAAAACACAAGGTTACCTTGGTGTGCTTCTTCAAAGAGACTGTCAGTGGAAGGGTGACAGGTTTAATTAAGGGGTATTGGCTGTGGGGCTGCCAGCAGAGAGAGAGAGCGGTAGAGAGCGGTGGGGGGCGGTGGGGGGGGGGGGGGGGGGGGGGGGGGGGGGGGGACAAGCCTTTGTGAGCCTCGGCTCTAGGGAAGTCTCAACGCTGGCCAAAGATCAGACAAAGGGTGCCATCGATACCGGCACTCTCACATTGACAGTACCGGGCGGTTCAGCAGGCCTGATTTGGGCTAATGGTAATTGTGACCTTTTTTTCGCCTGGAGCCACTAAACGGCTCCTTTTCAAGTAGCTATTTGATCCTCTCATTCAATTATCGGAGATGAATCCTTCCAGGTGAAAGTCAAGCTCCTCGTTTGTGTTCCCGGCTTGAAACAACACTTTCCTTCATTTTCACTTCCCGCTGCTTTGTTTGGTGTTGGTCAATTTTCCGCCGCATCCACGGACTATTTACAGCATTTACGAAGATTTAAGTAAGTTCAAGACCTTGTTTAATCGCTCTCTCTCTCTCTCTCTCTCCTCCATGTGTTTCTCCTCTCTTCTCCCCCTAATCAGGTCAGGAAGAGTGGGCAAACAACCGCGGCAAGGCTCCGTCGGCACGAACGGCCAAGGGAGTGTACAGAGATCAGCCATACTCCAGATATTGAACTGTTTATACAACCCCCCCGCACCTGAGTCCCCATGGCTGTTTCAACCCAAGTAATGGATTTTTTATGGACGCTCCCACCTTTTTAGAATTGAAAATCTAAAAACGCAAAAAATAACCCCCAAATGAAACAGTGATAGCGAGACACAGAGAATGAAACTGCTTTTTCAATAAACCCCCCGGAATATTAAACGAAACCTCAGCTGTGAAGACTTGTGGACTTGAAAATGCTAAAGTTGTCGTCCCCGTATTGATGCTCATAGGTGTAAACACAGATAACAGGAGACTTCCAGCACTGAATGTTTTTTTTGTTTTTTTTCTTTCTTTCTTTCCTGCTTTACTGAAGATGAAAATGTCACGTTAGAGAGTAAAGAGACCATAAATGTACCGTTTCAGCTGCAGGTCCTACTAGCTACACTAGCTTTACCAACTAACGGAAAGTTAGCTTTCACAAGAGCCACTTGCTTTATCCGGAACAACTGCTCAAATGAATCCCCGGGATTTGAAAGGGTTAACCTCTATAGGACGCGTTCACAAAACACTAAGATATCAAATCAAACTCAACCCATGCAGCTCTGTTAGCTGTTAGCATGACTGATTTTTATGAATGAGGAGGGACGCTATGCTAACCAGCAGGAAATAGAACCTACTATTTGAGGCAAGTTTAAACACATGAAATAACACATATATTTAAAGATAGTATCTACAATGTAAATATCAGTATTTTAACATCAGAATTATTCCATAAAAAATATTAACTTTACTTTCCTTCACAGGCGAATGTCTGTTAGCTAAACGTCTGAATCTGTTTAGGCCGTTCATCTTGAAGTTATAAATGTGACTAAACTTGTGAAACTGAATATGTGCTTGCAGCAAACCTTTCAAACTTCATACGCAATTATTAAAATGCTTACGATGTTTTTTTTTAACCTAAGCTACGATTTTCAAAACTACCGTTCGTCCTCTTCTGACCTCCAGAAAAGCCACGCTTATCTTACTTAGTTGTTTTCTGACGGAAAATTCAGAAGCAAAATAATAAGTTTTAGGCCCCATTTACACAACAAGGTTTTAAAGTGAAAACTGAAGCGTTTTTGAAAACTGCTCGCAAGGTGGAACTTTCTGAAAACGCTCCAACTCTGTCTCCATGTAAACTCAACTTTTCTGAAACTCTGCTCCTGCGCATGCGCATTACGTCCATATTAAATAGATGCACGTGTGTGAGGAGATGGACAATAACAACAATGGTTTTCACTTGAGACGCCGCCATGTAAACTGGGCCTAAAACTGCAAAATAACAAGATTTATTGATCAAAAAAAAAATCACATAACATCGAATTTAAAATGACAGCAGCACCTTCCGTTTATAAAAAGAGGTCAAATATGCAGGTTTTTCCGCAATCATTTGCAAGAAATGTGTTTGCAGCAATGTACGTTGGGGCGATTGTAGCATGTTTGGGTCAACAAGTCTCTATAACTGGAAGAAAAAAGCTGAAAGTAAACTCCCACTGGGCGAAGCGAGCGAAGCAATTTAGGTAATCTATCCATTCCTGGAGGAGAAATCGACTGGACGCTGAGATCTGAGATTAAGAAAGCCTCCATAGTACATTAGGTTTCTCTCTCAGCTCTGTGATTGTGAAGAATGACATCGTATCAAGGTCTTTCACTTGGTAATGATTAGCGAGGCGATTATAAGCTGTTTGGATACAAGGCTTCTGCCACAGCTGCCAGCGCAACTTAATTTACCCCCCCCCCCCCCACCCCCACCCCACCCACCCACCCCTTCTTTAGACCTTGAAACTGCGTGGTTGATCACTTTAAAAAAAAAAACAATTGTAGTAGCTTAGGAAAGTGCAGTAACTGTAGATAACTTTTTTCCGGAGGGGGGGTAACTGGTGAAATTGTGTCCCTTGTAAATGAGACATTTACAAAAAAAAAAAAGCTGAAAAAAGAGACGAGTCCTACTGTATACATATTGTACTGCTGTTTTCCTCCCCTTTCTTTTTTGTAAGATACTAGTTCCTTAGTGTTAAAGGGCTTATAAAAGCATGGTGTGTGCAACTGTGGATGTTGTCAGCTGTTTTATTCCGAAAAAGCCTATGTAGCTGTGTTCATTGATTATGCCCCCCACCACCACCACCACCACCACCTCCTCCATCCACCCCCTCATTCCCCTCCATCCAAAAACATCCATTTAATTCCACCTATAAATAGAGCTGCAAACCAGTCTGGAAGCTTTTTAATGTTTGTGACTATTTTCCTTTGTTTTGTTTTGTTTGAAACAAGTAATTCCATTGTCTTTTGTTTTTAAAATTAGAAAAACAGACAAAAAAAACAACTTTTTCTGACTTTGTCGACAAACTTGCGAGTTTTTGAGATACTGAGTCACCTGCCGTTAGATCGGAAAATCATCTGCATCTCTAAGATTATGTTCATCTCTGATTGATTTATTTCTTTTTTCTTTTTATTGAGCTTATGTAAGCCCTTTAATAATTTCCTCTTCTTTGTTTGATGCTGAATAAACATTTTGAAAGAAATAATTAACAAGAACAACACGTGTCCTGAAGAGAGTACTTACGTACGTGGAGCATTTAAAAACCTCATAATTTAAACTAACAAGATGAAAATAAACTTCTTGGGATGTGTTGGCGTGAATTAAACATCGTCATAAAGTGACAGACGCTCTAAGAATGTCTGCGTATTTTTGCTCAAAATCCGACGGGGGACGCTTGTGACCTTGCCGGTGACCTCGGCGAATCTGATAAGTACCTGTTTTTTTTTTTTTTTCCTATTTGTGTTTCAAGGCGGGGAACCTCCCCTCCAACGACCCCCCCCCCCCCCCCCCCCCCTCCCCCACCCACCCCGAGATTTGAGGGGATTTGGCGATAACGCCGTCGGCGCTCTGGAAACTCTTTCCGCCTTGTTTGCTCACGTAATTCGATGTGAGGCGGACGCCGATCCCGTAAACACGCATTAACTCTCCCGAGTTGTTTACTCCTTGACCCCTCTTCCTCCTTTCAGTCGGGGTCGGGTGGGGCTGATGGGGGCGGGTGAGGTGAGGGAGGATGGGGTTGGTATGAGGGGGGGCTTCTCTCTCTCTATCTCTCTCTCTCTCTCTCTCTCGCTCTCTTTTCTTGTTTTGCTCTTCCTGTTCTCCGGTCATGTGACCCTCTCCCAGTCGTTTTAAAGAGCCTGCCTCTGCCCCGTCCATTAAAGCGACTCTAAATGACCCCCAGCTGACCTCCGCAGAGAGAGGATGGCAGTAGCTGTTTAAAAAGACCTCCGTCCCACAAGGTAAACAACCCGACCCAGTTTAACCTCTCCCCTAACGTAGTTGCTCATAAACCCTCTCTAAACTCCAGTTGTAATATGTTTTCCTGTCTCTGCTAATCTAGCCACAAAGCTGGGAATAATTAGATGTCTGTAACAACAACACCACCACCGAAGCAAAGAAAAAAAACAACTGTAAAACACTGTGATAAATAGCAGTAATATTTCAACAAGCTGTGTAGTGAAATAACATTATCCTAAGACTTTGATAAAATATTCCCTCTGTTACAATAATTGAACCATAAAATGTGATGTGTGTTGGCATTTGTTTCTGTAGTACTGGATGTGAGTGCTCACGTTGTGGACTTGCATGGTCACGGTGTTGTTGTTTTCTTCTATTCCTTTCCAGGTCAAAGTCTCGGCGACGCGGCCAAACCCATCCGATCATCTGACTGGTGCTGAAGGTTGGTCGTTTTCTGTGTTGAGTTGAGTGACTGTGACCATGTTTGGTGGCGTTGACTTTGAAAATGAAGGATTCCGGAGATGTTTAAGAGAACTGTGATCTTGTGTAGGAGTGGGAAAAGACAAAAGCACTGGGACAGAGTTTATATGGTTATATGTAGGGCTGCACATTATTTATTACAGTTTTGTCCGTTTTCTGCAATTGGCAATTGTTTACGGAAATTTACCTGAAAAATCTGTCTAATTCAGAGAGTTGTGTTTGTTTTTTGTTTTTTTGACACATTATCTATCCTGAAATCCCAGGCTATGCCTGACATTTTCAGTTTTTCAAATATTTCTAAGAGAAAGTTCCCGAGGTTGTGCAGAAAGTCTGCCATGTCTTCAACCTCATTTTACATGAAAATGTAAACACATCGTCTTGTGTTTTCATTTGTTTTACATTAACCACAGAAATGCTGAAAAAGATGTCGTTAGCATGCCAGGCCACAAGTTGGCGCTGGTGGTTGTTTTTTTGTAATGAAAACTACACACGTGTGCGGATAGCAATATGCTGCAAACATCAACAATGATGAGTACACGGACATTCGTAAGGACAGACGATGAAGTTGGATTTCTATTACGTGTAGGAAACACTGCTACTGCAGTACCACAGCTATAGTAAGTAGTTTTTCTGCACATGCTCAGTCGATGGACAATACCAACAATGTCTGACTCCAGAGTGTCATGACTCCCAGTCCATATTGTCCTGGGACATATTAGTTTTATAGTTGAGAGTCGACCGGAGTAGCAATCCAGTCGTTCGTCTGTTCATACGAACGTCCGTGTAATAATTGTTGTTAATATACTATATCGCTCCTTGTTCTCCACATGCGTATATGTGGTTTCAGTTTAGCGTCCATACATGAAAACTATATTATTTACAGCGTTTCCACCTTTTTTGTGTAAATGGACTTTGTTTCCAAAATGTTATTGTCTCAACGTAAAACATTTGTCAAGCAAAAATGCAAAAACGATGTGCTTTCACGGGAAACGTTGTGTAAATGGGGCCTCAGTCATCTTTGAATGTGACGTGTGCCTTAATGACGGGTCCCAAAAGTTCTTTTGTAATAACGTCCATCACGGAAGATGGGCAATCGTCATGATATCTTAACATCTGTATTGTTCAGTGAGACGGGTTTTCGATGTCGCCGCCGTTCGACCACAGAGAGCTTGAATAGATTTCACTGTAGGAAGTTGCACTAACTGACCTTGCAACGCAGCGACTCAGCAGTGGAAACACCGTGTAAGTGTGCCGATAGAAAAAGTTTGCTTTGCCTACACATCATACCAACCAGTTCCGACCATGACCACGACATCGTGACATTACAACACTATTGCATATCGACCCAAGACGCATCTGGCATCGCCATTGTGTGTCCAATTCAGCAGAGGGCGACATCGAGCAGTGCAACACGTTTACATACCCAAGTTTATGGAATTCATGTTGCTGACTGTGTCAATTAATGGACTTTTAACAGACTCAGCCCGTTTGGTCGATACAGACGGGTCTGGCTTGGGAGTTAGAGTGGTCGTCTCCCAATCAGAATGTTTCAGGTTCGATTCCCCCGTCTCCGTCTTTCCAGGTCTCAAAAGTTCCTTGAACAAGACCTTTGACCCCCATCAGCTCCCAGAAGTCATGTAATATGGCTCCCCGATGCATCGGGTTAAGAGTTAGTTAAAGTCCCAAACACCACAAATCCTCCCAGATGAAGGTGTGACCCTCACAGGAAACATTCAAATGACGGTCTGACAGTGTGGGTGTCAAGTTTAAAACCTACAAAATGGAATATTCCGGCAGAGGACAAGGCATTATCCAAACATATCAAATATTGATGTGACTTTGAGGTGACTTGATGGATGCTTTTCGCAATGAAAATATTTTTTCCGGAGCTGGTGAAACTCTTCAGAATCAGCCTTTGGAGGGTTTGACCCCTCAGGTCGACCGTTATACCCATTTGCAGTCTTCTCGAGGGGATTCAGGTCCCGCTGGACTTCCTGCCTCTCGCTGTACCTTTGCAATTAGTGTGTAAGAACACGCCGTGTCATCTGAACCACAACAGGGTCCCTGCGCCGCAGTTTGAAAATGACACCCCGTGCTTGTATAAGAGGAGAAACGTAATGCCTGACTGGCTGCATTAACCGAAAACCCTTGAAATACCAGAATGTGACAGTCCTAAAAAGCCCTGCCTGTCCTCTTTTTTTTCTTAAAGGAGCCTCATTTTGTCTCTCTTTTATTTCTTTCCTAACAGATTTGATGACCCACACTACGAGCCTCCCTCCAATCATTCAAGCCAACGCAGTGTCAGACCCAATCCTGATCAACAACGTCTCCAAGCCTTTTACCCGGGGTCTTCCCGAATTCTCGCAGCCTGGACCGTGGTGAATCCAGAAAGAGTGTGTGACCTGATGGGATGAAGAAAAGGGGGGAGAAAAAAAAAAAGAAAAAGATAATCCATGTATCACGGGAGACGGTGAGAGGGGAGAAAACCCACCAGGCAAATGGAGTTCCTCGTCCTCTGGGATGACGCGTCGGAGAATATTTCTTTCCGTATACATTTTACATACTGCCAGGAGTGCTCTGAACTGACTGTGAACCTGGCCCGTCTTTCCGGATTCAGACTCTTGATAGAGGAGACGCGTCCCGCCTCTTATGGTCAATGTAAACTGTCACCTGCTCGGGAGCCCGAGTTCATAAATAATCCAATCTGCTCTGGAAGGACACCGCAAGTCATGCAAACACACCTCTGCTGGATGCCGTTGTGCTCATTAACCTAAATATTCAATCCACTCCAATGTATTAATAATTCACCAAGTGCCTTAATGCTGCATTGTTTTGACAGTTTTAGATGTTGACTCTCATTGCTGGAGGTAAAAAGATGTGGCAGCACCACTAGGAAAGGTAGCTATTTTTTATTTTTTTTGCTCTGCTGTGCTGTTTTTTGGTGTTCGGTATGCATTAACGCGACGCTGGAAAAATACTCCCTCGCAGCCTCGCACAGGAGTACCGTCTATCCTCAATGTATCGCTTAATCAGAATCGACTTCAGTGGATATTACAATTCCAGAAAATAGCTCTCTGCGCGACAGAGAGCTCCACTCTGTGTCGTGCATAAGTCCAGAGAGGTTGATCCGTATCCGGCCCCGCTGGATGTCCTCGGTGGCAGACAATAGTTTTCCATTAGCGCGAGTGATTCCCTCTGGAGCCTCGGGCCAAGCCTCGGACAATAACGCAGCGACCTGAAGCTCGCCGCTCAGGCTCCCGGAGTCAAGTCTCATCACCTTCCGGAGGGGGTGGATTCCCACTCTGAAGTGGCTCAGAGCGACAGGGGCTTAGAAGGAGTGAGCTTGTCCGAGTTAATAAGGTAGGGGCAGTTTATTTGATTACGAATGCATACCGGAGGAGGACGTAGAGCTCCGTCAATGGAGGACAACTTCATTTCAACGGTAGAATACACATCGATCGCTCTTCAGCACTTGATAGGGAGACCAGAGGAACATCTGCCAAGCTGCTGCTGCTTTCCATTTGCCTTCGACTGTTTTTGGTGTCGCAGAAGAGAAACGGTAAAAGACGTCGGGATTTTGGTGGTAAACTTTAATTTACTTCAGGGACCACATACAGTCCAATTTCATCCCGAGTGGACCAGACTGTTGCTATAATAACCTTTAAATCTACACCTACAGTTTTTCTTTGTTACGTTGTATGTAATGAAATTGTCTATATTTTTAGCAGATCAAACAATTAAAAAAGTACTGAAACTTATTATCATCTCAACATAACGTCAATTTTAATTAAACATTCCGGTACAAAATACAATGAAATGTTAAACAAAAACTTGTATCAATCCTATATAACCTCCTTGCGGTTGGTTTTGGCCCCCGGGCCTTATGTTCTCTGCTGTAAAGGGTGAAAAGTGAAACCTTCGTGTGCGCAGAGTACACGTGACGTCAAAATCGTCATCCACCCTGTGCGCGAGGCTCTGATCCTCTGTGGGGGAGGACATCCTCCGTCTCCCCGTCTTAACAGTCACAATTTATAAGCAAATAAAGATCCAGAGGCTCAGAAACTCCTGAAGTGAAACATAAACTACGTGAGGAATGTTGGAGAACGCCGGGCAGCAGAAGTGGAGATATTGTCGTGATCGTTACGTTATGGAACGTTAAGGAAGTGAGCCCAGAGTGGAGTATGGATGCAATCTGCAGACATGCAATGCGCTGAAGGAGAAAAGCTTCACAGTGCAACACCGTGCTGCAGGGACGCGGCAGTTATTCAGATCCCAAAACTAATCTGACACCACGACGTCTGAATATTCCAATAATCGGGTCCAGTCAAAGTATTTTGGCCGTTTCAGTGTCGCTCAGCTTAAACTTTGGCAGGAAAACCTGTCCGTTGTCCTCGTCAGGCAGGTTGTCCTCTCGGTAAGGTGTGTTAACAGTTAAATATGAGTCCTGCACAGTGACGTGTCCGCCCAGTACAAGGTGTCCGCTCTAACCGGGTCCGCTCCTCAGACGTTCTACTGCAGTTCCAAACCTCAGTGTCAAACGGAAAGCAGCATTAGATCTCATGTTTAGGCCCCAATTTACACGTTTTCTCGTGTAAACAGAAAACTTCCATTGCATTTTGGGTGTCTGTTTCCATGGCAACGCTGCTCGGAGCGACTTTTTGAAAGTGAGCCGACTCCGTGGAACTTCATTGTCTGTCCATACAAATGTCTGTGTTCTCCCATTGTTAATGTTTTTAGCGTATTGTTTCTCTGCGCTCTTGTGTGGTTTTATTTCAAAAGCAACACCACCAACGAGCGGCACAACATGAAAATAACGTGTTTCTGCCTTTTCCGTCTAAATAGACATCCTTTTCAAAATGCTGCCATTTGAACACAAAAATCTTTCTGAATGTAAAACGTAAAAACGCTGAATTTTCACTTGAAAACGTTGTCGTGTAAATGGGTCCTTATCTTCTTCCTCTGATTGGCAGGGTCCCGCATGAGCTCTCTGTGTTAAAGGTGAAAACATCTTTGGCGATATCAAAAAGAAATGTGTCGGTCTGTTTGACCTGATTTTAAGAACATTTCCACACACCAGCCACGGCGGCGTTGTTTGTTGGAATAGTTTAAATTATCAGGCGAGTTTAGTTTTACATTGGAAACTGGAGACAGCGAGTCAGCCATCTTGGCTTTTTTTCAATAATAATAAAATCTGTCAACCGGAAGCTGTAAAGCGAATCGATTCATACTGTTTGTCCAGTGTAGACAAAACTAAACTAAACTAAACAAAACAAAACTAAACTAAACAAAACAAATTAACGTGACCACTGCCACTTGCTTCTTCTGCTGTTTGGAACTTTTCCCCATAAATGTTTCGTAGCCATATTCTGCAATCTTAACCTAACCGGCCGTTTTCTGTGTTTCGTTACACTAAAGCCAAGCGACTCTCATAAATCTATTCAATCCCTTAACCCACAGCAAGAAATAAAGTGTAGCCCAACAATACGAAGTTGTTTTGTTTTCTTTGCATTTATCCATTTCCAGTTTGCTTTAGCGTTTGAAATGATTATGTTGCTTTTGTACCTTTTTTCACATCTTCATTTTCTCCAGAGTTTTTTACATTTTTGTTCCTCCTTGAAAGGAATTTGCTCACATATAATTTATTTTATTAATTCGTACTTGGTGGCAGAACATTTTTAGAATCCCACATCTTACATCCAGTTTAATCATATTTACATAAAAATAGACGCGGGGAGATGTGTTAGGGCCGATGCAGCCGCTAAGGATAGAACTCAGCACATCGCCACTCGTCTGCTCTGCCCAAGAAGAAAAAAGGGTATAAAACCCCGAGGCTCTCTGATTGCATGACGTACACTCCATCCACTAGTTTTCCTCTTAATCATGTTAGGGATGTAGACCGGCCGCCTCCTGCCGTTTCTTCTCTAATTAACTTGAGGGCTCTTAATCTCACTCAGATTAAAGCAGCCTGATCAATGTCGAAGCCCCGACTGGCCCGCTGTGGGTCACCTGCTAGAGTGGCGCGTCGGACTGACAGGGATCGATCTATCGCCGGACTTCTGAGTCATCGGGCTGAAATCAAAGCAGCGATGCTCAGGCGGAGGACACCTTTTTGTTTTTTTCAGATTTCAGTCAATTTCATGTTTTTCAATAAACTCGGCTTTTGCCAAGTGGTTCGAGTTTTTGTTGAATAAAGGAGAAGGAAAAAAGGGAATTTCAACCTTCAAAGCTACAACTAGAGGAGTTAAAGGTATCCACACATATTCCAATGGCTGTTTGACTTTGTTTGAGCAGATGTGTCTGGTTTATAATGATAAAACATTTGTAAACGATTCATCAATATGGATTGTTTGGTGTTGAATTTCGGCCGTTGAGTTTATGAAAGAGTTATTCCCTCTTTACAACCGCACCACAAAAATTAAGAACACGTTTGTCAATATTTTATTGAAGGCCAAACGTATAACTTATATCCTCTTTTAAATTGAGTAAATTATTATTTTAGTTTGTTCATACATGTCATACGTTTCTCATGAACACCTTTGAAACACGTCAAATGTAGATTGTAAAAACCGACTTACCTGAAAAGAAGATATCAAAATACTTTTGATTCATAAAATCTCTGCAAATTGAATATGCGTCAGTGCGAAAGAAAATAATTTACTCCTGAATAACTCGTGTACTGTAAAACTCTCTCGTTTTAGACTTGGTGTGCAGCCAGCATAGAAAATCTGTCAGTCTTTTAGATTTACACTAGATAAAGTCAAAATTATCAATCTAATTATTTTCTCCTGGTTAAATTCAGAACTTTTAGAAAGGAGAAGTAATGAACTTTAGTAGGAAACTATATTTTTTTTGTCCAGGCGGCGGCAGTATTGAGCCACCATAGCGTCCATTCTTTTCTCCTTCCAACTATCGATTTCAGTTTTGACGAGCAGATTGTGACTCACTACACCATCGTCTGGTCAAGAATAGTACTGCAAGAAAGCTGGTTTATTCGTGGTGTCGTAGAACTCGAGACCGAGCTCAAGAGCACATTTTCAAGGTCTCGATCTTGACTTGGTCTCGGGTTAGGCAGTCTTGACTACAGCATTGATATTTTGTTTGCTCATTTCCAAAATGCTTTTTAGGATTATTTCTAAATTCTATATACTAAAAATACTCTATATTGTACCTTCAAAGGAATAGATTTTAGGAATACCGTAGTAAACTATGGGTAGTCGTAGGTGAAGATAAAGGGAATGGGTAATACAAGCGGGAGCCGACAAACATCAAACAAAAACAACAAGAATATCACCGTTTCTGGTGAAGAGCACACGCAGGAGCAAGACTGAAAACATTTTCTGTGTGTATGCAAAGTCAACGTATGTACCTGTAACTGTGCATATTGTGCTTATTGTGTATCCTTTCAGTGTGCTGTCGTGCATTAAACGCATTCCAAATAAGTGAATCTGTGTTCAGGTTGTACATAATAAAGAAAGCCCCCCCCCCGCCCCATAAAAGAAAAAAGAAAAAGTGTGATAAATATTCTTTGGCTCAGCACTTTGATATCACACTTCAAAGTCAGAGCAGCGCCGTTGTGCGAGGAAACAAAGCATAAAGGCGGCTTCCACTGTCCTGATCCTGACTGCTGACACTCCTTAATGAAGTCTGAACTAAATATAGATTTTATTAGAAGCGTGAGGAAAAGTGTGTGGGGGGGGGGGGGCAGTACCTATGATGAGTTTTGGCAGTTGGCAAAAAAAAACACTTACCACTGCAGGGATATTATTTACCTTGATACGCCCTTGAAATAATAGTTGCAGATCAAATACGCTTGTGTAGCGAAGGCTGTCTCCGTCTCCAACCTCTTAAATATTGTATGTTCCCTGTCGCTGCTGCCTTGAATACATCTCACTCCTCATGTAAATGCTGCTGTTCTTCATTCCCCCCCCCCCCCCCCCCCCCTTCCTCTCTTCTCCCTCTCGCCTCAATCCTGGAGGCCGTTTCACTTTGAAGTTGTTTCTCCGCCGTGTGGAATCTCAGACTGAAGTCCCATCTGTTCTTGCCCCCTTCTTTTTTCCATCAATAACCACAGCGATATAATCCAAACTGAATCACAACGAGCCCGTTGCTGGTTCTAATAGGTCAAAGGCAGCTGTGATAAGAAACAGCCATATGAAACACGGGGTTGTAGTTCATGTTTATTATCAATCACAGCAGGACTTTTTTTTTTCGCGGCAGCTTGTTTATTACTGTTTGTTTTGGTTTTTTTTATACCGTGTATTATTGCTTGATAATGTACTGAGGACAGAGTAGAAGCCAGAGAGACTCACAAACACCAGGGGTGTCAAACATATGGCTCACAGGTTAAAAACCAAGCCTGACAGTGTTCCATTCCATCTGTCCGTCGTTCCTGCTTATTACACATCAGGGCTGCAGTGACAGTATAGAGGTTGTTCACGTGACATCAGAGGTCAAGCGGTACTTCTGGGCCGCCATTTTGGACGTCCCCTGACTGTAAACAACAAACTAAACAGTCACACTTCAGGCACAATTTGATCACATGTCTTGTGTAGCTGTAGGCTGCAGTAACAGACAGGAAACCTGCAGTAACAGGCAGGAAACCTGCAGTAACCGACAGGAAACCTGCAATAACAGACAGGAAACCTGCAGTAACAGACAGGAAACCTGCAGTAACAGACAATAAACCTGCAATAACAGACAGGAAACCTGCAGTAACAGACAGGAAACCTGCAGTAAAAGGCAGGAAACCTGCAGTAACAGGCAGTAAACCTGCAGCAACAGACAATAAACCTGGCATAACAGACAGGAAACCTGCAGCAACAGACGATAAACCTGCAGTAACAGACAGGTAACCTGCAGTAACAGACAGGTAACCTGCAGTAACAGACAGGGAACCTGCAGTAACAGACAATAAACCTGCAATAACAGACAGGAAACCTGCAGCAACAGACGATAAACCTGCAATAACAAACGATAAACCTGAAGTAACAGACAGGAAAATCTGTAGTAACAGATGATAAACCTGCAATAACAGACAATAAACCAACAATAACAAATGATAAACCTGCAGTAACAGACAGGAAAATCTGTAGTAACAGATGATAAACCTGCAATAACAGACAATAAACCAACAATAACACACAGGAAACCTGCAGTAACAGACAGGGAACCTGTAGTAACAGATGACAAACCTGCAGAAACAGACGATAAACCTGCAGTAACAGACAGGAAACCTGTCCATACCTCTCATTTTATTGTTTCCCTGAGAGAAGAGAGACGGATTGCAGGATGGAAGGCTGGGAGACACTCAGTCCTCCAGACTCTGCAGGGCTCATTTCATATCAGGTTGGTAGTTTGTTTCTGGGTGGACAGATTTTATGGTTCAATTACAGAAGTTAGTCTCTCCCGTTTCAGTCTCCAGACTTTGGCCCCGGAGCTTCGGCAGTGGTGAAGCAGGACTCGGTTTCATTTCTCACTATTAACTCTGTACATGTACAGCTCTTTGTACCTCAGCTGGTACTGCTCCGATCGCCCACTTCCCTCCAATACACACACACACACCACACACACTCGCTCGCTCACACACACCTGTAAAGTAACCTCCGAACCCAGCATCTGTTAAAAGGAGCCACACACACACACACACACACACACACACACACACACACACACACACTGCATAATGCATATCACCGAATGACCAGCATAGTTTATTCGATCGTCCAAGTAAACAAACAGGAGAGATCAGATATGGCTCATCTTTCCCTTCCTTTGTCAGTTTATCCACAAATCTCTGCTTCCTTTCTCCGTCCAGACGACTGTGGACAGATTTACTTTGCCCACTTATTTAACACAAATAAAAAATGTATTCATCAGTCCTGCTAACTGCTGTTTGATGACGACGTTTACTTAAGATTGATTTAGTTTACCGTGACCGCTGACGTCCAAAATGGCAGCACAACGATTCACGTTGTCACTTTGTCACGTGGGTGAAAAGCCTCAACAGAGCCACACACACGTGTTGAAATTGATCTGCTCACGGGACGCGCTGAGGGTTTAATACCAGTGTTGATGTAGCACGTTAACATTCTTCAATATCATCATCAGAAATGTCATTGATGAAGAATCCAGTCGAAACATGTCCGAGGTCGGTACTTTCCTGAGGAGAAGAAAAGAGACCCCACTTATAGAAAACGACCACCGTTTTTGGTTGTGGACTGACGGTGGACTGACGGTGGACTGACTGTGGACTGACTGTGGACTGACGGTGGACTGACGGTGGACTGACTGTGGACTGACGGTGGACTGACTCAGGGCTGGGTGGATGTGAGGATTTGTTCCAGCCCTGGTTAAGTTTGAGGTTTTCCACCTGTTTTGTCTTTTTTTCCGTTTGAGCACGTACTGTTTTATTTTGAAACTCACATGTCTTGTCTCTGTTCCGGGTCACTTGACTCCCCGTTCCTGTCCCCCAGTGTGTGATTACCTGACTCCTCCCTCATGTCGTCCACCATTTACTGTATTTATATTCACTTCCCTCATTTCTCTGTTGCCAGATCATTTTCACTCCTCAGAGTCCAGTCATCCAGCAAATCGTTTCTCGTGACCTGTTTTTCTGGATTCAGCGAATACTTTTTGTTTGGAAATTGTGGTCTCAAATAAATCTGTGTCTGTTTTTGACTTCAAGACAATTATTCCTGACAGTGGACAGATCAGTGACGCAGCACTGGGAGCAACCTGACTGCCATGATTCAAAACATGCATGTTCAAGGCTGCCAGAAGACATGGTTTTAATGTATTTTGCACCAGGTGTCACAATTAAAACTCACACTTATGTTTATTTAAAATGCTCGGCTTGTGTATTCGAACCCAGAAATGTTTATGTCATGGTTACGCTACCATTGTATTAGTCTGGCCCCTCAAGAGCAACGTGTGCGTATGCTGCCCCTGAAATAAAATACACGTGCCAGAAGTGCTTTATATACTTTTTATGGAACAAATTGTACGTCGAAGCAGGACTTGTTTGGTGTGCTGACTTTATTTTTTATTTCAATCTGTCTGTCTCCTTTGTCGTGGTTGTGTTCTTGTGTAAATTTTGATATTCTAAATGTCTTTTGTTTCAGCCTCCTTGACTTCGCCTCCGTGTGTCTGATTGCCCTCCTGACGTGGTTCACCTGAGTGTGTGATTGTCGTCACCTGGTGGCTGAGGGGATCTAGGCTGGGCGTTTTCTGTGTCTTCTGGTTGTTTGGTCCGTCTGTGTTCCTATGTGGGTAACGTCTCAATCTGTGGTCCAGTGTTTCCATGTTTGGATTTTCCAGCATCTCTTCGTGGCTATCCTGAGATCTCATGGACTTTGGTGTTTTTTTGTTTGTTTTTCGCTTGTTGGGAATAAATATGAGCTTCTGTTCCACCTACCGAGGGTGTCTGGTGTCTTGAGTCCTCCTTGGAGCCAAACCTAATATTCTTCCCCAATCATAGATTTGAACAAAAAAGACTTGAGGATATAAAAAGGTAGAGCAAAATACAAAACAAGCGAGCAGAGCTTGCCGTTTCATATACTTCATTTGTCATTTCTACCTTTCTGTGCATTTTCTTGAGTCTTTGAGGAAATGATTGTTTCTCAGCCCACAGACTTCTACATGTCCAGTAGGCCGAGCAACATATTGGGAAAGCAGGCAAAGCAAACTGGGACCTGATCCCGCTTCAGAATCGATTGATTTACATGTAGAGTTCAAGTGGTGAGGGTGGAGTGGTTTCACTGTCTCTTCAATATATACTACGAAGAAATGTCAGTTATTTAATGATAAAAGCTAAAATCGCTTGCCAGTATCCATCCATTCATCCATCCATACTGATCCCAGTTGATATAAGGTGGAGGCAGGACACGGTAAAACTCTATCACAAGGAAAATAGAGACAGACAGACACTCACATACTCAAGTATTGGGAATTTAGGACCACAAATGAGCTGTTTACAAAGAGAAAACCCATACACACCCTGGGAAAACATGCAAAGTCATACAGAACGCCCGAGTCCGGACCGGAAACCAAGACCTTCTTGCTATGAGCTGAGAATGCTAACCGCTCCATCACCACCAAGGCCCCATTTGCTAGTAACATTCACACAATTATGTATTTGTGAAACCACTGACGGAGGCAGCATGATTCGAACTCCTGGTTAAGTTCCTGTGGGGATGTTTCTGTTGGACTTTGCATGTTATTTCTGGGTATGCATATTATTTTACTCTGTGTACTGGGGTTTCCTCAGTCAAAACAATCGTTTTAATTGTCCGTGGACATGTGTGATTGTACCTGTTTCACTGTGTTTGCCCTGTGATGGTGCGAGGACCAGCTGGGATTGGCCACTGTGTCTTTAGAGCGGGTACTCTATGTTGATGTTGGGAAAGGAGAATGATAAATAAAAAGCAACCAAGTGTGAAACAAGACGCTGCCATCGCTGGCATGTTGTCTGTTCAATCTGAACAGTGGGAAACTATTGCCCAAGAAGTTAAAAGGACATTACCACTGTAATCGGTCCATGTTTACCTTAATGCCTACATAGAACATTGACCTTCTTAACCACATCCGTCTCTCGTTAGGCAGACCGATTGAAATGTCCCCATTTCAGCCACTTTAATGCTTCCCAGGAAGACGGTTAATAACAGACGTGAAGTATGGCTGCACCACCCTTTTATTCCACGGGTGAAGTCTGATTGCTCTTCATGAGGCTTTAATTGTAAGTGGTTTGGCTTGTGTGGTGGATAAGCCTTGATAAAATATTGTAATTAGGAAATTACGGTCTGCATAATACTGCTAGTTACAGTGGCGCAACAACATCAGTGTAATGACAGAGTGCAAATGTGCAAGGCCTTAATGGATACTTACACCACTCAGCAAAACCCTTGAGCCGCTTCCACACACTCTGCGACACTGATCTCACCTTGGCTCGTTTGAACACAGAAATTCCACCTGTTTTGTTTTTCGCCAGCTCAGTCCAACATTAGGTCACATACAGTAAATAGATGCTGTGCAGTCAAGTGGTCGTTCCAACATTGTTTTCCTGTCCTACAAACCAAAATCCAACAAGCATCCCCCTCCTCTTTGGCGACCCCTTATGGGTGTCGGGCCCACCAGTTTGAAATCACTGCTCGAGGTCACCACTGCACCCGTGCATGCTGAAAACTGCTAAGCAGGATTACATATGCTTGTAATGCAAAATACTATACATGGAAAACACATTTTGGTGACAAAATGCAATTCAATTGAATGGATTTGTATTCATATAGTGCCAAATACTAAAGCCAAACGTATGAAGGTTGTCTGAACTTATTGGTGAGATAAATGACTTGAAGTTATTTAGTTTTTAAAGTCTACCTTTAACTTCAATGAATGCCATTGCAATATATATTCATTTTCTCATGTTTTATGAGATTTATTTCTGTTTTTTGATTTGTCTGTGTCTCTGTGTGGGCAGCTCTCTAGTGTCACAGGCCACTTTTTTTTTTTTTACATATTTTCCTCTCTACGTTTAAAAAAAATTATAATTTGCACAGCCCACATATATACCTGGTTCAGAGCTGCTGTGAGCAGCCAAACCTCAGGAGGCAGTGTAGCGAGAAGCATGAAGCCATGGTAGCCAATCAGAATCCTGTAAAAAAAAACATGAATTGTAATGTAAATACCCCCCCGCCCCCCCACCCTTTTAGATGCAACCGGAAACACTGAGTGTATCCAGATCTCCACTGTTTTCTAGAATCATCGTTTGTGGTAAGTCGTAGCTGCGTTTCTGTAAATGCGCGTCTCAAACGCAGAGAAATGTCACAGTTTTTTCAAATCCCCGGGTACGTGTGAACATGGCGTCAGTCTGTGTTCCTGTGTCACTTCCCAGTGCCTCAGTAAATATCTCCTGTGATCTCAAAGACTTTACTTTGGTCATTTGGATTTTGTTTTTATTTTTTCTTGTTGGGAATATTGACGAGCTTCTGTTCAACCAGTGGCGGTGCCTGGCGTCCCGAGGCCTCCTGAGCGGCATGCAACACTGATTGACGTGTTAATTCATAAGCGTAGCAGGAGATTCACTCTTGTGAAACATTTTCCTCCAATTTCCTTTTAAGTCTTCTTACATCTCCTCTCACAAGGTTATATCAACCAAACAATACTTGGTATGGCACGAAGCATGTGTGTTGTGAGAGTTTTGGGGGGCTTGATGGGCATCTTCAAATATTTCAAAAACCTGTGCCTCAGATTTATTTACACATTTTTGTTTAGTATTGAATCAACAGGTTTGAAAAGATAGGCTGCACAAAATCCATTTATTACGGCCCTTATTTACCAAAACAATCTATTTCCATCAGCAGATGCTACATGGAGGAGTGCAGCCTCATGGCCACAGCAGCTGTTCCCGATACAAAGCCCACAATGAAGGCTTCAATATTCCTCTGGCGTCTTGGGTTGATTTAGGACACAGGAAGAAACAAAAATTATACCACAGAATGGATTAAAATATACTACATATCTGTCACACAATGCTGTGACCAAATTTAAGGAAAAAAACCTTATCAATATTTACATCGATTCCATGGGTGGATCCAGTGGAAAGTCGTAGCGTTGGCCCCATTCTGGTTGATTTTGTTGCAGATGGTGCAGCAGCCTCACTTCACTCCACACGTGATTCTATTGATCCTCAGACGATAAAAGCAACAACTCAATGAAGCGGCGAACAATTGCAAACTTTAGAAACAGGAAAACTGTATAAGAAATGGTATCGAACTCAAACTAAATGTTTGTAATTGACTGATAGGATTGATGTTCCTTTGCAAAATTCTCAATGGAAGAAACCCAGAACAGCCCCAGGATTCTCTTCAGCGCTATAGCCAGACTGACAAGACGTCACAGCTCTGTCCAACCTCTTATGCATTTAACTTTGAGCAGAAATGACTTTGTAAACTTCTTTAATGACAATATTCTAACTTTAAGGGATAAAATTGAAGACATACTTGCCACAGCTACCACAGACCTATAAACCACATGTTCTTCAGGGTGACAAACACAATATTTCTACCAGTTCTTTTAGAGGAGGTTGAGGATCTGGGTTTCTTTGGTATCAGTGTGTCTGAATTACTTAAATCCTGCGCAAATGATGCTTTTGGCATAATGTTGTGCTCACTTAATGTTCAGGTTGTGTGTATTTAATGGCAAACAACTTAGACTAATCGATGGTGCGCTTGAAAATCTTTGTATTTACTCCATGAGTAGAATTTCATTTTCGCTTGCTTGTGCAGCAAAATTCAGCTTAAGGAGTCCACTGGGCAGCACAGGTTAAAATACATCATTCAAATCCAGATGAGGTACGTGGAAACTTTTCCGATGGGCAAAAGGAGGAACTGGACTACAGCCATGGTGCACATGCGCAGTTGCAGCATTTCTGCCTTCTACAAGGAGAAGCAATGTTTTTCAAAAGTTGCACCTTCGAAGCCATTTGCAAAAAAGACTATTAGTAACGTTTTGAAGTTGAATGTGTATTGATCATTGCAAAAAAAAAAAATATTGAAAAAGTAAAAAAATTAGAAAAGTGAACCTATTTACAAAAAGCATCAGTATATCCAATATGTCTGTTCCTTTCAAGTTGAAGAAATAAAATATGAAGAATAACTCAAATACAACGCGGAAATAATGTACTTTCCAAAGAATTCACCGATTCCTTTTCCTTCAGTGAATGACCTCAAACAAAGTCAAACAGTCTGTAAAAATGTACTTCCTGTGTCTAGAAAATATCTATCCTACCAGCCTCAGAAGAAACAGTCTTAATAATACTCTTGAAAGCATTTCTATCAGCTCTTTAACATTCACAACCGCATCATAAGCAGTTCTAGTACACCCCTTTGTTAATGACTTAATTAATAGTTTTCATACACTTTTACTACCGATGATTAAACCCATTAGTTACAACATGAAAAGCCATTAGAAGGAGCTCGAAGAAGAATTCCTATCAGGATTTATGAGTATGCTCGTGGTCAGCCTTCCTCAATGATTCAGTTGTATCAGACACTGATCTTTGTCTCTGGTTTTGAGGAAACCCCGCAGGGGCCGCCGGCCCGAGCACGTCTCGGCATTAGCGTTGCATCAGCGTCGGTCGAGATGATGAAACCGTCAGCGATGCTTTTTCTCCATTCTCTCAGAATAAAAGGCACGAACACGGACCTCCTGACCTCCGGGACCATCCGTCTGTTTCTTCACGGCGGATTGGAAAGGCTTTCATCCCCCAGCTTTGGGCTGACCTCTACGTTCATTCTCACCTCCAGATACATACCCAATATTTCTTATTTATCTTTTTACTTCAGGCAACAAATATATGTGTGATTATAAAGACACATAAGTTTAAAAAACAAAAAGGGGGGGGGGGGGGGGGGGAATGTCATTGATCTGATACACCTCAACAAAATAGCTCTTTTTGTTTGTACCATTTAGGTGCATTCAGTGGACGTCTCTCAGGTCTGACTCCATCTAAACTCGCACAGCCACTTAACGGCTTCGAAAGCTGACTGGCGATTCTTCATGTTCTATGGCGGAGCACAGCTGCACTGTTTGGAAATTCACCAAGAAACCGCAACATAAAGAACATTTCCTCAGGCCAAAGCAGCTTTTAATAACACATCAATTACCATAACTGTTGGTCTGAGGCGAACACGGGTGCAACCTAATGTGCAGTAACACCGACACCAGATGCTGGAACCCAAAGTTTAGTTAAGATAGTTCTAATAGTTCCCCACTAAAAATATTGACCATTAAGGCACCGATAACATGACAATGTTTTTGAGTAAAAAGGCTAAAGTTTGGATGCCCCGAGCCACTAAAAACACAACTTTTTGAAAATGTTCTGAATCCGTGTGGATGGCAGAAATGTAGTATAAAACTTACCAAGTCCCAGGTAAATATAAACTGGGCGTCATGCCACTCTGGAGGCAGACGTTGTTATTGTCCAGCTATTATAGCTGTGGTGTGCAGACACAGGTAGTAGCGTTGTGTTGTCCTCCGTTTACACAGAGACAGAGTGGGATTGTTTTTGAAGCTCCACCGTGGGAGCTTAAGTTTATTGTCAGTGGCTATGAGCACTGTTGTCGTGTAAACAGACACCCAAAACACGACGGAAGTTTTTCTTTTACCTGAAAATCACAAACGGTGCGTGAGCTAACGTTACAAAAGTAGTGGACGTTTTCTTCCAATGGTACTTAAGTAGCATTTTGTTGTCATACAGTGACCTCTAGTGGACCCAGATGGGATGTATATTTAGGTATGTACAGTAATTTGCTTCTTAATATGACTTACAATGAGTGTGCTAGTTTAATTTATTTAATTTGTTGTAAAAAAAAAAGAAAAACAATTTGATACAATACAAAACAGAAGTTTTCTAATTCCTCAATGAAGGAACAGAAAATAGATTAATCTTATAAAACTACTACTTACCTGGTGTGTGTGTGTGTGTGTGTGTGTGTGTGTGTGTGTGTGTGTGTGTGTGTGTGTGTGTGTGTGTGTGTGTGTGTGTGTGTGTGTGTGTGTGTGTGTGTGTGTGTGTGTGTGTATATTACAGTATATCATTGCCACTTTGTTCATGTAATAAGTTTTCAACTTTGTTTCCAGAAATATTCAAATTCTCAACGTGGTGGACCTGCACTCTTACAAAACCCAGACTGATGTTAGATGTTTATTAATTAATTAATTAATTTTTTTATTATTTTGCTCATCTTGGAGAGAAACAGTTTCACCAAAAGCTAAAAGAGCGTTATAAAAATAGTGTTTGAATTTAAATATAGGCTCTGGGTGTTGAGTCAACATTATTTTCGTGGTTTCACAAAAAAAACAGTGCAATTAATCGCAATTAATTACAGAAAATCATGTAATTAGTTAATTGTTTTTAATTGATTGACAGCACAAATACTGTGTATATATATATATATATATATATATATATATATATATATATATATATATATATATATATATATATATATATATATATATATATATATATATACATATCCACCCATATAGGTGGATATATATCATGACAGTGATATAATCTCATCAATGAAGTTTGTCGGAGGAAGCATCATGAGGCAGGTTGCTTTGTTTTCTAAAAGTCTTCGCTGAAATCAAATCAGAAGCTGAAGCTCAGTGGAATGCAATCCCAGCCGAGACAATAAACCTAAACATTGACGTAAATCTAGAAGGGATTGAAAAAAAGAAGGATGGTAAAAAAATGTTTTATATATATATATATATATATATATATATATATATATATATATATATATATATATATATATATATGTTCATATCCTTTGAACATTGTGCTGCTCTGATCAGCAGCTACTGGTTGAGGGTTTTGCTGCTCAAAGAGACTAAAAGGATTCTTTCTTTCTGCTGACAGTCTGTGTTCCATCCAGGTGACTCATTTCCATTGTACACTAAGGAGCCTGAGTGTGTTGGCATAAAGAGGGCGTTTGAAGCCCCCCTCCAGTTTGTGCCCGGGCGGATGTTTACTTGTCTGCTGTACCTTCAACTGTTGAAGATGGTATGGATCTGTCTCTCTTAGTCCATGGGGCCAGAGGCCAATATGGTTCCATCTGGGTGGGCAAAGGCCACCATATATTTTCTGAAAGCTAACAGTCTCAGGTGTTTGAAAATGCATGATATAACCTTGTCAACTTGGTAGCTTTTAGAAAGTACAGCTCGGCAAAGATCGGAAATTGTGAAAAAAAAATATGGCAACCTGAGAAAATGTAAAACTGCAATAGCTCAGTATACAAAAGTGATATACATTTGCTCCATCTCTGTGTAGACGGTGGAAACACTGCTACTGTGCAAGCGCACCACGGTTCACCATTGTACTTGGACTTGGTATGTTTAATAGTTGATAATCATCCCTATTAGCAGTAAAACTTGGTTGTTTCTCCATATGAATGTCCGTGTACACGTCATTGTATCATTGTAAAAACAACCGACATGAACACCACATTGTGTGCAACGTTTCTGCCGTTTCCATGGAAATCCGTTTCACGAAACGAAAATGCAAAAGCGATGTGTTTTCACTTGAAACTTTGCCTGATAAAGAGACACATAATCATCAACACCTCTCATTGATGTAGACACTGCTGAAGCTCAACATAACATATCCTGGCTGTAAGACAGCAATGCTCACCACTACATCCACTTCACACAACCTGGCTGCTTAAATGAATCTTATAATTAGGTTAAAGTGAAATCTTGGATATAGTTTTCATGTTTTTGACTAGCTCCCACCACGATAAAGGACATTTCAAGGAGATTGTCAGGTTTTTATTTTTTGTCCACTTGCATAAACACATCCATTGGATGAATGAAACCTGTTTTGTATCCATCTGATTGATACCAGAACCCGTTCTGTGGAGACAAAGCTGATTTGGTTTGCAAATTGGCAGATGAGCGTTGTGCACTTTTGCCACCGCCGCATCAGTCGCATTTTTTACATTTTGCTTTTCCCTTCCTATGAATTACAAAGGATTTTTCTGCCCCTCCAACAAATCTAAGTGGAGAAACTGAACCTTGCAGATGTTTGGAGTTTACACAAAGACTTTCAGAAGTACTCCTCTGGAGCCATGCATATTTTTGCATTCATATTAGACAAATACCTGTATATTAAGAGGCTTACGCTCATCTGGGATGTGCTTTAATATTCTCATGTCAGTCACATGTGAACCTTCAAAACTGCAGAGGACAGTGTCTTATTATTATCTGTCAATTAAATGAGAAAAGGTTTCAGATCTGAAGTCATCATGCCCCAACCCCCCTCCCCCCAACCCCCCGTCGTAATGTTTCCTTTACCTTGACAGTCATAAAACCTCCGCCAAATGAAGAAATCCCACGTGTCCGCTCATCCCAAGAGATCATTACGTGTTATAGTGGGTCAGATTTCGGGCAAATACAATGAGGTCGTTTTTAGTTTCCATTTAATTAAATGGCTCCATTTGCCGCGGCTGTGGGCCGTCTGAAACGCACGGGGTGGGCCGCCATCCGTGGGAGCGACGGCGTGACATTAATCAGCCATAAGGAAGTTTCCCCCTCCCTCTTCTCTACTAGAAACAACTTTTTGATGTTAATTTGTCACATAGCTGTGTGCTCACACATCCCCGAGGGAAAACGCGATACTAGCCCCCCCCCCCCCCCCCCCCCCCAACTCCCCTCCCCCCCACTCCACTGCTTCAGTCAAAGCCTTCCACCGGTCTGTGTCCGTTCCCGTTTAATAAACCACTTGGGGAAAAATATCACATCTCTGGGGTGGCTGAGACAAGAAATCGCAGCTCGGAGTTCCAGCGGGGTCACGTTCATACGAGCGCTGGCGAGATTAGCATTTTTCCGTCTTTATCCCTGCAATTCTTCACAGGGGAGCAGAACCGGGCTTCTTCAAATGACTTCCCCTAACGATACTCCAGGGTGCTCTCTGCTTTTACTGTCTCTTGTCCAGGCACAACTCTATCCTAATTTCCAGCTTTGGTGTTCTTTCACATTCCCTTCCCCTGCAGTTTATTAGACACTGCGACAGAGGACTAGAACCATATTTAATCCCCCACAATAGCTCAATGTGCTACTCGCTCTTAAGACCTCCCCAACAGCTCCGAAGAACTGGGGGGCTTCGTCCGTCCGTCGCCGATGAGATGCCGACCAACAAGTTCACAGAGCCCGGCATCGCAACATGACTTCAGGGCTCTGCAATTATTTATTTTTTACTATTTCAAAGAAGCTTGTGTTGTGATTGAAGAATGCTACAGGAGCCGAGGCACGGGGGGTCATCTTACTTTTTCTTCCTGCCTCTCTGATTTCTCCCATTCTTTTCCCTTCCAAAAATAGCCCCTTCATACAATACCTAACGTTGGCCGTGGTTGTTCCAGTACCCGCTTCCTGCCGCTCATCAGCTGCTCATATCAATGGCAGGACTTTCTTACATGTGGCGTGAATAGAGGCGATGGGGTGGTGACGGAATGACCCGGCGTCATGAGTCACAGGGGAGATAGTTAGAATGGAAGGACACTGGTCGGAGTCGAATGTTCAATTCAATTCACCTTTTGAGTCTATAGCACCAGAACGAATGCAGTCATTTCACTTTTACAGAGCCAAAAATTCCAACAATTCCATTTCAGCAAGTAGACACAGTGGCAAGGAAAAAAAACTCCAGGAAGAATCCTGCAGAACCAGGTTCAGATGTGGAGACTTTATGTTGGGGTGAAAGAGAGAAAGAGAGAAAAGGAGAGAACAAATGGAGAGATTGTAAAGGGTGTATCCTCCCCTCACCCACAGTAAACTGGGATTGTCTCCTGCGCTCTGCGACCTTTCAGAGGATAAAGTGGTATATATGGATTGTCCTGTAAGTTATAGCAAGGTAATGAACTAATTTATTTGATGCAAACCTGATAACATCTAAGCAAACGTCAATGTACATTGTTAAACTGTTGCTTTTTTAAAGGCCTCATATTCTGCAAAATTTACTTCCTAAAAGTTTTCCAACAGTAATAATCGTCCCCATACCTGGACCGACGCCCCAGAAGTGAAGAAAGTCTGTCCTCTCTCTTCCTGGCTTGAATCAGTTTTTAAAAAGTGTGTTGCTCCAACCAGCCAATCAGAAATCAAACCCTATATAGTGTCATCGGGGGGTTTAGCCAATCTCAATCAAGGTCGGCCCTCCCTTTGACTCTTCCCACAATCAGGCAGCTCTGCTCTGGCACATGGCACCATGAGAAGAAGTAATTCCTCCTCTTCCCAAGATGGGCATGTGTGGGCGGAGCCAGTCCAGCTCACACAGACACAGCAGATTGTGAATGTAGCTCCTATGATCCAATATTGAAATGGAGCAAAATCAAGGAAAAGCTAGAAACTTTGGTCACCAGGTTTCTGGACCAATGACATCATGTAGAAGAGTTGAACAGCTGGATAATATGACTTCTTTAAATTAAATCTCAATCTTATATCTCAATATTTGATCTCAATATGATACTCTTACTTCATTTCTTTGTATTCTAATAACTTGCTGGTTTTAGTTATTTCTTTTAATCTTGTGTGTGATTTAGATTAATTTGCGTCCTTATCTCAATTGTTCTAAAACTAGACCCCTTTTAGAGAAATGCACCGTTCAATAAATTTGGTCCTAAATCTTGGTTTTATATACATCTCTGTTCTCTGTTTTAGGTTAAACTTAAACTTTGTCTTTTTGCAAAAGTATTCTGGACATTGACTGCTAAAGTTTCATTATCAACTTTGCACATAATTTGCAGAATACTATTCTCTACTATGTTGTGACATTTCAACAAATTAAACTGAATGAGAAACGGGTTTGTTGGAGTTTTGTTTTATTGACATTTCCCCAAACTTCAACTCAGTAGGTCAGATATGGAACAATCAAAGTGTCCCATTTACACAATGTTGTTTATTTATTTTTACCGGTCCTTGCACTGATCGGTTCCGGTAATAAATATGAACAGAGACACATTAAAAACACATAATTTTCAAATCTTTTCCAATCAGCAATTTTGAGGCAAAACTGCATCTATCAAGACAATGAAACTGGTGTCAAATTACAGGTAGCCAGTGGTCCATGTCAGAAGGCTTGGATGCCTTCCAAAATAGACACGGATTTGAAGTTTGCCAATCAAAACACATTTTCAGAGTTTGGACCCACAGTGGCAGAAATGCTTTTTATTAGACAGAGGATTAATTGAGGTGTTTCATTACTACCAGCATAAGAAAAGAAAAAAAAGTGAATCATGAAAGTCGAGCCGAGTTTCAAGATATGAAATAAAATCCTTGAAATGAAAAGTAATAATAAGCCTTCTTCAAATGTGTAGCACAGATGAAAGAGCTCGGTAAGTAGTAGACGCCGTCATGCTCTCACATCGATTATGTTTTAAAGAACAGAGGAATTCAGTTGCTTTTGTTCTAAACCAGAGGGAAAATGTGACAACGTGACCTTCGCCTCCAAAGCTGAAATCCCAGCGTTAGCATGTGGCTAGTAGCATACCCTCATCAATCTTCTCTTCTGCTGTTTAATCCAGCAGGGGAGGTTCTTGGTGTGTGTGTGTGACCTGCTCCAAACACAGAACTGGGATTTTCTGGAGAAAAAACAAAAAAAAAAGCAATTATTTGAACACATGGAGAAAGAAAAGATGTCTCTCAAACGTAATTAAATATGACAAAAAGAGCAAAATTGCACGCGAGCGGAGTGATGGGGTGATTGGCAAACGCTGAACCCGCGGGGGTTTCCACACAGTGGGGGGAGGAGTGGCTGAATAGCGGGCGGTCTGCGGAGAGTTGATATGACGACCACGGCCGTGCTCCCGATCCTCAATGAAAGCTTTGTCTTTTTCACTCATAATGTATGAGGCTTTAGAACAGTTTGTGTTCAACACCCCCCCCCCCCCCCCCCCCCCCCGACACCGCCAGAATCATCTGTCACAACCAGAAGATGAGCCAAAAAGGTTAACCAACGTTTGAAAACATGAATTAAAAGGACATTAAATCATCTATTCCAGGGGTCTGTAGGCAGGAGGATTTCAGCAGCAGCACCAGGTGTTTGGCACGGACCTCCCCACCTCTTTCACAAGTCCCATTTTCACAATGTAGAGCAGCCTGCTGCTTAATTAGAGCAGGGATCCAACAAAAATGTGAGCTGAGGAGGAAACGCATTGCTGTGATAACTGCCGGTACAACAATGTGGCTTTTGTTGTTGCGTCGACTTCCCTTCGTAACCTTCGCCGCTCTCGCGGTTCCACGTTTAAAGTCATTGCCGAACAGGAGGAGATGCGTGTTTGTTTGTCAGAGTCATTTTGTACAAATGAAAACTCGGGATGCACCACTTTGCAAGTACCAGTACGAACCGTCAGCACCTTGACAATACAGAGTATCAATACGAGTACTTATTGAATACCATTAAGCCGAAAGTGTATATATATATACAGTATATATATATATATATATATATATATATATATAGACATACTCCATCCGCCCCAAACACAACAGGCACATAAAACAAAAAACACTGACAAGAAAAATGTAAATACATTAAAAAAACATGAAAATTTGCTAAAACAGTGTAAAAAAAAATTGCCCACAAATTAAAATTAAGCTATGCGCTGCCCAAAAACCAAATTCACTGAACCTTACCGTTGACGCTGCAACAGCCTTACAGCCTTCACAGGACAGTCCCAAGCATCTATCTCTGAAGCCCCCAAAATAATCAGCCAAATAAGACAAGATAAACAGTCTTCATATAATCTTAACAACAATTTAGTGATGTGCTGCTGGTGTACCTACCAAACTCAACAAGATACGCACCTTCCCGCAGCTTAGTTCGGTCTTGAAATACATGTTTGCGAGATGGATTATATCATTTACCCGACAAGAATGTCCACGGATTACCAATTGGCCTGATGGATTTCTATTTGCTTTCACCAAGGCTAACGTGCTTTGTGTGAGAAACTTGTTTTTGAAAAACAAAACAAACATCAGCGCGACGTATTGTCAAGCCATGAAGCCTTGAAGAGCTCAGACATCTGATAACCAATCTGAACTGAAATCAAGAGCCAGAGAGTAAAAGTCACATGACTCAATACTGCCCTCCAATGGAAAACCTTTAAATGACTGGAATGTTGACATGCTGCCACTTTAAAGGGGTTGGGAATTCCTTTTCATGTTGCCTTGGAAAACCAAGTTCCTCCCATTGGTGCCAAATATTCCCTAATAGTCCCCTTGCCAAGCTCGACTTAAAGGCTGTGATGTGAGTTTAAACAAGTGTTGGGAAGCGGCTCACAGAGACAGGGCTGTGCGTCTTCGGCCAACTATACTTGGTGGCAGAGCGATGAGGCTACAAGCTGTCCCTCCCAGGATACTTTCACACTGGAGAATTGACAGCACAGATTCTCACTCCCGCGCACTGCCAGTTCGGCTGGCCACAACTCAACATGGGAGATGCTCATTAACATAAGTTGGGAAGGTGCTGTCAGCGCAGTGGTCCGCTGTGAACGTCTTTATATTAAATGCAGTGAACATGCTGAGGCTCGGCTACTGTATACCATAACCTCTCCTTTAAGTTACCTCATACGCTGATGAGGCCAATGAAAGGCCATTTTAAAAGTTTGTTTACGAATTGCTTTTTTTTTAATCAAAATATCAAAAGTGGACACTGTACAACATTTGCATTTGGCAGACGTGAGTAAAACAGGATATTCAGACTTCTAGAACTTTGTGATGCCATTAAAAAAAAAACTCCAATGTTATATAATCAACCTCCCATGGCCTGCAGAGAAAAACACACAGCTTATAGCTTCTTGAATGAGAAATGTTACACCTCAATCAACCCCTAGTGCCGGGGTGGGCAACTAACTTCCCCAAAGGGGCCACGTAGCAAATTAGCATGACTATTGAGGGTTTAAAAGACATAAGTAGTCTTGATAAAATAAGCTTTACATTATTTTTTATTAGCTGTAGTTGCTTTTGCATGCTACCCTTTCTGACAACTGTGTAATTTTCCTTCCACTCTCCACATATGCAGTACGTTGTGTTGGTCTATCACACAATAAAATACATTAACATTTGTGGTTACATTGTGACAAAATGTAGAAAATTTCAGGAGGTATGGATACCTTTGTAAGCCGCTGTACCTGCAGACATTGCTTCGGTCATAATCACTCCAGCCACTAGAGGCTGCCGAAATCCTACGTTTTTGGTTTTGTCGGTGCTGTTGAGCTTCACATGTAGGAGGAAGAAGTGAGCGTAGAATCAGTCAAAACAGCTTATTTTAAGGAGATGTAGTTGGACTACGATCACAAACTCCATGTCACTAATCATAAATACATTTACAGGATGACAGTTTTCTGACAAAAGTTGCCAAAACTCATGACGCTTCCTCGCGGTTCTTATTCATTATGACTGAAGCAACGCCGACATTGGACGCCAGTGTTCAAATCCCTGGTGAAAAAAATAATCTGGATGTAGCTGTGAGGTGCTGTCAGGTCTCCAGCAGAGCTCTCCTCCTCTGCGCTGTCCATTAGGCCCGAACACACTCTGCTTTCATCTGGGAATTATACAGCGCCGAGTGGGGCCTCTATGCTTATGTGCGTCAACCCACTGAAACATATCAAGCAAAGAATGTGGAACTGGATGTGAAACACCTCAAGTAAAGTGAAGTATAAATCCTGCTCGCTGCAATTCAAGCACACAGCGTATTTTCAATATTGTCAACGTGTAGAGCAGGATCCATACACGCCCATGTAGAAGCTGATCAACTACCTGGCAGAGAAAATACACACCTTTTAATGTCGCGTGTGTCATGGTACACATTTCGCTTCTTGTGTTATTCTGTTGGTTTCACGCCGTCTCGTGTCTGATAGTCGTTCCCTGTCCTGATGTGTTTCGCCTGTGCCTTGTGTGTGATTGTCTTCACCTGATGGCAGTGGTATATATTTGGGTGTCTATTGTGTGTTGTGGTTGTTGATTCGTTTGTGTTTCTGTGCGTCTCTGCCTGTGTTCCAGAGTTCCTCCTGTGTGTTTGGGCTTTTCCAGGGCCTCATCATGATCCCCTGTGTTCTCAAAGACTCTGTGTTTTTGGTCATTAGCTTGTTTTTTTTGTTGTGCTGTAGTGAGTCTTCTTCTGAGTAAATCCTTTGTTTGACTTCATAAATATGGAATTACGGGTTTATTCACAACAGTGTGCAAAGCACTGAGAGGGGTTTATGCTGTGATCCAAGACAACTGAAAACATTTATGAGCGCATCTGCTTTTAACATGTTTGAGAGAGACGTGATGCGGCTGTTACAGTGAGAAGTATTTCCTCAACTGGCTCTCAATTACTTGCATTTGTAGACTTTTTCCTGGGGTATTTTCTACTTAGTATATTCTTTGGTCTTCCAATGTCTTTTGAATCGTTCCCTTCATTTTCCCAAATTTGAATAATCCTATTTTGTCAATGATAATACTTTTGTAGTCGATCAGCTGCAAAATGTATAGAAACTGATAATCAATTAGCATATTCATGCAATGTTAGGCCCCATTTACATGTTTCAAATGAAAACATATCGTTTTTGTGTTTTCATTTCAGAAAAGTGTTCTTTTAATGAAATTACACATATGTGCAGAGAACTATATGCCTTAATCATTAAAGGTCTCATTATACAAAATTGATGCCCCAGAAGTGAAGAAAGTCTGTCCTCTCTCTCCCTGGCTTGTTTCAGATTTTAAAAACGAGCCAATCATAAATCAAACCCTATATAGTGTCATCGGGGGGTTGAGCCAATGCCAATCAAGGTAGGCCCTAACCTTTGACTCCTCCAACAATCAGGCAGCTCTGCTCTGGCACATGGCACCACGAGAGGAAGTACTTCCTCCTCTTCCCAAGATGGGCATGTGTGGGCGGAGCCAGTCCAGCTCACACAGACACAGCAGATTCTGGATGCAGCTCCTGTGATCCAATATTCAAATGGACGAAAATCAAGGAAAAGCTAGAAGCTTTGAATACAACGTTGTGTTGAAAAGCTGGATAATATGACTCATTTAACCACAGCGAGTACGCGGACATTCTTGACTGGCAACTCTAAACTATAAAACTACCCAGGAGAATATGGACTGTCATGCCACTCTGAAGTTGTTTTTGTCCATCTACTAGTGCGGTTGCGAAAAGTAGTTACTATAGTCATGGTGCACATGTGCAGTAGCAGCATTTTCCTGTGTCTACACTGAGCCTGAGCATTTTTGATAAGTTCCACCTTGGGAATTGCTTTCAAAAAGCTGCATTTTCAGTGGCCACGAGCAACATTGTTCTGTAAGCGAATACCCAAAATGCAACAGAAGGTGTCTGTTTTCACTTGAAAACCTCTGCAAACATGCCTTTGGCATGTTAGTAAATCAGGCTCGTAGTGTGAAATAGTTTACTCTTTCAATTATACATATATACATACGTATTAATGATACAAGTCCTCTGTGGTTTTTGTCTTCATCCATGCCCTTTTCTGCTCCTCCATCCTTGCTGTGTAAAAAAAAAAGACTTGATTTTCTCTACAGCAGACGGGATTTTTATTATTGGAGAAACGGCTTCAGTGGGATGTTTCCCAGGAGGCTAATTTAGCTTTGATCATCAAAAAATGTTGTTTTGTTTCTGGCTGTAAACAGCGAGCGTCACATCGGTCCACTGCTGTTTTCTGCATCGTCATCTCAGGCGCACCATCGGAGCCACTCAGATGTGAACACCGAGGAGGGAAGAGAAAGAGAACACATGTGACCCTCCTCCAATTTTTGCTCGCTCCCCTGTCTTGCTTTCCCGCCAGCCACGCCGCCAGCGCCCAGTCGGCGGACATGAAATGAAGAAAGTTTGACAAGGGTGCCATACATTTTTAAAGCACTTATTGGCATTGCCTCAAAGGTAGCACCTCCCGCTGCCCTCCCCTTCAGCTGCTGTTCAGCCACATCAGTGTCAGGCCCCCGGCTCCCCAGAGGAGGGCGCCGCGGCGGGCCCGGCTGGGACTCGGGGAGCCTAATTGGGGCCCGAGGACGCCTCCCTCTGACGCTACAGCTGTGGCGCCGCTGGCTGACGGCAGGATCAAAACCCAGCGACTAGCCAGAGGTCGGAGGTCGCCGGGTGGCTGCTCAGCACGCGTGGCCCCTGGGTGGTGGTGGGGGTGGGGGACGGTGACGGCAGGCAAATCAGACAGCGCTGTCCTGCAGACTGCATGAACTCTGACTGGAGCCCTCAGCTGCTGCTGCTCTGTCTTCGCCTCGGAAATGGAAACACAGGGGTAAAAGGAGCCGATGTACGTGGGAAGTTAAATATTGTTGTAAAAGTTAACTTTCAAACTACAATAACGTTCCGCCTGGTCTGTTCAAAAGAAATTCATCCGGCGTGTGTCTGCACCTTGAAGCGCCCGCGTAAAGACAGTGTGTGCCTTCCATTATACCCCCATTTGTAACACCTGAAACGTTCACATTTGGACAAATCATTCTCAAATTTCTGGGCGTCTTGACAAAAACCGAGCAATGGCTGTTTGATTTCATGTTCCCTCTTTGAATGTCTGTGGGAATAGTCCTCACCTCAGTGTCAGGATATGCAACGTGTGTATTGTGGCCGGAGGCAAAGCTGGTCTCAATTCAAAGCCCTGGAGTTAAAGCCACCTTGTTCCCGGAGAAGGTTATTTTACTTTAAAACTTCTAATTAGATCGAGCACAAAATACTCATAATGTCACACCGCTTCAGCGTTCACGTGCTTTCGAATGATTAATATGGTTTCCTCAGACAAATGCAAATGGTATTTGTTTAGTAGTTTAGGGATTTTAGATTTTTTAGTCTTATAGTGGAGAGTCACCCATAATAACAATTCAACTTGGTCTGTCTGTCCACACAACTGTCTGTGTTCTCCCATTGTTGATGTTTATGTCAGATTGCTCTCTGTGCTCGTGTCTGTGTGGTGAATGAAAACGACGTTGTTTTCAGCATTTCTGCCATTTTCTTAACATTACCATGTAAATGCAAAACCTTTCTGAAACGTTGTCCTATCAATGGACTCTTTGTAGAGACGCGAAGAAACAAGTACAGCAGCACCAAGTGGAAGACTTACCAGACAGGAAGTTCCTCTTTCCCAGTTTATAGCATTCGCATGTCAATGAAAACAAGCAAGTCCGACAGTGTCGCTTTAGTGTTGCTGTCCACAAAAAATGACAAACAAGCTCATTGTCGTATCCGTCAATCAAGACGGGGATGAAATGAAGCTCACGATTTTATTTTTCAAAATACATCTATCCATGTTCATACAAAGCCGTGAGGATATACGACTGCCGACACTCCAGCAATGGCTGCACGAAGCTTTAAAGTTCCAATCCAAACGGGTCTGTTTCATTTCAGTTTATGGGTAAGGTTAAAATGACTTATTTGTGTTTGAAAACACTTTATTCAAAAACATTGTTTGGAGGTTTTAGGAGAACCTGGAGCTCATTAAACGTCTCACTGTCCCGGGTTTATGCTGCAGTTTACTGCATTGAGTGGAAAGAGGCACTTTTCCTTCCTCCAGGTGGGAAATAATTGGACAATAATATTTAAGTATTTGTATGTTGTTGTGAAATGTAATTATTCAGTGGTAAAAAAAAGAAAAGTATATTTGAGTCTTCTACAAATTTTTCCAATGAGTAGCTTGATGTTAGCAGAGTGAGCTCTTCTACACAAACCTTTCAACAGATCAGGAGTGTCTAAACAATGAGACGTTCATAAAACTGTAAAAATGGTACATCGCTTAAATTAGAAGTTTAGAGAAGTGAGCTTGTATCCTTTTATTCTTGGAATATTTGTCAGATGTTGGTAGTTGTTGAATTTCCATCAGAACACCCAGAGTTCTGCCTCCATTTGTTGTCTTGGATGAAATGGAGTCAATATGACCTTTAATCTTTAAATCACCTTTTCTATGTTGTGAATAATCCTGCCACACCCAGCCATTCATTTCAGTTATGCACAGCAACAGTTATAGCGGACTGTATATAGAGATGTATGTCGTCCGCATAATTATGATCGATGTTGTGTTCTATGATCAGAGCCAGAGGAAGCCGAGTTGATGTTAAATTAATAAGGCCCAAGGATTGAGGGAGTGATTTTCATATGCTCATATTCATAATTACCTCTTAACTCAGAATAGTCCCTGCCATGCAAGTAATATTCAAACCTATTTAATGCACTGCCAGAGATTCCTAACCATTTTGCACGTCTGTCAAGCAGCATGTTGTGGTCAACGGTGTCGAAAGCGGCACTCAGATCCAGTTATTGGAATACTGTACCCCACAATCTTTTGACAAGCTGTGTGCAATAATCTTCAAAGCCCTTGAATTTTATTATCTTGGCCGTCCTCGTTTAAAATATTCACATTAAGCGACGATTCACATTTCTTTACTATACATATTTACTGGAATAATAATTATTCAGGAATAATTGGTATGAAGCCGATCTGGTTCTCTCCGGTTCCCTTATGAGATCTATTCTGATTTCTTTCTTTCCATATTTGAAGTTAATATATATATATATATATATATATTTTATTATTATTTTTTTTTTAATAATTCACGCTTGCTTAAATTATACTAATGCTTTAGCGAGCTTAATTCTTGGTTTTGGAACTTATTTTCAATAACCCAGAAAGAAAATGGTGTAAAAAATAAATAGATACCTTTCTGTCACTGTGCTTCCTTCTGGCCTCGTGTCATCATCTGTAGAATAAGCCCACTCCACTCCACAAACCAGCCTGAGCTCCTTTTCATTGCTAATTTTATCTTCCAGTGGCTGCCAAAACAATAAAGCACAGGCTGCTTTGACGTTCCATGGCCAAAGGCTAATTCTGTGATGACACTTGACTTAAATAGCGCAAATTTATAGGCTATTCATAACTTGTATTCGTAACACGTGGGAAGGCTGGTTGGAGTAGTGGTCGTCGCTCGCGACAAGCCAAACACTCACACATGGAATTAACTGAATAATATTAACTTTAGGTCATGACAGCCAACAGCACAGAGCATGGTTTTGACTGTCTGGTTGTAGTCCAAATACCCAAAAATGTTTGACATCTGATGTGAAGCTGTGGATGTGGAGGGAGCTGCCAGATGGTCATCTCAGCAGGTAAGCTGAATTTACTGCTGCTCCTCATGTGTGTTTTTTTTTCTTCAAATGACATTATAGCCTCTGCAAATACGTGCGTTTGTCGCAAACCCTAGCAGTTCTTTCTGTTCATACCTGCGTTGTGTTTGCTGCCGTCAGTGACTTTGTATTGTCGCTCCAGTTGCTCTTGTGTAACACATGTCCAAATCAAAGTGTGTACAAGTGTTCCTCGTATGTCGATGAGCCTTGTCCCTGATTGTTTCCGCTGTGTCTCGTTTCCCTTTTCTTATGTATGAGTCCATCCATCCATCTATCCATCCATTCATCCATCCATATTCAGGGTTGCCAGGGTGCTGGAGCCAGTCCCAGCTAACTAGGGGCAAGGGCAGAGGGACAACCACACACACTCACATTCACCTAAGGGGCAGTTGGAGATCTCAACATGCGTTTTTTTGAACCGTAGGGGGGAGGGGAACCAAAGTACCCAGAGGAAAACCCCTCCTAGAGGCAGGAGCGGTAACCACTGGGTCAACGTCAAATATTCACTGTCATTTAAAAAGGAGAAATGGTTCAAAGGTAAGAGAGTTTGGCTCCCCAATCGGGGGATATCCGCCATACCTGGCAACGCAGCATGTCGCTCCATTTCCAAGTGGTTGCTCAATACGAGCCGACAAAATCTCGACAACATGCGGAGGGAAAGAAAAAGGAGAATGAGGAAAAAGGAGAGCATAGCTTTTAACAGCTTTGAACATTTTGGTGTAGCCGCTTCGCCAAGCACTTATTAGTGATGTTAGTCACACGTCAATAATGAAGCAGTCGCATGTAGAAAAATATCCAAATTGGTACCACATATGGAGGCCTCGTTCTGGGGTGAAAAAAAATGGTAATTGGTGCTTTCACACGGCCACTAAACAGGTTGGATATGAGTCACCGCGAGTAGAAAAAAATCAGAATTGGTGTGCATTTCCCCGCAGTGTGAACGAGGCCTAAGACAATCACCGATCCAACTTCACCGCCTGTCCATACGAATGTCTGTGTCCTCCCACTGTTAATGCTAATAGCTTATTGTTCTCTGCGTGGATGTGTTTGTGGTTCCATTACAAAAATAACCAACCAAGCCAACTCGTGGCCCGGCGTACTAAAACTACATCGATTTCAGCGTTTTTGCCGTTTCCAATGTAAACGGACATATTTTTTAAAGCATTGCCATGTCAAAGCAAAACTTTTCAGGAATAAAAAAGCAAAAAAAACAACATGTGTTTTCACTTGAATTGTTTTCATGTAAACAGAGCCGTGATGGGCCTGGAACAATCAAGCCTCCGCATGCGGTATACCGATTCATAAATAACCTAGCTACACAACAACCATCAGCAAATGATCCAGAGTCACAATCCGGGCTCATGATGGCGTCATACCAGACTCCCCACACCTTGCAGGTACTTTTTAAAAACACTACCGTGCTGGTAGAGGTTATAAGTCTGTTTTGATATTCAGAGCAGGTTGTGTATCGATGTGGCTAATATAGAAGTACCAGAATTATATATTGACTATGTGTGACTGCTAGTTACTGTAAATGAATTGCCCAAATTATGATCATTCACACTGAGTTTACTCTGCATCACTGTATGTATATAATTTATTGGTTGATTATTTTGTAAATGATGTATGGCGTGAATGGAGGAATACAAGCCAAATGGCGCGCGGCGTAATTGCGGGACGATTTTCACGGCTCCTGCCGTATCGATTTCTGGGTTTGTGCCGATAATGCACGCAGCGGATCGATGGGGGTCATTGATCACATGCATCATAATCCTCCTCGGCTTTCAAAAAGAAAGATTGCCCGTTGCTCGGGACAATCGGACAACTGCGGGGAAACATCTGTCTTCATAAACACGATTGACCCGCTGGAACCAACGATCAATGAAGCGAGTCAAAAAAAAGAAAATGCGACAATGGAGTCAGAATGAAATTAATTAATCGTCACGCTTAGCGGTCGGTGGAGCTGCGCCTTTCACTTACAGCACATGATTATTCCCTTCGTTTCATGCGGGAGTGAAGCGGGGCGGGGCTGATTTATTTCTGTTTATTCAAACAAACAGTGTCGGCGCAGCGGTCTATGACACACACTCAATTGAATTGCTATTGTGATAAACAAGTTGCCGCTCACACTCTTTAGGAAAAAAAAAAAAAAAAAAACAGAGAGAAAAATAAAGTGTTGCGGTAACTTCATTTCCATAACAAAGGTGTGAATGAACTCAGTGTCACCCCTGTTTCTCACTCCATTCTGTTCAGGTGAAGCAAATATATCAGCTTAAACGCTCAAGATTATCAAGCAAATGGACTATTGTTCTGCGCCGCGATTACTTATACTGTATATGCATCTCTCCCTTTCTGTAACATCTATAACTAATATCTCAACGTGACGTTTATTTTACCCCGAGTACACCGATACCCAGTGGAAAAGAAACAAACTGTACCCTCGAAACACACCACGCTCCACTCCGAATCCGCCGTAATTTACATATTTTTCATTTATTTGCCAATTATGGGTTATACTTTTTCTGACCTGTGGGCAAAGTCTTCAAACTTAAAAAAAAAAAAAAAAAAAAAGCGAAAACGCACTCTTCTTTAATCTTTCTTGCTTTTTTTTTTTTTTTCTAGAATTAAGGCTGGGCCAGAGTGAATCGGGGATTAAACTAAAAAGCAGGAAACAAGAGTTTTGCTCGGGGATGTTATCAAATCGACGTTTCGCTCGTCAGCTGGGGAACATGATTCGTTTTCTCCGTAGAGGCGCTGACACAGACCCCATCATCAAAAACAGGTTTTTCCTCCCACCCCTGTCGACGGTGCGCATCAGGAGACAGACTTCGATACAAACCATCATTCTTTGCAGGGCAATAAACCTGCTGTGAAGCAGCCACTTGGTTTTATTGGAGATGGAGATTGGAAGGGGCATGCTTCATTTCCTATTTAGGGGAAATGACAAGAAATGATAATAAAAGTGGAGTTTAAACCAACATATACTTTCTTAAAACACAAATTAAATCTCGAGCATTAGAAACAATGAACAGCCTTAGGTGCAGCTGGTATATAAGGACAAGCTCCCAACTCAAACATAAGTACCCAATCTGACCACTAAACTAACTGTAAAAACTTCAAAGAAAACGTTTATTTAAAAAAAAATTTTTTTGAACAAACTTCCTGCCTCAAAGCCATGCTGTCAGCGGTGAGTTTGTAAAAACATGCATATTACAACCATCTTTTGGACATTTCACTGTATTTTTGCACCAGAAGGTTTCATTAAAATAACATTTATGTTGCAATTGTAGTATTTTTATGTAGTATTTGTTTGGTTTTTGCAAAAAATATATCCTTTTTTTAATCACATATACGCTGCGCCACTAAAAAAAAGAAAAACTTAAAAGTTAAAATGTAAAGGCTATCTAGATGAAATAGGAATGTATGTGGCTCCTTCAGAATGCCTGGTGTATCACTGTGGTTCCTTAAGTAATTGTAAAGGACCATGTAACGGGAAAGCCACTGGAAAGTATCTTCTGTTTTAACCCTCTTACTGAAGTTGTCGCCCCTGGAAATATTGATAGGACATAGACAACACTTCAGCAACACGGTCACATCTGATCAAAGGGAGTTCAGCTCTTTGAACTCGTCCATAAAATATTGCTTAACTGCCTAATTACGAGGCATACTGTCAATTTAATGTACATATTTAACACATTGATTTTTGTTTTATGTAGGGAAGCACAGACTTTGAGTTTTGTGTGTTCACATACAATATATCCTCTTGACTTAATTGATCCGCCAGTATTACGCAGTATTAAGTGAAAAGGGAAAACTTTTGTTTCATTGTGGGGTTCAGTTAACATGACGGTGGGGCTCCGAGCAACTGGAAACACTGCTTTTTGACAACGGCTCTCAATCTACAACTTAAAACCCCTGGAAACAAGGAAATATGCAAACTTTCGAACACTCCGTCTCCATGGAAACAGGGGAAAACCCAATTTTTTTTCAAAAATGTTTTGACTCCATTTCCATGTAAACAGAGGAAAACACAACATTCCCAAATCGCTGCTACTGCATATGCGCCCCACGGCTGTGTTCTGTAAATACAAACACACAAAAACAATGTATTCCTACTTAAAGTGTATTTCTGTGTACAGGGCCTTCGATTGGCCTTATTTCGACCAATAAATTACCTATGAGTACTTCATTGCACATGCATATGTAATTGTCAAGCGTTCAAGAAGATTTTCCATTTTTGTGTCGGGAACACAGTTATAATACAAAGTATACATGATGTGTTCAAAAGATATATATAACGGTTAAAAAAATCTACATTTGATTTACCCTGATACTGTCATCATCCACGTACAGAAAAACAAAGTATATGCTGATCCCAAATTTTGCAGGAAAAAAACCATAGAAGAAGTTTATCCATTTCCATGGTGGCCTTTTGCCATTTGAACACATTGTGTATTATAAGCAGATTACTTCCCAGAAGTAGAAGAATTTACCAGTCATGGTGAGGCTTGGATTTGGGAAAAGCGTCGTCGTCTCCTTTCTTCTTTCCGGCCTCTCATTGGGGTATAGGACAAGACAACAATTGAAATACCACCCAACTGCCTGCTACAGCTCTTCTTGTCACCCTTAAACAAAGTGTTGTTCACACTGCAGCGTCAAGTCGGTGCTTTCAGATGTACAGATTCACTGGAGGCAACACATTTGGCTGTTATGGGGTGAAAAATGCCATTTTAGACTGGATGAGTCCAAGAACTGAGCCAAAAATAAAGATTTTTTTTTTTTTTGTTAAATCATGCTCTACTGTCTGCAAAATAGAAGATACCAAAAAAAATGAGAGGTGATTTGTACTTTAGACTCATGCAGACATGGAATGATGTGTTTTTCCATTGTGAGCAAGAAGTGCCAGACACAACCAAGCCCGTGTGCTGACTAAGTGTTTATCCTCAACTTTCCTCCTATCCAATTTCCTCCTCTTTTTCTTTTGCCTTATTTACTATGATCCTTATCATAGAAATGCAATTTGTGCAAAGCACCTACACAAAAATCTACCTTGGCGTGCAAAAGGGCCCTAATGACAGAGCAAAGCAGACATCTGAGGGAAGACATTATCATCCCGGAGGACGAAGGCGCTATTATAAACTGATTAGGTGGAGGAGAGCTGGATGGAAATCACTCTTGAATCTTTTTTTAACCATTAATTAGTGGTTCTGTCAGTGCGGTTCATTCTGCGGGGATGACTAATGCGTAGAGCTCTCCCACTGCTCCTCATGACCAGTTGGTACATTGCTGTCACATTTGCATATGTAGCACTGACAGCAGAGGATGAAGAAGAAAAAAAAAAAAAAAGAGAGAGAGAGAGAAAGAAAAATCCCTTTGCCTATTAAAGCGGCTGCAGTTCAGCCAACTCTTGTACACTCTTCTCTGTCTGAAAGCGAGATGATGTAAAAGTAACCGGATAGTTGCCTTACATCGGTAATTGGTTGACTGTGATGTGACATACAGTGAGCCGTGCTCACGGATCAGTGCTGCGCGGCGTTGCTGTATTAACTGGAGCCGGCGGAGCCTCGTGAAGACGAGCCAAGATCCGTATCAAACGTTACTTAGATTTACCTTGAGGGGGGGAGGCGCAATCAGTTTTCCCAGCATCTCCAACAAACTAACATCCCCCTCTGGACCCCGTCATCCTAAACCATGAGTATGAGAAAGATCTTTTTAAACAATAATAAAAAAAAATTAAAGCTCACGAATCACAATCTGACTGAGGCCCTGTTTACACTGCAACGTTTCAAGAGAAAATACTTTTTCTAACAAGATCTCATTCTCGCTTCGCTGTCATTTGCTACATTTCCTGTAGTTGTGTATGAATGATTGATAAAAAAAAAAAAAAAAACCTTCAAATGTCACTTGGATAAAACAAATGTAGAAGCTAGATGGACGAATGGGCTCAATGGTTTTACCAAACATAGTGGTTTTATTAGTTGTTTCATCCACACGACACAAAGACCTCATTCTGGTTACATAGTTTATTAGGTGACACAGTCATTTTGCAGAGATGTCTGAAGTTCTCTTTGTTCCAATGCTTCTCATATTCATTCAGTGCCAATTGCTGAAAATGGACTCAATTTGGTGTTTTTGTTCAAACTTTGCTATTGGAATATCGAATACAGATCTACACTTAAATGGTTGAAACCAATGAGAACGCTAACTATATATATAAAAAAAAAAAAGAATATCCACTGGAAATAAATAATGAAAATCCCGCTCAGCGTTCTGGGCTTGGTGGTGTCGGGTATGGACCGACAAGAGTCACAGGTGTTCTCACTTCTCAGTCAGAGATTAGAGGAGAGACAAAGTCAATGTGAGAAGTGTTTCCTTCCTCCACATGGTGACATTTTAAAGAGGAATCTTGTCGAGAACCTGACTGAGGAGATAGAAGCGTCTTTCGAAGCGCTTATCTATTAAAATTCCCACCTGCTGCATGAGGAACGTCGTTGTCGCCGATGTGGCCAACAACCTTCAAGTGAGGAATGTCGTCACTTGGAAAACGGCTTGAATATAGCCAGGAACTTTAGTTGAAAACGAGTTCCTTCTACCGGATGTCATCCAATGCCTGCCTGCTCCGAGAATGAACCAGTGATGAAGAAAAATTCCTGCAAAATTCACTAAAATGGGAGTAAAAATAACCAAAAATAATAAAATATCAAGTAAAAAAAAAGAAAGAAGAGTATTTAAAACATCCACATAACCTAAAAACGTGAAGTGATTAAAAAAGGAAGGTCTTGAGTTTTTTTTTTTTTTTAAATGTCTGTCAACCTTTTCACTTTCTTTCTTGGGTTCTTTTAGTTATTCTAACTGTGTCTCGTTTCAGGATCCATGACTTCCCCTCCTTGTGTCTGATTGCTGTTCCCTTCCCCCATGTGTTTCACCTGGGCCTGAGGCCACGTTTACACCTACCCGGGTATTTACAAAACTGAAATATTTCTCCGCGTTTGGGCCTTCCATTCACATATAAAAGCAGCTACGAGTCACCACAAACAATGATTTCTGAAAACTCCGGCCACATTAGAGAGTTGGAAAATTTACATCATAATTCAAGACGTCATGTTTTTTTTTTTCCAGGATTCTGATTGGCTATCATGGTTTCATGTTTCTCATTACACTGCCCCCTACAGGTTTGGCTGCTCATAGTAGCTCTGAACCAGGTCTATCTGCGGGTCCATATACATGAGTATTTTTTTTTTTTATAATGTAGAGAGAGAAATATCAACTTTTGTAAAGAACCAGGTGCGTGTAAACGTGGCCTGAGTGTGTGATTGTCATCACCAGGTGGCAGCAGTAAATGTTGGGCATCTTTTGTGTTCTGGTTGGTGGTGTGTCGGAAGCTCTCCGGACTTTGTGTTTGTGGTCGTTTGGAGTTCAGCTTTTTGGTACGCCCCAATAAAATGAGCTTCTGCTCCACCAATGGCCGTGTCTGGAATCCTGAGTCCAAAAATAAGGTTGCAATACTGTTGTTTAAACCAAACCCGTTGGTTTCGATGGCTTAAGTTAAACCCCAGGAACAATTATACAGATAGTTCTAAGTATGTTAACTGAACCTACTGGGAGTAGTTATACAGTGTTTAGAGTTCTGAGTATGTGTCCTACATTATAACACAGGTATCAAAAATGGTTACTTAATTGGGCTTAAATCATGTCAAAACGGAAAAGACGATGTCAATTTTCTTCTATTGATGGACTCATTACCTTTCCATGAAGTCTGGCTGAGGAATCATGTAACTCGTGGTCTTTGGTAAGTAATAGTAAATTCCATAAAGGAGATTAAATGAAATATGAAAACCGTCTGAACCGGCATCTGACGTGTTAGTGTTCTTGGCATACATCAAGATGCAGAGAGAAGCCAAGAATATGCTCATTTTGTTCAAATACATACTGTAAATTTCCCATCAGGGTTAAAAGACTGCAGTGCTGTATCAGTAGCCTGAAAGAAAAAGTAGATTTCTTGTCAGTGTCTTTGTTTTTTTCCCCACATTGAAGGTTTTGGACTAGTTCGACTCACCCGGTGCTTAATGAAGAACATGTCGTCCTGCAGAGCTATTTCCAGCTGACACAGAAACTAAAGAAGGGAAAGTGGGATAAGGTGCTTCGGTTGTCCAACAGCTCAAAATGTGTAAAAAAAGAAGTTTAAAACAACTTCAGGATGGGTGATTTATATACCGCCTGGAGGAGGGGGGTGAAGCCTTTTCTTAATGCAGCTCATAACCACTTGTTAATTGCAGAGGAGTTTTTATTCCACAGACATGAGGACAACATATACAGTTTGATTTAAGGAAGGGGTATCTGTATAAAAATGTACACAAACATATTGTAGTGATGCCCACCAATACGACCTACTTTAGGACCTGATACTGAGTAAATCCATGACGTCTACCCCCAATATTATACCAATACCCAGTGATGTAGTCCAGGGTATATCCAGTGTGTACCCTCTTATTTTACCCACTTCCAAATCCCCCATGATGTATCTACAGCCAGATTGCTTATGTTTTTTTTTTTTATGCCTACTATGACAAAGCCTCGTTGTGGCAAACATTAACCGATAAATTATGTGACAATGAGCAAATACTATGGACAGATTTTCACTGACTAGAGTCGTCTTACATGCCACCGTTTCACAAATTGTACAAAGATAGTTTCTTTCCAATTATAGCTTCTTTACATTATTTTATAAATTAGAGCAAGAATACATTATTCTTCATATCATCTCCAAACGTCATCATGTTAGTGATCGGCCGTCATATGAACCCGACTCCGCCTATGATATACAATCTTTGTGCTCCATGCATCTCCGGTGCTGAAGACATTCGTAAATAACAGCCCAACTAATCACTCGGCTAAAACCTTCTCTGTCCAGTAGTCGAGGAGTAAATGGTTCTAATTCTGCCGGTTCACATGCCATCACCAGACATTTCCTGGTCGTCAGAAAATGGCTCCTCTCAGAGGTTTTCTCTGCACCACAGAGGCCCCCGTTCTGTCTCTCCATTAACTTCTTGAAATCCTCCTTCTTTTGTAGAGATCTATGAAGGATTGACCTCTCAAACTTTCTTTCTTTTGAGGTGTTTTTGGAGGATTTTGCTTCCCTTCGCCTCAGCGGCCATGGTCTTTAACTCCTGGGGGTGAGGAGGCGCTCGCCATTGTGGGTGAGCGAGATAGACCTCAGGTTGGAATAAGCCTCAAAGGTTGAACTCAGTAGTTTGAGAAAACCTCTTTTCCTTATCCCTCAGTGCTCGATTTTGACAATGCCCTCACATTCCTAAACCTAAAGTATATTTGAGGGCTTTCTCACTGCCACAAGGAATTATTTGTCCAATCTGCCTTCCAAATGTAATATTTTTTATCTTTGGAGCTCCAATAAGAAGGCTGCCTTTCTGTTTTATTGTCCTTTCCTTTGTGCCTATAAAATGTTAGCCAATAAAGTAAAATGTGTTCATTCATGTTCCAGTTGATTGTTCTGCTAATTATGATATTTTCGACTTTGTTGTATGATTGAGTTTATCTGACGGGGAAACTATTCCAATCCCTAATTTGCCTGATGATTTTTGAAAAGAAACCTTGAGAAATAATGTGAAAGTATAGAAGTATATTCTATTCTATAGTCCAGAATCCAACGCAGAATGACGACTTGGCATGAGACAAAGCATCAGTGTGAAAAGACACATACCTAAACTCTACCAACATAGTACAGAACAAGTACATAGTCATGTTAACATTTGTGATGACTCATAGCAGCCCTTGAAACTCACAAAATGCAAATAATGTCCGTCCGCCAACTGAATTGTGGCTAAACATGGGTTTACTTTCCGTTACCTTGACGATGAAGATCTGGTTCATCAATTGCTCCAACAAACATAGGTGAGACTTAAAGCCTAATTTATATTCCAGATGCAAATGACATGCAAAGGCTGTGCGTTGCACTTCTTCACTGGACTTTTATATTATATTCCTGTGTATATTAAAGGCAATGAAGGATTTCCTTCTAGCAACTGCAATAAAGTCCATATTTGCCATTCCTATGGTGCACAGAAGTGATCGGCGTGACTCCGGATCCCAGTGACCTCTGAGCAACCCCGCATGCACACGCGACTTAGTTCCCTCCGTATCACCTGTGAGCCCGAACGTCCCACCTGTGAGATGAAAGCGGCAGCATCCCTCTCCTCATCCCAAACACTGACAGCTTTATTACAAACCCGAGAGCTGTTAGAAGATAAGCAGGCTCGGCGTGCGCCGCGGCGCCGCTCGCTGCCTCAGACGTTTCCCGACAAATGAAACCTGTTCCCCGCACCCTCAACATGCTACCGGCGTCAAATCCCAATGACACCTTTGGTTTAATATGGAAGGCATACACTGTAATACATCTGTGATGCCGTGGTGGTAAAAAGAGATTTATGGCACACAACAAGCTATTAAGGAGCTGTATGTGGTGGGGTAATCAGGGGGGGGAAATGGGGTGGAAATTCTCTTCTTCATGCCACATTGATTCATCCTTCAGTGGGAGAAACCTCCCCATTATGCACACCTCATCTAAAAGGGCCCTAGGATGATGGTGGCGGGCCCGGCGCACGCTGATCCCAGGTCTGCTGTGAGGTCAACAGAGGTCCTCCCTGCAGCATCTGGACTCTCAGGGGGAACGCCATCACTGCTTGATCCATGGAGTGTTGATTATACCGCTGTATGAGTAAAGATTGCCCCAACATGCATCATGTGTCTCTCTGCATGAAGACAGAGATCTGTCTCACATTACAAGCTTGTTGCGTTTTGTTGCGCAGAACGTCTTGCAGAATGAATTGAATTCCTTCAGAACGTAATTTATACAGGGACTTGGCCGTTGATTGCATAAAATGAGGACGATACGGACGATATTTCTTAATATTTCCGTCCCAATGATTACTTTGTTTAGTTTAAAATGACATAAATTGCTGGCCTTATTGTTTTATATATATATATACGTATAGCTGTGATGTAGGGGCACCCTAACTTCCAAGGGCAAGTGTCTCCTGAAGACAGGTGTCCTCTCTTCAGAGGGACAGGTCACGAGAACAAATTGTAGGACCAGTTGATATTGAAAGAACCAAACACCAAATATGTTAAGGTTATTTAAAAGCAGATAACTGAACCAATACAAAGATATATATATATCTTTGTATATATCTTTGTATATATCTTTATATATATATATATATATATATATATAGGGAAAAATCATATTAATTTGAAATAGGTTTAGTTATTATTTTCTAAATAATTTCTAAAAGTGAATGTCATGGTAAATAGCAAGGCAATGAGGCCCCGTTTCAACTGCAAACGGAAAACTTTATTGAAAATTTTTCTTTGCATTTTTACACAACGACAGTGCTCAAACCCACTGAAAACAGAACTTTTTGAAAATGCTCCGACTCTTGTCTCCGTGCAAATGGGAACAATTTAGCTTTTTGAAAAAGCTCCGGATCCATCCCTGTAGACTGGAAACACACAACTTTTCTGAAGCACTGCTTCTGTACATGTGCACAATGGCCGTAGTGAATAGTCCTCCGGAGAGGAGATCATGTGAGCCGAGTGTAAAACCTGTGGAGAACCAAACCAACCCAACAAATCACACACTGTGCTGATTTCAACCGGTACAACATTCTTGATCTTGACAGCTATTGATTATTTGTCACTGGACTGCAAAAGTTTTTAAGGGGAGGAAATACTTCACACTATTCCTTGAAGTCCCATTAATCCAAATTGCCGTCTTCATCACTGATGTGTTTTTTTCTTATCTAAGTGAAAGATTTCCTCAATTGTGCGTCTTGCCCATCAGTCACAGAAATCCAGTCTCCTCTGTCAGCCTCATAAAGCTCTCTGACAGCCAGCATTTCTCTGAGCTCATCATCATCATCATCATCATCATCATCATCATCACCACCTCGTGGCTGTTTGACAAATTGTCTCCATGGTTCATTTGACGATGATGGGTGACGCTACCTGCTCATCTGGTGTTGTCAGGAATTGATTTCCTGGCAAACCGAAGAGTTTAGGAAGTTGTGGGATCAGGCCCAGACTAAAGGCCCCTGCATACTCCCTTTTTGAACCCATAAGAACAAGAAGAATATTCGGCAGTGACGTCAGCCAGCTGCCGAAAAAAAAGCTTTTTCTGCAGGACTGTTCATACTCCAATAAGAAGCTGCCAAACTCGTAGGCCACGCCACCTCGCGGCAGCCACACGTCTGTGATGCGGCGTTTAAACTTTTCAATTGCACAGTTTATTTCTGATCTCCAGTGCTTTCAGAAATACATTTCTCTGAACTTTTTCAGTAATATAAGAGAGAGTTTTTGTCTGAGCGCCATGTTGGTCCAGTTTTAACTACAGGATCTGACAGCTGTTCGTGATGCGTTCAGGTGCATCACGTTAGCCTGCAATCCGACATTTTAACGAGCTGCGGCGCTCGTACAGTAGCGATGTTACAAGCTAAATATGATTGAAATATGACTGATAGTCATGAGCGAACTGGAACACGCATGCGCAGCACACGGCAGTGCAGAAGTTTCGGAAGTGCGGCTCCTACATAGTTCGGCCAGAGCAGTTGGCACTGAATTTCGTCATTTTGTTCGGCAGGACCCCGCACTGCTGAACTTTCGTCTTGTTCTTATGGAGTATGAAGGGGCCTTTACCAAGGACAAGACGGCTGGAACCGGCTCTCCAGAAGAGGCTTGTACTTCGTCCAGTCACGTTGAGAGCAGTAGTACCGGACCGCCGTAGGGCAGGTTTGCACACGTCAAAGTAAAAGATTACAGGAAACTTGAAGGATTCTCGAACAGACTTGGACAACCAGATAAATCAACTGTTTTGTTCACATCATCAACTTATGTGTGGCTCCAGACTAATGTCTCAACCAGTCGGAGATCACAGTTATATTCTGAGTTATATTTTCCAAGTTTTCACTAAGAAGTTCACTAGGAGTTAAACTAATGAGCGACATCAGGCTAACTGTATGAACTATCTTTGAATGAATGAATGGTTTATTTCAGTTACGGTTACAGTGCAAAAATTACATTTTGTGCATTCAGTTTATAGTGCTTAAAAGTTCACACACAAATGTTGTTTTTTTAAACTATTTCTGTCGCCGAAATGGGTCGAGGCTGAATTCAAGGCTTATTTTTGCCTATCCCTTAAAAATCCATTAAGTTACCCAGGACTCCTCTTGATATCTTAATATTTTGGCAGAATATGATTTACAGTCTGTTTTACTTTTGTCATTGTCAGAAATATCAAAGAATCTCCAAACCTCGGACATCGCTCGTCCTCTCTTGTCTACCTGTCGGCGACGTTGCGGATGCGTGACGTCATGTAACGCTCACCAGGTTGTATTGAGAATGTATTACAAGTACGGATATGAGTACTTTCGTGACTTGATACCCAATACTGTTATCAGTATATCGCTACAATCTACATTTTTGTTTTCTCGAAAATATACTCATATCGGTTTTATAGGCCCTTGTGGCAAAAATCAGCTTTTTAAAAACGGTGTCAAATAAACCTGATATGTACAGTTTCAGGCAAGAGACTCAAAACGTGAGTGTCAATCCTCCTTTTACTTTTTTCAGACTCTCTCAGAAAGTTGGAACAAAAGTACATTCATCATCGTGTTGTCAGCTAATTTTTCAGTACCTCTTGTCAAAGAGGCGACACGAGGTAAACGATATTTTCACTCGATCAATAAAATGTCCAGGCTGCTGCTTCGTATAACTATACAACAATCAAAGCCGAGCAAACAACACAGCAATGTTTCTCTTCACAAATATTAGACCTAAAGTAATACTTCATTTGCTCACCGACCAGAATAGAGCGGCTGCCTGCGTCTCTAATGATAAGCTACATAGAGCTATAAACAGAGGCGGCCTCCCCCGTGTGATGTCTTGATTAGCTTCTCAGTCAATCATCATTCATGAGTCCCATTGTGGTTTTAGTGCTTCGCCATTCTGCCGCCGTTTTCTCAGAGCGCGGAGATCCAGCAGGAGTGCCTTAAGGAAGCCAATTTGCTGCCCCCAAATTCCCCCCGTTGACACTCAGCCAAGCAAGGCTGATGCCAATTGTGCAGTTGATGCATGATGCGTAACCTCTCAGCGTTCGCTCGGTCCTGCTGTCCCAGCCCTGTCGCCACCGCCGACGTAAGCGCCGAGAGGTGGGATGGCATCAATCCCCCACTTTGCCCCGTCCCGATGGACACGGAGACAGAAGGTGTGTGTGTGTGCAGGGTTCAGTGACGGTGCAAACTGCGAGTGTTAATGGGGCAAGGGTGTACGACCACCTGTCAGGGCTCGCGTTAACCCGCCGCGTCCTCGGGAGAACTCCAGCGATGTTACTGAGGCTCACTGTTAAAGCGTGGCGGAGTTTGTAAAGCAATCGCAATCAAAGCGAGTTAGAGGGGTTAGTTCGCGTTGAGTTAAAATATGGATATTACACTGGGATCGATCACAACCAACACGAGCAATGTGATGTCGGTCTGCAGGGATTGACCGCTGCTGCTACTGACAGTGCTGAACCCCGCCTGGCGTCATCAGAAAGGACTGCATGCAAAGTATGCTATTAATCCTTTAAGATTATCGACAATATTTTCTGGTCTGTGAGTAAAACTTCCTCTTATATAGCACATGATTACAGTGTGAGGACCGTACTCCCCGCACAGTAAATCCCCCCAGTGTTAAATATCAGTTATTACAACACCAGCTTGAGTAAAACGCCCCCCAGTGTCGGTGTCAATTTCCAGTGTTAAATGAGGCAGCGTTAAAAGTATTCTGAAGAGAGTTAATTTGACACTGCAAAAGAGTAAATTAAGTGTAAAATGAACCTCATTGAGAGCAGTGACAGCAGGCAGGGTAGGCAGTGCCTACCCAAGGCTGAACTGTTTAAGTTTCTTTAAAGTTTCTTTCATGGTGTTTTACCATCTTGATTTTGTTAGATCAACACTTTGCCAGCCGAAACATAATGTAGCATCACGGCGCTAATCGCTGCAATGCATTATGGGAGTTGGGTTGGCAGTGTTTCAAATGTCTTTATTTGGGGTTTTTTATTAGGCTTGTTGGCGTTGGTAATGATGGTGTTGTGTTGTGTTCGTGCAGTTAGTTAGTTGATCTAGTTTAGTTTAATATTTGTAAGCTGGCAACCAGGAGTGAAGAGGGTTTTGTGTGTCATGTCGTTCTGCCATGATGTTCTTGATCGGTGGGTGTTATTAAAAACCAACAACCTCTGTTGATTCTAGTTGGAATAAAGGTAGAAGTTCACTTTCATGTGACAATACTCCGCATCTCTCGCCACATTAACAAATTGCCTTCTGAGTTGTCACTGATTGAGAGACACTTTCAGAAATATTGTCTAGTTATATTAGCGCTGTGTAATGTTGACAGCTTTTATAGTATTTACTCTATCTGAGTGTTTGCTTCACTGCAAGAGAGTAAACAGTCGACACAGTAGAGTGGAGCATCAAACCTTAACACAGTTATTTGACAATGCAGTGTTAATGAGCAATTAAATGTGACTCAATAAGAGTTGATTTATTACAACAGAAGAGTAAATTATCAACACGACTCAGAGTAATATTTACACTCTCCAGAATTAATAAACCTGTAGTGTTAAATTTGAATAACACTATAATGTGTTAATTTCTTACTCTATTTAGTGTTAATTTAAGTCAAAGGGATCATATTAGGCAAAATTGACTTTCTAATGGTTTTCACACAGTAATAATCGTCCCCAGACCTGGAATGACGCCCCAGAAGTGAAGACAGTCTGTCCTCTCTCTCCCTGGCTTGTTTCAGTTTTTTAAAAAGTGTGTTGCTCCAACCAGCCAATCAGAAATCAAACCCTATATAGTGTCATCGGGGGTTGAGCCAATCTCAGTCAAGGTAGGCCCTCCCTTTGACTCCTTCCACAATTAGGCAGCTCTGCTCTGGCACATGGCACCACCAGAGGAAGTGCTTCCTCCTCTTCCCAAGATGGGCATGTGTGGGCGGAGCCAGTCCAGCTCACACAGACACAGCAGATTCTGGATGCAGCTCCTATGATCCAATATTCAAATGGCGGAAAATCAAGGAAAAGGAAAAGATTTGGGGCAAGAAACTTTGAATACAACGTTTCAGCATGTGAAATTTTTTGAAACGCTGGATAATATGACCCATTAATGTCTGTTGATTTTGTGAAAATGGTGAATGGTCTTCCACCAGACAAGTCTTAGTGGGAAAAAGCTTCACATGAAATAACATTAAATGTTGGAGTTGCAGGCTACTTATACATCCCAATGTGCTATTAGTATTGGAGGAAAATTATTCCTTACCCTTTATGAATATCATTTACTTGACTGAGGCAGTACTGGGAAGCTGGATGTGGTATTGGTGCCTGACTTGGGTGGAACAGTGCGGGCTAATTCAATTCGGAACTGCGTAACTCAATTTGAAGTACTATTAAAATGCTCGAAATGAGAAACCTAATTCATTTTACTCATTTCAGATATGTAATAATAATTCATAAAACTCGAATTAGGCTGAGTTAAGCGTCGGCCGGCGGTTGGGCGAAGCGCGGCATCTTTTGATTGGCCGCCCTCTGCTGTGTTTGTCCCCATGTTTTCTCCATTGGCTCACGCCTGAGTGGCAGCCTGTCCTGCTTTAAGAGCCACACACGCTGAGATAAAGTGAAAGAATAGTCATTTCACAGGCCTTAGTTCGCCTGTAAATGCATTAGGGTTTTGTGTTGGGAGCATTTTTTTCTAAAATACATATTTAAGGACTGAGCACATGGGCTTATTTGACATTGACATTTACATTATGACACTTTAAGAGAGTTGCAAATGGTTGAGGCTTGACTTTTTAAAATAGTTTTTTCGAGAAGTCTTTGTTCTACGAGACATTTAGCAGCCAATTTGTTGGTATTTCAGTGTTGTTTCCTCTCTGAAATCCCCCGCGTCACATTGAACCCCTGAAGATTCCCGTCACCGGATGAGTCTTTCACTCCTGGAGCCGAGCGCAAATTCAGCTTCCATATTTCATTGACTCAATTTGCAGCCCATCTACTTGATGCAGAGAACAGCAGCAGTAAATCCACTTTTCCATTTCACTCAAAACTCTAAGCCCTGTGGTAGAGACCATTCTCTGTCCTCTCTTTGATTTGACATTTCATTTTATTCTTTTCTGGCCAGCGGGGCTGCACGCGTCGCGATGGCGGGGACGACGTGGAGGGCTAATACTGGCACAAAGTGGCCCCCGAGTGCATCGGCGGGCCGCGGCTCAGAGCGCGAGCGCGGCGACTCCGGTCAAGGTTATGATGCGGCGAGAGCCCGTTCGCCTCGTATCCTTTGGCTGGAGGCCGCCGGGCCAGCGCTGCTTTGGCCCGGCGTCTGCCAAACATGTCATTTAAATTCCGACTGCCAAGCCGGATCGGTCAGAAGAGGCAGAAATGGGGAGCTGATGTCACGACCTCTGCAGGGTTAAACTGACGGTGCTCTGCGGCGTGAAACCGAGTCCTGCTGATGTCGGTACAAAGCGGCTCGATGGCGGCGGCGTTCTGATTGAGATCACACTTCCTAATTTGATCTCTCATTGTCTTTTTTTTTTTTTTTTCTAGTTTGGACCTGTGTGCTGCTTCAAAGTTTCTAATTAAACAGATACAGAATAGAGGAAGAAAAGAAAGAAGAAAAAAAAAACCTCCACTCTTCAAAGTGAGTATCTTTAATTAATACAGGAGAATTAGAAGAAGGGGACCAGGAGCTTTATTGATCTTTAACCAGTTTTAATTAACTGAGTTATTTCGTTGGGCTGCTGTGCCTCAAAGCTGCTTGTTTATGAAGTGTGCAGGGCTTGTTTGTAGCTCAATCTCGCATTGAATCCCACATGTTTCTCTACTGTTTTATTTACAATATAATCTGAGCCGCAAAGGTTACAGGTGGGACGAATCCAGATGTAAGTACTTTAAATCCACGAGTCTCAGAAGGAGAATCTGTTCGAAATGAACTGAACTTCAAATTAAGACTTTTTTAATGAGACAAATCCCATGAAGTCAACAGAACCTCTTGCTTTAATCCATCTTTCTGTAATTTATGATTTCCGCAGCCTGCCATGTCCTCAACTTGAAGCCTATTAGTTCTTTTGCTCTCTCTTCAACATTTTACCCCAAAAATTGGTTTGCAAGGTATTAAGTTATAACCCACGAGTGTCCATATTCATGTGTAGGTCATGTGTTCTGGTCAAAAGTGTCTTACAGTTGACAGTTCCGTTATTTGAAGTGGACATTTGTCGTACAAGGTACTTGAAATTGAAGTATCTTGCAGTTGTCATTTGTGAAAATATGCATAATCCAACAGCTCGAGGAGAAGTTTTTTTTGAACATTTCACTGTATTTTGCACCACCTGGCTTTATGTTGAGATTGTCGTCATTTTCATTAGAAATTGTTTGGCTTTTGCAGAAAATAGACATTTTTGTCGCGTATACTCACCATGAAGAAAAACGTTAAAGTAGACATAGAGAACAATAATGTTTGTTTGGCAAACTGCAGTACAAATACATGTAGTGTATGTGCTTAGCATCATTTAATCATGTGCATTTATATGGACTAATTCTCATTGGGACCAAAATAGAGGAAGTAACACGGCGAAGAGACTGCACTACTACTAAATTTTGCATTTGAGCAGCTGCTGTTTTGATCTTTTCCCCACAAAAAGATCTCAAGCTTTATCCTTTGAGGAATTGGAAGTTAAAGACCAGCGGCATCTCATCATATCTGAAGTGGGAGACAAGCACAGGAAGCAGTGTGAGCTTTTTAATAAAAGGTCAATACGAGATTCCTATAATGGGGTTCACACAACACTCAAAAGTGAATAGCTGTAGCATGACAAAGAGCAGCTGTGTGGCTCCCCGTAATGCCGCTGAATAGATCTGCGTGAGGCTGTTGAATTTGAAACTGAAATTGCATTTGTAGTCATGCTTCTCGCGGCGCTCCCGCTGGTACTCCGCTGGGTTTTAGGAGCCAGCCTGCTGAGGTTTTTGTGAAACCTGAACCATAAATACAGCTGCGCTCGGTCAGGGGTTTCTGACGGAACCAGAACAGAGCGTACTCGTGTTGGTCGGTGAGTCGGCCTTCTTTTTTACTCTGGGAAAGGAAAAACTCCAAAGTTTTGTAGATCAGTCCAGGAACATCGGCAGTGAACGCTGGTTAACGGCACCGACGCCGTCTCGTTTGAATCTTGCCGATTTGTCTTTTGTCTCTCAGCTCAGCCGGTAGACCAGGCCGTCCGTTTCCAAGGTCAAGGCTCCGTTTCCAGGAAAGCTTCCACCGTCTGTTTGCAGGGCAGCGGCGCGTGAAGCCACTGACAACACAACTTTTGGAAAATGACTCCCAAGGTGGATACTTTTTGAAAATGCTTCAACTCTGTGTGAAAAATGGCAAAAAAACACTGAAAAGCCAGTTTTAATGAAACCTTTTGGTGCCAAGTACAATGAAATGTCCAAAAACAAAAACCCTCTCCTGTCGCTGTGGCATTATGTGTATTTTTGTATTTTTACATACTTTGGTGGCCTGAACCAAAGGTTGAATCCTATCAACCAGTTCGATTCTGCAAGATATGGCATTGATCCAATACCGAGTAAATACAGAGCCAGTATCGCCGATACCGATATGATACCAATACTTTTTGATATTCGAGGTTCAGAGAGGGAAAATCATCAAAGTGCTTAAACTCAATTAGTTTTCATGACCTTTGTGTTTTTAGGAGTTTTACGTTGGTTTAATAATTAGTTCAAAACTAGAATTTGGGAAAAGTTCATAGGTGAACAGAAAATACTTTATCATAATAAAAACATTTTGTTCAAACAACAAGAACAAAACAATTTGCTCCCATAGATTGAAATGTCTGGATGAACAAAGTGTACAAAACCATCACTTCAGAACAAATTGGAACAAAAGATGTTTTCAGTATATAGTAGTTTTATAGTTTTTCCTTTCCACCGTCTCCTCTGCTTGCTCATGTACAATTGTTGGGTTTTTCACTGTAAAACAGCCTTGAAATGACTTTGTCACGATAGAAATACAAATTAAATTGAACTTATTACCGTCCAGGAAAAAGGCTTAAATACTGGACTATACGTTTTCTTAAATGATAACCGTTTCGTAAAGACCTTCCTTTTTTCGGGTTAGTCGGCGGCTGTTTTGTTTGTCCGACGGAGAAATGAGTTGGGAACATCACGAGCAACAACGTTTCAAGGAGGAAATAAGCATCTTCCATTGAAATGAGCCTCGGAAGGCACAGGAGTGCTTTAATAACTTTCTCCTTGCTATTTCTTCCACGTCCTCACCGCATGTGCCGGTGATATAAAAGTCTGGACGCTGCTGTCAGTTGTGGTCAGTTGGACGTACAGAAGAGACAATTCAACTTTTTATCTTCTTTTTCGATTCTCTCAGTCTCATCAGTTTTATACGAGGTATAAAACATGTTTTTTTTTTTTTTTTTTGCTCCAATTACCCAATCTAGAAATGTTCACTTTCACCACCAGCGTATACATTCCCGTCCACTTACACACGACGTGGCGCCGCATGCTGTGAAATGCTTTTACATAAAGAACAACCCTGCTTGCTCTTTAATCAGGCCAGATTTGGCTCCTCCACCATAATAGCTGTCGACGTGCCGTGACCACCACCCTTGTATTATAGAGATCTCTGTATGCAAGGTTTCAGCTATTATGACAGTACTTTTCATTTTCTTGTAAATATGTCGTTTTTTTCACGCCAGCTCCATCTTGCTTTCTCCTCATTTTGCTTCATCCTTCCTCTTAATTCTTTTCAAATTTGGGACATGTTTTATTTGACTGGCAATGGTTCGCTCTATAATTGGGGCCAGTACGCATTGTCACTTAATGAAGCCCGTGCTGTCATTCAGGGTTTTTTTTTTTTTTTTTTTTTTCCTCCCTCCACAGAAGAGAAAACCAACTGTCAGAGTTGTCTGCGTTCGTCGTACTCGAACTTTACAGCTGCACTTCAAGTCGCCCGGCAAATCACAGCTGCCGACACTGCAGACGCCGACAGTATTATAACAACCAGACGCACTGAAAGGGGTGACATGTGGGGAAAGATTCCGTCTGCACGCGTAGGTCAGCACAGAAACTGACAAGCCAACATCCTGAAATGTATTTTTAGTTTCAGGTTGCCGCGAAAACAGAAGACAAGCGTCACCGAGGGGCACTGAGTGAAAGATTTCAAGCTTTTCCACACAGAGTTTGCTGGAGTCGCACTGGATGCTCATGAGGTTTTTGTCGGATTAAAAATCCTGCGAAGGTTCGAGTCCCTTTGTTCCATGCACTCCTCTGGAGGTTAGCATTGAGACTCGACATGGCGCATCGATGCCGTGAAGCTTTTAAACACTCGGGTCCCGTTTACATGAGTAAACGCTTAGTTTTTTGTGTTTTAGTTTAACGATACATAACAAAAGGCAGTGAGGCTGAAAACAATGTATTTTCTATGTTGGGCCACTAGCGGGTGCTGGAGAGTATCGTCTGGGAGTCATGCCTCTCTGGAGGCCGCCATTGTTCTTATTGTCCATCTACTTGTGCATGTGCTGTAGAAGTTGCGTTTTTTTCACTCCGTTTCCACGGAGATGCAGTTGGAGAGTTTTTAAAAAAGTTCCACCTCCGGAGCCGTTTCTAAAACTGGCCCCGTTTCCACAGACTTTTTCAATAAATCTTATTTCCCGTGACTCTGGGCACCGTTGTCGTGTAACGGACGCACAAAACACAGTGCACGTTTTCCGTTTCGACTTGAAAATGTCGTGTAGACAGAGGCGTGTGGCTATTTTCCACCAAACGACATCTCCACCTTCAGAAGAACCTGGCTGTGTTAAGACAAGCTAGATACTAACAAACAGGACATAATGTTGTTTTTATGATTTTCCAACTTGTGATTATAAATCATTTGGTGATTTTCCAACATACAATTTTGGAAAATGAAATGCAGTTAAACGAAGGAGAAATCTGTCTTGGATTTTACTACAAAATATACTAAATCACAACAATCAAGCTCATGAGTTTTTCCCTCAAATGTGGAAGAGACGGAATGCATCAATGAATATGATTCTGGTAGAGACGGAATTGAGAGCGTCCATGAAAACCTGGATGACATATATCAGTATTTTTGAGTCTTCCCTCGCGGAGTACTAGAAGATTACCCCCCCCCCCCCCCCCCCCCCCCCCTCTAAAAAAAGAATGTTGTTGTTCCTCTTTAATTCACAAAATTTGCATTTCAGAAGTTTAGGAGCACAGACAAGCTCTTGTTTGTGCGTCTTGAAAACACGTCCTGAAGAAGACCGAGTGAAAATGTGTCTTTGTTGTGATACCTGAAGATCTGCCGTAATAAATCTCAGCGTGGACTCATACAAGAAAATCTTTTCCACTCAGCGTAGTGCCGTCCCCCGATGCTCCTGAGAGAACTGGCCCGCACAACAAGGATCCCTGCCTTCCGTGTGAGGAGGTACGGGTGTACGACGACCTCTCCGCGCTCAGCCTGACCCTCTCGGCTCTCGCAGATTGGTTATCGATCCGGCTTCATTTACGCATATCGGCCGCGTGCGCCTCCCTCCCTCTGAACCCGGCTCCCAGCGTGCAGACAGTCTGGACGTCTCGCGGTATCTGGTTGCATGACAAATGCTGAGCGGCACGAGCCGTGTCGTCTTCTCCTCATAAATAATGATCGTTTCAGAGGCCACTCCATCCAGCTTTGTCGAGCAATATGTTCAAAAGCATTTAATTGGGGTTTTTTTTTTCCGATTCAATAGATCCTCATATTTCATTATCTGAAGCAGCGAACTTCCCCTGAATGGAAAGTGAGGGTACAACCTAAACACAATCAATAAACATGATAAAGAGGCTCTAATCCATCAATACCCCTTGTTCCTGACATTAGTTGGTTCACAGGAGCACAACTTGAAGCGATTGCTGGACTTTTTTTCGGGGAATTGTTTTTAACTTAGGCCCCCGTTTCCACGACAACGTTTAAAGAAAAGTGTCACGTTCACACGGCAACGGTGCCCGGGGCGTTTTTTTTTTTTTTTTTTTTGAAAAGTTCCACATTGGGAGCCATTTTGAAAAAATTTACATTTTCAGTCGTGTAAAGGGACACTCAAAATGCAACGCAGGTTTTCACCTGAAACCGTCGCCGTGAAAAACGGGCGGTAGGTTTTTCAGTTGCAACAGTGCAACACGGCGTCATATTTTCAGCACTCGGAGCGTTAATTACAGCACACTATCTTTTATGAGCAGCCATCTACAGTGCTAACCTTTAATGGAGTGGAGCTCCATTGTGTTTTCTCCCCTCTAATGATTGTGTCTATACTTAAAATGAGCTATGAGATTGTGCGTGTGGGAGTTTTCTTGCATTTTCAATATGACTCTGCCCGCACTGTAGTCGCAGCGTTCATTAAAAGAGGATATATGGCGAGCCGCCGCCGAGGTGGTTTCTTTCTCTGGCAAAGTGAGATTAAGATCTTTTGTGGTCTTTGTTTTTTTTTTTTTTTTTTTTTTATGACTGAATGTATGTTCTCAGGAGCTGGACTCTCGTACACACACGGAGGTAGTTTTAATGAGGAATGGCTGGAAGCCGGGGATGTTTCACAGGAGGCGTTTATCCTTTGATCACAGTTGCGTCTTTAAAACTGCTTCAGCGACCTCTGTGGGTTCGCTGGTGACATTTTAACGGTCGGTCTCAGGGGGTGTCAAACACATTTTAGTTCAGGGGTTCACGCACAGCCCAGTTTCATCTTGAGTGGGACGGAAGGGCCAAATAGTGCCATAATCACCTATGAATTGAAGGTTTAATACTGGGGTGCCAGTTTTACATTTATTTGTCCACCAATGTTGAACATTTGACGATGAACCAGTTGAGATGAAATCTCGTCTTTACAAGCTCACATTTCCTAACGCCTACAAGCAATCTCTTCACATTTGTCACGCCTATTGACTCAATCCACAATGTGATTAGATGAAAATTTAATAGAATCGGATCTTTTTATTATGACCATATCTTAGCTGGGGTTTTTCTCCTTTATTTTCCTGGCAAGGTCACTCTGATGTCAAGGGTCACTCAGGAGCTTCTTGATAGAATGAATTCCTCGAGGAAATTGGATTCGGTTTTGGTTGTTAACTGTGACGAACAATGTGACCTCATTTGTGTTTGTTTATTTCTTCTTCGAAGCAAAAATCATTCTGTTTTCTGTATCTTTCTGCTTTTACGCATTTCTTTTTCTTTTTTTTACTGATACAATTTCACCTGACTTCTCCAGGATGACGACTGTTTAAATACTAAATCTAAATGAACCGTGAAAGGTATTTGTCTAAAATCTGTAAATTTTGCAGTTAAACTCCTCGATAGAGAGCAGGAAGTCGTACAAAAACTACTGCAACACTAAACAGCTGGGGCATTCAAACATTTAGAGAAGGTCACATTAAGTTCACCTGTAAGGGTTAGAGGCACTGATACACCGTTTGGCCGCTAGGTTTTCAAGTTAGAATACCTCAAAGTCTCGATGCCAAAAAAAAAACCTACTTAGAGTCTGAACAGACATCCATGTCCACTTTGCTGCTTGACAACTCGAAGGTCGTTTTAATTTCGGTGGAGTCAGAAAAGTGTACAAATCTGCAGACGTGATCAAGCGTCGGGTCTCAAAAGGGTCCCCGGTTATGCCTGGCGTGCTGGGATAATGAGCGATCACAGACAGCGGTGAGGGTTTTTCAGTATCACCTTGCAAAATGTGGGCGGCTCGTGTTTTGTTTTGAGCGAGGCGGCTCGTATATCATCCAGGTTCCCCCTCTGACAGGCAGCCAGCTGAGTCCATGTCAGTGTTTCTGTCAGAGCCGCGCTTCTCTTCAATCAATCATCTCATTACCCCATTCCAACATTTCCAAGATGAAAATGACGAGGGGAATTAGATTGCTATTGGCGACGCCGGTGGAATTAGCGAGCGTCGGAGGTCCTCGGGGGTGAGACCCCCCCCCCCCCCCCCCTCCCCCCCAGAAGGGAAGCAGACGGGCAACGGTGGCTTATTACCAAAACATAATTGGGGCTTCAGTGACACTTGGCGGTGGCCACCCTCTGTTTGTTAGCGCCTCGCTGTCCGTGATGAGGCGACGGCCTCACCTCGCCTATCTCGCTTGTCGCACAGCGAAATCAATGATTCCTAAACAGAGCTCGGTGACCCGGAGCGCGGCGCACTTGACGGCGGGTGTCATGCGGGCGCCCCCGCCACTCGCGCTCGATACTATTATACACAGCCAAATGAACACCGACGTCGTCCACTTCGATGAAAATGTGCGACATGAAACGCGCCGCTCGGGAGACTTGGATGGTACTCGGTAATTACTTGATCTCGCCGCTCTGGTACCACGCAGGCGGTGAGCCGCCCAGACACCCAGAGGGTAAATGATAGCTCTACAGCACAGCATGGGCTCTCATACTGAGTAACCGCTGTGCTTCCTCTCTCCGACTAGTGACTCTCAAAGTCCTTCGCACATCCTAACTTACCCTAACTGACAGACCTGTGCTCTCTCTCTCTCTCTCTCTCTCTCTCTCTCTCTCTCTCTCTCTCTCTCTCTCTCTCTCTCTCTCTAAGACCCTGAAGGTGCAGGGGTTTGGCGAATGCTGTTCTATGTTGAAAGGGATTAGAAAGATTTGTTAGCGCTCAAGCTGACTCCTTCATGTCAGGATTGCAGCTGTAGCTGGAGGGCTGTGGCCCATCTTGTCTCTCTCTCTCTCTCTCTCTCTCTCTCTCTCTCTCTCTCTCTCTCTCTCTCTCTCTCTCTCTCTCAAACAACATGAGCAACATCTTTTTTTTATTTGGACTCAATTTTCTTAGCCGTCCTGCTGAGGCTAATGTGAAGCAAAGAAGGAGCCTTTCAAGAGCTCCAGTACCTCCCGGCCCCTGACATTCTCCTGGCACTACTCCGCCGTATTTGCTCTCATTGGCGGATTATTTTCTCTGTGGGGTTACGATGCTGTTAAGACACTTTTCCCTGCCACAAAGTGGGCCGCGCGCAGTGGAAATGGCCGGCTCCGTTCCGACTGCATTATTCCTCCCCGAGGAACTCAGTGTTCAGTTTTACTCACAGTATATCTCCTGTTCGTGTGTACTTTACAGGTAGGGTATGTTTTCATGTCAATTTTTCAATTCACAAGGCCGGAGTTGGCATTTTTCCCTGTTCTGTTAGAGATGTTTGCATCATCTGCAAAAACGTTGCATTTATCCCGACTGAATCGCAGTGTTGTGCATCTGGCAACAAATCAAATGATTTTTCACAAGCACCCGCCAAGAACCCCCCACCTTCACCACCACCACCAAAAAAAAAAAAGCTATTTGTTTCTCCCTCACAATAATGGTTCCTACCCGTGCCTCCGTTCTGACCTGCAATTTCATACACGGCTCTGTTGCTGCTGCGACGGCGCCGGTTGCACGGATGGTGCGGGTCAGGCACCGTCCCCGTCCCGCCTTTCATTATTCATTGTTCTCATTTTTCCACGAGAGATTCATTTCTTTCGGGAAGTCATCTAGAAAGCATTGAAAGCTTATTTCCTGCTGGCCGGTGAGAGAGAGAGAGAGAGTTGTGGGGGTTCGGTGGAGGGAGGGTAGGCAGGGGGGGGGGGGGATTCAACAAACACAGCTGACAAAAAGAGGCTGCCTGTACACAAATTGCCTGCATTTTCCCGTTGATAGCAATCGGAGCTGGCCTTTTGTTGGCCGCGCTCGTTCATTTACACTCGCATCCTAATACCTGAGTTACTTTACTCCCCTCCCCCGCCTCTCCATCTCTTTACATTCCCCTCCGATTGTATATTTATGAAAAGAACCCAGACTCAGGCTTGGTAATGACAATATTGGCTTGGTCAGCATGCTCATTTTGTGATTGCCTGAATACGCCTGTCGACCGTCTGACTGACGCAACCTGGAGACACACGAGTCCCTGAAACAGGACAGACGCCAGCAAACCCCCTGAGCAGCACCTGCATATATACATTTATGTATATTCTGTGTTATCTGTAAATAATGTATGATAATGTGAGTGTGCCGGTGACTTGGCGTGCCGCGCGGCCTCCTGTGAGCGAGCAGTTGTTGCCGCCGCCAGGGCCTCATTATCTTTAGTCGCTCGCAGGTAGAACCAGTCACATTGTTAATATTTACAGGGTCCTTATGGAAGGATGTAACTCTGTATGGCCTGTTTATACCTCGTTTTCACATTGATCAATGAACAGGGATTTTTTTATCACACTTCCGTATCCATCATGGAACCGCTAATAGAGCGGACAGGGATTTATGAAGTATTGCCGCATTTGAATATATTAAAATACTCTATAAGCAATATGTTTTATCACAATTTCTTTATGTAATTTTATAGAGCATCTATTATAGAGAAAGTTGCAATGCATATAGATCTGTGGAACTGGTATTACAGCGCATTTAAATAGGATTTTTTTTTTTATTATTATAGCTGAGTCAGAAAAGAACAGGCTGGAACATTTGTATATTAATCTGCACTTGAGCAATTTTTTTATTTATTTTTTGCTATCACCGCAAGATAACCACTCTAAAGGCCGATTCAAACTCCATAAGAACAAGAAGAAAGTTCTGCACTGCGGCGTCCTGCCGAACAAAATGACGTCATTTACTTCTGCAAGCTCCTTCGGGCTGAAGAAATTTGATTTGACTGTACCGACCGTCCTGGCCGAACCATGTAGGTCCCGCACTGCTGAAACTTCTGCACTGCCGTGTGCTGCACTTGCGTATTCCAACTTGCTCATGACTATCAATCATATTTTAATCATATTTAACATGAAACCTTGCTACTTTGTGAGCCCCGAAGCTCGTTAAAATGTCGGAGGGCGGGATTACGTGATGCACCTGAACGCATCACTCAGCTCCTGCGGTTAAAACCGAACCAACATGGCGGCTCAGACACAAACTTTCTCTTTTTTAACTGAAACAGTTCAGCAAAATGTGTTTCTGAAAACACTGGAAGCAAGAAATAAGCTGCGCCAGTGAAAAGTTAAAACGCTGCGTTATAGATGTGTGCCTGCTGTGAGGGGGCGTAGCCTGCGGTGAGGGGGCGTGGCATACAAGTTTGACAGCTTCTTCAGGGAGTTTGAACTCTCCTGACGAAAAATGCTGTTTTTCAGCAGCTGGCTGACTTCACAGCCTAACTTTTCTTCTTGTTCTTATGGGTTCTTCTGGGAGTGTGCAGGGTCCTAAAGGCTCGTTTGACATTTAAATCCGTATTCCGTCCAGTCTGAGACAATAGCGCAGCTCAACATGACAAAAGCTGCATTTCATACCAAATGAACCTTTTCAAGTAAAAACATGGGTGTCTGTTTACACGACAATGGAGCCACTGAGACCACAACCTTTTTAAAACACTCTCCTTCTTCTTCTATTTTGGGTTTAACGGCAGTTTGCATCCATAGAGTTGCATTACCGCCATCTGCTGGTTCTATCGACAATGTTTCCCACCGCACAGCAGCCGTTTCGTCCCTGATGACTGTTTACCTTCTTCGCTTGGGTTCAACAGCAGTTGACATCCGTGAAGTTGCACTACCGTCATCTGCTGGTTCCAGCTCGTCCATACCATTCCCACCGCTCCCAAAAAAAAAAAGAAAGAAAGAAATACGTCTGCATATATCTCGCTCCTGAAAATTTACAGAATCATTCTGACTCCATTTTCATGTAAACGGAGAAAACAACCCAACTATTTTGAAACCTTTTAATTGCCCTTTTGCTTTATTAAAGGGTAAAAGCAAATGAGAAAGTGGAGTCTAAAGTGGAGATGTCCTACTACCCCACTGACTGAAGGGACATCTGAAGTGAGCAGCCTGCGGTGAACCTGCGCACAGCTCCGGAGCAAACAACAGGAGCTCATCTTCACCTGGATGTATGATGACTTTGGTCACATGACAGGCAGCGAGCGAGAGGAAGCAGCTGCCAGAGTCTGACGACTGTCAGCCGAGGTGACAGCAGCAAACAGACATTTAAATACTCAGTGGGAGTGAAACCAGCCGTCCCACGGCTGCTGCATATCCAACACATCCAGCCTGTTTTAGATCAACTCACCGCTCCATCTTAATCTAAAATCAATTCAATTCTTCAAATGTGTCAATGTTTATTAATGATATCCTAGGGAGGTTTTTTTTTTTTTTTTTCCTTCCTCAACACTGAATACGTGCCGAGGTGAAACAGCTGGGTGAGTGAAGAGCCACATGGAGCACAAAGATGTGGGATATTTTAGCTGATTTTACAGTCTCACAAAGTTTAGCACATAGGAAGAGGAAGTCTAACTCATTTCTGTCATGTAAAATCAATCAAAAATCTAAATCAAGTTTACAACCAAGTTGATTTTTATGGAAATAAAAAAAAAATATGGAAAAAATAATGTATTAAAAAGCATTATATATCGAGTTCATTACAAGCCATTTAAAGCCTTTTTAATGGCTTACACTGCAACGGCAGAAACGCTGAAAATCATGTCGTTTTCCTGTTGTGCCACTAGCGGGTGCTGTTGGTTTGTTTTTGTAGTGAAGCTGCACACACATGCTTTCAGAGAACAATCCGCTATAAACATTAACAATGGCGAGAAATTAAACATTTAAATGTACAGAAGATCAAGTTAGATTGTTATTACAGTGACTGTCAAAATAAAAGTACCAAGTCCTAGGAGAATATGGAGTCGTGACACTCTGGAGGGAAACAGTGTTGATATTGTCGTGTAAATGGACAACCAAAACGGCATAAAAGTTTTCCATTTTCACTTGAAAATGTCGTCATGTAAAGAGGACTTCACCATTTATAGACTGAAACCGCTAAATATGTAAAAAAAAAAAAAGTATGGTTAAAGGTTAAACATCAGCTGAAAATAAAGTGGTACTGTTACAGTGTCCCTGTAGGAAGATCACTGGTGGCTTGACGCTGATTATTTTCACTTATCAGAACAGTTCAAAGTATCTGGTGGGTTCACATTTTAATCTGTAAACAGGAAATTAATGCAGATTTATGACATTAAAATGTAATTGTCAAATGGAAACTGTTCACTGTGTATGATAGTAATATGGGTAAATGTCAAACACACACACAAACACACACACACACACACTGAGGGAAAAATAACCTTGTATTGCATAACAGATACAGTTGCTGTATTAAGATATTATTGTTTTAATCTTTCAACAAGTTGTGTCACTGCTAAAAAAAAAAAAAAAAAAAATACAGAACATCATAAAAGGCTTTTGTAATAGTTTATTTAAAAATTGCAGTTTCTTTTTTAAAATTACAGTGTTTCTTCAAACACTGTTTTTATGGTCCCAGTTAACATTAATTCAAATGAGGGATCACATCTTCAGTCAAGTGGATGCAGCATTTTCTTTATTATTTATATATATACAGTATATATATATACACTGTATAGCTGTAGTGTAATGTAATCACATTACTCTAACTGTAGTTACAGTTAAGTCGAATGTGACTACATCACAGGTGGTGCTGCAGGCTAAAAGCTCCTCTTTGGGGGCGGCCGTGATGCTCGCTGTGATTCCATGTCGGGACTCTGTGACTGTGATTGGCCGGGTTTCCCTCCAGCGACGACCCCAAAGACGATGATGAAACAAGCAGCAGTATTTCATGTTGGCCACAAGCAAACACAAAGGCACGATGTTACAGATGATCCTCCGGCCCTCCGTCGCTCCTCGTGGGCGAACACGACGAGTCGGTGGCGTCCTGCCTCTCTTTCAGAGCCCCGACACTGAAACGCCATCGAAATGTACCTGGAGATAAATCCTGCGCGGGTGTAAACGGAAAGCTTCCATCACAACGGTGCTCATCAACACTGATCTATGGGAGGTCAATCATTCAAACCCGATCACCTGAGAGGCCCACCTGAGTGATACAAGTAGATAAAAGACTCAAAACACCTGAGTACAGTGGTTGTGTCTGAAGCGATTGGAGTATGAAGATACTTGAACGACTCTTAAGAATATGGCCGCCCTGAAGTTTTACAGGATTTATATCCTCTGCATTTTCAGCGAAAAGGTTATTGAAAATGCAGCAGTGGAATGGATATAAAACATGCACTTTAGGTGAGTTTAACTGATAGGAAATGAAGAGAATGTCCTCTGTGTGAAAAAATGTGAATAACGGAGTTGGTGCTCATGAATTTATTCACTTTGCAAGGAGTAAGCGACGTCGCCAAAACACCCTGACTGCTCCAGAGGAGCTGAAACCTTCAGCGGATCAGGTTGGACACATTGTCAAGTTCCTCCACAGAATGTCAAAAGTGTCGTTGGCAAGAAAGAACAGAATATGTACATTTGTTTTCTTGAAGTCAAATTATCAGACCCAAAGGTAGTCTGAACAGGTTTTTCCAATATGATGGAATACAGGACAACATTTCAGGTGAAAATGGATCGTTGATGTGTTTTGATTTGAGAAAAGTTGCACGTTGACATGGCGATGGTTTTTGAAAAAGGTGCCAATTTACACAAAAATGTCAGAAACAGTGGAAATGTTGCAGTTTGAAAGGCCGTTTGTCACGGCCACGGGGCGAATGCGCGGTGGCAGAAAAGCTTCCATGGAGACGGAGTCGAAGCGTTTTCAAAAGTTCCGCTTCGTGAGACATTTTCAAAAAGCTGCTTCGTCAGTGGCTCCAAGCACCGCTGTTGTGTGGATGGACACTCAACACGCAACAGAAGGGGGGGGGTTGTAGCGAGGGGGTAAATGTGGCGACTCGCAGGCAAGCGATACCCCGCGAGAGCCGGGCTGCTGGTCGGCCCAACCCCGACAACGGCGTGTCTCTGATATCAATCAAAGTCACATTGAAAACAACGAGCTGATACGATACACCCGGCGCCGACCGCAGGAGGGATCGGAGGAAGAAGGCCGCCGGTATCGGGCGCCGTGTGGGATCCATTATCTCATCTCCCCTTCAGAGGATGTCACCTGCCATTTTACACTACTCGGCGTATTGATCATTTTGCACCACATTTAGAGGAAATTCCACCCAAGGTGACACCAGAAAAGCCTCGGACTTAATCTTCTCCTCTGCAAATGAGCTCTTAGACGAGTTAATTTAATCCCCGGACTAAACAAATTACAGTTGGGATGTATCATGTTCTCTGCCAAGTCCTAATGGCCCCTTCATTAGAGGCACCATGCGAGAATAGGAGAGTCCCCCAGCAGTGCCTCATAAAAACTAAAAAAAAAAAAAAAAGTGTGTGTGAGGGGGGGTTGGGGGGGGGGGGGGGGGGGGCGGGAGGGGACAGGTAAGTGTCATCCATTAGTCACAGAGCTCTATCTAATGGATGAGAGAAAGGAAAAATAAACACACTGGATCCTTGTTTGTATAATCGGTAACAAAGCAGTAAATCGGCGCATATTGGGAAAGACTGCCGGCCTGGTAACGTGTTGGGATTCCTCCTCTGCTCACTGAACTCGGACACGTGACAGAAATCGAATTCACTTATTTGCAGAATAGCTGTCGGTTATTACACCAAATTTATTTCATCTGCAGCAATAACAAGCCAATTCCACGGAGAGTGAAGGATTTCAATCTAAGTTTTCTCTAATATCTGGCCTTCAGATCATTGCAGCAGTAGGACAGTCCGGCAAAGCGATGAGTTTTTTTAATAAAAAAAACTGTGAAAGAAGTGTTGATGAAACAGGCCCTTCCTGGAGGATGTACTGGAGGTTTAACTACTGGATCTGCAGTCTAGCAGGTCTTTTTTTTAACCAAGGTCCTGGTTAAGCAACGTTTTCATGTGAAAACACAACCGTTTTGCTGCGCACTCAGAAAACACAGATCACACACATGCAGTATATTTAAAGTCAGAACCATTGAAGTCCACTGATCTGGTTCATTTGCAAAGAGCCCAATTCATGTACAATCCATCGACTTCCTCACAGGGAACATCCAGAAGAAGTTGTTCTACTTTATATTTTCTAAAGAGGCAGGGGATACATTTTCCTTTTTGTGCAGGTAAAGTTATTCATTTTCACCGTATTTATTGGTTTGATTGTATTTATTATGTTCAATATCAAATAAAACAAACAAACGTTTTCTTCCCCTCCTCGTGTTTGATCGCTCTTCCCCGCCTGCTGACAGCGGTATTACATGTTCTCGGTTCATCTGCAATTCTCTCTTTCACTTCGTTTGGATTTTTTGAATTCCTCGGCTTCCCGTCGCTCCGTTTCATGTAGGTCTTTGACCTCCCAGTGTTCTTTTGTTCCAGTTCTTTGGGGTTTGGGGTTTTTGGGTTCCCTCTTATTCAGTAAGAAGAAGTGTTTGTCCTACGACCTGCACTGTCCACCATTTTTCAGCCTTCACTGCTGTTGCACCCACAAAGTACATTCTCCCATTGATTATTTCTTCATAAAAGTCAAGAAGAGGACACAGAGTTATTTTGAACACTTCAACATCAAATATCTTGATGTAACTCTAAGGCAATGTATTTCTTTGCTGATTATGGCTGCCCGTAAACCGAATCCTCTTCTGCTCTGTGATTCACAGATGATTTAATCTGATTCACCAACCTGTGTGCACCCAAATTCATTGAAGTTAGATTTCTTGTCATAAACGGCAGTCATAGGTGTTGACTTTACACAAAGTACTTCAAACAGGAGGTGTAGGACTCACAACTATGTGATAACTTCTACTGATAATATACGGTTGTCATTGGAAAGCACACTGGCAGCCTGATTTCTTTTTTTTTTTGCACTGCTCCTGAAAATTCTCTGAATCCCCCCCCCCCCCCCCGTCTAGAGAGTAATGCAAAAAATCTTTTGCATATTCACAGCTGCAGACACGGTGAAGTGCCATCCGGCTACTTAGAGCAACTCAAAGAGCTACCCTGACTTTAATTTGCTCTAAGAGCGCTCAACAAAGAGAAAAAAAATAACAATAAAGGCCCCTTCATACTCCCTTTTTGAAGCCGTAAGAACAAGAAGAAAATTCGGCAGTGACGTCAGCCAGCTGCCGAAAAAAAAGCTTTTTTCGGCAGGACTGTTCATACTTCATAAGAAGCTGTCGAACTCGCAGGCCACGCCCCCTCACAGCAGACCACGCCCCCTCGCGGCAGCCACACGTCTGTGATGCGGCGTTTAAACTTTTCAACTTCAGTTTATTTCTCGCCTCCAGTGCTTTCAGAAATACATTTCTCTGAACTGTTTCAGTAATAAAAGAGAGTTTTTATCCGAGCGCCATGCTGGTCCGGTTTTAACTACAGGAGCTGACAGCTGTTCGTGATGCCTTCAGGTGCATCATGTAAAAGCCTGCACTCCGACATTTTAAGGAGCTGCGGCGCTCGTACAGTAGCGATGTTACAAGCTAAATATGATTAAAATACGACTGATAGTCATGAGCGAACTGGAACACGCATGCGCAGCACACGGCAGTGCAGAAGTTTCGACAAATTTCTTCGGCCAGAGGGCACTGGCCAAAGGAAATGACGTCATTTTGTTCGGCAGGACCCCGCACTGCCGAACTTTCGTCTTGTTCTTATGGAGTATGAAGGGGCCTTAACACCGGAGCTCCAAGGCTCTCAGAAGCACATGGGAGCACAGGTGCTTTAAAATAACTGGGAAGAAGACTCCAGCTCTCTGGGAGAAACTCAATGGAGGTGGTCCTGAGGGAGCAGGGCGAGGTCTTGTTGGTAAATATGCTGGAGTGTGACCTTGTGTACAAGTCAGCTGATTATTAGTAGTTTATGGCAGGTGGGGGTTACAGATGATCGTCCAAATATTATCGAAGCGACGCGCACACCTCATGGCAGAGGAACACTGAAAACAGGACAGGCAGCTACATCATTTTACTGCAAATTTATTGTGTTTGGAATATGTCCCCTCAAAAAAAATCAATGTGTTCTATCATTCGAGAACAGTGATTCAAATTTGGTGGGTCGCAGGCCTTTTCCTGCTCAAAAAAAATTTAAATCAGTGCAACGCCATCTGATCACACTCCTGGACAATAGGTGACAAAACTGCATTGTTGTGTGAGTCGACCATCATTTCACACCATAGAAGAAGACCCTCTTTAAACTACTTTCAATTTCCAGAGTCAATCTTATTATGAGTCAATTATTTGGAAAGCTTTTATTTTTGAATTGATTTAGGTCACAGCTTTACACCGTAACATTTTCATAAGAAAACACAAAACTTTTGTTGCGTCTACATGACAGCAGCCCAAGGGGAACCTTTCGAAACCCAACTTTTAGAAAACGCTCAGTCTCCGTTTCCATGGATACAGAGGAAGTGATACTACTGTGCAGAATGTGTAAACTGTTCTTTTACACATGTGTGATTAGATAACAACAATGGCGGCCTTGAAATGTTGTGTGACGTCGTGTATTTCAACAATGTTGTGTTTGAGATTATTTCAACATTGATGTTTTAGGTTTATCTGGCTTTTTTAATTCAGTCTTGAAAAAAAACACACCTAAATTATGTATGTTATAAAAATCTGACGGAAAGTGTGAAGCGGACCAAAACAAGCTTGTATTTAAAAAGTGATTGTTTAAATAAAGCCTCTAAATAAGCTAGAATTCTCATTAGATGTCTTTGAAAATGTATGATATGTCTTTTTCAAATGCAGAAGGAATGTTTGCTTCATTATCAGTCAACTCTGCGTGAGGCCAAAAGGACATATTTCTTCACTTTTTTTAACTAATAAGTTTACACCTCCACGAAGGCACTAATTCCACCTGGTGATTCTGAGCCCTCAGCGTATGTTTCCTGCTCAGCTGCTTTTGAGGCCAGCGACTCTGCCCTTTTTCTTTAGAAATGGGTTGTCGAAATGATTGGGTCTTTACTAGGTCTGTTGTACTGAAAAGCAGTCTGTCCTCAGGTGAGCTCCTTGTGATTCTCAAGAATGCCGTTGTGCGGCCTCTGTTTAAAATAAAACCTACTCTGGACCATACAGTTTTGGCAAATTCTGGACGTATTTCAAAGAATGTCTTTTTTATCAAAGGTCCTTGAGAAAATTGTTTACTGCCTAACAAATGTCATCTTTCAATGGGAATAACACTCTTGGGGTTTTCAATCTAGTTTCAAAGATTGGCACAGCACAGAATCCCCACTGTTAAGGTTTTTTTTATTAGTAGATTTTGCGCTACGGACTCTGACATCAGCATTGTCTTGGTGCTCTCAGGCTTTGATTACAATTCAACACAATTCATTTCGACTTTATTTATATAGCGCCACATAAAACACGGTCATTTCGAGGTGTGTTTAACAGCGAGAAACCCAAGAAACATTGTGATAACGATGTGATAACCTCTCTTGTGGTGTCCCACAAGGTTCAGTTTTGAGTCTCTTCTTGTTAAACTGCTATGCAGATGATGGTCGGCTGTATATGCCACTGAAAATGTCACAACTCTTTCAGTACCAAACTGCTGCTTGACTGTCTTGATGATATTTAAGACCGGGATAGCCTTCACTGTTTTGAAGCCTCAACGGCAATAAGACACAAGTGATGATCATTGATCTTTGGTTCAGTACGTTGGCACGTTCACATCAGAGGAAAAAAAAGCTCAGATTCACTTATAGGCCCATGTATTTCTCTGTAATGTGCCTTTGGTTTTCTCTGACAGTCTTAAAAGATCCATAAGCAGTTAATCAGTGACTCTAAATTACCGCTCAGTGTGAATGCGAGTGTGTGTGATTGTCTGCTGTCCGTTTTTTCATCTGTGATGAACTGGAGACTTGTCCAGTGTGTAACCTGCCTTAACCCAGAGCCAGTTGGGATCGGTTTGAAGTTAATTACTGCTCCGAATGGTTTGAAAGTGTGAATGTGTGTGTCCAGGGTGTAATTATCCAATATGCCCAAATGTCAGCTATGAAGGCCTGAATGGCTCTACCTATAGTGACCCTGACTTATATAAAGCATGTACAGACATTTGGTGGATGAATAGGAGGGGGATTTATGTGCAAACAATGGACCATCCATCCATATATACCACTTTAGTCAATGCAGGATACAACAAGCATAGATCGTCAGTCCATCACGAGAGCAGGTATTGAGACTGACACCAAGGGCCAATTCAGAGACACCAATTAGCCTGAAAAATAAAACAAAACAGTTTTTAAACTGTAGGAGGAAATCAGAATCCATGGGGAGGACAAATGCAACCACAGGGAGAGCGTACAAACTCCACACTGAAAGGTTTAGACTTGTGACCTTCTCACAAGGACATGCAGCTCTAAATACTACACTACCACATAGTGTCTAAATATGGATCATATGTGTTTTTATACACTTGTTCTAACTTTCCATCCAACGATGTTCTGCAGAAAAACTGTGTAGTTAGAACACCAGGCCACTAGTGGGTGCTGCTGTTTGTTTTTGTTGAGAAACCACACCCACCCACAAGCACACAGAGAGTAATACGCTATCAACATTAACTATGGCGGGTACATGGACATTGGTAAAGACAGAAGACAGACAGAAAGTTGGATTGCTGTGACGGGTGAATCAACCACAACTGCCAAGTCCAGGAGAATATTAGAATATTTCTATTCTATTCTATTCTATTCTATTCTATTCTATTCCTTCCATGGTGCTCATGTGCAGTCGCAGCATTTCCGCCGTCCACATAACGATGGAGCTCAAGCGTTTTTGAAAAGTTCCTTTTTTTTCCTGTTTACACAGAGATGGAGCATTTTTTCCACAAAATGTGGGTTTTACCCCGTTTCCACGGAGGCAGAGAGTGTTTTCAAAAAGTTCCACCTTGGGAGCCGTACCTACGATGAAAAATCTCTCCTTTGTTTCAAAGTGGTAAAACTTCAGAGATCGGCAGTGTGTGAAATGCTCATTTTGCCCCCGGTCACCACCCAATCAACCAACCAAAGCCTATATCGCTGGAGCACGAAGAAGAAAAACTGCTATTCCAGAGCTCGCACGACTCAGAAAAGAATTCTAATCAGGAGGAAGGTCATTGATTTAAATGTGCTCTAAAGATACATATGCAAATCAGCCTGTGTTTGGTCGAATCCCTGAGAGATGCTGATGAGACTTCAGATAGTTTTTTGGTGCTAAATCCACAAAAAATATTTATCTTTGGATATTTGCATTGCAAAGAAAATGCTTAAAGTAGTGTGAAATAGAAGACCTGTGTTCATTTAGTGGAATTTAATTCAAGCCACATATCTGGTCCAGCTGTGAGCGGCCCCATGATTCCTCTGTGAAATATATAGTGTTGTAAAGAGCCTCAACTTTGAGATCCGCTGCCTAACAAGCTTTGGCTACTGAAGCTGATCAACATTTCATGGTAACAAAACAGCAACGGGAAGCCTTAGTAAAACGATACTCCTCCACACAGTATGGCATATCATTGATTCAATAATTAATACTTTAAGAATACTCAGTTGATGAATAAATAATGAGGCGGGAGGATGTGTTCTCGCAGCCTTCTTGCAGTGGAGAACCCTGATTGAAGCACACTCTGTGCTGGGAACGCTCTCTTTTATCGCACCGAGCACAAATTTGCATTTAAAGAAGTTGTACTCACTTTTGATATCGCTGCCGTTTGAGTCGTTTAACTTTAAGTCCACATTTTTTAGTCATGACTGATGAAGACGCTTCTCCCGGATTGCGCCTTTTACTGTTAGCGGTTCCGTATTATCGTAATTTGACACCCACGTGTTGGGCCCTCACCTCCACCTTTAGCTGCAGGCGAGAATTCCCAAATAGACGCTTCGCACCTCAGCCTGCTCAAAATGTCACCGTCTGACAACTTTAAGAAGCTTTCAGTGTCTTTTTTTATTTATTTATTTTTTTTTCCTGAACGGAGCCGACACCTGTCGTCTTGATTAAAGGAGTAACTCAGCCACTCGTCCTCTAAAAATATACCAAACGAACGTAGCTGCTGCTTCGCGAGATCTATAATTAATGTGGTCACATGCAGCAGGCGGAGGGGGAAATCTGATGCCCGCCACCACCCACCCCCTCCTCAACCCCCCCCCCCCCCCCCCCCCCCCGCCTACCCCGCAGTCGTCTTCGGCAACCCGATAATCCCGGAGAGAGCGAGGCGAGCTGTGAAAGCATAAATATGGCCGCGGTATCAAAACTTTCAAATCTCTGCCATTGCTGTTCTGACAGCTGCCTGCGCTAATTAGCCATCAAAGGTCTCCGTCTCCCAACGACCGCTAACACCAGTTCAGTATCAGCCAGCGACGGGAGCGCCTGCCGACCCAGAGCACGCTGTGAGGAAAGGCAAATAAAATCAGACAGAACAGACTCGCCATGATATTTCTCTCTTCTCGGCAGAAAATACAGTAAACTGCCGGAGGTGGGTTTTTTTTCCCCTGTGCTGTTGCATTCTTGGAAAAAGACGTTTTCTCAAACTCCTGAATCGCTGAATCCAGGCTTGTCAGGGATTTTGGGTTTCAGGGGTAAGGGTGGGAGTGTATACGGCTTTAAATGGCTTTGAAATCACGTAGTTGTCGTATAGTAGAGGAGCAGATCAAGTCAAAACAGGTTGTTGGTTCATTAAAGAAGCGAAAGAGAATCACGTCACCATTCAGTCACAAAGAGAGTTTTGGGTCACTGATTAGCGTGAGATAAAAAATAAATAAAATAAATGTGTGTTTGGATATTGGGATGAGTATACCAAGTAAAATATTAGAATGCTGAGTCGGAACATGTCGACTGTAGGATCGAACTCCACCGTCGAACAGGTTTTCCAGAAATGTGGGTTTAGCTGATGCAAGGCTGGGCGGAGGGATACACTGATCCCAGTATCGTGTATCCGGTCCGATACTGTACGGAGCACTTGAGCTCATTAAAAAAATCCCCAATACAACCCAGCAAATATTATATGACGTCATCAGCCAGTAAAGTCAGTTGAAGAGTTCCGGAGCTCAAACACAAGCGATGCTGCATGAAGTATATGATTATATGATCGATGCGGGACTGAGCTTGCTGTGCAGCGTAAAAAACTCCGGTTTGCTGCTAACGAGCACAACGAGGGCGCGAATAGAAGCTGAGGAGGAAGTTCCTGCTGACACATAATGTTCACATGTCGTTTGCGAATGATAGGAATCAGGCTCAAGTGATGCTGCTGGAAGAAATGTTGTTGCACATTTTAAACATTCAGCTGTCGAGCACTCCCTGTACTCCAGCAGGACATACAGACCTGTAGTACTTGCTAAAGCCTCTTACTGAACAGGAAAGGACTCTCAGGCTGTCTGGATCGGAACGCAAACTCAAACCCTGTAACAGAAAAATATGTGGCGCAGCCACATTCAAGCAACAATTGGTAAAAATGTAAGTAATATAGTTGTACTTTAAATGTATTTTTTTTATTAGATGTGTTGAAATGTGAGTTAAATGTTATCTGAAATGTCAAAACATCAGATGAAAATAAAACTTTTTGAAAACAATTGTAATGGTATTTAATAAATAATTGTTATCGGTACTTGTTATCGGTACTTGGTATCGGTACTTGGTATCAGTACTTGGTATCGGTACTTGGTATCAGTACTTGTTATTGGTACTTGGCATCAGTACTTAGTATCGGTACTTGGTATCAGTACTTGTTATTGGTACTTGGTATCGGTACTTGGTATCGGTACTTGGCATCGGCAAGTAGCTAAAGGTTAGTGTTTGTACTCCTTTAAAAAAGTGGTATCGGTGCATCCCTGGCTGAGTATAAAGTTGCCTGCGCAATTTATTGCCACACAATCAAAATACATTGTGTGTTGTTTGAACGTTCCATTTATTATCGGCAATTTCACAGGGAAATATTTTTAACAGATTGTGCAACTTACCTTGTTTCTGGAGCTGGTTGACGACTTTCACACTAAGTGGCAGGTTTCTAAACCAAATAAAGCCAAGTGTTAAAATGTTTAAATTTATTACTAGTATAATTCAAGACAGCCCACTTAAGAATAATGCTTAATCATGAATTTCACAGGAGCCTGTCTCTGTGGACGTACAGTCACTTTCATGCATCAAAAATCTTTATATGTGAATCTCTTGTCAGTCCGAGCAGCACGAAAGTATATTATTTGTTGTGCCTCCTGCAGTGACAGGTACACCACATCCATTGCTTTTGTCACAGGTGATAAATACGGCCCATTTAATCCCCAGTTATCTTGGGGGGGGGGGGGGGGGGACCAAGAAGACAAACGACACTGGTGCTCGCTTGCTCACTCTGAGCCTGGACGAGTCTCGTTTGGTTTCAGGTACAGATATTTATTTGCCAAACTGGATTTGCTGGTCAAGACTCTGTCTCGGTCTCGAACTCAGAAGCCCCCCCCCAAAAAAAAAGGAAAAATAGAAACACAGAGCGTTAAATCAGCCGTGTGGCTTCCCGGACCCGACACGTCGCCCCGTGAAACCTCTCATCCCAAGAACTGTCACTTCCCATTAATACGGCCCGCAGACAATCTGATCAATTATGTAAATTGTGAATAATGGATTCAATTCAGCATGAATTTCTCATACGGGCGTCACGTTGACAGAGAGCCTCCGTGTTACTCTGGTTTGCGACTATCAAAAGCTAATAAAAGCATTTAAATGATGGCAAACTTTGATTTCTCCGGAGTGATCCTGTACAACTGTCACCCGTCATGAGGCGCTTTTGTTTTTTTTTTTCAAAAACAGCCGCTTTCCAAGGATAATGTTATCTAATGCGCTTGTTTATAAAGCAGCGCCTTTCAGTTTGTTTATGGCCGTCTGGCTTTACACCAGCGCTCTTTCTGAATGTCACACGACAGTCAGCGCAATTAATGAATGGATGAGTGAACGTCGCTCCTCGCGGCACTCTTTTTTATTCTCATGCATGTCCTCCCAGGCCCCCTGCTTTTACTCTTGGCACATTACAATGTGTTGACAAATCAACTTAGGAGAGCTTAATGGCACCCAACAAGATAATGTCACACACAACAATAATGTCGGGCACGCTGAAGAATGGCAGTTCTCGGGAGGATTCCCGGCTGCAGGGGGACGAGTGTGTCGCTCCGGCAAGGGAAGTAAAGATCGGATTTCCACTGTGGAGTCGACCTGTAAAGAACACATTAAGAAAACTAGCTCCCAGTGTGTTCTGCTCAGTGGGAAATGGGTCCCAGTGTGTTCTGTTCAGTGGGAAACGGCTCCAAATGGCTCTCATAGGGCTTTTCCACCAAAAAGAACCAGGTTCTAGTTCGGGGCCGGTGCCAGGGCCAGTTCTTAAATGAGCACCACCTTTTTCCACCGTTAGCGGCGCCGAGTGGGAGCCACGTCATTGCGTCACTCCAACACGTGATACGTCACTGATTTCAACAATTTGGCGCTGACGGCGCTCATCCAGATACGAGGAGACGGACTGTATTCATTGGTTTAGTCCGGGTCGCTCCATCTAGTCTGACCTGAACCTCTGATGCACCAAAGAGAAAGAAGACATTACGTCTCTTCTTGTGTTTTTTGGTGTTTTATCACGTCCGTCTTGTTTTAGTCCGGAGCCCCGGAGTGGACATAGAGGGGAAATAAAGAACGTGTGTGTGAGTTTGGGGCTTATTTTTCAACATTTGGGCATTACACTGAATTTCTGCTCCTTTCACTTTATTTCTGGGCGTGTCTGAATCAAATGCTTCAACATCGGAGAAGAATGGAGGTGTAGAATGATAGAACGAAGCTCTGAAAACTGTTTCCAATGGCAACCTCCGTAAACACACTGATTAAAGTTCTCTTTCACATGAAGCCGTTAAAAGGCTCATTTTATGCCTATAAAATCCAAGCTTTCATTTACAGTAGTATGTAGTTTGTTTTTAAGTTGCTGGTGAACCAAAAGTATTTATTATAAAGAAGTTCTGTGGGTTAGAAAATAATATTGGAGCGTCTCGGAGCGGAGCGGAGCGCCCCCTGCAGCCTCACACTGCATTGCGCAGCGTCTGCAGCGCCTCTGCCTGCGGTCAGAACGCGAAACAAAACCTGGACGTGGCGTTAGTTATAATCATGTTACCATGTAAAGTGTGAAAAATAAATGACAATGAAAAACTGCTCATAACTTATAGCCGACGTAGCGGACTGACAGCGATGGAGCGCGGCAGAGCTCTCGAGAGCCGCGGCTCCGCGAACGCGGATTAAATAATCCCGTTCCCTCGTATTATTAACCTCAGGGAGCGACTTATTATATCGTTCCCACGCGTTATTTTTATTTTTTTCTCTATAACCACTCTGGGGCTCCGTGTTCGCTGTAGTTTTCAGAAAGCCGGTACAGCCTCGCTTCCACCTTTTAGGTAGCGATAACTCCAGAGATAACTCCGCCCCCAGCTGATGACGCGTCGGGTCCCAGTCTGGCTCCTCTTTGGCCCAGCAACGAAGTGGAGCCAGCGTAGCACCAGTTTAGCCCCTGTTTGGCCGGGGCTTTGGCAGTGGAAAGACAAAGAACTGATGCTGAGTCTGGCCCTGGCTCCGAACTAGCACCTGGTTCTTTCCGGTGGAAAAGCCCCCTATGTGAGTGTTGAAGGTTGCCGACCCCTGGTTGAGAGTGTGGTCAGCTCAGCTCTAAGAATTCTCAATTGTTCTAAAGTCTTACTCCCAGATTCAATTGTCCGTGTCTCGACCGGCTCATTTGGGAAATATCTGCCTTTATCTGCACTTTAATGGAGAAGAAGTGTCCAAAGTCTTGTTTGCCTAAATGAGCAACAGGGTCACTCAACAGAGGTGAAAGACGACGCTGATATTATCCACTGCCGCCATTTTTAATCACCAGCAGCAACTTCTTCTCCTCTATCAGCATCCCTTCCTTTATCCTGGATAAATATATACTGTATATATTTTTTTTTTTTTCACTCCGAAGCATCATTAGCCTCAGATTTACATCAGGTCATAGAGAAAGATAAGAATTTACAACTATTTCAAGCCAGAAGGCAGAAGGTCTGTTTGGAAGTAGTTTTCCCTCTCTCTCTCTCTCTCTCTCTCTCTCTCTCTCTCTCTCTCTCTCTCCAACTAAACTACTGATCACGGCGAGCTGCCACGGAAAGTTTTTAAAAAGATCATGTTCCGCAGCCAAGACTGGGATAGAAGCAGTTCCTCTCCAGCGCTTTTTCAGCTGTAACAAGATTACTTTGCAGGCTTAGTCACCGGCAGGCGGCACAGACAGACACATATTCAGCTTATTTTGCAGGTACATGAGCACAAGTCTGGATGTGGAACGCCGCCGGCCGGCAAATGTCAATGCTTTCAAGGAAATCTCCCCTCACTCTCATGAGTTCCGGATAATCTCCATATCCTCCTTTGAGTTAGGGAAGTGCTTCAGGTGGTGATTTGTTAAAATAATTACGGCCACGATTATATCCTGAATTAGTAAGCATTACTGTGCAGTTATACTGTGACTATTGTGGTGTCCTTCATTATCTAAAAGCTGAATTAACTTCTAGAGTTTGTTTGAAAAAAAACAAAACAGGGTAACAAAACAGGACGCTGTGATGCGATTAACGGGCAGTTGTTAGAATCCAGTGTCGAGAGTAAACGGTCCAGTTTTCTTTGGGTGCGATGGAACAGCTTTGGAACATTTGTTCCTCTCATTTCCCTACCTGACTGAATAGAATTTATGCGCTTTACTGAAATATCTCAAAGGAAATGAAAATGACTTCCCTCAACTGTGACTCACAATCACTTTTGGTCATTCTTTGACTTTTAGGTCCCGTTTACATGAAAACTGACAACTTTTGTTGCACTTTGGGCGTCTTTTTACATGACAACGGTGCTTGACAACTTTTTGAAAATGGCTCCCAAGGTGAAACTTTTTGAAAATGATCTGACTCCATGAAAACGGGGGGAAATGCAACTTTTCAGTAACGCTGCTATTCCGCATGTGCACCACAGGCACAGCACCCACTAGTGGTTCTACATGCAAACGACATCATTTTCAGTGTTTCTGTCATTTCTGTGTAAACGCCTTGTTTTTTATCGACCAATTTAGAATTTTATTTTAACTTTCACATTAGTGCTGAATGAGTCAAAAGCAGCTCTAACAACACAGTTGAATCCACAGTTGCAGCCTTGTTGGCTTTCTACTTTTGCAAACTTTCCAACTTGATTTATAAGTCAATGCTATTTTAAAGGTCACATCAAGAGAAAAGGCCTCTATTGAAGAAAAGTTAATGAAACAGCAACTTGGAGACTGAGTGATGAAGGTAAGGTCATGTTCCTGCGCTGACGTTTAGGTTGACATTAGCCTCTTCATTTATCATAACTTTAATTGTTTGAGTGTGGACCTTATTGTGTTGAGTAAAATGGAAGTGCACATTCTCATGGTTGAGGTTGAGCCAATGAAAACACTGTGTTGGTGCAGTGTGACATTCTTGTAGAACCATTATACGCAGTTCCACTGTTTTAAGAGCAAATCAGCAAATAAGAACATAGGTTTGTTGAAAGGTGAACCAAAATGGGCAACTTGTTCATTAAAACCAGCCTCACAGTTAGAAACAGAAAATGACAATGTAACGGGTAAGATGTTTAACTTTGCCTCCAAACCACTGTTCAATTTAATTATCTAGTCGATGAATTCTGTGGCTTCGTGGCATATAACATGAAATTATATCATTTCAATAATAGTGTGATGAAATGCCATATAACTGGGAAACTTTGTCTTTTGGTTCCTCAGGAACCAGATCCAGCAGCACCAAGCAGGTTGGACTGATCTCAGGATAGATCGTATGATTATATTCAGTATAATGAAGAGTAGGATGGAGACCTGCTCCCTATGAGAAACACCTTCAGATTCTAGATGATTCAGCTCTACATTAATGAAACTGGGCTGAACTTTGTAAAAAAAGGAGAGATTTGAGCTGAGAATTTAGATCATTTTTAAAGAGTGATTTACTGTGAGAAGCAGAGCCAGTGGTGATGAGGGGACTGATCCCGTCACTATGGGAGGAACAGCTGAGCTGCTCTAACAGTGTGTGAACAATCAAGCAGTACTTCTATTATCTGAGGAAGTTTCTCAACAGTACATTTCATTAAAAACAGACTCAGATTCTATCATATGAATCTAATATTTTATGTTTTTATTTCATTTTTAAGGTTTGGATATCTGTTAACACTTGTTTGAAATACAGATTCTGAAATTATATATTTTATTTAAAAAAAGACGTATTGTACAATGGCGCACTTGTGTTGAATAAAGTTTTCATTATGAAGCAACCCTTATTTGCAATGAAATAGAAATATTTTCGAAAAATACACAGAAGGCTTTGCAGAATAGCACTATGGACTTCACATTTTTATGATTCTAATTACATGATATTAATACATCGTCATCTAAAGTGGGCCGGTCTGAAGTATGAAACTCCGGCGCTGATAATGAGTCGCACTCCGGCCCTGTTGTGGATGATTGAAGGCTCACTGCCCCCACATCCAGCAAAAGGTTTAATATCTGCCAACCCTCCCTTATGATGTCTGCTTTGATTCCTTCATGTGAAAAGAAGTCCTTTTCTTTGCAGGTTGTAATTTTCATGCACACTAAGAAGTTCCCTGGTAAGCCAGACTCCCTCAAAACTGCAAACTGAGAAACTCAACTTTTAACGGATGATCGCACTAACAGCGAGCGGAAACACAGGATTGATGACTTTGTGAGGAAAATATGTATAAAAGCCCATCATAAATATTGAACACATCCACACAGGTGTATTAGACTTTCTGTTTGCTCGACGGGGCAAATATTAGTTTGTTTCTGATTCTTGTGCATGCCTCGGTAAGAAATAGTATCTAATCTTCCTTTCAGATGAGATCAAACACAACTATAAAATGAAATTGCGAAAATATTGGCATATCCTTTACGAACCCACAACTACATGAAATAAAGATGCACGATAAATACATTCCTCCCCGGCAAGCCAAATATGTTTGTTTATAGTCGTGGTCTCCGGAGGATTCAGACTTAGACACATTTCTCACTCCTCTGCTGGTCTGACAGTCAGTTTCTTACGATCTAATAAGAAAAGGAAAACAGATTTTTTATTTTTTATTTTTTTTTGTCATAGTGAGACCAAGAATAAACAAAGTCCAAACAACATCCAGCAGGAGCTTCCTGGGAGACCATGAATAAGCAGCATTGAGAGTCCACTTCCGCTCTCTGTGGCGTTTGCAGCCGATCCCGGCGAGCCGACGGGGGGATCCGCTTCCCCTCCGAGGGTGTTTTCTGACGGCGATGGAGCTTTTTGAGAAAATGTGAGCCACCACGTCTGGATGTAAGATGACACGGTTGCTCATTTGCTTCCGAGGTGAGAAATACTCAGGGCCGTGGTGCTACACGACCTTGGCAGTTGTGTTCCTCGGGGGAGAAGTGAATTAATAGATAACCTTTACATTATATCCTCCACTTCATTCTGTTTTTGTCTCCATCGTTTAACCCGACGAGCTTTTACAGGACGATCCATTTGCTGATACTGACTTCAGCCTGGAACTGGGCCACAAGTAGTTTTATATCCAACAAACTCCAAAACAAAACCTTGGAATAATTTTTATATCAACTATCCCTATTTTCCAGGTGTTCTATAGTTGGTAGCTCTGAAGATGGATCAATTATCCTGGCGGCCATTTTGGAAAACGGCTGCCATGGCGGCAACTAATCAAATTCGAAGTGGCTCGCTATCTGATTGTGTTTACTACATATTAAGGTACATCTGTACCAAATTTGATGCTTTTATCAGAAAATGCGCAATTGTTATGGATATTGTGGATATGCTGCCACACGCTAACACGCAACAATATTATGTCGCTCGTATAAATTAAACAGGAAGTGTCAAACAAATATTCCATTCAAAGTGTGGGCCTCTGTTACACGACAGCGTTTCAACTGAAAACTTTATTTTTTTTGCGTGTTCATGTCAGTCGACCCTCGGAAAATGATGTCGTTTTCATGTTGCGCCACTAGCGGGTGCTGTTGGTTGTTTTTGTAATGAAACCACACACACATGCGCTCAGCAAACTATAAGCTATAAACAGATGATGAAGTTGGATTGTGATTCCGGGTGACTCAAGAATAAATCTACTAAGTCCCAGGAGAATATTGACCGTGAGTCGTGAAACTCTGGAGGCAAACATTGTTCTTATTATCCATTTACCGGTGCATTAGTAGAAAAACTGTTTACCACGACCGTGTTGCACATGAGCAGTAGCAGCATTTCCGCCGCCTACATTAAGATCGGGCCTCGGATGTTCCCAGAAAGTCGTGTTTCCCCCCATTTTCTCAAGAGTCAGCGCAGTTTTTAAAAGTTCCACCTTGGGAGCTGTGCTCAAAAAGTTGCGTTTTCAGTGGCTCCAATTACCGTTGTCATGTCAAACACAATAAAACATTTGTGTTTTCACTTGACTGGGAGTAAGAAAACCAGCACAACACAAGCATGCTGATGCCATTATGAGAAGTGTTAAGATAACTTTAAACAAACAAAAAAAAAAAAAACACCTATGCGTATCTGTAGGCCCTTTAAAATACGTAAAAAACATTTTTTCCACTGGTGCTACATTTCCTTTCGATCGCTAATGCATTTTGAGCGTATGATGCCCTCCAGTTGAACTCTAGGTGGGAATATATTACTCATTACTTTGCCGACTGACACACTTCTTGAGTGCTTAATCAAAAAAGAGGATAAAATATCACACTGGGCTGAGGCAATTTCCACTCACCTGCCCTACTTCTTATTGCAAACAGCGGCCAATCACAAAGTTTAACTCAATGTGCCGATGCATGGAGACGTGTAGTGTATGATTCTGGTCAAAGTAACTGAGTTTCAGTGGATTTTCACACACATCCATCTCTCGGGTTCACAAAGGAGGGCTTGAAAATATCTAGTTGTCTGGGACAAAAAGCCTCAGTCATGCCAGAGGTCAGAGGAGAATGGACAAGTGAGCTGGAGATGATAGAAAGACAACAGTAACTCCAATAACCTCTGGTTGCAACCAAGGTCTGCAGGAGAGCCGCTCCCGGCGCACAATATGTGGAACCTTGAAGCTGAAGAGCTGCGGAAGCAGAAAGACCAGACCAGGAGTCACTGCTGTCACTTTACAAAACGTGAAACTATCATTGCGCGTTGAGTTTCCGTTTACATGACGAAGGTGCTCGGCCATAGACTCCAGTAGCTGTTACACTATGCATGTTTTTAAAAACTCACCCTGTCAGTATGGCTTTGAGGCTAATGCTAGTATGCTATCTTTTATTGCAGCATCACTGACATCTCAGCTCTGCTGTGTTGTGTGCGCGACTACTAAAAATAAGTTTTACAATTTGCCGGGTAGTCTGGTGGGACGGATTGGAGCATCCTGCAGGACGACGTTGGCCTGCGGGCCTTATGTTGGACACCCCTGGTTTAGATAGCAAAGTGAATCCACTGTAAATAGATTGCCAGTTCGCAGCTTCAGCGTCTTTCTGTTGGAATTATTTTGACTGACACAGACCTTTATTTGACCCAGAGGTCGTATCTGTATTGGATTACATTTCAAGCAGATGTTAATGCTACAAACCTCTCTGACTCTGATTTCACTTCTTCTTCTTTTTTCTGTTGCTTGATTCCTTTTGAGTTCTGCTCGTGACGGCCGACCCCGGATCATAATGCTTCCGTCACTCACAACTCTGATTCCATTTACTCTTATTTCTCACTGTCTGGATGCCAAGGGCAGCGAAAAAGGATCATATCGGTCCGGTGGCGAGTGTTTCGCAGTGCAAGAGAACAAACTACGACTGTCAGCGTTCAAAGACGGCACACAGCACCAGTTTTCTCTCGAATTTCTGTTAGCATTCCACAATGTCATAACACTCAGGGTCCGTTCACCCGGCAACAATCTCAAGTGAAAACGCAAAACTGTGTTTAGATGACAACGGTGCTCGGAGCCAATGAAAGCTTTTTGAAAACGGCTCCCAAGGTGGAACCTTTCAAAAACATCACAGTGTAAATGGGCAAAAATGACACTTTCTGGAAATGCTTGGGTTTCCGTCCCGGGTACATGGCGGAAGCACTGGTGTCGCGGTCTCGTACTCGTTCTCGTGCGTTGTGTTTACATACGACAGGCAGTCGGTATTCGACTGATGATCTTTAATGGACACCGGGATGAAAAACGTCGAAAAAATAAGTTCATCACCGGTGTGTACAGTCAGCTGAAACTAAACAAAATTTGCAGGAGTCACGCACTGCTAAAGGCCACGCTACTAGCATTAGCCACAAGCTAATGTCAAATTTCTGTCACCACATAACAAAAGTAAAGTGAACAGAAAACATGAGCGACGGCTGGATAGAGCACATCCTGCCAAGTGTGACAGCTAAAGGGCCCCTTTTCCACTCTTAACAGTTATATTGTGTTAGTTTTAGACAACTTACCCTGAGCCCTCCGGGTAGCAGACTGACTGACGGGGTCTACCTCGCTGTCTGCAGGGGCTCGCCCCTGTGGCGTGCAAGTGCCCACTGATAATTGAAAACTTCGCAGCCATAATAAAAAGAAACAAAATAAAACTCAATATTATACAAGGCCACAAACAATAATAATAAATGAGATGTAGAACAAAAAAATACAACACGATGGCAACAACTGTTCCTCTGCTAAGGCACACCGTCACCGCGATCGTAAACACATCCTCTGCTCATGCTCAAGTAGATGCAGAGTGTCGTCAGTCGACAGTACGTACTCTCCTAGGTAGTTGGTAGTTTCATAGTTGAGAACTATTCCGGAATAACAGTCACGGTTCATTGTCTGCTTGTGACGTTTTCACTTGAAACACTGTGGTGTAAATGGAGGGCCTTAGTCTGGAAATATTCCACAACACAATCCGCTCTTACTGCCAATATTTTATTGATGCCTAAATGGTTTTAAAAGGGGGACACCGAGTGACGCGGGGTGAAACCCAGTTCACCAGGAAGGGCAAGAGGTAGTCCGCAAAAGACGGCGGTCAATTATTTAGTCCATTTGTAGCTCTTACCTCTCAGGTGCTGCCGCATGAATCCACTCGACCATCACACCTCGTTTCAGCTTCAGAGTCTCACAGCCGGGGTTGACTCAGCGTCTTTGTTTTTCATTTTGCCCCGCTGGTATTTCTCTCTCGGGAATGTCACACCCACTGTATTGAAGATGTTTCATTACGGCTTCATCGAGGAAATGCCCTTTGAGAGAAAACTATCGTTGGAGTTCAAGATCCCGCCTACTCTCAACCATTTGCATGACATTTCTCTACACTGGCAGGACCGACCCCCCCCCCAGCTCCCCCACCCCCCCCTCTCAGTAAAGAATATGGCAATTGAAGTGTGAAATAAAGCAGCAGATGAGACCTTGTTCGCAGATCGCAGAGATCCTGTGACTGCCAAAACAAATCCTCCGGTTTCTCTCTTTGACTGGTTCTGGAGCTTTTCTTTGACTTTACAGACAGTCATCAGCAATTTACAGCCGATATCAACTGATAAGATTTCACTTAATAGGTGAACAAATTATCGCAGCGCTGAGTCTTTGGAATGAAATCTGTTTGCACATCTCGCAAAAGCAGTAGCAGAAATCATCCTGGACAATCGGCGGTGTGGTTTGCTATCCGGCTCAAATTCACTTAGATAGCACAATGTAATGGTTCATACTAACGGCTGAGATACAGTACATATAGGTAGTATGTTGGTAGTGTTTATTTTAATGAGTTTAATGAGACAAAAAGATTTGGTAGTGACGCTTCGGGTGCCAGCCAGCAGACCATAGCGGCAAACTACAAGCTGGCCTCCTGCACAGTGTCGTCAATATTATGAAACTATTCTGTTAAAAGTGGATTTATTTATTATTAAAAAATAAAATTAACTATTTCTCCTGTAATATAAAAAAAGGGCTGTTTTGTAATAAGAGGCATTATTTACATTTTCTCCTCATTATTTGAGGAAGAAAGATTAGTTCAATTATAACAAAGTTTGTTGAGTCAGTCTATCTATTTTTGTCTTTGGTTAAAGAGATTTTACCGAATAACAGGTTTTTTCAGTTCATACAGAGAAGGCACACTATCTTTGATTACACTCCGAGTGTCAATAGAATATGTGCACATGGGAAACTAGCAGGAAACACGCCTTTGAATTAAAACGTCACATCAGATCGTCTCGTCACATGAAATTGTGTCGCACTCAAAAGTGTATATCTGATGAGCACGGTTCTATTAGTGTCATTCAAAGTGTTATGGTGGAAGGTTTAGCCAGTTGGGACGTTCTACGTGCTTAAAGTGGTTTAACACTGCAAAGCTGTACTAGTTCGTGTTGGATTCCGTCAGTTGTGTTCAGGGGGAAATTCACCCACGGATTGAAAAAGGCTATTTTGTCGACCGATTCAATGAGTTTGAAAGTAAATGTCAAAATTGTGGAGAATAGCGGGTGCCATGAGAACGAAATGAAACTCTGACGACGACTGTGGGGCCATTATGCTATTGGACCACATGCGTTTTGCCATGAATGGAAATTATGATCCCTGTCATTTCTTCTTTGAGTCAAGAGAAAAAGGGGCTGAGTTTTTCCAACAAAGCATGAGTGCGAGGGGGCCTCTCAGACAGGCGCTGCTCTGTAATTAGAGAGTCACTGGTATCAATCACCCTGCAGTGGCAGGCTAATTTTTCCATCATCAATTACCTTGAGCATTTTGGACGCTGATCAGACGAGCGCCGCCTCAAACCCACTGCCTGGCTGTCATCGACACTAATGGAATTTTAAATCTTCTCTCGCTGCCGAGCTCCACTTAAGTGCAAGTCCCAATTATGGGTAGGGTAATTTAGCTAATCTCCTCGAAAAGCCGCGATAGGCTGCAATCAATATCAAAATATGTCCCCTGCTTAAGAGCGAGCAATTTCCCTCCATCCCGACGCACCAGTTTGCCACTTCAGAGCTGAGCGCCGACCGGAGAAAGGGCCGCTTGCCGCCGCCTCGGAGTAGAACACGCCGGTTCCGTTTTATGATATGGTTTCTGTTTGTTTGGCTTCGGAGTAAATATAGAAAACAGTCAATTATCAGAAGTGATGATTAAATATAAGAGATGCAACGCGGCTCATCATATTGTCACTTCTCCAAACATTTTAGAGTCTCGTTTGATAACATCCTGTGTGGAATGTTTACGACAGACTGAGATTTCAGTTTGCACTCGTTCTTGTTTCAGAAAAGTTTGGCATTTAAGTGGAACCCTTTCGAAAACAACGTCCATTTAGCGTCCATTCCAAAGCTCCACTCACGATCCCGCTTCACTGACATCATGTCCGTCACTGCTAAATCACTTATTTATAAAGTACAGTTACTTTTCTAGTCGGTGAAAAATAATACTCTCTCAGTTAATATAATTGTTTTCAAAATTCCACACAACTCTGCATATTGAAGCTTTAACGAGGAACTGTAAAACCATAAAAAACACATTTTCACTGAGGCTTTTTTTTAACGGCGCCTCACCTTCCAACCTCCTCAATTCCCGTGGGAGAGATTTAGCTCCATGTTCAACACGCCGCCTCTTCGCCGCAGCAGGACCTTCTTTTGTCCGTCTTAATTCCAGATCTGCTGATCTGCACTGACAGACACACTCCCGCCTCCAACGCCAGCCACGGCGGCTGCTGCCGGATCACTTCACGGTCGGATCGATGTCTCCGTCTCTATTGTGATGGAAATGAGCAGCCGATTCATAACGCGGTTTTACAAGACACCGTCGTTCTCATGAGCATTTTCACACTCACTATGGAGTTTGAATTAATAACTTTACAAGACACTATAGTCTGATTGGACGCGCCACAGTTTCTTGCTTTAATTTAAATATCTTCAAACCTACAATATGACTGTGTTTGGGTTTTGTCCTGTTACTTACACTATACAGTGGTTTGGACATATATGGGCTTAAAAGCTCTATTTCTCATGTTTCTCATGAGATTTGCTTATGATTTGTACACATGTCAAACTATGTCAGCAAGACCAGGACTGGGTTTAAGTTCTGAAGCTGTTTTGAAACAAATAAAAACAAAAACGTATGCATTTATACACACATTTATACAATCCAAACTTTTCCAGATAATGAAATGTGGTATTAAAAGTTAAACATTCCTGTGTCCAATTTTAATTAGATAAAAGTCCTAGTATTATACAATTATTTCAATTTCTATAAATCTACTATCTATTATAAATCCCAGGAGAACGTGACACAATGGAGGTCAATATTCTTGTTATTGTCTATCCCCTCACAGTTGTGCAGAAGCATGGGCACGATGCTCCAATGTCCGACTGCCGTGAACGCAGCACGAGATAACAGAGCGGCAAGAAATAAGTTTGCTTGGAAAATTGAGAAATCATGAAGAAAAAGATTAAAACAATGAAAGCGCAGTGCTCTTATAGTTGTG